>NW_028227272.1:90245000-90887500 GCF_978045245.1 Mus caroli
CAGGAAATAGAAGGTAGGGCATCGGGAGGAAGAAAGAATTCTGGGATAGAGCCAAGTGCAATGAAATTGGCCCAGGAAAATGTGAGGAGATAGATGCATGGTATCTGAGCATAAGTAACCAGCCATGTGGCAGAACGTAGGTTAAATACATGGGTTATCTAAGGTATGATTCTAGTCAGAGTAGAGCCTAGCTGTGTGGCCAAGTTATTTATAAATACATTTTGAGTCTGAGTCTTATTTCTGGGAGCATGGGGCTGGGAGGCACAACTTCAACACTCACCTCATAATGACCCATTAGAAGCAGTACATAGGCACAGCCCCTTTCTGTCCATCATAGGATTTGCCAGGTTGCTAATGGATGTTCTTTTCCCCCTACTGATATAGCTGAGGACTCCTCTTCTGAATCCCAAGGGAGCTAGGTGTGGGACTGTCCTAAACAGCCATGATAAGGCAACCTGGAGGACACTGGGGCTGTGTCCTCTTCAGAGGACACCATGGTTGGTGCAGACTGGATGTTCAGGGCCTCCAGAAGCAGAAGCCACAGACAGCAGGGAGTCTGCAGTGTCCTGCAGCTAGATGCTGCTTCTTCGTGACACTGGGAAAGTGTTTAAAGCAGAAACTATCCCTAATGTCAGTCCTACCAGTCTCCCAGAGAGGCACCGTTCAACTGACACTCGCACCTCAAAGCAAAGAGACACAGGGAAGCAACGGACAGGTGTTAATCAAAAGAGTTGATGTCTAGCCCTAACATTTCACCTAATTTGAAAGGATAACAAACATAAGGGAAAGTCTTGCTGGGCATGGTGGCATATGCCTTTAGCCCCAGCACTCAGAAGGCAGATCTCTGTGAGTTCAAGGCCAACCTGGTCTACATAGCAAATTTCAGGCCTGTCGGGGCTACATAGTGGGACCCAGTCTTTAAAAATAAACAAAGAAATGCCTCCCAAAGCATGGCCTACCATTGACATGAACATTTTCAACAGAATTTGACAGGTCTTAACTCTTGTCAGATAGGATGATGAGGGAGAAGTGGGTAAGTCTACTAGCCTCAAGGTCCCAGTCACCGTTTCTCCTCTTAGCATCCTTGATCTAGAAGGTGGAAGTCAATTGAGTGTGTGCTGTCTATGTCAGCTGACCAAGGCTACCTGGACACTCTTGCCTTTGGTTACTGAAAACAGAACTGGCTTTTATCAAAGGAAAGCACTGTGTGGGGTAACTAGAACATTTTAGACTCAAAGCAGTTGACAGTTCAATCTGCATCTAAAAACCACCCTGCCTAAATAGGACTCTAGAAAAAGTGATGCAATTTATTCTGTTACCCAGGTCACTCTACCTACTTGAGAAAACAAGTTGTTAAAAAGTGGAGGAGAAGGGAAGTCAGTCAGGTCTTATACCTCACTGAGCTTAAGGGACTATCTCCCAAGTTATCCTGTGTCCTCTAAGAAATTGGTGAGTCACATCTTGCCCTAAAATTTCCTTTCAAAGAACATGTCCAAAGACTTCTTGCTATGGATTAAAAAAAAAAAAAAACCCAAAAAAACCTCCAGTCAATCACTAGTTCATTCAACAAATACTGCTGAAAGGTCCACTATACACCAGACAGTGTGCCAGGTCTCAGAGGCCAAGCCATGGACTTGAGATGCTGCTGAGGACAGTGACATTTACAAACCAGAAGGAAGGACACCTTTGAAAGTGATTTGCTGCATACTTAAGTTTGATACATTCTTGTTACTCACAATGTATCTCTAAGGTTTAAGAATGTGAGGAAAGAAAGCCGTTGTTAAGTAAGCAGACGAGCTACAATATTAACAACAGAGGCTAGAAGAAGTCCCAAGGACTTAACACCAAAGAAACAAGTAACACATGCAAAGGAGCTATGCAAATGAGCTATGCAAATGAGCTAAGAGAACAGGGTAGCAGGCGCCTGCCTCTCCCTGGTGGAACCACAGGCTTTTTGGCCTTACCCTTTCCAAAGCTGTGGCTCTTGGAGCTTGACTAATCTCACAAAGGTTTTAAAGTGGGGAAACCTTAACCTAAACAAACAAACAGAACCTCACAAAGAAGACGGGCTGGGGAAGGTGGGCTTTCCCCCAGGGAGATTCTCTTGTACAAATCAGTAAATTCTTTCCCCCATTTTGTACATTTCCTTACTTTATCCCTTGCTTAAGCTGCTGTCAGCACTGGAACATAGGCAGAAGGTAAGAGTGGGCTCTCAAAAATTATCTCAGCATAGAGATAATAAAAAATGTAAAGCAGCAGGAAGATGGAGGAAATAGAAATAAATCAGATGCCTGGCAGTAGCGCTTCACAGCCTGGAGTCTAACCTAACAAACCGAGAGCAGCAAAGGCAATGTCCACAGAAGCTCGGCGGGACTGGAGAAGAAGGAAAGACAAAATCAATGTCAAGGGCATTTGATTCCACTCTGGGGGAAACAAAAACAGAGGTGAGCAAGCTCTGTTTATGGCTTTAAAATGCCATCTCTTGGACAACAGTCATAACAGAAAAGCAATGTTGGGTTCAGTCCCACACATATAACTGTCGGAGCCTACATCCAAGTTCTACAGAGAATCCAGGAAGAGCTCAACATTGCCTGGCATAGCCTGTGACTCAGAGGCAAGGAGGTGCTGACGCGCTGCTCATCATCCTCACAGCATCCATTTGTCCTTCCATCCTTCCTTTCTTCCTCTGTTCCTTCCTCCCTCCCTCCCTTCCCCCCTCCCTTCTTTCCCTCCCTCCCTTCCTTCTTTCCCTTCCACCCTCCCTCCCTCCCTCCCATCCTTTCTTCCTTCCTTCTTCCCCTTCCCTCTGTTCCTCCATCAACCCCTCCCTCCCTCCCTCCCTCCCTCCCTCCCTCCCTCCCTCCCTCCCTCCCTCCCTCCCTTCCTTCCTTCCTTCCTTCCTTCCTTCCTTCCTTCCTTCCTTCCTTCCTCCCGATTCACTCGCTCCCTCCTTCCTCCCTTCCTTCCTTCCTCCCCCTTCACTCCCTCCCTCCTCCTTCCCTTCCTTCCTTCCTTCCTCCCCTCTGACTGTTCTGACTTTGTAAACTCCTTATTACGTTCCTTTCTCACAAACCCTTCCATTAGCTCTCAGAGTGAGTAGCACCCATGCACCAGGATTGACACTTTACCAAGTATCTTGCAAGAGTTCACAACCAGCTGTTTTAAAGTCACTGGAATCACAACGTACAGGAGAAAAAAAAATAAGGCTTTTCTAATGGTTGCCTGGAAGATTTATATCCCTAAAATGTAATTAAAAAGTAGATTTAGAAATATACTCAGCAATCAAAAAGATTAAATATTAATGTGAAGTGTAATTAATAAATTATACATCTCTTGATTACTAATGGCTTATTGACTGTAAAAGCCTAACATTATGGAATATTAGGGCAAACAAAGGCTTTTGGGGAATATTGCTCAGCTTCAGGGAGGAAGCAGCTGCTCTTGAGTTTTCAGAAGAAATCTCCATTTTGCAAAGAAAATTAAAAAAAAAAAAAACAGGCAGAACTGTCCCCATTGCTCTTCTTCGCCCGTCCTGAATATTCCAAAGTTTCCCAAGCTTCAGAGTCTCCTCAATCAATTTTAGTGACACTAGGGCAATTTTGTTGCAAATTTTATCAGCATCTAAATTGAAGAAAATATATTAATTTTTACAATATTTCTGACCTCTTCTACGAAAATTGAACGTATGGCCTCACGGTGAGGAAAGAGAACATTGCCCATGAACAGGTGGCAAGCTTCCTGCTGTTTCCACAGAAGCAAAAGGTCCAACACCCAACCCTCCTAATGATTTTCAAGACAGCTGTCAGGATATCAGAGCCATAAAACACCCTGAAGCGGACCTAGTTCCAACCAGCTCCACTTTCTCGCTATCATGGCTCACACAAGATGGTGGAACGGAAGCATAACTTCTCCCTGCACCCTGTTTTCTTGGCTCCACATAATAAATGAAAAACTGCAATAGCCAGTTTCCTTAAAGGTCTTGACCTAGATGTCATCTGGCCTTACATGGTTTCTTTTTAGGAAATGTCACTAAAGCACACAGAGCAGCAAGCTATCTGCAAACTTTAGAAGCCAGCTGCACACGCTTGCGTCTTCAGAGTTCCGTCCCAAATTCAGCTCCTTCTCTCCTCAGGTCTAAGCAAATGTTATCCTAGAGCACCTTTCAGTCGGGAACTGACAAAGGAGGGTGGCACCACAGGCCTAGAAACTGGTCTCATTTCGTCTTTGGAATTGGGCTACGTTTTATACCACTTCCTGCCCGGCCCTCACCACTTCCTGCCCGGCCCTCACCAAAGCTACAAACACATCAATGCTTGGAGCAATGGAGAAGACTGTGGCAGGAATCATATCTAACATCTTGCTAAGGAAGCTTTACACAAGACCTTTGTAGACAGAAGAGGGTAAATGCTAGGGAAAACTAGTCTGCTTCTCAAAATGAAATACTTCCTGTGTCAGAGTTCAAAGCAATGGATGATGTCTAGCCCCTCATCCTTCAGAAATCCAGTGGCCATGGCTTTTCTATCAATGTCAATACTTGTTCTTCAGACAAAATCCCTCTCTCTGAACTCATTCTTTGTATCCTGCACCCTAATGACATTCATCCTTTTCTGTATGTTCAATGATAATTTACTTAATATATAATCTATTCATTTATTTCTATGTCTAAGCTCACACATTTCCATTGCTTTCTTGGCACTTTGGTCCTCCCCCCTGGCCCCCCTTCCCCAGAGAGTGGTAGAGTGCTGTGTTAAATCTGGTTTCAGAAGAAATTGTTTTAACCAGCAGAAAGTAATGACAAATGCAAAACATATACAAAAACACAGAATTTTAAATTAAAAACAAGACCCTTGTCCACACTGAGTAAAATGCATGTGTTTGTGGAAAAGGTGCAAAGACTGAACAGGTCCTTCTATGTTAAAGTATTGTTTTCCAAATTTTTACTAGCTTAACATTACTAAAGCAGAAATTAAAAATTAATATGGCTAAAGATACATTCCAAGACAACAATGGAGTCTGGCTCTTCTGAATAGAGTTTCCAAAGGCTTGAGCCAATCATGACCACAAAACACAAACTCATTCACAGGACAGAATTACGTGGCATTTTCTAAAATATGCTGGGGCTTTGTGATTCAGCTCAGCCTTGCAGTTCTGTTGGTGGTGGGAACATTTTAGACCTTAACTGTTCAGAGCAATGGCCCTTTATGACAATGCCGAGATCAACACATTTCTGGAAATTGACCTGTGTGTGCTAATCCATTTGGGGACAAAAATCTGTTCCAAAGGAACGCATTGCTATTTATGATCCACACCCCACTATTAGGGACATTGACACGTGATTGACAAAATAGAAATAATTGTGATTGTGTTGAAAACCCTGCTGGGCTCTGCTGTAGTCGGAATGTGAAATGTTTTCCATAGATTACCTGCACTGAGACACTTTGTTCCCTAGAGTGGCACTTTTTGGGAAGGCTGTGGAAACTTGATGGGGAAGCTCACTGAGGGAAGTGGGCACAGGAGGCGGGTCTTGAGTTCCTATAGCCCCACCCACTTCCTCTCTTTTTTCTACACGGCGCTCATTGAAGGAAGTGGGAACAGGAGGTGGGACTTGACTTCTTATAGTCCCGCCCACTTCCTGTCTTATTTCCACACACTGATTGAAGACACATCTTCCTGCCGTGAAGCCTCCTTGCCACAATGGACTATATCCTTTCAGACTGTTCCCCACAACCTCTTGAGTTGCATCTATCAGGGTTTTGATCACAGCACAAAAAAAGAAAAAAAAAAAAGCCTATTACAGGATATTGCACAATGGGTGACATGAGTCATATTTTACCTCTGAAACCTGAAAACTTTCCCATTTCAAACTTTATACAACTCTGGAGATGAATGTGAACTTAGACTGTGCCTTACTCTTAATAACAGTCCACTCTTGGCTCAAATTTGACTTGACCTCACTGTTAACTGCCTGACAACCTCACAGCATAGGTCCAGGAGAGCCCTCCCTCCTAGCTCCCAGAAGTCCACAGAGCTGGAAGGAGAACCTTGTGCTACAACAGCGATGACAAGGGAGTCTCATTTGTACCACTTTATTAATCTGCCTTGTGTATTCTGGAGTCTCTCAGGAGCTTGTGGCAAAGAAATGTCCAAACTGCTCCCTATTTTAAAAGGAATAACTGTGAGTTCCTGTGTTTGGGTTTTGAAAGAAAACTATTTCCCAGTAACTTAAGCTCTCAATATAAAATGATCCTCTGTCTGTATGCTGAAGTCCACTAGAAGTGAAGCCGGGGAAGAGCGATTAAATTGGATGCATTTGGGCCATTTAAGCCTTTTTGGTGGTGGTACTGATAAAAGAGACCCCGTTAATTTCTCAAAGCCCTGTGGAACCAGCATAAGCCTGCTGCTTTCGAGTTGGTATGGAAGTTGAAGAACCTAAAGTATTTTCTGTTATTTATTTATTTATTTTTTTTTGTAATTAAAAGTTACCCCGCATCTTCCTGTGTACATCTGTCAAGGTTGCAAGGCGAACACACATCACAAAGAGCCACAGAACACTTCAGAGCCAAGCATTCCCTGTGTGAGCCATGGATTGGGGTAGCGTATTAACCCTTTGGAAACCTCTCAAGAGCAATTTAACATATTCAAATAATAAGTCAGGAAATCAACACCAATTAATATTTTCTGTGTGCCCACAGGGTACTTGGCACCATCTCTTGGACTCAGTGGGAAGCAGCCATTAACTGTCCCTGTTCTCAAAGGGCATTTTCCAAACAGACAATAACACTGATAATCGGTTCTTTCCCCAAACCGCAAAAAGCCAACACACAAAAAAACGGAGTGCTAGCACATTCAGAGACTGTTTTTAAATGGGCTGTCTTACCCCAGCCGGGTTAGACCCATGTCACTGGGGCAGTGCAGAATGACTGTGGTAAAGATGCCAACGGTGATGCTGATGCTGATTAGGAGACAGGGTTCTAATGACTGAAGGAAGCAGGAGAGGATGAAAGCCCCAGTTTTCTGGGGACCCTGCCCACCCCTTCTCAGAATGGCTGAGAGGCAATCCATCCATAGGATTACTTGCTCCTCCAACTCCCACCCTCAGAGACTGCCCTGTGCCTGCATCCTGTCTGGTATTCTGAGGAAGAAGTAGGTCTAATGTAGGCCCCTGCCCTCTGATACACAGTGGGACCACTCATGGTCGCTGTTTGGAGGACTTAGTGCCAATAGTCAATGAGTTAGTATGACAGAATATCATAATGGCTGGTACACATGTCAAGTGGCATAGATACTACAGTAGTGTGGCCTTGGTAATCTACCCAAGACCTGTATAAAATTGGGTCCTTAGAAATCCTGCCACTGATGGGGGAGGCGCTCACAAGGCCCCTCCCTTCCTGAAGAGTTAGTCAGTTAAGTGTTTCTGGGAGAGGAAGACGAACTTTCTTTGGTGATGTAGCCACTTGTAAGACTGCCATACGCCTGTAAGCAGCCCTAACCAAACTCATTATGACACAAAAATAGAAGGGGGGAGTTAATTTTATCTACTTTCTCCCTTTTTGCCATATACCTTGGTCTTCAATGTCCCTGGGCAGGCAACTCCTTAGACTATAATACATTGGACCCTTGATCATGTGTGCTTGGCCAGTTAGGACAGAAAGCTGCTAACTGGATGTGTATATAGATCTGTATCCAGATTCTCCTCACAGACTAAGATGTTTGCACCCACCTAAGAAAGATGCTTCTCAATGGCCTTGGTGTGGAAGGAGTGTGTCCTCAAAGGTTCACAGGCTGGGCCCTTGGACCTCACAGTGGAGATGTTGAGAGGGAATTGGGGGTGGGGCTCCAAGGTGAAAGGCGACGGGATGGTAGGGAGCTGCCCTTAGAGAGGATTGATGGGCTTCTTTGGGGCTCTGCCAACTTCCTATGAAGCTATAAAAGCAGGATGTGTGGCCCTGGCTTCCTCGGCTTTACTGTTGGGACACAGTTCATTCTTACTGACTGACTCGAAGCAATGGCATCTTGCTTTACTCTGGCCTCTTCTGTACTAAGAACTATTCATCGCGGGTGCTAATGATCTATTTGCCACGTATTTTTTTTTCTATAGATTGCTTTTTACTTTATATTGTTTTGTATGCTTTTATATGTGTGTCATATACATTTGTCAAAAAGAATATTATCATATATTTTGTGTGTTTGAAGGTACTGTTTCTGGGGTGGGCATCATTTATCTTGGAGTTTTACTCGAAGGACTTGGATCATGGGGAAAGTTTCAACATTTAAGTATCACTTACGCTGAATTCACCTTGTCTTTCCTTTTACTTTACCTCTGGTTATACGTGTGTGTGTGTGTGTGTGTGCATGTGCGTGTGTGCGTGTGTGCGTGTGTTTGTGTGTGCGTGTGTGTGTGTGTGTGTAAATAGTTTCCAGTTCTAGAAGGATCATTTAATTAACTTGGTCATCTGTTTGAAGTTTTTCTTTCCTGTTTTGGCAATGACTGTAGTTTTTTTTTTTTAAATCCAAATAGAAGTAAATCATATGGGCATGATTTATTGAATTATTTTTAATTTATGGGTGGAATGCCACATTTGTGTATATAAGGTTCTATGTATTTGCATTCCCTTTAAGTCTTGAGCGATCTCTGGAGTACTCTATATAACTAATGTGTTCATTCATTATCCAGGTCCAGATGGATAATTATCCAACACTGCAGATAATGTTGAAACCATTTAAAATGTGGTTCGCCGGTGCTCCCTGTCACAGTCTCCTCACAACTTATGGTGACTTGAGAGCGGTCTTGACTACTCTCTTATAGGTTTTTTTTTTCCAAATGAATTAGTGTTGTTTTCAAGCTTCAGATAGGTAGTAGGGACTCTGGAACTGGGCTCAGATTTTGCCCTGACATCTCAGGGTTTCTCTGTGTAGTCCTGTCTGTCCTGGAATGCCACCTGCCTCTGCCTCCCAAGTGCTGGGATTAAAGGCGTGCACCACCACGCCCGGCACCCTGGCATCTTCATATGATGGATTACAACACGCCAGAATCTCCGTGACATCATGAGCTATTCCCCTGCTCAAGCTGCTGGTTTTTCGTGTTCTTTAATCAGAGTCCCACACTCTCCTTCCTAAGTGCTGCTTATAGCTTTCCATTTTTATTCCTAGAAAAAAAAAGTGCTTTGCTGCTACTTGAAATATAATAGTTTCATTACATTTTATTGGTATTTTTTAAGGGGCATACTTTAACTTATAATTACATGTTTCTGCAAAGAATGGTTCTAAGGGCTGGGGTGTGGGGATATAGCTCAGTGGTAGAGCATTTGCCTGGCATGTGTGTGAACGCTAGGTGTCCATCTACAACACCACGAAAGAAAGAAAGAAAGAAAGAAAGAAAGAAAGAAAGAAAGAAAGAAAGAAAGAAAGAAAGAAAGAAAGAAAGAAAGAAAGAAAGGAAGAAGGGAGGGAAGGAAGGAAGGAAGAAAGAAAGAAAGAAAGAAAGAAAGAAAGAAAGAAAGAAAGAAAGAAAGAAAGAAAGAAAGAAAGAAAGAAAGAAAGGTAGGAAGGAAGGAAGGAAGGAAGGAAGGAAGGAAGGAAGGAAGGAAGGAAGGAAGGAAGGAAGGAAGGAAGGCTGTATTCAAGTTTGTTTGGGAGCTTGGTATTCAGTAGAAATCTTTTATTCAGTTGTGGGAGGACTAAAGAGATATTTACCTTCAGTGTCTCCCTGGTTTCCCTCAGACTTTCCCATGAGCTTATAGAGTGAACATCTCCAATGTACCCAGAGTCACAATTCAAAGTCAACATGGCATGCCATTAGATGGACTCAAGATGCAAGCATTTATTTTCAGACACAGGTAGGAAGATGTAGGTTTGTAGGACACTGTATCACAGGCTGTCTAAATCAGTACTTATCAGTCAATTTAGAGATAAAAGATACACTGTCACATTAGTGTGTGCTATAAAACTGTACTAATGCAACACTATTTTAAGATCATTATAACACAGCTGGGAGACGGCTCAATATCTGAGGTGCTTGGCACACAGAAGGACATGAGTTCAATCCCCTGAACCCATGTGGGCACGATGGCCCATGCTCTCGGCACCAGCACTGTGGAAGCAGAGCAGGCAGATCCCTGGAGCTCACTGGTCAACCAGCCTTATCAAATCGGCAGGCTCCCAGCCAATGAGAGACCTGTCTGTAAGAGCAGGATAGGAATGGGAGAGATGGTGCAGAAAGCATAAAGTACCTGCCGTATAAACACTTGGAACCCCAGCATGTATGTAGAGAGCCAGGCACAGGTGTCTGCAACCCTGTCACAGCTGGGGGAGGGGGAGGAAGGGAGGGGTGCAGTGTCAGGCCACAGCCCGGTGAGCTCTGGGTTCAGGGACAAATGTTTCTCAAAAGATAAGGTTAATAGTGGAAAACACCAGCCTCAACCTCTGGCTTTCACATGTGTACTTGCATGTATATGCATATACCTACACACTGTTATGCATGTGCCCATACATATGTGCATATGCACACACAACACACATACATGTGCAAGAGAGAAAGAGAGAAGTACCAGAAATGAATCTTGTCCTAAAAGTTGATACCTATTTTCTGACAAATAGGACTTCCAGTGACAGCAAGTCAGGCTTCTCGAATGGACAAAGATGCATGTTTATACTTCTAATTTGATGACGTTTTTAACACAGAGAAAAGCTTCCTGAACAGCACGCTCTTGCGTGCGTCCGACTCGACCAGCAAGAACGACGCTGCAACAGGATCCTTCTGCACACGTTTATTGGGAGAGCTTGATTGTAGAGGCGAAAAGACTCTGAGCCCAGCCCTGGTGCTGCTTTATATAGGCCTAGGAGAGGCGTGTCTCATACCCGGATTGTGTTGTGCTTGGTTGATGCTTACCACCTCATTTGCATTCCTACATCTGATTGGTTACTTTCTCTCTCATCTGATTGGTTAACTTCTCTCTCTTCTGATTGGTCAATTTCTCTCTCATCTGATTGGTCAATTTCTCTCTCATCTGGTTGGTCAATTTTGGTTAATTCTCAAAACCTCATCTTGGCAAAAAACTTTCCTGCCTATATATGCGTGGTGGCCAGCAGAAGCCTGTGCCACTCTGCAATGGCACATGTGGCTTCCCACAGCACGCTATGGCTACACATACACTTCTCATTCACTCTGTCCAGCCCTCCCTCTCCTCCCTCCCACTCTGTGATGTGCTACACTGAATGAGTCTTGCAGCCTCGGAGTAAGGGATTCATAACTTTTGATTCTAGAAATCAATGAAATAAACACCTCAAGGCCTTGGATGCTTCTCTTTACCTCTGTGGACCTGTGTCTCCTCATCTCCAAGATCAAGGCATTCTAACTCCCAAGTGCCACTAAGGTCCCTGCATTTTGTCACTGATAATGGCAATGTAAATGCTGCATACCCATAACTGACTCAGGGCAGGCCTTGGAACCCAGTAGAGAAGGGTGAAGAGGGGATGGGGTGGGGTGGGGTGGGATGGGATGGGATGGGATGGGATGGGGTGGGGTGGGGTGGGATGGGATGGGGTGGGATGGGATGGGATGGGATGGGATGGGATGGGATGGGATGGGGTGGGATGGGGTGGGATGGGATGGGGTGGGGTGGGATGGGATGGGATGGGATGGGATGGGGTGGGATGGGGTGGGATGGGATGGGATAGAGTAGGATGGGGTGGGATGGGGTGGGGGTGGGATGGGGTGGGGTGGGGTGGGATGGGATGGGATGGGATGGAGTAGGATGGGGTGGGACGGGGTGGGGGTGGGGTGGGGTGGGATGGGATGGGATGAGGTAGGGTGGGGTGGGATGGGGTGGGGTGGGGGTGGGGTGGGATGGGATGGGATGGCCCTCAGAATGGTGAGAAGCCATTTTTTAGAGCAGACTTCTTCATGAACTGTGACACAGCCAGGGAAACAGCTCAGTGCCTGTGAGTCACAAATACCAGCACACTGCGCAGCAAACCCCACTAACACCCTCTAACTGGGTAGAAAGTTGTAGAAAAGTCTAAAGTAGAGAAACATTTTCACAAAATTCTGCTTCATCCCGAACTCACATGGTCACAAGGATAACAGGATCCCACAGAAGGAAGGAACACCTTCAGGATGTTGTAAGGGTTTTCACAGTAACTTTTAAAAGTTAGGAACCAGAACTTTTCACTGTTCTGCAGAGGGATTGAAATACAAAGCGATTTTTACAAACGTTTGGAGCTATCTCCCGGCGAGAAAAACACACCGTTTCCCTGTTTGTTCTTTCAATTTGCTCCACAGACCTTTCCCCCCACACTGGTCCCAATAAATCAGTGCACTTCACCAGCACATTTACCATCGGCCAGATTTTCAATTAGTTACTTTCTCCCGGGCAAGGCCAGCTATGGTCACACAGTTCTTTCCTTAAACTTCTCGATATTCTCTGGCTCCCAGGAAGTGTGCACCTGTCAGCCAGCCTAGCCCCCACCCTCTCTCATTTTCTTAAAAGCCGGAACTCGGTTTCATTTTTCACTCTTGATTTTAAAGCGGTTGGAAAGCATGAAAGAGAAGGGGCCAGCAAGGGAGGTAAATAAATCTAATCACCGGGAAAAGGCGATGAAAGACCCGTGCCTACGTTTCCTCAATTTGTTCTTGAAATGATCCTTGCCACACTCATTGACTGAGGACCAGCTCTGGGTTCTCCAAAGAGAGGGTTCACAGAGCTGGGAACAAAAGAGCCAGTTCTTTTCAAACACCCATTGGAGTCATTAGTTCCCACCTTTTCCTCTTCACATTTCCAGGCACGGTTAATAAGTAGCTAAATTGACTTCTTTGAATCCTGTGCCTGCTGCTTTCTCTCGCCCACCCTCTTAGACACATGTGGTTGCATAGTTCATTTCTTAAGAGGAATGACACCAAGAAAAAAGTCCTTGAAAAATGGCCACCAGCCACTTAAGACCTACAGACATTTCTAGTAAACTGAACAGCTAAACAGTGGCTGAAAGGGAGAAACATAAAGTCAAACGGGGTTGTGTGGCAGATCTTTCGAGTGCCAGGCTATGTCCCTGGCTCTTATTGTCCCTACGGTGGACCCTACAGGACACTCCAGGCCTCCTGTAAGAGCGTACAACTGCCAACGCTCTTCTGACAGTTTTCTCTGGGGTGGTGATGGGAAGGTCTGAGGCGCTGCTGGCCAGGAGCAGCAGTTGGCCTCTAGACAGTGTGGACTGGAGGGCAAACAGACAGTCGTTCGGTCTTCAGTCTCACAGAGGTCAGCTGCTCTGCAAGCCTGTTCTGCTCTGTGTCCCAGAGTCATGCCTTGCAAATGTGTCACTGACCACCTTAGCTTTGGGTAACACACAGCCATGGGAGAAAGAGAAATGTCTCCCCCTGGAGGACACACAGGCATGCTCGCTGCCCGTTGTATTAGACTTGGTCTTCCTCCACACTCAGCATTCCACCCCATCAACTGCCTGGACCAAGCAGAGACCCACTGGAAGCCTTGAGGAAAGGGAGACTCAAGTCACGGATTCTTCAAGTTTCTTGCTGTTCTGTAGCCATAGAATCTTCGTCCCTGTTGTCCTGGTTTCATTTCCTCCACCAGCAACCTTGGCACCAGGGAAGGCCTGTCTGTTGGAGGGAGGGTCTTGCTCACTTCACAGGTCTCCTGCTGAGCGCATACCAGAGAAGTTTCGGAGATGAATTTCTGTTTGGTTCAAACTAGAATAGTCACATCCTAATAAGATTTACCTTAAAACTTTATTTCACTCTATGAATTGCATAAGAACACGATTAAAATAGAATGCTTTAAGAAATGGTGCTCCAAGGACTTGGAGCTACAGAACTAAAACCTGAACCCCCCAAATACCCCGTAATGGCACATACACCAGGGGCCATCGTGATAATACACTGACTGTCTACAATAGTAAAGTTGCTTACAAACACAGAATGTGACAAGTCCTTTCTCCTAAAGGATTCTCTCTCTCTCTCTCTCTCTCTCTCTCTCTCTCTCTCTCTCTCTCTCTCTGTCTCTCTCTCTCTCTGTCTCTCTGTCTCTCTCTCTCTGTCTCTCTCTCTCTTTCTCTCCCTCCCTCCGTCCCTCCTTCGTTCCCTCCCTCCCTGCCTCTCCCTCCCTCCCTCTCCCTCCTCCCCTCTCTTCTTCCCTCTGTGTTTGGATAGATACATAGATAGATGGATGATAAATAGATAGATTTATAGATGCCTAGGTAGACAGACAGACAGACAGATAGGTGATATGCAGACTGGTGATAGACAAACAGACTACATATGGTAATAATTTCAGCTTTTGCTTATCTCTTATGAGGCATTTGTTTACTTTATGTCCTTTCTTGTTTGTTGTAGCACAAAAGAGTCCATCTCTCTAAGTGTATTCATTACTATTACAAATGGAGGGAAAATATAATTAAAAGGAAAAAAATAAAAACTGTTATCACATGATGTCTTTTTCAGTTGAAAGGGACATACAAGAAGATAGCTGACCATGGGACTGGCATCTCAGTTGAAGTCCAAAGGGTTTTCCTATCTCTTCATGGTAGACAAGTGGCCGTGACAACCCCACAGCCATACAGAAGTGAAGACACTGAGGACTTCACCGTTTCTGCAGGCTGCATGGACCTGGTTCGCTAAATTCCACTGAGATTCCCCCAGTCACCTGTCATTTCTAAAGATGCAGATGAGAAAAAAAATTAGAATTGCGTGCTACCTGCAGAATCACATCCCTCCCCCTCCCACAGCCCATCCCCCACCTAAAGGAAGAAAGCGGTGAGGCAGAGTCTGGAGGCTAACTTCCCCTGCTTCCGATGCTTCTCAGATTAATCTGAGAATGACACCACTAGGCTGAGGTAAGAAATGCAGGCAGTGGTGGCCACTCAACTCAGAACTTAAAGAGAATCTTCACATTAGGTTACAAAGTAACATATTTACACCAGGGGTGAAACTGATGTCCAAAACAAGGGCCCCCACCTATGATCATGCTGCTTGTTTGCTTGCTTGCTTGTTGCAGTGACACATACAAACATAATGAGCCATCTCTACTAAAAATACAATGTTACTTGCCTGGCCTGACTTGATGCGGATTTGTGGCTGCTGGTTTTGAGGAGAGCAAACATCTTCAATACACAATCACTTATTGAGGGCTTGCGACACCCAAGGCCTGGTGCTGGATGTGCCAACTCAGAGGGACGTGACTCAAGTTGGTGTCTTGAGAGACTTTATTATGATACAGACATTTTTCCAAGATAAAAAATAAAATAAATACACGACTTTGTGTTTTTCCACAGCCTCTGAAGATTGATTTTCTCCCCAAATTCTCTGTAAAATGGAAATTCAGGGAGAAATTAAGATGCGGTTTTATTCACCATTGTTAACTGTGGTTTCTTACCATGGCAGGAGCTTTGGGAGTTTCCTCATTTGGGCCAGAAACAGCAGAGAGGTTCCAATCTCTGTGCTTTTAAAAATATGGTCTTTTCCATCTGTTTCTTAAAATTCTCTCAGCAAAACAAGGTGATGGTCAGGGAACTGCTGTTTGATTGGACCTGACAGTGCTTGAGGCCAAGGCCAAATAGACCCTGAGGTTAGCTAAAAGGCAGAAATATAGGTTCCTCTGGCCCTAGCCTCAATCCCAAAGATGGAAATTAAAATAAAAACCAAGCCTCCGCTGACAATACCCTTGCCCATCTACTGGAGAATTGGGAGCTAAACTGTGAAAGGCCACATGAAGTTACAGGTATAATCCAAACATTAGCCATGTTCATACAAAGCAGCCCAGAAAAAAACCCTTCTTTCTATTTACATGGTGAGTGTAGCCCATAGACTAGACAAAGACATTAGAAAACTATTACTGGTTCATCTATATGTAGATTAGTTATTAATGCAAAAACCACAAGTAAAATATCATTAATGACTAGGCACTCAATACATGGTGTCTATGTATAAGCTCCTCAGGAACATAAGGATAGATAGTAGAGTTATATTAGGAAATAACATTCACAGATTATCGTATAAGAAAAAAATGTATAGGAAACCTGAAATAGAACATTGAGGGGAGAGGGCTACAAAGGTAAAACTTGACAGCTGGAAGCATGACAGGAAAACCAAATTCATGAAAATGTGCAGGGTACAGAACCCTATAATAGGGAGTCAATAGTGCCACCTTAAAGGGAGAATCCCAAGTCTGAGACATGACAAAAAACACCGGCTCCCACCGGCTCCACACCTAACCAAGGCAACAAGGTAGGAAAAAGAATAACTGACAAACCACTAGAAAGCAAGAAATAGTTTACAGAAAGAATTCCAGAAGCTCAGGATTTGCCAGAGTGAAGAAATGGGGGTGACAAGGGAGGACTGACGTGTGGATTGCAAATCTGCACATGCCAGGATCATGGGCAACAGAAGGGCTGATACAAAGTTGCAAGGGAAAGACACACTGTTCTAAGTACGACTACCTGACTCAATGAATCAGTTTGCTCTTTGCCAGTGACAATGACAAACAAATTCTAGTTGTATTCTAAAATCAAAATTTTAACATTTATTAAAGGAAAACAGGGACTTGTTCCCTCATAGCTTTGAATCCTTTCTAAGTCAAAGCAGGAGAAAGGCACAGTAGGGGAAAGAAAGACATTTGCTTGCTTGTTTGTTATTAAGTGCCCTCAAATGTGAACACTCAGTGTTCACTTTTGAACAAGAACACTTAAAGACGAGTCAAATTGATACACAAGGAGGGAGCATCACAAATGGCTTCAGAGAGACTCCTGTGGTCCTGTTGGTCCGCTGATGACCCTTAACCGTCATTCAACCGCAGGGACGTGGGAAAGACCTGCTGTCCTTTATTAAGAGATCAGATCCTCATACTTTTGCCAAATATGGATGCTTTTCACAAGAATGAAAAGAAGGTTATGTTGGTGAGTTGCTGAATATATTCACAGGCAACTAGAAAATAAACTAGAAAGAACCGATAAATAATGTGAATTTCATGAACCGTTGAAGAAATGGGATTTAAGACAAACGGAGAAAGAGAGAGATGACCAGAAAGTCATCAGACTGAATTTCCTAAAACATCTCTAATACCAAATTTGGGGACGGGGTGTGAAGGTTCTCCCTGCATTCACATCTGACTGGTTTCCCAGTTTTGCTTTATTTAAAGTAGTGGTTCCCGGGCTTCCAAATGCTGCGACCCTTTAACACAGTTTCTCATGTTGTAGTGATTCCAGCCGTAAAATTATTTTGTTGTTGCTTCATAACTGTAACTTTACTAGTGTTGTGAATTGTAATGTAAATATCTGATATGCAGGACATCTGATCGGTGACCCCTGCAGGGGTCATGGCCACTGCATGCTCCTCCTGTCTCACTACAGAGGCACCTGGTATTCCCCATCCCCCTGCTGCAGAGCCCCTTGGTACCATCTCCCTGCTGCTTTATTTTCTGAGAGTACTCTCTAATCAGCACCTTAGTGGGACCAGTGAGTCACCCAGCACTGTTTGAGATTGTCTTGATTTTGTTGAATAATTGTTTATTTCAGTCCCAAGGTTGGACACCCAAACTTCCCAAGCTAACATTCTTTAGCTGAGCATGTGGCTTACATGGTAGGCTACTTATGTAGCACATAGAAAGTCCTGAGTTCCATTTAGCAAGCCGAGCATGGTAGCATACACCTGTAGTCACAGCCCTTGGAGGCCAAGGCAGGAGGAATGGAAGTTGGAGGCCATCCATCCTTTGCTGCGTGATGAACTCAAGAGAACCCTGAGAACACGCGGGACTCATTCAAGATAAATAAACATAGTGAAGCTAAATAAATAGCTGCTACACAAAGATAACTTTCCTCATAGCTTCAATTATGCATCCTCTTTGTCTATTTCTACCAAAGTGGTGTTCTCTGAAAAGACAGCGATGAGATACCACCCACGTCTAGCTCTGTTGGGTGATAAAAACTTAGGAATATTCCTGTACCTCTCTATACTGTACAGAAAAGTCAGATTATAACAGCTCCCTTCTAATGACCGAGGTTTAATACTTAAAACTTTCTATTTAATCTTTCTATGTGAAACCATTTGAGAGCACCAAGACCTGCTTATTTTTGTAATTTTTGTAAAAAAAAACTTTTACATAAAGGGGGGAGGGGGGACAATGATCTTTTTGTATAGTAAATTCCTGCCATACACTAGATTACCATTATTGTCATGACAGTGTCATTTGGTAACTTCTGTGCATGTCTAAAACACCAACATATGTGGTCACATAACTACTGCACCATAGCACAAGAATGTTGAATAAAGTAATGACTTAATGATTTAATTGAATATCCAAGCTATGAGGAAGATGGTTTGGGATGTTATTTAACACAAGCCACCAATTTAGTGTTTGTCGAGAAGATAAAACCATGTCTTAATAAAATAATGAATCCACTGGCCAATAGAAAAAAAATGTGAAGAAATGACCCATCTAAAGGGTTAAGTGCTTGAGACGTGTGTGGATTTGGGATAGATTTCCTTGGGAGGCAAGCATTTCTCAGTTTCTGTAAGTGCTGTGTTTGACTTAGAGATGTATAAAACATAGGGTTATATAAATATTTGAGAAAACTAAAATATTAACTATTCCTGTCTTAATGTCAATGTCCTTTGGCACTCCTATATGCCATCTGAGCTTCCAGACCACAGTTGGCTAAACTCAGCCTCATGGCTGCTCTCTTGGCACATAGACCATCACAATACTTCTTTGAGGAAAAGGACACAGTGTATTCATGGGTTTTGTTGTGATTCCTTACTGTTAGATCCACATCCCCCAACCTTTCCTACCAGCCTCAGTTTTTTCTCTCACTCTCAGGAAGCAGACTTTTAAAAGGTGGTGTAAGTTCATAGCCTTGACACAATCCCTGGGCTGCCACATCTTACTGAAGCTGGCACAGGAGGAAAGGGAAAAGCTTGATGCGTTTTGAATTTACTTAGACCTGTGTTTATAGATGGACACTTCGATTCAGGCAAACTCCATAGACACGTGGCTCAGTTACCCTTTTTTTAAACACGTAAGAAACAGTGCGGAATCTCACTAAATCTCCAAGAAGACAGAAAGGGGCCGCTTTAATCTCACGCTAAGATCAGCAAGGATATAATAAGAGGGAGAGATTATGAATAAACTCACTTTATTAGATAAAAATTCCTGAATAGAGTGTTTGCAGATTGATGCTAGTGAGCAAGACTAGAGGAGACTCACAACTGTGTCTATCTCTCTGGAATGCCAGGGGAAATTAACATGAGAAAAACAAGCAATATAATTCACAAATTAAAGGAGAGAACATGAGTGTTCAATCAGAAAAATTATTAAATTCATATAAAGAGCAAAAAAATAAACTCTAACAAACTAAGACTTTCTTGGTCTCTAAAGAAAATCAATAATAAAAAAAAAAAACAAAACCTGCACTTCTTGGCAAAATTGAAGGTTCCTTTGGAATTGAGGGCAAGATTCAGATGTGAATGTTTTTAGCCTCTTTTTTTCAATTTCTATCAACTTTTTAGTCAACTTTCTAGGAAATTCAAGAGAAATTAACTAAATAACTAAAGAGGGTCACAAGAGAAACAGACTTCCATCCTATATTTAAACATGTCCCCTGGTGAGTGCGACCTGTGATCTTTTGACACTCTTGTGAGGTCAATATCAAGTCTATGGTATTTTCATAAACAATAAAGAATACTCTAGAACAGTTTATGCATTCATCTTGCCTTTAAATTGTTAATTGCATGTTTAAACCTATTTTGTATGTCTGTATGTGTGGGCATGTGTGTGCCGTGGTGTGCATGTGGAGGTCAGAGGTCAACTTGTGGGAGTGGGGGGCGGGGTCTCAGGGATCAAACTCAGGTTAGCAGATTTGACTGCCAGCTCACCTGCCCTTAACCCTCCCTCTTTTTTTTTCTGCATCTTGTTACGGTGACATGGGGACTGCCACCCCCAGGACAAGCCAGTCCCTACCACACTGGGTCCCCATGAACACATCTTTGGAATACAAATGCCTGGATCTTAAGCCTACACTCCCACACTCATTGTTCATGGGCTCTCAGTGAGAGACAACAGTTCCCACTGAAATTAGTCAGTTAGCAAAGTAACCCTCCCTACACCTGTTTGCCATGTTCTCCCTTCCTTCCCTCTCTCGGAGACCACACTGAAGAAGCTGCCTGCCATTCACCCGTCCCACCTCTGCCTCCGGCTCATCCTCCCCCCACCCCAGTGTCTGCCTCCACGGATTGGGATGCCTGCTCTTACAGTAGGTGAATAAAAACCCATCTGTTTCCTATTAGTCCTCTCTGGATCTGTAGACCTCGCCACCCCTAAATAATAATAAACATGTCTGAAAACAACGTGAGATCAGAACTATTTATATAACTTGCCAGGAAATTCTACAAATAACCTGAATATTTTCCTGTGCAAGAAGATTTTTTTTTTTAAACAGTGTGTTTTAAATAGTTTCTAAGCTTGCCCGTGTTTTCTGTTTCTTCTTGGGATGACTTGAAGCATCTTGGTTCTCAGCTGCTCTTCTCAGCTTTATCCTGTGGTCACAGTGCATCTTGTAATGGCTTGCCCTTGCTTTGTAAGGTCCAACCATGACAAACCTCTCCCTCATCACAGCCTTTTGGGCCAGAGCACGAAGTGTGCCCTCAGCCTGGAAACGCTCTTGCACGGGACATTGTTGGCTCCCTCGTCATCATCTCAAACTGACCTTCTCAGCCACGTGGTCTAAAGACAATCCCTCCTCGCCATCCTTCCATCTTTCTAACATGGCTGATTTCTTGCATTCTATTTATTATCCCAATGGTACTTACTGCAACCCTAGATCGTGGTTTTTGGTTTTTTTTTTTCAATTTTTTATTAGATATTTTCTTCATTTACATTTCAAATGCTATCCCAAAAGTCCCCTATACCTCCCCCACCGCCCTGCTCCCCTAACCACTCACCCACCCACTCCCACTTCTTGGCCCTGGCGTTCCCCTGTACTGGGGCATATAAAGTTTGCAAGACCAAAAGGCCTCTCTTCCCAATGATGGCCGACTAGGCCATCTTCTGCTACATATGCAACTAGAGATATGAGCTCTGGGGGTACTGGTTAGTTCATATTGTTGTTCCACCTGTAGGGTTGCAGATCCCTTCAGCTCCTTGGATACTTCTGAATCATGTTTTTCGGTTTTATTTTGCTTGCCTTTGGGGCAAGACAGGGTTCTAGGGCTTGAACCTCATGCATACTAGGTTAAACGCTCTTCTGTGGACTGTATCCTGGGCATCTATTCCAGTATCTTATGGTCTGTTTCTGAAGAGCCAGAATTAGTAAGCTGACAAATTTTTAGCTTAGTACTTGGTACCCAGTTACAAGTACCCAGTCACACCCAGTACTTGGTGATGTTAATGTTCTAATGAAGAATTAATGAAAAGGTCACATGATTGTAAGGAAATTGTGAGAAGACCATGCTCTGTAGAGCTAGTGCAGTTAGGGAGAGATGATGAAGGGCAGGTATGGCCTGTCTACACAGTCCGAGGGTCAGGCAGGTAGGAGCATAAATATCTTGAATGCCATTTACTGCTAAAAACGCTTGAGTGAATTAAGACTCACTAGCTATCGGAAGGCCTGGGACTCATTTGCCACTTACCAACACAAGTCACCACCACTACTAGGCAATTCCAGCCACTGACTGGAAATATTATAACAAGTGATTAGATGTAAGGAGACACAAGATGTACTTGTGTGCTTCCTAGTGGGTGGGGGACAATTCCAAAAATTAGCTGTGTAAGATAAATACCACTGTGCATCAATTTTCCATAATCCTGACATCACTTAAAAAGTGTCCCACCTCGGCAATTTTACAACAGGAAATGGAGAAAGGTTAAGGTTTTAACTTGATTCGGGCGTCATTTGATATATACACCCAGGAAATTAGATTGCTGAGATAATTTTTTTCCCAATCAAGAAATTTGAAAAAGAAAAAGCTGCTTCGATCCATTTTAGCTGCTGTTCCTGTTTTAGCTGCCGTTCCTGTTTTAGCTGCAGTTTCCTGGTAGTAACTCTCACGCTGTTCTGCATTGGTTGCTCAGAACTGCAGAATAGGTGAAGTTTGGAAAGTCCCCGACGGCCACTTTTCTTCCTAAACTTTAAGCAATAAACTTGAGCTATGCAGTACAGGAGGTGGAAGGACTGTAAGAGCCACAGGTAACAGATGATAATAAAGAAACAGTGTTTCCTAGACCCAGCCAGGCAGTTGCACATATGGATTCATAGCAGCTGAGACCTCTGTAGGCTCAGGCCAGAGAAAGCCACTGCATAGACGTGGGTGGGTGCAGGGTCCCAGCCTCCGAAGCCTCTGGTAACTGACGAATGCCAGGAGAGGAAGGGGTAGCTTTCTTTAAGGATGCAGCCCCTGATGGGTTGACTGCACTTCCCTGGAAGGTCACCCAAGGACGAATGAAAAACAAGGGCAGAGCTGTGAGCTGCTGCTGGGGGCCCTGTGCCTTGTGGGGAGGGGCCTGCTTTTCATTGGCGGTGTAGTTGTTTCTTCCTAAAGGAAACCTTTCTTCCTCAAGCAAAGAAGCTAAAGAAACTCAAACAGGGCAGGAAGCTCAGAGCAGGACAAGGACCTGAGCCCCCATCCTCACCCCCCACCTACCCCCCGCTGGAGGCAACATAAACAATAATTATTGAGGGAGAGAAGAAGCCTACAGCTTGTGCCTGGGCCTCCAGGGATCTCTAAATCCTCACCCTGCTGGGCTGCCTCCTCTCAACAAGGCGACTACCTGAACCACCCAGGCTCTTGCAAGTGCCAGCAACACAGTCTCCCACATAGACTTGCGTGGATTTGTTTCTTTGGTTTATCCTGGGTGCCCTGTCTGTGCTGAGTATACTCTGCTCTAGCTACATCTCCCAAGAAAAGTACTACAGCACTAGCTATGACTCTGCCTTCACACACACACACACACACACACACACGCGCACACACATACACACACGCACATTTGGGAGAAGCACCTTTCGTGCATCTTTTCTGGCATATCCCATGAGGCATCTCTAACTCCCATATCCTAAACTCAAAGTGCAACAAAATCTAGAACCATCTGAGCACTGTTATGGCAATGCATGTGGAAATTCCACACCTGACATCACATGACAGGTCACAGAATAGAGGCTCCCTGGAAATGTTTTATTAATGGTCACATGTGTAAAGTGGATATAAAATATATATGGGTTTCCCTGTACCTTACCTCCAAGATATATATATATATATATATATATATATATATATACATATATATATATACATATGTGTATATTTTATAATATATAAGATATATATATAAGATATATATATAAGATATATATATATACACATATACATACATATATGGTAGATAGATATAGGTAGATAAATATAGAGACGCATATGTAAGTATGTATGAACAAATAATATTTCAAACCCAAAACACTTCTGGTCCCAGATAACTGGCTAAGGGACAAAGCAACCATACTCTAAGTCAATGCAGATGTCAGTGTTGGTGGCAGAGTCATGTGTGGTGGTGCACGCCTGCTACCCCAGAGCTTAGGGTATCAAGGCAAGAGAATAAAAGAGAGTGATATGTGGTCTAGCCTAAACTATACGGCAAGACTGTTTCAAAAATCATTTCAAAAATCAAGAGATGGAGCTCATATCACGGCACCTTAACACTTGAATCTCTCACACTGCTCTTCAAAATTAAAGAAACAGTCCATGAAACACTAACCTGCATCCCAACGGGAAGCCATGGCTTAGGAGATGCTTGACCCTGCATCCCAGTGGGAAGCCATGGCTTAGGAGATGCTTGGGAACAATACATGGCGATATTCTCAAAGAAAGGAAAAGTTTAGATAGGACACACTCAAGGCACTGAACTGACTTACCTAGAACTATCCCCAGTAAAGAACTGCTTCCAGACATAACTTACACATTTAATATGCCCAGCGATGACTCACAACCACTCAGCACAGGCTTTCCTGTTGAAATCACCCCACTCCCCATTAATTTTGCTGACTGGAATCTCAGGCCAAAATTAAACAGTTAATTTTTCAAGTAGTCGTCCAATCGCTTTCCCTGCTAATGGAGGATGGCGAAGCGAGTGAGTGCTTGCCCACGTGTCGAGATAGAACAGCCCTTTGTGCCGGACTGCAGGGAAAATGCTAACGTTGGGACTGGTTTGGGTCTTACACTGTGTACATTATGTAGAAGCTGAGAATTTTCTTATTCAAAGAAAGTTACAGAATACACATTTTAAATGAGAAAAACCCAAAAGTCATATGATACCAACTGTGAGAAATGGCTGTGATTTAAGACATTATGGCCCATTATTTTCTCAGTTGCCCTTTGTTGTTAATCTGATTGGATTTCGAGCCACCTAGGAGATACACTTCTGGGGATGCAAGTGAGGGTGTTTCCAGAGAGGACGGAAGGCTCACCCTGAACGAAGGTGGCACTACCTCACAGGCTGGGGGTTCCGTCTAATAAAGAGAAAATGAGAAAGACAGATGCACACTCTGTGACATTACCCTCTCTCTACATATGTCTTGGTCTCTTGAGATGTAAGGACTCCCACCCCACATTCCTGCTACCACAAGCTCCCCCACACCTCCCCCACAACCCCACAACATGCTCTCTGGATCCAGGATAAATACCTCCTTCTATAAACTGTCTTTTGACAACTCTTTGTCCACAGTAGTGAGAAGAGTTAGAAACATATTCCACTGAGAACACTCACCTGCCATGTGGAGGTTTTGTCTGGGTTTAGATAATGTGGTTCCCGTAAAAATCAGGAGGTATTACCCCAAATGACACACAACAAGGCCCAATCTTACCCCTGGAAGGCAGCCCTAACTCTGATCTTACAGGCGAGGATCAGAATAGATTAATTCTTTTTTAAAAGCTACTCCCTATATATTTCCTACCAGACAGACCTAAAAATGCCTGTGGGCTTTTCCACAGAGAAAGTTTTATGGTGACACCGTTGGCTATTCCCTAACTCGGATGGTAAGAAAGTGCCACTGAACGCTGCGCCCTGAATACTCGACTCCTCTCTCTGACACTGGATTGTCAAATTGTTCCCTCAGCCCTCTGAGAAGCATGGGGATGTGGCTTGCAAGGGAAATAAGTAAAGATTTATATCCTGCCCTCGATTTATTCAAAACGCACTGTTCTCCAGCTTTTTTAAGGAGAAAATAATTACATATCCAGTTATCTTGAAATAATTAAAAGGTCATCAATTTCCTGTCATGGATGTGATATGGTTTAATTACATTCTATGAATATATTGACCAGACCGTCGGGGGACACAGCCGTGAGGAGAGGTTATTATCTTAACAAAAAACTGACATCCATTGAGTTGGGTGTAAATATGTAAATAGAGATTGAAGGCTAGGGGACCCTCAAATCTGACCTCAATGACAGAGCCGGCTTGAGCCAGACAGTCTAATGGTACACATTTTCTGAAGAGAAACGTGTCTTCCCATTGAAATATTTACTCTGAGACATATACATTTATTTATATTAATTTGCAACTGTTTCTCAAGCAATAACTTTCCTCTGTATCACACTACTGAAATTGGGCAAAGAAAGCAGTCGATAAAATAATGCAATTAAATGGGCTTCCAAGGTAAATTGCATTAAGAGCATTGGAAAGCTACGGGATCCACTCCACCACTACTCTACGACCATTTGTGTGACAGCCAAGGAGACCTACCCAGTAAATATCACAGAAAACCTCCTCTGGCCAGCTCGAGGGGCAGAGCTAACAGCAGTGAAGCTGTGCATCTCAGGCAACCCCACCAGGTGCATACAATACCGGGGTGGACTCGATTCCTCCAACAGGCACAGCCCCTACCCGGAAGAGGAAGTCGTCCCCATTGGCAAGTTTGCACCTAGTCATGTGAGACAACGTGCTCCTCCCCCTTATTTGGAACTGTTCTATACACAGCCAATCAGGGAGTGACCAGCTAGTTAGCTTGCCCCCCACACCAACCCCTACAGAGGTTACCTCTGTAACTCCCTTCTCCCTGGTCTGCACTCTTTCTCACCCCCCCCCCCAGTACATCTTGGAGGATTTGTTAGAAAGCCTACTAACAAAGCCTCTTGTGGGGAATTTCAAGCTGGTCTCCAGTCGAGCTGAGGTTTGAACCCCGGTGGTCATAATTCACCTTCATGACACGGTAGGGGTTCCTTCATGCTCCTGGAACTCTGGCCCCTGCCTAAGGTACCACCTCCCACAGCCCCCACAAGAGAAGCATGGTCAGTAGTCACGTAAGCAATGGCCCAAGCTTCTGACCTTCAGGATAAACTCCTCCCCAGTTACCTAGCAACAGTGAAGACCTTAAAAAGGGCTGTTAGGTCCCCACCTCACTCTCTTACTCTTATGTTCTCAGTCCTTTGTCCTCTCACTTCTCTCTCCTCTTTCCTTTCTCTTTGTCTTTTCCTCTCCTCTCTCTTTCTCTCTCTTTTTCTCTAGCCCCAGGGCCCCCCTTCTTTTTTGTTCCCAATAGCCTACCTAGTACCTGGTTAGTTTCCCCAGGTATATTCTTTCAGAATATCCAAATACAGTTGCTTTTCCTGAGTGGTAGCATACAGCCGTGCTCAAAGTCAGTCAGTCAGTCAGTGGTCAGTCGGTCAGTCAGTATTAGCATGCAGTTCCTAAGTTGTGGGTTAAAGTTGATGCTGATAAAAATGGTTTTGTTCTTGTTTTTTTCAACCCTATCTCCAACACGAGTGTGTGCTGAGATCTCCTGGGTTACTTGGCTCCCTCTGCAAAACCATATTGTTCCGCCCATCGGAGCCCATTCTGCGGGATGCTTCCTCACCTTCTGTGTCTCTACCTGGGCAATAGTTACTGCTCTGGTTTATTTCGCTCCCGCGTTCTCTTAAAGAACTGAGATAAACGTTCCCTCTAGTGTTGACCTCATCAAGCCACAGTCACGTCTCTGGGGGTCATGACCCACAGGTTGAGAACCACTGCTTCAGACTCGCGTCACACTGTTCACATGGTGAGAATCTCACTAAAAATCATTCACCCAAATAAATCCTGAAAGAATTTTAGAGTTAAATATTGATAGATAAGAAAATTGAAATAAGTATTTATCATGCTTGGAGTAGATGCAATTTATCCCTCGGAATAAAAACATTAACCTATTTGTTAAAAATTTAGGTTCTTGTTCATCCAAAATAGATGCATAGAAGAGAAACAAAGAGCAAGTGTCCCATCTGGGGGATACTGTCACGGGAAGTACCATAGTGACAAAGTGCTAATATCCCTTAGTATGACGAGACGTGCGTCAGACACATGTTAACATATTAAAGTCCCCACAGATAAATTGATGAAGAGTGTGCACACCCAGACTGACATAGAAATACAGCCAATCAGCCGATGTGTGGGAAATGCTTTTCAGAGTAATCAGCGAATAGCACCCGGCAGGCAACTCACATGGAGTAGTGCTTGACCCCTGTAAAATCAACGAGTTTGTTTGTTTTGTTTAATGGTACCCACTGATGAGGAGGAAAGGCTACGCGTCAGTATTGCTGGCATTCTGGAACAATCCCTTTGGAAAGAAATCTGGCAAAAAGCCTTAAACTGCTTATTCTCGATAACTCCACTTTTGTGAAAAGAACCTGTGAAAGTAATCTAAAATATTGAGAAATATTAATTATATAACATTACGTAAATTAGCTACAACAGCAAGAAGGGAGAAAAGAACTCAAATAGCAAACGTGAACACACAGTTACGTGAGTTATCTAGAGTCACACTCACTAGGCTGTATAAAAAGATTGGGCAAACATGGAAAATGGATTTATTTAATAGCAAACATAAAAATAAGGTAAAAATAGTGTAAACCTAGTAGTTACATTTGGATTGCAAGCAAATAGAATAAGTACTAGAAGGAAATATAAGAAAATGTCAACTCTCTCTCTGGGTAGTTAAACCATGAACTATCTACAAACATAGCATATATACCTGTCTAAACTTAATTTTTTTTAACCCAAAGCCCTTTTCACTCTAAGCTATCTTTAATGTCATTGCCAAACTCTTGTCATTTTTAAACCTAAAGCTTTAAAATAAATCATTTTTTTAGTGCTCTGCTGGGGTTTAGCTGTGTGACGTCCCCTGTTCTCTCATTGCTGTACACTTGGTTCCCAGCTGTGTGATGTCCCCTGTTCTCTCATTGCTGTACACTTGGTTCCCAGCTGGGGGCAGTGGTTTGGAAGATTGTGTATCCCTTCGGGGCCTCAATGGAGAAAGTGTGTCACTAGGGATTCTCACTGACATTTTATACCCCAGCCTCACGTCCTGTTCCATCTCTACTTCCTGTTTTCACCAAGATGGGAAGGAGGAGTCAAGGCTATACATTCCTGCCACCACCTGCCACCCAGCCACCTGCCACCCAGCCACCTGCCACCCAGCCACCTGCTACCCAGACACCTGCCACCCAGACACCTGCCACCCAGCCACCTGCCACCCAGACACCTGCCACCCAGACACCTGCCACCCAGACACCTGCCACCCAGACACCTGCCACCCAGACACCTGCCACCCAGACACCCAGCTACCTGCCACCTGCCACCGCCCAGCCACCAGCCACCCAGCCACCTGCCACCCAGCCATCTGCCACCGCCCAACCACCTGCCACCACCCAGCCACCAGCCACCCAGCCACCTGCCACCCAGCCACCTGCCACCCAGCCACCTGCCACCGCCCAACCACTTGCCACCACCCAGCCACCTGCCACCCAGCCACCTGCCACCCAGCTACCTGCCACCACCCAGCTACCTGCCACCACCCAGCCACCTGCCACCATCCAGCCACCTGCCACCACCCAGTCACCTGCCACCACCCAGCCACCTGCCTTCCATCATCCAGTCACCTGCAACTACCCAGCCTCCTGCCACCATCCAGCCACCTGCCACCACCCAGCCACCTGACACCTGACACTATCCAGCCACACCTGCCACCACCCAGCCTCCTGCCACCACATTTTCCCAAACAAGAAGAGATGTATCGCTTCGAACTGTGAGTCACAGTCACCCTTTCCCCCCTCAAGGTGCTTCTAATCATAGTATTTGGTTTTAAAACCAGGAAAAGTAACTAATTTAATATGTTCTCCACATTGAAGAGTAAGGTCCTGGCTACAATTTTTCAGGAAATAAATTCTCACCTCTAAATTTTTTCTAAACTTGTTTATAAATAAGAACAAGTTTTATTTTGACTTTCATTCACACTGTCAATGTGTTAATAACAAAATAAGAGCTTTAGCATTTCATTTTTTTAAAATCCTAAGAATTTAACCTTTATCACAATAGTTCTCTGGGGTAACATTTAAAAATTCCACTGGGGCTGGAGAGATGGCTCAGTATTTAAGAGCACTGGCTGCTCTTGCAAAGGACCTGGATTCAGTTCCCAGCACCCACGTAGCAGCTCACAACCATCTGTAGCTCCAGTTTCAGGAGATCTGCTGCCCTCTTCTGACCTATGCCGGAACTGCAGTTACACAGTGCCCTTCTAAAAAACATAGGCAAACACCTCATAAAAGAAAATAAAGTAAATCTTAAAAATAAATAATAAAGCCCCATTGATTATCTTACAACCACCATAAAGTGTTCTCCATTTTCTCCATAATCTTTGAAGCTCAAATGAAAAATGACAGTTTTAAGAAACCTACACACTTTTTTTTTTACATATATACATTTAGCTGGCTGAAGGGCCCTAACATCTGAGAATCTGAGTTCATGCCCCCAGAACTTGCTGGAAGTTGGATATGGTAGTGCTCAGCCCATCTGTAACCTTAGCACACACACACAAACACAGAGAGTGACAGAGAGGCAGAGAGAGCATTTTTTCTAAAGATAAATTATACTTCCAGTCAACTAAGAAAGTCATCAAATATTGGATTTGACCAAAGTGGCTTTTGAGATTGACAGAGGGGTGAGGAGAACAGGCTCCGACACACAGCCAATCATTGAGCCAGAACACAGTAGCCTAGGAGGAGTCCAGGCAAGCCATGAACCTGGGGAGCCACTGGGCCCTGAGAACCAAAAGACTTGTTGCCTTAGAAACAAGATCTGGAGGATAGGTGGAGAATGGGGCATACCCCAGGGGCTTTTGGGGGGGGGTTGGTTTTTTCGAGACAGAGTTTCTCTGTGTAGCCCTGGCTGTCCTGGAACCAGGGGCTTTTAGTCCACATCTCTCCCTGCTCTGTGCTCTGCCATGCAGAAGCTCCATCCACTGCTGGCCGGGGACAATGCGTAGAGCTCAGTAACCAGTCCCTTCTGGCTGCCATGGGAACCCTGTTCCTGTGAACCAGGAAGGCTGCCCAGGTCAAGTGGGTAAGCTGTCGAATATAGCATTTAGCTTCTCTTGCCTGTTTTGTAGCCTCATTGAATCATGTGAGAGACTAGACTCCCGGCACCCAGAGTCTAGACAATATGATAAACAATGTCATGACAATTCACTTTCTCTCAAAAACCGCATCCTTGTAGAGCTCACAGTTCCGCTCAATAGCCCATAGCCACGTGCGGTAGGTCGCTATTTAACTTTAAACTTAGGAAAGTTGAAAACTTAGGTGCTTAGTTGTATAAGCCACACCCAAGCTTCGACACACTATTGGCTTCCACATCACACCATACAGCTACAATCCAGTTCAGGCACTTTATAAGGATCTCGAAGTCACCACTCTTCTGGGTTCTAGCAATGGTGCACAAGCCTGGTCCCCCATTTCCACGACGGTAACACTTAGATGGCTTCACCAGCAATCCCAGGGAGAAGGGCTGAGTGTTATTTACATTTAATTAATTAATTAATTAAAATTCGCCTGCAGCCCCCAGGATAGAACACACCCCTGGCTGTGGTCAGCATCGCGCAAGGACTTTGTCATTTTGCTGACGGACCACACATTCTCATTGATCAATTCTAAATTGGATTATTGTTAGTTTTAAAAGCGCCTGAGCAGCAGAAAGTGGCTGTGGTGGCAGGCAAAGGAGAGATGGATAGCAGAATAAACAGGGGAAGTGACAAGATTGGCGACGGAATTGATCACTGTCAGCGGGTCGGTGGTCAGCTGGCTGCCCTTTAGTGTCCAAAGTAAACATCAGAATAATGTTTAGACAAACACGTTTGATTTTTGAGGTAATGGGTATGTCAACTAGATGACAAACCTTAGAAAGGTCAGAGGGATATCCATTTTTCAGACTTTTTCAACGATTAATCATTGATTTGGGTGCCAGCGCACTTGGAGGCAGAGTGGGAGAGCTCGCTGGCTAGCGTGTGGCTGGACGACACTCACAAGCCCACATCAGCACCACCAAGTGCTCTCCCCATACTTTACTCCATGATAAAGCCTTACGGTGAACAGGGTGTCCCCTCTTTAAAAACGGAAACAGAGATGTCTCTGGGTGTAGAATTTCAGTTGTGTAGAAATGGTGTACACAACCGGCCTGTTTAAATCTTTCAAACTCAACCCATCCCATCAGTAGGCTGCACTAATGATGCCACTCATTGTAACAAGACAGACACAGCCCACGTGTTCGTCCCTGGGCACTAAACTCCAAGGCCTTTATAATCTCATCCCAGTGAGGATACCATTAGTGAATCATAAATACACCCAAATTATAATTTAAGGAAATTCCCTATTTTCTAGGTTACAATGTGTGTGCATGTGTGTGTGTCTATGTGTGTGTGTGTGTGCACTTGAGCACTACTGCACGCACACACATGCACTTGCTTATGTGTGTGTACAGGAACACATTTGTCTGTACAAGAGTGTGGAAGCCATCAGGCATCTTCCTCGATCACCATCTGCCTATTTTCTGAAAGAGGGCTTCTCCACTGCGCCTGGAGCTCACTGAGTTAGCAAAGTCAGCATTGTGACACCTAGGCTGGGAGGGGCAGCATTAAGTTGGTTTCCTGAGCTTATAAAGGGATTTTTTTTTCCTTTGCCTCGGGAGACTTGTTAGAAGAAACCAGACAGGGACAGCATGCCCTGCAGAAAGCAGCTTGTGTCTAGAGGGAACTACAAAGAGTAGACGTGTTTCTCATAGAACGTCATGATGAGCTGGCAGCTGCCGGCGTGTCAGTCACCAAAAGGCTCAGAGTCCTCCATCTTAGAAGCCCATAGTGGACTCTGCAACCAGAAAGACACGCTGGTGCTCTCGGCTTCTGTGGTATTGGAATGAGCATGTTCCCCTCATAGGCTCAGGTGTTTGAACATTTGGTCCCCAACTAGTAGATTAAGCAGATTTAAGAGGTGTGGCCTTGCTGGAGGAAGACTGTCACTGGGGAAGGCTTTGAGATCTCAAAGCTTAGCGCAATTCCCAGTGTGTTCTCTCTGCCTCCTGCTTGCAGGTCAACAGGTGAGTCCTCAGCTTCTGCCCTCAGCATCCAGTTCCTGCTGCCACCTCTGCAGACACCTCCACCCTCGCCTCTGCTCCACCATTATAGATAGACTCTAACGCTCTGGGACCATAAGCCCAAATACACTCGCTCTTCTACAGATTGCCTTGGTCACAGTGTTTTATCACAGCAGGAGAGAAGCCACTCACACAGCTTCTGTGGACCTCATGATTCTCAGGTAAAGAAACGTCTCGGGAAGGAAAGCATAAATGTTGCAGGCATCTATTTTCTCAGTGCGTGAGACTCCTGAAATCTTCCTGTCTAAGAACGATAGCTGACAAGTCTTTGGTTGCATTTGCATTGTGGGGAGTGTCTTAGCTCAGGCCACTGTGCACAATACCACAGACTGGGCGGTTTTAAAAGTTGTTTTTTTTTTTGTCTCAGTCCTGGCCACTGTAAATTAAAATACCAGAATGATAAGGGTTTTGTAAGGATTTCCTCAACTAAGGAAGATAACTGTCTTCTGGTTGTGTCCTCAGTTCCTAGGTAACTCTCCTTAGGGCACTAATTTTAAGACAAGGGCCTCACCCTCATACTTCACCTACCCTTCTTAGGGCACTGATCTTATCACTCACAAAGGTCCTCCCATCACACAATTGTGAGGGATGTGACTCAGACCATAGAGGAAACATAGTTGTCAGCTTTCAGAAGCAGAGACGGGGGGGGGGGGGGGCGGGCATCACATTAAAGACAACTAAGGAATTGAGGAACAATAAAGAGAACAATGGCCCAGAAAAAGACATCTTGCCACACAGTGACTGTAGCTGGGAAAATGGACACGAGGTAGTCATGATATCCAAGCACAGGGGATTCCCAAGATTATCTGACCCATCTACAGAGATCCTATTTAGATGACAAAAAGTAGAATTTCTTCATTAAAATTCATTTAGGAAAAATCCCGCCCCAGTACCAGCGAAATCACCCAGTGAGTGGTAAAAGCCCCCACTGCAAAGCCTAGCAACCTGAGTTGCTAGGGACCCACATGGGGAAAGGAGAACCAGTTCCTGCAAGTTTTCCTCTACTTTTTCCATACATGAGCACACGGGCACACATGTGCAGAGTAAATAAGTTTTAATCCTGTATCTCAAAATTGCTGAATGCCAACCATGAAATTTCAATTGATTTTTATTATTTACTTACTTTTAATATTGTTTATTCTTTGACTATATATGTGTGTGTATATATATATATGTATATGTGTGTGTGTATATATATACATATATATATATATATATAGAGAGAGAGAGAGAGAGAGAAAGAATTGGTCTAGTCCTTTTTATCCACTATGACTCTTGTGCACCCCTCCCCCTCCCACTGAACTCCTTTATCCCAGGATGCCTCTCTCCTAGTTTCCTTGGATTTGTTGGGGACCCACTAAATGGGGTCACTTGCATGAGTGTGGGTGGGGTATATTTCCTGGCGTTTGAGCAACTTACTGGTGGCTACACCAGTGAAGAAAACAACCTTCCTTCCCTAGCAACCATTAACTGCCAGCTCCTGAGGTAGGGTAGTGTCTCATGAGCCCCACCCCAGCCCATGATGGAGCACTGATAGCCTTCCCTCTCAGACATGCCTAATCCACATATCCACAGCTGCTGTGAGTTCAGGAGTACAAAGGCCATATCCTGTCCAGAAAGGTGTCGAATAGCATCCTTCTGCCCACTCCATCTCTTAGGTTCTTTCTGGCACTTTCTCTGATATTCCCCGAGCCCTGGGCAGGACAGGATAGATGTTTAAGGCTGAGTGGACACTTACAGTCACTCAGTCTCAGCAGTCAATTTGACTGTTATAAGTCTTTGCATTAGCCATTGCTCATTGCAAACAGGAGCATCTCTGACCAAGGCTGAGAGCAGCATCGTCTATGGGAATACACATGAATAATTAGAAGGCAGTCTGACAGTGTCCACTTAGCAAAACAACAATAGGAGCTTCCCCGAGGGCCTGTGACCTGGTGCGTTACCACTGGGAAGACAAAGAGATGAGAGATGCTATCAGAGAGGGAAGCCTTAGATTATGAGGTCATCAGCAGTTAAGTTTCTCACGGCTGGCCATAGCACGTCATCTAGCAGAACACAGGTGGAAAGGGGAGTAACACAGAAGGAATTCTCTGCACTGAGAAAGCCCTTTATATGGAAGAAAAAATACTACCAAGGGCAGCCAACACTCTGTAGCCACATGTGTGGCCAGCAGTACCTAAAGAAGGGAAAAGCCTCATGAGGTCAGACAGGTCCGGCAAGAGTCCAGGAACAAGTGCTATACTTTCCAAGGCTAGCTCTCACCGCTGCTGTAATGGACGCCTTTGAAATGGTGGGGTAGCAGGCAATAATAATTTCATAGGATGGATTGTTCCAACAAACAAACTTATCTCTTTGGTGGGAGCACCCACTAGATGGCAAAGGCTGACGGCAGGATTGGGAAATCCACGCAATCTGAGGTCCTAGACCATGTTCCTGGGCATAAGATGCTATTCCAAAAGACGAAAGTCACATTGTGTGCCTCCGGCAGACATTCCAAGAAGGCTCGCTGTTCACTAGGAATGAAAATCGGGAGCAGGGCATCAGAGACTCCATAGAGTCACAGAAGAGGAAGAGCAAGGGAAGAGAGAGGAAGGGGAGATGGACAGAGACAGAGAAGACCAGAGAAGGGAAGACTCACTTCAGCCCTCCCAGGAGAGGTTAGCCTCTTGATATCACAACACAATGTTGTCATCTATGATCTTCATCATTAAACACAGCACAAATGGCTTGTTTATAAACCTCCTGCTTGCAGCCACGTGGTGCACACGGCTGCAAAAAACACCTAGAGGCCCAGGCCCCACTATGATGAGCAAGGAAGCTGTGGAGAGACGGGAAAGAAAGGAAAGCAGACCAGTGTGGGCACAATGAAGAGAGGCAGAACTGGAGACTCAGGGGTAGTGAGGAACAGCCGGATGTGAGTAGTCTGGGCTGCCACTGAGGACCATGGTGTCTGGGTTCATGGCCATGCAGCAGTGAGAGTCTATGTCAATGACAGTGGCCCATGTTATCATCAACATCCTTGCTGACATCCCATATCTGGGCCATATCGTTGTCTAAGGGCAGGGCAGAGCTGGCCCTGGCCCTCGCTGGAAATGTACTGGAGAGCTGTCCCTGGTGACATGGGTGCAGGAGAGCTGGAGGACTTAACAACTCAGATAGTACCCAGGTCCAAATCCAGGGCTCCGAGTTGGTTCACCACAACATCTACCCCACCTATAATCTGTTGTAGCACACGAAGAAGCCAGTCCTATAGATCCAAAGCTGCAGGAGCTCCATTATATAGGGCAGCAACAGGATACAGGAGTGGATTCCGGTATTGAAAGTATAGCAGGAGCCAGAGGCTTCGAACCAGATTCATGGCGATGAACATTTGCAAGTGAGGCTCTTTGGGCAAAAGGGTGACACACTGTGTGACACACCGTGACACACCACGCCTTCCGTGGCGAGATGGGGCTCTCATTATTTTTGTGTGTTTGTTTTCTTTTGTAGGGGGAGGTTGCAAGGGCAAAGGGTGAATATGGGGGGGCCAGGAGAGGAGTAGGATCGGGGTGCACGATGGGAAATTCACAAAGAACCAATTAAAAGTTTGGTTTCTTTTAAATCACAGAAAAAGAATCTCCAACTGTCTTAAATGTATTTTCATTTTTGGGTAGGTCTGTATTTGCAGCTATCCTTGGCCACAGGCTGTACACACCTGAGATCTCTCCGATGCCCTGATGGATTATGGGGAATTCCTGCACAGGGGGAAGCATTGGAGGAAGGCAGGCAGGATTAGTGCACCATGAGCTGAGCTTCCGTCATAGCCTAACGTTCACCAGCGTCTTCATTCCCCTCATTGAGTAAGATGGAGTATCTCAGGATGTATGGAGGTGTCTTGGTGTCAGGATTTGTCTTCTGAGTCCTTCATCTGTGCTATCTTTCCATCTGCCTGTTGAGGTCTGGTCTGTTGATGTGTGTTGTAATGCAAAGTGTGGCTCCCAAGACCTGGTTACCCCAGAGAGGAGAGTCTGCATGCAGACCCAAGTAATGCTATGTGACCTTGCCCCCACATTATTTCTGGTTGGTGAATAAAGATGCCTACAGTCTATACCTGGGCAGAATTGTGATAGGCAGTGTTAGGTGTTCCCGGCCTTGGGGTTGGAGGAGGCCGTGAAGTGAGAAAGAAGAGGATGGAGAAAAGAGAAAGATTCCATGGGTTAGGATCAAGAAAGGGGGCCACGAGGGCTGGCCAATTGGAGTTAAGAGCAGGCCAGATGAAACATAGTAAGTAATAACTTAGGGGTATCATTAGGAAATAGATTTTAATAGCATAGAAGGTAGATACTGCCCAGTATTCGTGCTGTAAAGGCTTACTATAAATATAAAGGTCATGTGTAACTTTTATCTCAGAACTGAATGATCAAAGGCAGGGAGAAACCCCAGTACAACACTTGACCTTGCCTATAGGAGCCGTTAGAAGTAAGCCAAGGATGGTTGAAAGCACACAATGTGTGTAGCTTGTAAACACCATTCCACTTTATATGTAGAATCTGAGTTTTTGTGGGCTCTGGCACCAGGAAGAGCTCCTGGAAGCTCACCCACCTTCCTCATGTGTGCATCGATAGATGCCTATGGCTCATTTTTAAACGATATAGCTCATGTCCAACATACTTAGGAGTTTCTCCAGCTAAGCCAAAAATTAAAACCCACAAAGGGTTTAGAATTTTGTGGTGATCATACTCATGAGACTACACATTCAAATCTCCTTTAGTGGCCTCTGTGTTCTCCACATCAACAGAGCACCACTTTGAGGTAAGTGGATGCATAGGAAAGTAAAAAAACCAATGCAGTGTGTCCCTGCCATTCGCTGCCTTTGCGTTCTGAGTTCGGGCCCTTTACCTCTCTTATCCCTATAAAGCTGTGATCAGGACTCCTGTCCTCCTCGTCCATAATCTCAGAGTGAGAAAACGGAGAACGTGTTAGCCACTAGAGAGAATTCCAGAGTTCGTGACTACTTCTGTGAACACAGACAAACCACCATAACTCCTGGAGATTCACTGGTTGGGCTTCAGTCATCTGTCTACTACAACACGTAGACCCAATCCACCAGCTTCAACTGTCACGTAAACACATGTGCTAGTAGCTTCTCTGTGGGTGAGCTATCTTTGGTATTTTACCGAGGGTGAGATGTATGGGGCCCTGTTCAAGTTAAATATAAGCCTGGGACAAGAGGAAATTTCCGATTTTTAAAACCGTTTCTGGGAGAGACAGTGAAACAGAGGCTTTCCCTGGAGTGTACAGTTCTGTCAATGTTGTCACGTGTGTGCGTGCATTTGTGCAAGCGCCACTATAAAAGAACACAGGAGCCTTTCGTCAGTGGAAAGAATCCCACCCTATGGGCCTACGAGATGGCTCAGTGAGTCAAGGTGCCTGCCTCTAATCCAATCCCCAAACCTACACGGTGGAAGGAGAGAACCAACTCCCCCCACTCCCCAGATTGCAAAGGTTGTCCTCTGACCTCCACAATCCATGCCTGCACTGTGTCAAGCATGAGCCCCCATATACATTAAATGTTTAAAGATGATTATAAAATAATTCCATGCTTCTATCTCTTTATACTCATATTCTTTCTCTGCCCAACCTTTGCCACCACAAACTTATTTCCAGATCTATTCTGATTTTTTTTTCTCTAAAAACATCGCAGTTTCGGGCTGTGCGATGCAGCCTTTTGAACTCTTTCTTCAAGCAGCATTTGAAGAATCATTCAAGTGATAGCAATAATATTTGGTTTCCTTTTATTGCTCAGTGGCATTCCATGATATAGAAATACCATTGTTTGCTTTACAATTCCCTCCTTGAAGGACATCTGTAGTATTTTTGTTTGCCTAAGATTTATATTATTGATGCATTTGTGTGTAACTATGTGAGTGGATGCCTCACGTACGGCGCCCTCAGAGGCCAGAAGATGGCACTGGATCCTTTAGAGCAGTAGTGACCCATGGTTGTGAGCTGAACGCATGTCCCCTGAAAGAGCAGTGCATGTCCCCAAACTGCTGAGCCATCTCTCCAGCCCTGTGGTATCTATCGCTTTGGTGGGTATTTTCTAGAGATCCTTCAATACAGCCTTGATCCCTGGTGAGGCAGTGCTGGGAATATTTAAAGGTCCCTTAGACAGGTGTAGCTAGTACCCAGCCTTAGGTCACTGGCTGCACTGCCTTCTGGGTGCACTTTGGAACTCCAGGCTCTCAATCTGAGGTTGATTTCCTGCCACTGTGGCGAAGGACCCCAACAAAAATATCTTAGAAGAGAAGGGGCTTGTTAGAGTCATAATTCCAGATCACAACCCGTCATTTTGAGGAACTCAAAGTGGCAGGAACTTGAAGCAGATAGTCAGACTATACCCACAGTCACAGGCAGAGAGCTATGGATTAATACATGTATGCTAGGCAGATAGAGCACACCCACAGTCAGGGGCAGAGAGCTAGTGCCCAGCAGGCTCTCTGCTTTTCATTCAGTCCAGAGTCCAGGCCATGAAATGGTGCTGCCTACATCCAGGGCATGTCTTCCCACCTCAGTTAACCCAAGAGAGAAAATCCCTTGCAGGTTTGTCCGCAGGCCAACTTGTCCTAGACAATTCTCATTAGAACTCTCTTCCCCAGGTAATTCTACAGGTTTCAAGCAGGAATCATTCTGTCCATTTAATGTCAGTCAGTCCATCTCTGCCTTCTGGCCCACAGGTGAGGAGGTTTCCTCTATTACAGGCTACCACCACTGCACTACCTCTATGGAGATGAGGCCCCTGGCCATCCAGAACGAGTGAAATGAACCCTTGCTATTGAATAAGTTAGTCACCTCGGGCATTTCACTGTAGTCATGCAAAGCGAATAGATCTGATTTATTTTCACATCTCATCAGCTGTAATTAGAATTCTGAGCATCCAAGTATAGGTTGCCATGTGAACATGCGTCTTCTTTGCCTGAAGATAAAAAACAACCCGTCGATATCAACATGGCAGTGTGTGTTCATATCTCATATAGTCTCAAACTAACTTCTATAGAGAGAAGCCCTGTCAGTCAGTGCAGATTAAACTAATGCAACGTACATTCTACAATGTTTGAGTAGTTCTGATATCTTTAGTGGTATTTGATATTTTTGCGATATAATTAAATATTTTCAAAAAAATATTAACCAAAAGCCATTACTCCGGCAGATGTAAAAGCATTTTAGTGGGTCTATTGAAATGTTCGGGGAATGTTTACTTAGCTTTCCAAAGATAAAAATATAACAGCTATGTAGAAGGGGGCCTGGTCATGAGAGCCTTGCATGAACAAGGTCTTGAAATGGAAAGGCCACATACTACACTTTAATGGTAACATGGCGCATCCTCTCCCAGGGCGTGCTCCCGAGCGCCTGACAACAGGTGAAGAGCATCATGGGTGTGCTCCAGAAACTGTTCAGCGTTTGTTAATCAATCCTATAGGGGTCCCCACCACTGAAGTTCTATGGGCCAATCCGCAGCTAGCACCTCCCAGTCCAGTCTCATGGGCTATGCACCAATCCATATCCCCCAGGTTGAAGATGATAGCATAATGTCCATGTACTTAAAATTCAACTGCATTCTTTTTAATCTAGGCCCCATTATGCAGGCCTTGGAAATAGTCTCTGAAGAAGGTAAGCCTTCTATTGATTCCAGTCTGCCTACATAGCAACTGGTGTGTAGCAACGCGTAGTTTGGTAGGAGGGGGAGAAGATATTGATCCTGGGAAACTTAATATTATTAAAAGACAGATGTATTAAGCCTCTTTCCTGGACTTGGCTGAGCATTTTTCCTCCCCTTTCCCATTTTCAGAAAAATCAATGGAGCTAACATCCTCGTTAGTTTTAGTTTCTACCGAAGCAGTCTCATGTCACCGTAGAACCTGTACAAAGTGAATGCTCGGGGCTGGGAGACCTGGGCTGGCGGAAGAGAAGGAGCATCTCTGGCCCTCATTAGTCACCATCTGGAAGGAGCTATGTTTGAGCCTCACTTCCTTGGTGATCTGTTTTTATTGGGGTGGAAAAGTCTCCGGGTATCACTTAGCCTCAGTTATAAAGTAGACATCATAAAATTCACCACTCAAAGGCAAATTTCAGTTCGAGAACAATCTAAAGAAATAAAACCAGTGAAGACAAACAGGAGAGGATATCTATGACACACCCACCAATCAAATAAAAAAAAGCCCTCATAATTTGATATTTAAGAATGCAAGTCACATTGTCTTTGGAACTATCCAGACTCGAGCTTTTCTTTTCAGAGAGAGAGAGAGAGAGAGAGAGAGAGAGAGAGAACAGCTGCTTCTGATTTCTGGGAGAACTGAAGCATTCTGGAACCTCTCCATATATCCGAGTTATGATAGAATGCTGGTATGTCATTATCAAATATAACAAGGCTGGGACATGGCTGAGAGGCAGTGAACCGAAAACTGGAATCTTCTTCTAATTATGTCCATAAAACTCCTTTTCAATTCTGATGCCATAAATTTGGAATTTGAAACAGTACGAGGGGTTGGATTTTGCAAAACAACACGTTCTTCCTAGATACTACAAACGGTGTTTTCAAAATAAGATATCAAGAATAATGTGGAAAATATGTAAAAAAAAAATCACACTGTTTGTAAGTCTTTTTAGAAGATTTTAGAAGAATTCAGACAATTTTTAACCTAAAAATACTCACAGTGTATTTTGTAGTTATTATCTACTCTGTCTCTGTTTCCTGGTGAAGATGGGACTCTCGACTGCCAACCAGCCATGAATGTTCTGAGTGAAAAGGATGCTGGGGTCTCTGTTTACCACGCCCCTTCCTGATTTCCAACTTGACACTAAAGGAGTTTTCATCTCCTCTGTTATCTAAAGAACAATCCAGAAGCATGGCCAAAGACATTGCACAGGGAATGCCTACCTTGCCTTCTCTTCTCTGGGCTCTGACTGCTGTCTGTTGCCCTTGAAGGACCACTGCATCTCTGCTTCTCATCTGCTACCAGGAGGGTCCTCCTGAGGAACCAAGACATGCCACATCAAATCATATGGAGAACTGCTGCGGGGCTGACCTCGGTGGTCAAGGAAATGCTACATTCTGCATCGTGCTGCTCAATACATGGGGCCAGAGAGTCCAGCCAGGAACCAGGGCAGGGTCATGGTAGAAAGACTGACTTCCTGGAACCCAGTTGTTCAAGGGATGGACGGTGATCCAGTCTGCTTTCTGTTGCTGAGATGAACTACTCTGACTAAGAGCAACCTCGGAGAGGAAAGGGTTTATGTGGCGTGTGCGTCCAGGTTATAATCTATCACTGAGGGAACTCGAGGCGGGAATTTAATCAAGCAGGAAAAATAGAGATGATGAAGAAATGCTGCTTACTGGTTCACTCTCAGTCTCAGGTTTAGCCTGCTTTCCTATACAACTCAGGCCTAGGGAATGGTGCTACTCACAGTGGGCTGGGCCCTCCTACAACAATCAGTCAAGAATTTCTCCAAGACTTGGCCACTGGGCAAGCTTATCTAGGTAATCCTTCAATTGAGACTCCTTCTGATGATGACTCTAAGCTATGTCAGGTGGACAACTGATGCTCACTAGGACAGCAGGTTAGGGATTCATGACAATGGATTTTTGCAAGTATCTACCTGAGACTTCTCCATCACCCAGTCCTATGGAAGCCACATTAGCACCCTACTCCCACCCCAGCCTATGGAAGCCACAGAACCTTAGTGAGCAAAACACACATCAGATAAAATCCAAGTCTCCCAATGGAGAAGCTAGAGAAAGTACCCAAGGAGCTAAAGGGATCTGCAACCCTATTGTTGGAACAACATGATGTACTAACCAGAACCCTGGAGCTCTTGTCTCTAGCTGCATATGTATCGAAAGATGGCCTAGTCGGCCATCAATGGAAAGAGAGGCCCATTGGACTTGCAAACTTTATATGCCCCAATATAGGGGAATGCCAGGGCCAAAAGAATGGGAATGGGTGGGTAGGGAAGTGGAGGGCGCTATGGGGGACTTTTGGGATAGTATTGGAAATGTAATTGAGGAAAATATGTAATAAAAATATAAAAAAAAAAATCCAAGTCTATTCTGAACCACACACACCTTACTCAGACCGTCGAGCTACCAGTCATTACTGCTAGTAACCACCCTCATTACCTTTACTTAGGGGAGAAAAGGAAGACATATTAACATTTTTAGTGCTTCCCTTGGACATTGGCTTTGCAAACACAAATGCCCTGTCTCTACAACCTCAGTGCGCTCACCCTTTTTTCCAGAGGCTAAAAACATACAAAGTAGAGCACAATAGGCCATAAAAGTCCAAGGTATTAGTGGATTGTTTTCATTAAAAAAAAGTTGAAATAAGATAAAGAATGCATTAATGAGATGTCAGATATCTAAATGAGGCTGGACATCTAAATCCAACTCTCAAATAAAGTAAGTTGCCTTAGACTAGAATCCGGTGTTCTGGTCCTTTAGAGGGCCACATTTGCCCATCCTGACCATCAAGGCACATTCTAGAATACAGACTTTTCATCGTTACCTTCAGGATGACCCTCAGGCAGCGCAAACTCACTGTGGCCATGTTGAACACAGTAATGTCCTATCCAAACCTCTGCTTTCCTGAGAGCATTCTTGCCCATCCCTTTCCCCAGCCATGACCATAACACCCTCTCATCCTCTCCACGAGCCCTGCTGCCATTGGCTCCTCCATGGCCATCATTGTGTGTTTGTATGTGTGCAGGCACATGTACATGTGTGAGCATACATGCACGTGAGTCCTCGTGGATGAAGGCCAGAAGTTGACATTGGTTGGCCTCCTCAGTCACCCTCCACCTTGTATTTTGAGACAGGGAGCCCACAGAACCTGGAGTTCACTGTTTTAGCTACAGTGGCTGGCCCACAAGCCCTGTGATCCTCCTGTTTATCTCCTGAGAGTTTTGGATTCCAGGTACACACAACCATGTTCAGCTTTCTTTCTACATGGATCATGGGGACTGACCTAGGGTCCTCATGCTTTCAATTCACTGGCTGAGCCATCTCCTCAGACTCCTCCTTCTAACCTTCCTGTGATTGCCTACATCAGCCCGCCAGCATTCCTAGCATCAAGACATTTTCCCACACTTCTCAGAGGCTTCAACTGTGTCCAAAATGGCCTCTTGCTGAAGACTTCTACAGCCATCTGACGTCTTCTCATTTTGACTCAAGACTCCTCTTCCCCTGCCTCACCCCTGCTCAATGGAGTCCCTTATCTTCTAGCTGTAGCCCCAAAGGCCCCTCCTCTGTACCCTCATCCTCTCCCACATCCCTCCACAGAGAACCCTCCTCTCCAGCCATGGGCCATCTGTTCAGTCTTCATCCTCAGACTTATCTGGTTTCACTATAGTTCCATTCTTTACAGTCTCCCACTTTGTGTATTTCTTCAAGTCCTAGCCACTGCTGGCCTCTCATCTCTGACTCTCGGGCCTGTGGTGTCTCTTGAAGCACACAGCATTGTTCAGATGCATTTACACAACTTATGCTAATAAGCTAGAAAGAACTAATGACAAAGCAACATAGATGATCAGAAGTATGTTCATTTGCACTTTGGGCATGAAGTTTTTGTGGCTCACTAACATTGCTTTTGCCCACGTGGGTCCATTTGTTCTTCTTAAGAACAGGTTGCTTACATTTAGAATGGGTATTTCACCAAAGCCAGGGCCCTATGAGAGCTCAGAGGGAAAAGGCAGGTGGAATTCAGGACCTGAAGGCTCCTCGGTACTTACTTTTAAACCTGGGTTTGTCCTGCGTCCCAGGAGAGCACAGCTGTGCAAAGGGAATCACCTGTTGGCTCCTAAAGCAAACAGTTCTGAGATTGATAATCAGCTGTGGGTGACATTAACAGCACGGTCCCCGAGGCCATCAGTCCTGTGCCAACAAATTGGCTTTCTGGAGCCCACACCTGCCCCAAGCTAGTCAATTATCAGTGTTGAGAAAGCAGGAAATGAAAGTCCCATGGCTGGAAGCATCAATAATTTAAATAAACGAGTCATAAAGAGTGGCCCTCCTTCCTGGAGTGTAAATGAATGAGATTCTAAGTGTATGGTAAAGACACAGTAATTGCCAGCAAATTAACTCCCAATGAAGGCAGAGAGGGAAATCCATCTCTTTTGACTCTGGCACCATTTCCTTCCAAAGGGGTTTTAGCACGAGGAGGGGAGAGCTCAGCTCTGGAGGGACCATCCTTCTGCAGTGTTCACGGCAGCCCCCTAGGAGGCTTCAGTCAGCTTTGTGAACCCCACGTGGGGCTGCTGCATCTTTCTGTGCTGAAGCTACAGGCCTTCCCAGGAGACTGGTGTGGAGCTATGCAGGATTGCTTGGTTATGAGAAAGCAAGTCTCCTCTCCCACACACTCTCTCTGGCACACTGAGGTGTAAAGGTGCAGGAAGCACCCCTGTACTTGCAGGTGCACAGGTGTGCACGTGCAACTTGGACGACCATCCTCGGCGTTACTCCTCCAGCTCTGCCTGCCTGTTTAGCATCTGACATTTGACAAGAGTGAAATCTCTCACTGCTGGTAGCATCCTCACATTTCTGCCTCTCAAGAGCTGGAATTGGAAGCCTGTCCAGTCATGCTTAGCTTTTCTATTGAGTTCTAGAAATCAAACTCATGTACTTGCACTTGTACGGCAACCATGTTACTGTTATCTCCTCAGCCCTGGCACACAGATCCTTAAGAGTAAAGTGTGCATGTGTTTTTGGGTCTATAACCATGTGTTTTTGTTAGATCTGTCCCACTGAAGTGACCAGACACTGCAGTGAGGCAGTGGAGGGAGGGTGAAGGGTCGAGATGAGGCCTTACTCTGGTTTCTGCATACTCAATATCTGTAAGCGTCCTCAGTTCTTTTTGATTCAAAGAAAATTTGCCATCAACCTAGCTTAGGCTAAGATGCTGAACATTGTCTTCATGTGTGGAGAGCGTTTTAAAATTATTCCAAGTTCATTTGGATGCATACACCACAGTCTAGCAAATTGTATGCAAATAGCAAGGGGAGTCAGCCTAACAGGAAAGAACTAATATGTGTGACTTCAACAACATACTACTGAGGAATAAAAATAGAGAAGCCCTCATTGTCACATGCTTCCAGTACCATGAAATGCCCAGAATTACAGAGGCAGAGCAAGAGGGAGGTTGCCAAGGTCTGGTGGGAGACCCTAGTGACTGTTGGATGTCATTTCTGTCATGATTGACCATCCTGACCAAAGAGCCTTAGTGGGGGAAGTAGAGGTAATAATCTATCATTCAAGGGAAGTGAACAGAGGAACTCAGACAGCAAGAACATCACGTCCAAGAGCAGAGAGAAATCACTGCATGCATACTTAGTGCTCAGGCAGTATGGCAGAGTCCAGAGAGGACATTCAATGGCCTGGAACAGGTGGTTGTGAACTACTTACTCTACATGGATGCTGGGAATTGTACCCAGGTCCTCAGCAAGAAAAGCAAGTGTTCCTAATCACTGAGCTATCTTGCCCACTCCCTTGCCTCAGTTTTGAATGCCTGGATGGAGGAGACTCCAGATACTTTGTATGAAGTTTTCACCGGGAAAACTTCAGCTACATTGGTGTCGAGGAAGAGGGGGAGGTTTCCTGCAGGCAGCTTTCGTAGGGTCTCACAGAGACCAGAATCAGGATGCTCCCTCCACATAGGCCCTTCTGGGAAGCAAGGGTTTGTTTGAAGGAACTCAAGCCAAATCAGCCTCTGCTTTTAACTGGCACAGATTCATTCACTGTGAAGAGAAAGATACAGCTAGCAAAATCCTTACTGGAATTATTATTGTTATTATCCATTTTTGGTGCTGACCTTTTATTTTCTGTGGCCTAAAATTAGATGGTGTGTTGTTTATTTAGCTCTCATGTGGAATTTGTTAGACTGTATTGATTTCCTAACACTGTGGTGGCACAGAGCATGCCGCTGACTTCATGATTTCACCTTGCACACAGCTGAGGAAACTTTGGTTTCTGGTCTCTGACTTTCTCCTGCCCTCAGCTGACTCCGGCATCCTACCCGGAGCTCCAGAAGATTCCGAGGCTTGGACAATCTCGCTCATTCTTCACTGTGTGTGAGAAGATACCATCTCCTTCCTAGGCAGAAAACCAGCATCAAGATATAAGAAATACACAAGATGAACTTGGAGTCTGTTTAGGTTTACTGGGTTTGGTTTTAATTTTTACAAGATATAGATACTATTTTGTGTTGTTAACACAAAAGTTACCAGGAGGGGGGAAATAGTTGGAGCCAACAGACAGAAATCACTCACTTCGGTGAAGTGTGAAGAATTATTATGAACAGTCAAAAAAAATCTAAAATAGACTTTTTTAAAGACCCTAAGAACTATCAGAAGAGCAGCTACTATTTGGGGGATAAAGGAGAAAGAAAACAAGAACCAGGGGCCAGAAAGAAGCCACTGATGACCTTGCCATGGCTGAAGGTCAAGGTTATTCAGAGATGGTACTAGAGGAACTGAACCTGCTCCTAGTGAGGGGAAGTCTCTGGAAGGCAAATAGCAAGGATGGGCTATAGAAGTTAGCCAAGCACAGTAAGAGAATGTGAGCAGGAAGTGACCCTCAGTGTTAAGAGCAGGGCCTGGGGTCACCACACACTGGCAGTCTAGTACCATCTAGTGACAATACCAACTCTACAGGCTGGCAAGGGAGAACCATCTGCAGGGCCAAACTCCTGTATACAGAGCAAGGCAGAGAAGAGTGGCTTGGGAGCCTAGAAGCAGTATATAGAGACTTGGCCTGGATGGAGCACTCACTGTAGATCTGGTCTGACTTTAATGTCAGCAGCTTGTTATCACAATGTCTTTACCCAGGGAAAGCAGACAGCATGCTCCACTCAGTTCTAACTACTAACATTTAAGAACATATGCAGGTGCTTCTCGTGCTCCTGGAGGGCATCATCCTGAGTGAGGTAACCCAGTCACAAAAGAAGTCACACAATATGTACTCACTGATAGGTGGATATTAGCCCAGAAACTTAGAATACCCAAGATATAAGATACAATTTGCGAAACACATGAGACTCAAGAAGAACGAAGACCAAAGTGTGGACACTTTGCCCTTTCTTAGAATTAGGAACAAAACACCCATGGAAGGAGTTACAGAGACAAAGTTTGGAGCTGAGACGAAAGGATGGACCATCTAGAGATGGCCATATCCGGGGATCCATCCCATAATGAGCTTCCAAACGCTGACACCATTGCATACACTAGCAAGATTTTGCTGAAAGGACCCAGATAGAGCTGTCTCTTGTGAGACTATGCCGGGGCCTAGCAAACACAGAAGTGGATGCTCACAGTCAGCTATTGGATGGATCACAGGGCCCCCAATGGAGGATCTGGAGAAAGTACCCAAGAAGCTGGGGGGATCTGCAACCCTATAGGTGGAACAACAATATGAACTAACCAGTACCCCCTGGAGCTCGTGTCTCTAGCTGCATATGTATCAGAAGATGGCCTAGTCGGCCATCATTGGAAAGAGAGGCCCATTGGTTGTGCAAACTTTATATGCCTCAGTAAAGGGGAACGCCAGGGCCAAGAAGTGGGAGTGGGGGGGGATGTGTGGGGGACTTTTGGGATAGCATTGGAAATGTAAATGAAATAAATACCTAATTAAAAAAAGAAAAGAAAAGAAAAGAACATATGCAGGACAGTTGAGCATAATTAAGTTTTTGAAAGCCAATGCATACATGTATGTCTTCATATGCGTATGTTCAAACGGGTATGCATTCCTGTGTTTCCTGTGTTCAATCTAATATGTAAGTATGTCTTTGTGTGTGTTTCTCAGTGTGCATATGTTTGTGTGTATGTTCTTATATTTGTGTTTGTGTTCATGTGTGTGTGCAAGTTCGTGTATGCATGTATATCCATTTGTGTGAGTGTGTGTGTGTGTGGGTGTTCATGTATGTGTCAATGAGTATGGATGTGTTTGCACATGGATATAGCCAGGCATGTAAGACCACAGGACAACCTTAGCTGTCATTCCCTGAGATTCTATCCATCTTGTGTTTGTGATGGGGTCTCTCACTGGCCTGAAGCTTGCCAAGTGGACTAGGTTGACTGAGAGTGAGGTCCCTGGATCAGCCAGTCTCCACCTCCCTGTTGTCAGGGTGGTGAGATCCCACCACTAATTCTTTTCTCTGGGAGCTGAGGTGAGAACTCAGGTCCTTGCGTTTCAAGATGTCTTAGTTACTTTCATATTGCTGTAAAGAGACACGGTGACCAAAACAGAGACATCTCTAGAAGAAAGAGTTCATTGGGGGCTGGCTCACACTTTCAGAGGGTTGGCACATGACCATTATGCTGTGAAGTGTGGCAGGCAGGCTGGCAGGCAGGCAGGTAGGCAGGCATGGTGCTGAAGCAGTAGCTGAGAGCTTACATCTGACCCACAAGCATGAGGCAGAGAAAGAAAGCTAACTTGGAATGGTGTGTGCTAGCATTTTGTCTAAGCTCCGACCTATAGTTACCTGGCAACAGCCAGGTATGCCTGACTCACTATAAAGGGGGCTATGTGCCCCCTCCACTCTCTCTTGCTCTTGCCTTCCTGCTCTCACTCTGTCCTCTTGCCTCTTCCCCCTCTCTGCCCATTCCCTTCCCCTTCCCCACATGCCCACATGCTCATGACTGCTCATGCTCTCTCTCTCTCTCTCTCTCTCTCTCTCTCTCTCTGCCTTTCTTTGTCTCTACTACCCTCTTAACTCTCTTTCCCCATGCCCTGAATAAACTCTATTCTATATGTTTTGTGGCTGGTCCCTCAGGGGGAAGGGATGCCTCAGAATGGGCCCACAGAGGCACCCCCTCCCCCCCCCAGACCTCAACACACAGCCACCAAAACATATCCCCTTTCTCTTGATCTTTTTATAAACACATCAATGTGGGTTTTTGAAACCTCAAAGCCCATCCCCAGTGACACACCTCCTCCAACAAGGCCACACCTCCTAATCCTTCCAAAACAGTTCCACCCACTGCACTCAAATGTTCAAACCAATGAGTCTATGAAAGCCATTCTCATTAGAATCACCACACAGGGAAGCACTTAAGGAACCCATCACCCCTTCCCTAGGTTTTGTTAAAATCAAAGGCGTCAAATGCCCTACAGGTTGAGCATCCCTGTCTTACTAAGGGGACTCTTTGGCCACTTAGATAATGACCCCAAGAAGTCCCAACTTACAAATCCTTCACTAAGACTTCAAAGACCATTTGAAATCTGGCTGCCACCTCTCTAATCTTTATGGGATTCTGAGAGGCCATACCAGCTGCAGACTTCAGCTCAGATATTTGAATACTTTGTCACTCCGTGTCCTCTTTGAGGGACCTATATAGACCTATATGTGTGTCTCAACCCTGTATAGAGCTGCCTAAACCTTCCAAAGCTTGAAGACAGTGCAGTTCCCAGCAACACCAAGGCAAAAAGGACCGTAGTCAATCCTTTTCTTTACCTGCTCATGATCGCTGCTATCATTGGGAAGCAGCTGAATTCCAGACAAGCTCATTCAAAAGCCATCTGTAAAACACCTTTCCATAGAGATAGGCCAACTGATGGAAACCATTTCCCTGTTCAAACAAATCCCAAACAACATTTCCTACCCATCAAACTTTAAACAGGACTGCCGGGTGACTCAGCAGCCAAAGCACTTGCCATGCATAGTAAGGATCTGAGTTCAAATCCCCAGAATGAACGTAGAGCTGGAAGCAGCAGCCTGGTTTGTAGTCTATCACTCCTCAAAAGAGATGGGCAGAGGAGACAAAACGATCCACAGATTCTTGTGGGTTAAACAGCCTGATGGATGCAGGAGCGAACAAGAAACCCTGTCTCAAACAAAGTAGGAGGCACGGTGTCCTCACATACACACCACACCACAGACACACACACACATACCACACACACATAAACACACCACACCACACACACACATACCACACCATACATACACACCCCATATGCACCACACACATACACGCACGCACACACCACACATACACACCAAATACACACCACATATGCACCACACATATACATGCACACACACATCACACATACACACCAAATACACACCACATATGCACCACACATATACATGCACACACACATCACACATACACACCAAATACACACCACATATGCACAATACACACATACACACACCACACCACACATACCTACCATATACACATCACACACACACACACATACCACACCACACACGCACCACACACACACACATACACACCACACATACACACCATATGCACACCACACACACCACACACACACACATACACACACCACACCACACCACATACATACCACACACACCACACATACCACACACACACACATACCACACCACACCACACATACACACCACATATGCACCACACACACACATGCACACACATACACATACCACACCATACAAACACTTCACATAAACACCATATACACATCACACACACACATGCACACACACACACACACACACACACAGCTGTTTATAGAATACATGAAAAGAATTGTTACCTTGCTTCCTATTTACAGCTATGAAAACGTCAAGATTTCTATGTTAACTGCTGGCTTAACTGTAACTTCACGTCTACCAAACTTTCGGTTTTTTTTTTTTTTCACTTTTCAGATATGAAGTTTGAATTTTGTAACTTTTAGGATCACATTTCCAAGGGTGTGAGTGTTGTCATGTAATGTGAAACTTGGAATGCACATCTGCTTTGAGTGGGTGTTTGGGGTAAAGATGCCCTGCCAGGAATGCACAGCCTGAATGAGAGTCACAGCTTGTAGCCCCAGCCCCCTGCAAAGCCACAGCCTCAGCTCTCAGTTCAAAAGTAATTACCATCTAACCAGTCCTGGCTAGGGCAGGGAGGGAAAAGAAATCGCTGCATTCAGTTTACGATTAAATGCCAATTAGTAACTAAGTGGTCTGCAATAACACGGTGCTCACAGCTCATCACGGAGGCTTCCCCACCCACACCACCAGCCTCTGGGTATCACGGCTCTCTACCTCAGGATAGGGCCCTGGGGATTCCCAAAGCCAATATCCAACCAGATCTCATAGGTCAGATGGACTCACAGAGGAGTGGTTACCAATGCAGACTCAAGAGCCAAGCTTCCTTGATACCATGCACAGCATTGCAGCTGTCAAGAAGCTAGCTAGCACGTCAGGCTACCTACTGTCCTTATCTATACCTAATGACTGGGGATATGGTGGCTTCTGGGCGGAGCTTGATGATGCAAATGAAACAAGTTAAAGGGTGCAGAGTAAACCCACAAAATCAGCTAAGGGTTCCCTGTGCCTCAGTGACTCTTCACTGGGGCTGGAATAATTTAATTCTTTCCTACCAATGCATGATCAAAGGCTCAAACTGGTTTCTAAAAAAATGCAGGGTGGAGACTGGAGCGAAGACTCAGACAGTGCAAGCGCTTGCTGTACCAGCATGAGCCTCTAAGTTCAAGCCTTCCACACTTGCTAAAATAAGTCCAGCTGTGGCTAAGCATGCCTGTCACCCTACCAGAGACAGGTCAATCCTGGCCTGGGAGCATGATAAGGCAGGCTAGTCTACAGGGAGAGCTTCAGGCTCTGGAGAACCTGTCTCAGCAATGGAGGGAAGCCCTCCGTGCCCTCCTTCTGCCAGCATGTGTGTATGATGGGTGCACAAACATGGGTGCTACAACACATGTACTTCCCACTCACAGTGCATTGTGTTTCCCATGACCAAAACTAAATTAAAATCCCCACCTTAGGCCAGCCTGTCCCTTCATTCAGATTTATCCAGTACCGGTGGTACAACCCTCAGTGGGTCTCCAGTGTGAAAAAAAAAATACAACTGAAGTCCTAAATGGAAAGTATTTATTGGCCAAGAAATAGGAGGCTATGGCTTTCAACCCCAAACCAGAGTTTCTGACATCTCAGGATCAAACTGGAACAGACCAGAATAATGCCATAGGGAACATGTGTGTGGTCGGCACATGACTGTGGACATTTCAGCCATACCTCATCTCTCTGCCTGGCACCTCCTGGCACCACAGTGATTGTGAATTTGGTGTAAGTAAATGTTGCTCCATGCTGTGTGATCCCAGCACTGTTCCCTTACAAGGATGAAAAATTCTCTATGGACCTCCCTGCCTCGCTATGCACGGGGTCGAAGTGGACTCGGGGAACTGGGAGGGTCAGCAACATGAATTACTAATGTGGTTGTATCGAATGCGATGGATTCCTTAGGTGGTGTCATCTGACAGATCAAGACTATGGCATTTCTACTCCCACTCATCTTTGTCTTTGGGGTACTAAGGGGTCGGTGGCTCAGTGCTGTCCTGAGCCACGTGGGTCCTTGGCTCAGAGATGCTTATAAGACAAGTGCCGCCATTCCCCACGCTCAGTACTACAGCTCCTGTGGGGCTGCCCTCCTGGCTGACAGGACTTGGAAACTAACACAGAGCAGTTCTCATTTCCCCTGCTGAGTCCCAAAGACAGACCCCCAAGCTCAGGGGAATCCCTCTCACCCAGCATGGAACATAGACACAAGCAGCCTGACCTTTGAAACTCCCAGAGCCTGCTAGTCATTATATGTGGTCGGCTAAACAGTGGCCCCACACACCCTCCGAAAAGGATGTGTTTAAATGCTAGCTCCCCTGTGCTTGGTGTCAGAACGTGGTCCAAGAATGGAGTCGTGTGAGGGGGATTCTGAGTGCTTGTGAGAAAATTCCAAGGAAACAAGACAAAAGTTTTATGATCTCAGTTTCTACAAAACAGGGAATCGTTCTTAGAATGTGTTTTGAGGCATCTGTACCTGGGAACTCCTCCCTAGGGTGGTGAGTAGCTGTGGTGTTTAGTTCAGCTTATTTGTTACAATTGGCTATTATTACTTGTTTATATGCCTCTATAGAAAACCATGGTCTTTGCCACGTGTAGCTTGTCCTTGAGACTGTAAACAGCTTGAACTCAAGAGCTATTTACTCCTATGACCTCTCTTAATCCTTAGGGAATAAATTGTCTGATACTCCGAATAAAGTCTGCTATGACCTGAGACTTCAATCTGCCTCATCGATCAGCTCCATCCTTCCATCTTCATCCACCGCTAGAGAAGTTAGCATTTGGGAATGCGATCTTACCTGGAATAGGTATTTTTTCCATCTATAAAGTAAAGACCTCAAGGTGGGTTCTCTCTAAATCCAGAACAATCTTTAGTCCAGGAATGCATGTCTTTAAAGATGAGAAACAAGAGAAGGTTGACCACACTCTGTGAGTCAGCTTCCCATCACTATAACAAAACACGGGACATTATTAGCTTTAAAGAGCAAAGAGTTACTATACCTACCATTGCTCACAGTTTTTAGGGAATCTAACCCATGCTACTGACTATGGACTAGCAGTGAGCAGAGTGCTTCTTGCTAAGAGGGGATTGCTGAGAAAAGGCGTGTTGTAAAACTTGTGAGAAAAACAGAAACAAGGATGAAGCAAATCCACTTCTCCCACTTCAGAAGGGTCTCCCACTTCCAAGCTGCAGCAGAGAACAGACACATGTTCACTGCACACACAGACACGTGTTCACTACAGCACACAGACACATGTTCACTGCAGCACACACACACACACACACACACACATGTTCACTGCAGCACACACAGACACATGTTCACTGCACACACAGACACGTGTTCACTACAGCACACAGACACATGTTCACTGCACACACAGACACGTGTTCACTGCTGCACACACAGACACATGTCCACTGCACACACAGACACATGTCCACTGCACACACAGACACATGTTCACTGCAGCACACACACACACACACATGTTCACTGCAGCACACACACACACATGTTCACTGCAGCACACACACACACATGTTCACTGCAGCACACACAGACTCATGTTCACTGCAGCACACACACACACATGTTCACTGCAGCACACACACACACATGTTCACTGCAGCACACACACACACACATGTTCACTGCAGCACACACACACACATGTTCACTGCAGCACACACAGACTCATGTTCACTGCAGCACACACACACACATGTTCACTGCAGCACACACACACACATGTTCACTGCAGCACACACAGACTGTTCACTGCAGCACACACAGACACATGTTCACTGCACACACAGACACAGACTGTTCACTGCAGCACACACAGACACATGTTCACTGCACACACAGACACAGACTGTTCACTGCAGCACACACAGACACATGTTCACTGCAGCACACACAGACACACAGACACATGTTCACTGCACACACAGACACACAGACTGTTCACTGCACACACAGACACACAGACTGTTCACTGCACACACAGACACATGTTCACTGCACACAGAGACACATGTTCACTGCACACACAGCACACAGAAGGATGGAAGCAGAGAATGAACCGAGGCATCTTCAAGCCAAGAAGAGCTAGGGTTCCCAGCAGCCTCCGAGACTAAGGAAGTATAGAGTGGATTCAGAGGCTCCAGAACAAATCAGCTTTGTGGAGACCTGGATTTCAAACATCTGGTGTCCAGAGGTAGTGGAGAACACATTTCTGCTGTGTGGAGTCACCGAAGTGCCGGTGTTTGTTATTGCAGCCCTGACACAATTATACAACAGGTGGCAAAGCCCAGCAGAGCCCGGGAAGCAAATGAAACTGTCAGGGAGCAAGGTACAACCCAACAGCAAAGCTATCTCTGCATGGACAGGAGCACAGGCCTTTCTAAACAGAGCGTCTAAGAGAGCAGAGCTGCTCAGCTCCTCCAAGTCACCATGGCCCTCCCAAATATGTCACTCGTGATAACTTGTGATATTGTGAATTTTGTCAGATCTGGAAAAGAAAAATTACATTCTTGAAGAAGAAATGGGGGGATTTATCCAGTGTGGTTCCATCTGTTTTTAGAATCCTGCTGTCAGGCTTAACACGCATGTACATGCATGTACACGCATGTACATACATGCACACACATGTACATACATGCACACACATGCAAACATACATACGTTCTATATGAACAAACACCACCACCTCCTCCTTCACCAGTATCTACCTTTGGGCTTCCTTGTGTGTCTTTTTAAAAACTATTTGATATGCATGGTATTTTGCTCATGTATGCACATGTATCTCTGTGCATCGTGTGTGTGTGTGTGTGTGTGCATGTATCCCTCAGAGACCAGAAGAGGGTGTTGATCCCCCAGAACTGGAGTGACAGATAGATGGTTGCGAGCTGTCAGTATAGTGGAGCTTAGAAATGAACTCAGATACTCTGGAAGAACAGCCAGTGCATTTAACCACCGAGCCATCTCTCCAGTCTCTAGTCACCTTGTAAGTCTTGGCACAACAAGGACCATGCTGACAAATGGCCTTAGCACCCAGGGCCGGCACAGACTGGGTTACCCTACTTCGTTTTCTGCTGCTGTAAGCAGAATACCAGAGATGAGGAGTTAAAAAGAAAAGGGGTTCAATGGCTCTGAAAGGGAGGAAGCCTCTGGTGGCTGCTGCTGCTGAGGGGACTCCCTGCAGAGCTCTGCTGTCTGGTGTAAGGAACACACAACAGTACCTGAAAGGAAGAGCAAAGAGCAGAGCGAAGAGAGGGGACCTTCACTTTGTCCAGGAACTCAGCCCCCAGCCCAAACCTCTGCAGAGAGCAAGTCTCTCTGAGAGAAAGCAGGCTGGCTGGGCAAGACACAGCTCTGTAGCCTAAGGGCAGCACTGGCTAAGCAGTCAGGAAAGAGGGGATGTATTGTCCACAGGAGAAGAAGAACAAAGTGACACACTTGAATGTGTGTGGTCACAGGGCACCCATGGACTGAGTTTACGTTCCACGCCATGCGTTGGGCCCAGTTTACCCCCATCCTTTCTGGAACATTCTGTTTCCAGAAGCACTTCTACCTTGCGGGCTGTGTTCTCCTTGCTTTGCTATTGTTCCTTTCCTGAGGAGAACATCTCTCTGATGGTGGCTACATACCCCTAAAAGCCTCTCCCGAGTTCCTACTTTCCACAAAGCTGGATCTCTCTTAATATTTCACCACCATAATTGCCCCAGGCCAATTTCTTCTAAAGGAATTAAAAATGCAAATCTAATATTCTAATTGCATAATAGGATAATCTTGGCAGCTTGATCAATACTCTCCCCCCACTGTCAATAATATGGCGGGAAGGCGTGTATGTCAGAGCCCTACGGTCTCACTTTATCACTGGCCCCGCGGCCCATCCGCATCTATGAGATGTGACATTTTATTAGTAGCCTCCCATCCATCAGTTCTAATTTGTGCATCCCGGAGATGCAGGCTGTCATCTCAGCATCTGCATTGCCAAGGTACCAGACAGCGCAGAGCTGATGCTTCATGCTTCCAGCAACTATGGTAAATGACAGGAACAGCCTGGACCACAGCCACATGTGACACTGTCTGATGGAGTGAGGAGCAGGGGACCCACATGGGTCCCCCCCCTCAAAATAAACATTTAAGATGAGAATACGGAAAGCCCCAAATCCATAACTGTAGGTGCAAGGCTCAGACAGCAGTACGTAGTGGGACCCTAGCTGCTTAGGAATTGCCATTTGCCTCAGTTTCCCCTCCCATTCTGTAAGTAAGAATTCTGGCCTGTGTTGTTCAATGTGCAATTCGTTTTGCTTCTAGAGCAGGGAACCTCGCACTCACTGTAGTCTGGGTGATGATACCATTGGCTTGACTCTGATCGGATGTCTGGGCAATCTGCCAATTAGCAGTAGAAACATCCCAATTAACACTTATCAACAGGAGAACTCAGTTCTCATGACAAAGGGCTTTTTAAGCCCTGGCTCTTTACAGCCCAGGTGTCTTCTTTGTAACTGAAACATTCAGGTTTCAAATACCAAGTCATTTAACCCAGAACCCTGGCAGCCCATTTACATGTTTAAAGCAGCAAAGGGCACTTATGCCAATGATTATCCATTTCCTTTGGTACAACTTAGCCCATGGGGTGTGAGGTAAACTTTGAGATTCTGTTAAATCTGATTCTAGATAAGTAAGCTGCATTCAGAGCCATAATCAGGCCAAATATTCAAATTCTTGGAATAATTTTTCTCCTAACATCACAAAACACAACTCGGAAGGTTATTTAGGGCTGGCAAGATGGCTCTGTGGGTAAAGGGTGCTTGCCACAAAGCCTAAAGACCTGAGTTTGAGCCCTGGAACCCAGACGATAGAGAGAGCCAATGCCTGCACTTTGTATTCTGACCATCACAGACACATGCACTGTGGCATATGTGTGTGCACACACGCACACTAAATAAATAAATAGGCAAACAAATAAATGTAAGGAAACAGATTTCAAGGTACTTAGTTAGCTTGGCTGTGTAGATAACTACTTCACAGGTACTTACCTGCATACCTATGTCGCTTGCCGCGAGAATAAATTTTTCTCACTGGTTTTGTTCTTTTAGTTTCTTTGACAACTCTCCGTGATATCTAGGTGTTAGGTAAGGGACTTTCATACACAAGTTTTGTTTCTCCCGTGGGTCTCATGGTGAGCTTGGGAGGTATGCTGTTGCCCCCAGAATGAAACCATGGAAGGAAGAAAGCACCCCATGATTCTCTGCAGACATGGATGGTAGGGGAGGGGGGAGAGATGAAAGGATTGATAACAAAAGCAAGAGGAACACGCTGAGAAGCGATCGAGGGCAAAGGGTCCATTTTTGAAGGCGGTGGGGCTAAGGAGAGGGAGGAGGGTGGACTAGGAGGAGTTGCTTCCTGAATTACGGATTATATTGATCTTTGGCAGAACTAATCATGGCGAGGTGATCTGTGAGCTCAGGGACAAGAAGGCAGTGACTGCCAAGAGGCCAGCAGCCACGGCCAGTCGCCCTTGGCTAATCTTGTTTCCTCTCCCTGTAGGGTTGTTAGGCAGGGTGATCAGTATGTCTGGCCTTCAGCGAGGCACTTGACAGAGCTTCTCAGGATATTCCTGTGGACAAGATGGAGAAAGGGGCTGGGGTAGAGTTCTAAATGAATTTGTAACTGGTGAGCAAAGACAGCCAAAGTGCTGATGGACAGAGGCATAACAATGTGAGAGGAGTGAGCCCTGGCCAGCCAGGCTATTCATTTGAGATGGGCCCAGCCCTGTGAGCATGATCACTAAAGGACACTTGTTGGAAAATTGAATGACATCATTGCAGGAGATGTGGTTATCATGCTACACAAAAGAATCAGGATCCTGAACGGTCCCATTCTGCTAGTCCAGTGGCCCCAAACTGTCCAGAAGAAATGCAATGAGTGAATACAAAATCCCTTCATTGATTCTAAAATCAATAATGAAGAAGAGAGGCCAAGATCCTTGGCCATGGAACAGTTTATTGAAGGAACACCTGGTTCAGGCACATTGTGTCCCCATGTTACATGGTTGCCAACAAACAAACCCTAAGGGAAATGGGACTGCATTAGCTGAAATTCAGAGCCACTTAAAAGGCAGTGGCCATTGTAAGTTTAATTTTTTTCAAAGCCTACTTTTAATGATGGTTCTTAAAGGCTTTAACTTCCCTTCTAGCCCAGCACCCAGCAGAGGTAAGGAAAGGAAAGGCGATGGGGGAAGTGAACCTGTTTAGAAACCATTCCTTGGATCAAATCCCATCTGCGTTATCAGGAATTCAGCAGTTCAGCTCACAGATCAGCAGCAGCAGCAGCAGCTCAATCCACTCCCAAGGACTTCACGACTATATCAGCAGTACCGATCGGTAGAGCCAAGATAGCAAGCACGAGGCAGCAGCAGTGGCATGACTTAGCAGAGACAGCCAGGCCTCCGCTGAACTAACCTGAGTCAGAAGGAGGGACCAGGCCCAAGAGGGACGAAGACCAACAGGAGCACCAGGAGTTCTTTCCTGTGCCTCTCTTAGAGAAGCAAGGATCAGCGAAGACACAAGACCAAGAAGTGTTGCACAGCTCACTCTACAAGCAAGGCCCTCTCACAGTCCATTGAGTCCTAGTTATACTCCCTCCAAACGTCACGTGTCCTCCACGGGTCTTGCCTTACCATGTGTCTTGACTCAGCATGTCTTGGCAAAGTTCCACGTGAGTCTGTCTCAGCTGCCGTCACTCTGCCAATCGGCCTGAGTCTGGAGAAGCCGCAAGAAGCCGCCATCACGCCACCAGAAGTTTTTGGATACATTTCTCTCTGTGGAGTCAGAACAAATGGAGTTCAACCACACAATGTACGACGGACCAATACATGTGTGACGTTAGAGAGGAATTATTCATCACGTGTCCTTCCACGTGCTTGCTTTATGGGGACATCCTTTCATCTGTGTCCACTTCAGGAAAACATTCCTTCACTCGTCTGCCCCCACCATCCACCACAACTAACTGCCTTTCCAAAGAACCCTTAAGTTTCCCCTTCAGGGTCAGGGAAGGGCAGGAGCTGGACTATAAAACAAAGCAGAGAGAATTCTGGACATGGGAACAATGCTGGAGAAAGATGTGTCCAGAGAGCAGGGCGAGATGCGGTGAGAATAGACACTGACAGCAATGATTCGTACATCGTTTGAACAGCTTCCTCTACCCAAGGCTCTGTATACTGAAGTTCAAGCCCATCCTGGTATCAGAGGGTAGAAAGGTAATCTCATGAGGAGTAGTTAGTGTCCTGTTGCTGTGATGGGACACTGACCCAAAAGGAAGGGTGTATTTGATTTATTCCTGACATCACTGTCCATGAAGAGAAGTCCAAGCAGGAGCTTAAGGCGGGATCCTAGAAGCAGGAACTGTCACAGAGATCATGGAGGGACACAGCTTGCAGGCCTCGCTTACCCTGCTCTCTTGCACCATCCAGAACAACCTGCCCAGCAGAGGCACTGCCCACAGGGTCTCAGCCTTCCCAAGTCAATCTTATCACACAAAAAGCTGCCCATCCACATGTCCATGTGCCAATCTGACGGAGGCAATCGCTCAAGAGTTCCTCTTCCTAGGCCACCCCCGGTTGCGTTAAGTTGATGAGACCAGCCAGCACAGCTGGGAGTGTAGCCCAGTGGTAAGTGCTTGTCTGGCATTTACAACCCCTGGGTGTCATCTCTAAGCATTGAAAAAAAATGTATTCCCTCTGGGAGGTGATCAGGTTTAGGTAAGTGGAAAGACAGCTGGAGCGAGGAGGGCAGAGAGGAGCTCAAAGTGACTCACATAGACACAAGTGTTCTTGCTTCTAAACAAGTGACATGGTATCACTAGGACTCTGTCAGCAAGGTGGCCATGGACACACTTCTAGACCTTAGCCTCTGGAAACGTGAACCCAAATGAGCCTCCCCCTTTTTATAAGGAAGTGTGCTCACCTATTGTCATGAAATAACCAGAAACAGATGCACGCAGGAAAGGCCAGTGCCCACCATGGAGCACTGAGAGAGCTAAGACCTGAGGAATGAGGAAACGCAATCATTGCTCTGTGAAGATGGTGGGCACTCCAGAAGCACAGAGAAAGTTCAAGAGCAGCAGTGTGACCTCACGTGGATGACAGAGTTCTGCTTCGTGAAGTACTGACGGGCACCCAGGCTGGAGTGTTTGGAAGTGCATTCCTTAACAAAGTGAGACCTGGTTTTGTGTGAGTATGGGGTGGACGTATTTTTCTGCGTCGACATGTGTTGGCCATGGGACTGCTACTCATAAATCTGGAATATGTGCCATTAGGGTTTGAATGTGAAATATCCTCCAGGGATTGTGCTCCTGAAAGCATAGTCCTTAGCTAGAGCTGGGGAAAATTAGAAGATGGAGCCTTCCTGGAGGAAGTGGGTCACTGAGTGCAAGCACTAAGGTTGTATAGCATGGCCAGGCCTAGGGCTCACTCTGCTTCCAGACTGGGCATACAACATGGCCAGCTGCCTCCCCTCCTGCTGCACGATTTCCCCACCATAATGGACTGTATCCTTCCTACTGAACCCCAAAGACCCCTCCATTGAGTTGTTTCTTTGCTGAGGGCATTGGCATTTGTCACTGGGCTTGGACAAGGAAGTAGGCTCAGATATCAGAAACAGAGACCATGGGGCTTTGTTTACTGCTTTGCTGAATTACTGCCTGTGTGATCTCCTTGTTTACTACTTCGCTTGATTACTTTGTCTTTGATCTAAAAACTGACCATGGTTTTTTTGGGTATACCTAGAATGATATAAAAGCAGGCTAGAGAGAAATAAAGCCGTTTCAGTCTCAGTGCTGGCTGGAGTCAGGTTATAATTTTGTCTAATTGTTTTTCTTCTTTTTCAATCCTCACTCCTTCCCTTGAGACCCTGTTGACTGACTGAGCTGGCTTGGTCACTTCTTATCAGGCATTTGGTCACAACAACAATAAAAAGAGCTAAGACCTTAATAGACCTCAATAGAGGCCTTGTCCAATTATAATTTCAAGATACTATATAAATATTATATATATATATAATATATATTATATATACTATATATATAAATATATAATTTATATGTATATAAATATACATATACATATATATGGAGGAGCTGTACTGAGACAATGGGATTGACCATCTAATACTGGGCTTCACAAAGGAGCTTGATCGGGACATGAGAGACTTTAAGTAAAATGCATTAAACAGGTTGTAGTAGATGCCACAGAATGGAGGAGGACAACTGGATTCGTTGTTTTGGAGGCTGGTCAAGGAAGGACTCTCAAAGCAGTTAGCATCCTGCATTGCTGGAGGCTGGGCATCCAGTCAGTCCCTCGGGAGCTCAGGCACAGCCCTGGTGACGTCACGCGCATGCCACATCTGACAGCTGAATCTCTGCCCTCCTCCTTCCTTGTTGACCCCAGTTTTCTGTGGCACAGCCCTGCTCACTGTCACATGTCCAGAGTCTTGGCTCACATATGGTAGCTTGACCACAGCCTAATCGAGAGGGTGCTGTATTCGCTGTCATCTTCGTTTACTTCTTAGAGGCAAATCAGGGTTGAAAAAGAGGATACGGCACAGGATATGGCATGAAGTCATTTTAAGGTCTATCTGCCGAACAGACCTCAGCCAGCCACCTAGATTCAGAGTCAGCAATGTCAGCGACTGAGAAGGGAGGTAGGTAGGTCAGAGTGGGCTCTGCCCTGGAGAGCTCCAGGATGTCTTTGTGCTTCTCTCTGCTCACTGCCCAGCTAGGTCAAGGACACTTTGGGTCCCAGGTACTCTGAAGAGTGACTGGAGGAAGCTCAGGTCTGGCATGGGTTCATAATCCACACAGCAAGGTGAGGTAAAGCTATGTGGTGGCCACCTAGAACTCCTCATCTCTCTGAGGAAAACCCAGCTCATACCCCTTGTCTTAGTCAGGGTTGCTATTCCTGCACAAACATCATGACCAAAAAAGCAAGTTGGGGAGGAAAGGGACTATTCGGCTTACACTTCCACATTGCTGTTCATCACCATTGGAAGTCAGGACTGGAACTCAAGCAGGTCAGGAAGCAGGAGCTGATGCAGAGGCCATGAAGGGATGTTACTTACTGGCTTGCTCAGCCTGCTCTCTTATAGAATCCAGGACTACCAGCCCAGGGATGGCACCACCCACAAGGGGCCCGCCCCCATTGATCACTAATTGAGAAAATGCCTTACAGCTGGATCTCATGGAGGCCCTTCCCCAACTGAAGCTCCTTTCTCTGTGAAATCGCCAGCCTGTGTCAAGATGACACACAAAACCAGCCAGTATGCCCCTGAAGCTCATGAGTCCACCAGGCGGTGTGGCTAACCCTGCTGGATTGATTGGTTAGTGTGGGCTAACCCCCAGACCTAGAGCCATTAGTTAAGCAGACTTGTCCCCCCACAGTATCCATAAGCAGGGGAATCCCTAGGCAACTCTTAAACATACTGTTCATATTCAGTAGTATCAGCTTCCAGGGCGCAGAGCTGTGGCATGACCCAACCCTCAGCCTTGTCATAATGTAAGGTACCCCTTAACCTGAGGTGACGAGCTTACGAACTCACTCAGTGGTATGTCATGTCACACAGAAGATGTGCAGCTCTGAGTTTCTTCTTCAGACCTTGTCTCAGAGGGCAGAAGTGGGCAGGGAGGTGGGAGGGGCAGGAAGGACTTTATATTTTCTTGTTCCCTTCTTGTGAAAGGGTGGGAAAGGGATTCGGAAGACAGCTCTTGGCATTAGGATCACCTGCAGAGTTCTGTTCACGCATGCATGCCCAGGAACCTGACACCCTCCTCTAGACTCCATAGACACATGTTATCCTTTGTACACATACACATATTTGCATGACTTAAAATGAACCTCTTTTGTAAGGTTCTGTGGGGCAATGGACTAATGCACAGACAGCCTGGTCTCCAGTCCAGCTGAGGCCTTGAACCCTGGTGGGACCCAGTGGGACCCAGTGGGTGGTGATTTCCACCTACATGGAACAGAAGGTGTTCGATCATGTCTCCTGGACCCCTGGCTCCTGTCGAAGTCACTGCCCCCACAGCCCCCACAGGGGAGGTCTGTGGCTATCAGTCACACAGACAATGTCCCAAGCTTCTGGCATTCTGGCTAGACTCCTCCACACAGTTACCTAGCAAAAGCAAGATAACAAGCCCACTGTAAGAGGGGCTGCTTGGCCCCACATCGCTCTCTCCTCTCTCTCTCTCTCTCTCTCTCTCTCTCTCTCTCTCTCTCTCTAAGCTTTCACCTTTCTTACTCTCTAGCTCCTCCTCTCTCCACTTTCCCTTCCCCCCTCTCTCCACATGGCCATGGCCAGTCTCTCTCTTTTCTATCTTCTCTCTTTCCCCCTGCCTTTCTACAATAAAGCTCTAAAACCATAGACTGTCTCTGTTCATCAAGGCCCACCATACTTGGACAGTGGGATAGGCCTTCTTCTAACGAGCCACTTCTAACCTCGCATCAGGCCTTCCTGTGCTCCAGCCACAGACCAGACAAAACACTCTTACCTGCGTGGGAACCACCCAGTGCCCCCTCTTTCCCTGCCCTCTCTTCCCATATCTCCGGGGCCAAGAGTCACCCCAGGGCCCCTCTTGTGTTCTCAGCTCCTCCACCATATCCAGCATGGGAGGCCGGAGACTGAGAACCTGCTACAGGGGGCTGCCCCTTGTCCATCCCTGCCGAGTGGGGTCAGTGGCTTCACACAGCCAGATGCCCACCCAGAGCCATGTGGAATGTGTCTGGCAGTCCTCCAGAACTGTATTGGGATGCAGGCACTCTCTCCCACTCCCCTCTTCACCCACACCCACAGCCCCGAAAGGTTCACCACTGGGCACCTCTATTCCAAGCCATGTCCTCCAAACCAATGGGACACCGCTAAATAAATCAGATAAATGCTTCAAAAGTGAATGACTTCCATATGCCTGATGCCCACGGGGAAGTTGATTGATGGTGAGATAATGAGTGACAGGCCACAAAGCAGCTGGGCTCCTCCCCTCCTCCAAATATTCACACACACACACACACACACACCCATCACAACGGGACTGTGTTGTCAGCTCTTCATCTCTGGAGCAAACAGCTGAGGTCATAGACACACATGTGCATGCAGGTATACGGTATCTGCTCTCTCTTTCTCTCTCTCTCTCTCTCTCTCTCTCTCTCTCTCTCTCTCTCTCTCCCTCCCTCCATCCCTCCCTCTCTCTCTCTCCCTCTCTCTCTCTCTCTGTCCTAGTCCTCTCTGCCTCTGTCTCTGTTCCTGTCTCAGTGTCTTTGTCTGTGTCTGTCTGTCTGTCAGTCTGTCTCTCTTTCTCTTATGCATGCACACATATACGCGCACACATATACACACACATGCACCTACACACAGGCACACACATGTACACAGGTGTGCACACATGCACACAGGTGTGCATACATGCACATGCATACACATGCACACACACACACACACACACACACACACACACACACTTATGCACTAAGAGTCAGTGTGTCAAGTTGGAACCTAGGCACTAAAAGTCTCTGCATGGTTCTACCTCTAACTCTTCCAGCCAACTCAGTCTCCATGGCAACACCCCCAGGCTACTCGGATGGAGTATGAGAGACCATGTGGAGCAGACACTCACCATCCTAGATGATGCCAGCCTGTCAGTCCCAGGCTGACCCGGTATCTGACTACACACAGAAATAAACTCATCTGAGGTGAGTAGTGACACCCAAGGCTGGCCCAGACCTATAGACTCAAGGGTGAGACAAAAAAATGGCTAGATGTTTAAACTATGCAAACATGGGGTGTTTGTTATTCTGTGAGAACTGACCAATACAGGCTTCTAGTTTATGCTCAGATGCTCATCTATCTCTTCCTTCTGTGGCCACCTGAAACCATTCCCTGGAGCCCCAAAGACCTAAGCCTAAAGTTGGAGGAAAGGCTTTGGGAGACAGGCTGAACTGCCGTCTACTTCCCTGTACACAAGCGTTTGCACAGCATACTTACTTCAACCTTGGAAGGCCGCCTCCAATTCCTTTGTTTCCTACCCGTCTATTCTCCTGGAGAGCAGCAGCGGCATTGATTTCAGCCTACGGCTGCTGGGGAAATATTAAACCCTATTGATTTGAAACTCAGGATCAGTTGCAAGTCAGGCACTCTGCATATTCCGAAGATGGGCAATTGAATGTCTTCAAGCTGAAGAGCAGTGGAAGCTTCGAAGTGGGGGGTCTGATGCAGTCCTTCAGGCCAGCTTCCTCCTCCTGTCTTCCCATACAAAGGATGAAATGAACCATGTCATGTTGACTAATCTTCCTTCTCTTCCCCAGGAAGCAGTCATCTTTCTTCTTTTAATAAGTACCGGCATAGGAACACACAACACACCATCCCTTGTTATCCATGCATTGAAGACCATCTTCGTGGTTCCTTCATGTCCTCAAGACACCAGCAAAAGTCTCTCTGGCAGTAAGCAAAGATGTCCTATTTGGAGTCTCTGATAGAACCAGCTATCCGTTATGACATTCACTGTTTCTGTGCTGTTCCATTGACTATGTGCCATATGTCTGACATTCTGGGGAGCTTGGCACTCACCCACAACACAGCCATTGCCAGAAGTCTTTCCTCTAAAGTGTTCACAGAAGATAGAACAGTGAGCTTTTGTTTTGTTTTGTTTTGTTTTGTTTTGTTTTTCGAGACAGGGTTTCTCTGTGTAGCCCTGGCTGTCCTGGAACTCACTTTGTAGACCAGGCTGGCCTTGAACTCAAAAATCCGCCTGCCTCTGCCTCCCAACTGCCGGGATTAAAGGCGTGCACCACCACTCCTGTGAACTTCTAAAAGAAACTATTTCCAGGTGAATCAAGAGTTGGGGTCCAGAATAGGCGGGACAGCTGAGGATGCACAAGCCTAGGGGTGTGGCAGTCAACTGGATGTACCTTCTGTAATCCCTACCCTGTTCTTAGAATGCACAAAGAGAACAGTGAGATATGCAAGGAAATTTATTTGCAAAAATATGAATGGACTTAGAATCTATATAAGCAAGGTGACCCAACCTCAGAAAGAAAAAAATCTCCCTCATATGAAGATCCTAGACTATAATATATATCCATACATGTAAATGAATGTACATATGGGTACATATAGCATGTATAAAGGACAACCAAAGGGACAGAATTCAGGCAAAGGACACACATGTCCTTGAAGAGAGCTAATTTTTTTCTATCTTGACTGTTTTTTGTGGTATACCCATGTATAAAAATGTAATTAATCGTAAAAGTGCAAAGCCCTAAGAAACACTCCCTGGCACAGAAAACCCTTCTAGCTGTGGAGAAGCTCATTAAAAGGCAGAGTCGGGGACGAGGCCCGAGTCTGTCTATTTTAACCTAGCTGTGTGATGTTTCATTTGTGAGTTCATTATAGTAGAATGGTTTTGTTTTTATTTTTATTTTAAAGAGTACTGGCTCACATTTCTCGATCCTTTTATTGCTTTGGATTGGACAATGCACAGCTGCGGGGTCACCAGATGTCGTTTCACATCCTGGTCATCAGCTCTCCTGGGATATGGCCTTTCTTTCCACAAGAAAGAATATTCTAGTCCCCTAGACAAACCTGTATGTGTCTCTTTCCCTAAGGGGCACATTTGTCTTCCTTGTTCACTCTTCGACGTCAGGACTGCCTCTTACAAGGCTGAAGCACATTCCCTTCTATTGTACGTGTGTAGCCTGATTTCTTCATCTGGATCAGTTGGTACATCTCAGGCAAATTGCTACCAATTATAACACTGCAACCTACAAGCATAAAGCCGTTGCCTGTGACTTCACTTCCTTTGCTCTATCCAGAAGTGAGCTTGCTGGATCATTCGGCAATCCTACTTTTAGCTTTCTAAGAAGCCCCCACACCCGGTGTTCACAATGTCTTTATCTAATTCTGTAAGAGGGCACAGCTTCACCCACTTGACTTCTGCATTTCATCATCCTTATGTTTGAGAGGTGGCATCTGATGGTCGCAGTTTGCATTTTCCCGGTGGTGATGAAGTTGGGAGCTTTCGCCTGTGCTTGCTACCCATTTTGTCTTCTGTAGGAAAGTTCATATTTAACCCCCCTTTACTCTTCAGTTCCACAAGTTCCTTATATATTTTACAAACATATAAGACATTTAAAAATATATATGAAAAAAATATTAAATCTCAGTTTCTACTTTTGCCCAAATTATTGAAAAATAATTTATAATGTCTCATGATTAACCATGGACATTGCATCCAGCATTTGATACCTTGGGTATATAAATGACTTGTCATTAATAACATAAATGAATAAATACCAATAGGAGTGGCAAGATGGCTCAGTGGGTAAAGCTAACTACACCAAATCCTGATGACCTGAGCTCAACCCCAGACCCCACATGGTGGAAGGAGAGAACCAAATTTCAGTGGGTAGGAAACCTCAGAGCTTATTCAACATCTTTATAGGAGTCAGGACGCGGGGGACCGTGACGTCAGCGCTTATGGGGATGACACTAAGCACACCTGGGCAGACACTGGGTGCTGAAATTTCCCCCACAGGCCTTGATTTCATACCCAGAATGCTCTAGAACTTCTGATCCCAGCTGGAGCAAGGTCATCCCAAGAGTGAAGAGTGGTTTGTGGGCAAGGCAAGAGGGTCTTATTCCTGTGTGCACACACAGGAAATCATAGCACATAAACAGCTGTGATGTTCCTGTCCTGTTGTCACCAGAGACTGTTAGGAAGGCCTGAGAAAGAGAAAGATAGGTAAAGAACACTAACATCTCCCGGTGAGCCAGGGGGAGGGGGAGAGTCTCGGCTGGCGTTCTACATCTTGCCTGGCAGAGGGTGACATACTGGTCTTGCTTGCTGTCCTAGATTCGTTTCTGTGACTTGGTAAATATTACGACCCGAAGGAAGACAAGGGGATTTATTTGGCGTACCCTTCCGGGTCACAATCCATCACTGACAGGAGTGAGGGCAGGAACTCAAGTGGAACTTGAAGGCAGGATCCCTTGCTACTGTGCTCTGTGTACCATCGCCTCCAAGCAGGAAGCTCGCTCTCAGCCAAGGAAGTACAGAAGGAACCATCCGGAACCACTGCTTGCTGGCTGCCCCCAGGCACATGCTTGGCCTGTTTCCTTATAAAGCTCATATGCCCAGGCCCACCGCTGCCCCAGCGGGATGACCCCTCCTCCTGCATCAATTAGCAGTCAAGGCAATCCCCACACATGTGCCCACCGGGCAGTCGAATCTAGGTAATCCCTCAGTCTCTCTGCTCAGGTCACTCTTGGCTGTGGTAACCAGACATCTAAGACCACCCAGCACACGTCTGAAGCTTGCCGGGACGGCTAGCTTAGGGTCTCTACCTTAAGCACACAGCATCAAGAAGCTAAATGTGCCAACATTAAGACAATTAGAACCCAGAGTTCTAACATCTCTAGCTAAAGATGCTGCGTGTGAAAGTCCAAAGTCGACAAGTTCCCCTTTCCTGCCTGGTCAGAACTTATAAAGAAAAACTCCAGGTCTCGGGACTGGAGAAACAGCTCTACAGCCAAGCACACTGGCTCCTCTTTGAGAGGATCTAAGTTTAGTTCCCAGCACCCACAGGATGGTTCACAACTGTCTGTAAGTCCAGTTCCAGAGGATCCCACACCCTCACACAGACATACATGCAGGCAAAACACCAATGTGCATGGAGTAAAAATAAATTTAAAACTTTTTTAAAATTAAAAAAACCTCCATGTCTCAGCATTCCATAAAAAAATGGGTTTAATAATTCAACCTACCTACAAAGTGTTACCTAGTAATTGAATGAACTTAAAAACATATAAACATCTCAGAACGGTGTGTGAGCAGTACATGTGGATTTACCATTCTGGTTTGACTGAAGATCTGTTATCTTTCTCTCCCTTATCTGAGGGATGAGGGGGAAAACCCCTGAGGTATCTTTTCCCAGCCCTGGCTGTGCTAGGCAGGGAGAGCCAGGGCCTCCCACGGCCTGTGGTTGGGATTGTGGAATCTGCTTTCTTGTGGCATTTTGCTGCAGTTCACAATTATTGATCTTGGTTTCTGGGAACAACATGGTAACATAGTAGATGCTTTCAGACCCAACTTTGTTTAGATAAAGGGTCACAACTTCCTAATCTTGACACAGGAATAACCAGTTGGGAGTCTGGAGTCTGGGGCTTCCATGGCACCTCAGCCTGGCACTCGCTGAGAGTCTTTCAAAAACAAAGTGGAACATCGTTCTCACTTAGATCAACTAGACTCTCCCATCGTGGCGTGAGAAAGGTGGACTAAGATAGCCCCTTTGGTCTTCCCCCATGAGATTATGTAATCAATCGGTCATTAGTGGTGACAGCCACAATGCTTGAGGTTGACACTGTGCAGGCTAGCTTCATTATTCTGACCTTTTCAGTGTCCAGGACAAAGGTGTTCTCATTAACCCATTTCACAGATATGGACTGAAGCCCAGAGGCTCCTCCCCTGGGAAGCCACACAGAACCAGTGACTGTGTTTTTTTTTTTTTTCGTTATTAATTTTTGATTGTGTGCTTACGTCTGTGTCTTAGGGAAAGGAGCACATGAAGGCAGTGCATGCAGGGTCTCCAGAAGAAGGTTCTAGGCCCTCTGAAGCTGTAGTCACAGGCTGTCATGATCTGCCCAACATGGGAATGGGAACCAAACTCCAGTCCTCTGAAAGATTAGTGCCAGCTCTTAACCTCTGTGCCATCTCTCCAGCCCCAGCATCTGTGTTCTTATCCGTGATAATAATGCCCTTCGATGTCTGGAGATGGTCCTAAAGACAGGGTGGAAAGAGGGAGAAGGAGGCTAGCCTATCTGTGTCACAGTCTTGGATGTGTTGAGTGGCCCTGGAGGAGACAGGCACCTGTTCAGAGAAGACAAGAGGAAAAAAAACAGAATGTATTCCTACAGCAGAATGAGAGCATCCAGCCTCAGTCATGCATCGGGTTGCCATGGGAACCTCCTGAGGAGCCCTGGACCCCTCCCTTTAGGTCACCACAATTGCCCTGGAGGAGTGATGCAGCACTCAGGGTATCACCTCCATGTTACCTTTTGGTAATGTTGATGACCTTGTCTGACCTTTGTTATGCAACAGACACCATACCTCTCCCTAGAGGAAGCCAACACAAAGTGCATGGCCTCGTGGTCTGGGACTAAAATCTCATCAGGCCTTTGGGTTAATGGAAATCTTTACCTCCTGTGACAATGACATGAGCAAGATTCATTCTTCTTTAAGTCCAGAGATGTGGAGGCAGTTTAGTCCATGTACATAGCCCAACTCTGTTCTGCCCCATAGAACCGGCTGTGGGGCAGAGGGCTCACTCACCTGGCAGCAGCTGTCTGCAATCAGCAGTGGTAGCTGTGAAGGCTATGGCTGCTCCAACAGCCACCAACTCAACTGCTAGACAGGGAGCCAGCACTGAGACTAATACCAGGAACCCACACAAAAGAGGGCTGTATCCTTTCCGTGTGTGTGTGTGTGTGTGTGTGTGTGTGTGTGTGTGTGTGTGTAGTTTGCATTCTGGGTCCACACTGCACCATCAACAGCTGTCAGAAAGGTGTCTGGGCACCCAAGAACACACCTCTGTTGTCTCCACTGTCTGGAAATAGTCTCCTCATCTACGCCAAGGAAAACCTTGAAGAAGGGAGAGGCTGGACTATGCTTTCTGGTAAAGGCTATAGAAACCTCGTCAGTCCAATGGAAGAGAGTACAATGCAAGTACTCTACAGAACCTGTAATGCCTCACCGTACTCATGATGTTCAAAATGCCAGGGCCTCTGAGTGTAGGGTGCCAGTCAAAGTCCAAAGCAACTACAGGAAGGTGTGGCTGTCCACATGCATCCTCAGCTGAGCCTCTGCTGTCCAACGGAGTGGACTGTGACTGCAGCTCTTCTGGCACAGTGTCCTCCAGGAGCTGATGTGCACACACACCAATGTATTAACTGGCATGTATATGTAACTCGTGTACACACCCAAACATGTTGACATGCCCACACACTAACACATGAACTGACATGTACTCATGATAGCATGTACCTACCCAAATACATACATCCTGACATGCACATACATGTGTACAGACTTTAACACATACAAACTGAAATATGTGCACGCATACACACACACAAATACAAACACATGCTGACATGCATACACTCAAACATACACACTAAGGTATGAACTGACATATACACATTATGGCATATAAGCATGCTAATGTACACATACCCTGACATACACACATGAACTGATATACGTACACATACCAACACACATACACATAGACACATTGACATGAACACAGAATGAGGTCAACTTGGTAGGATATAGGTTCACCTAGGAGGCACACATTTGGACATATATGTAAGGGAAGTTATAGATTGGGTTTACAGAGGTAGAAAGAGCCACACTGAATGTGGACAGCACCAGGCCATGCACTGGGATCCTGAACCAAATAAAAAGCAGAGTGAGCCGAGCACCAGCAGTCCTGATTGCAGACACAATGTTACCAGCTAGCGCAGCAGCTTCCTGTCATGGTGAACTGTAGCCCCTCGAACCTTGAGCCAGAATGTGCTCTTTTTCCCTTAAGTTGCTTCTGTCTGTTATTTTACCACTGTAATAACAAAGTATCAAACACAGCACACTCCTCTCCCCCTCCCAGAGCCTACACTAACGGTTCTCAACCTTCTGAGTGCTGTGACTCTTTAATACAGTTCATGTTGTGGCCATTCTAACCATAAAATTGTTTTCATTACTATTTCATAAGTGTAATGTTGCTACTGTTTAAAAATACTCAGGTATTTTTAAAATTAATCTATTAATAATAATAATAATTTTTATGAGATAGAATTGTTCTGTGTAACAGCCATGGCTGTTCTAGAATCCACTCTGTAGACCAGACTGACCTTGAATTCAGAGAAATCCACCTGCCTCTGCTTCCTGAATGCTGGGATTAAAGACTTCTCATGTCACGGCTTCACAGGACTGTGTCAGGGGTCAATGGCCTGTGTCCCTGTCTGAGTTTAGGGCTCAACTGAACATTGATTTTTGTTTTTCAATTATGGAAGTTCTTCAGTAATATTTTTTAAATATTGTTTTCCTCCTGTTTTTCCCTTGGTGCCCCTCTGGAACTCCTCTCTGTCCCTTTTACCCCTCTGAGTTACATCTTCAGTGGGATTCTCAGCTTCATTTCCAAGCCTGCCCTTCCCTGTTGCAGTCATAGCTTCTCTGTTTCCAAGTCTACCTGTTTCCCTTCACTTTGCATAGTGAACTATATTCCTCATTTGATCATGTTGAACATCTAAACACTCCCATTTTCAGATTCCTTGGACATAACCTTCATCTACAGTTCTTGTGAATTCTCCTCTCACTTGGTGCAGGATTTACCTATCTTTCTTGAGGGCTGTAATTTACTCTGTGGTTGTGTGACTAGGCATGGCCCCCAAAGATTCATGTGTTTGAATGCTTGGCCATAAGGAGTTGCACTATTAGGAGGTATGGCCTTGTTGGAGTAGGTGTGGCCTTGTTGGAGGAAGTGTGTCACTGTGGGAGTGGTCTTTGAGGAAGACTCCCACATAGAAGAATGGCCCAGTGAGACACAGCCTCCTTCTGTTACCTGTGGATCAAGATATAGAACTCTCAGCTCCTTCTCCAGTGCCATATCTGCCTGCATGCTGCCATGTCTTTTGCCATGATTATAATGGACTAAACCTCTAACAATGGTAAGCCAGCCCCAATTAAATGTTGTCTTTTATAAGGGTTGCTTGGGTCATGGTGTCTCTTCACAGCAACAGAACTTAACTAAGACACCCTCCTATATTTCTGTCATAAGCATGTCTGTGCACAGTAAGTAAGATGCGAACCTGCCTGTAGCTTGTGTTGGCCCTTGAAGTGACCCCTCTGAAGGAAGTTCAACCTCGGCTTCTGCTGATCCCAGGGAATCCACCAGCTCTAGGCTATTTTTCATTTGTTTCTATACTATACTGTTGCTTGATGTGGGGCCTTGGTTTGTGTCTGGCTGGTGCATTTTGTCTTGAAGCCACAGACTGTAGAGGCCTGTGCATTAATTCTTTCTTACCTAAGATTGAATGTGACACAATAATGGCCTTTACTTAATCCTTAATGGTCTCCTTAAACCTTTTGATTGGACACTGCCCTACTGCTTTGTGTATGCCAAATTCCTTATTTGATCTAGTTCTGACCCAGCTCTGAATTCTTGCCTCTGGCCCCCGGATCTCTTCCTTCCCTGTGTTTGAACTCATAAGTAGATTTTCATGATTTCAGAACTTGGAATCACAGAAGGGGCTTTCCAGTGATCTCAGTTCATGTTGACCTGACACTGTGGAAGAATGTTGGAAGCAGAGAGAGATAAACTTATGGCCAACACTTCCTCTCACCTGAGTACCTTTCACTCTGCTCTCCTGTGCCTCAGAGTCAAAGATTGATCAAAACAAGAAAAAGAAACCAAGAAACAAACCCCCAGTGGGCCAGCAAACTCCGTAAGGCAAGGAAAGGCCTAGCCTCACAGAAGCTTCTGCAACAGGAAATCACTGGGAGAGTGAGTTTGGAACTCCACTCCCTGCATCTTTCTGCATCTTTGGTGTGTTCATCAAAAGCAAGCAGGTTAGTTCAGCCAAAGAGAAGTCGCTACCCCTGCTTCCCTCCCCGCAGGGACACAGCTCACTTTATGAGAAGCACTGTTTTTCTTGGAAACACAATTTTGCGAAGAGGACTCTGTCCTCACAGTTCCTCACACTCGCCCTGTAGATGTTCAGGAACTCTGGGCATGTTCTTGTCTGGATGCAAAGCTGGCCGGGCCAAGCCGCTCAATAACACACAATAGAAATGTTAACTGCATTATTGATTTCTGATTATGTTTGTATTGCCTGTTTAATTTTATTTTCTTTGCAGGAAATTTTTTAATCAAAAATCCAGTTATTGAAAAGGCCCACGAGCCAAGTGATGCTGCCGAGACCGAGGAAAGGCAGTCATTAAACCCGCACTGCTCCTCCTTCACCCTTCACCCTCCCCCGCCAGGGTTCAGGCTCGAAGCTCCTCCATTTCCAAGCGAGAGTAAATGCATGTGACCTTCAGCTCCACGGAGGTTCACCTCCTCTGATTAACTTTGCCATGTTATCCCATTAAATAAAAACAGTTTTGACACCCAGAGACTAAAGCACCCTCAAGATAACACAATAATGTCCTGCAATCATTTCAAATTGGATTGCAATAATTCGTTTAGGTGACCATACATATTTGTTATGTGTAATATGAAACATCGCAAAATGAAATCAATAGGAATGTTTCTTGTTAATGAAGATATACTGGGCTGTTATGTGTGGGTTGTGGACTTGATACCGCAGAAATCTTATTTGTATTATAAATTTCAGAGTATCCTGAGAGTTACAAATGAAGATAGCATTTCTTAGAGAAGTGATGGCTGGTCATTTAGGAAATTATATCATCAATTTTATGTCATTTCTTGGTCTTTCAAGGTCTTTGCATAATAACATAGTCTTAGAGTTCAGGTTAAAAAAAAAAAAAACTTCTGACTTAGTGATTGCATATAATGGATTGCAAATAAACTTCTACCCAAACTTTTACTTTAAAATGATAGTTCTTGAGATAATCTAGCTTTATGTGAAGATCCATCCCATAATATCTTAACACACATTTCAAGAAAGTTTTTTCCTCTTATCATGAAAACTGAAGCTATTAAGTAGAGATAGGTAAGTAATGATACAAAGTATAGGTTTTTTTTTTAATTGTAAAATTACACACGCACACACACACACACACATAGCCATGGTGTTGTGCATGCGAGGACAACCTGTGAGAGTGTCAGTTCTCTGCTTCTACCATGTGGGTCCTGGGGATGGAACTTAGCAGCAAGCACCTTAACCCACTGAGCCACCCCACTGTCCCTATATATACATCCATAGGTATATATGCACCTATACACACACACACACACATTTGCACACACACACACACACACACACTCATACATTTGCACACACAAAAGCCAACCACTGAGAGTGTAATGCATGTCACTAGAATGCCATTGAGCCACATATTAAATAGAATATTATACAGTACAGAATACATATGTTTACTTATACATATCAATGAATTAAATAAGATTGTTTAAATTCCAATGAACTAACCACCATCTCACTATGCTTTTGAAAGACCAACTTAATGATGTCTTTCTGCATGTTGAACATTATGATACAGTTTCGCCACCACTCACGTCCTGTGCTTCTGGGGACCTGTCGCACACCTACAGTACGGTCCCTGGGAATGTTCTACTCTAATGAGAAAGAAGGCTCTAGACTGCAACCCCAGCCATTCGTTATCCCCGTCTCCTTACAGAGCACTGTGGTCTCATTGCTCACTTGGGGCCTGTTTTTCTTGGGACCCTTCCTGTGTTCCGTCTACCAAATCTTAAACCATCAGTGTCCATGACTATGGGCCAAAAGCAACTCCCACCCCTGCCTTAGCCAACACTGGGGTCTCCTGTGGTCCACCTCTATCCCTGTGAGAACTGGCTGGGTGGGAGTGGCACCCACCCTGCAGCTAAGAGCCGCCTCCCCAGTGAAGAGCTGGACTTGACCTTTGCCCGACCCTGAGGCTCCATGGCCCTCAAGCTGACTTCAGAGCCTCTTTACCTGCTATCTCTCACACCACCATCCACATAACTTTATGCTCTTTGGGCAATCCTGTGGACAAGCCGGCTCCAGGACCCTGCTGTATTTGCATTTCGGGACCTTTCTCACTCTCCTTTGTAGGCTGAGAGGGTCCTCAGGGGACAGTCCCATGTGGAAGGAGCAGGGGACCTGGAGGAGCCAGCTTGTCCACAGCACCTGGGACACTGTGACTCTGCTTAGGTCTTCTGCTCCCATAATTCCTCCTCTAAGGGAGAGTCCTCCCTACCTATGCAAGGACTCCTCCATACCATCAACAGACATCCAGATCTTTCCTTACCCCCACCCCAGCTCTGCTCCCTAAATGATCACATATGAGCAATCTGCCTACTCTAAAAAATATGGCTCCCTAGACTACTCCCACCCACCTAGCCTAAGGTAACCGCTTAGCCTTCCCTTCCCAGTGCATTGTCTTGAAGCTGTAACTTAGGCTCCCCTCCAGCTCTCCCTCCCCTCCTTCTCCTAAATCACCATTACCAACCCATGAAACTGCCTTGGCCAAAGTTCCCGAGGCCAGAGAACCTTCGAATCCAACCACAAGCTCCATCTCGTTCATCATGATCACAGATTCCCAACCTTGTCAAATTTACAGTCTACGGACCCCCAGCTTGTATTTTCCACGAAATGATATCACCTTCTTCCAGTAACTCCTTTTTATAAAGGTGCATGGTAAATTGTAATCTTGGAAAGCCCAGAGAAAGCTGTTTATTGAACCCTGTGATACACTTGCCCTTTGTGGCCCCGCCCACTGTGGCCCCGCCCACTGTCTGAAGCTCATCCTCCTGATAGGGTCCTTGATTTTCCTGCCCACCTTCAGTCTCTGGACCCTCCTGCCTCTGCCCACCTCCACTAAAGGCCTCCAAGATGGTCCACCAGATGACCTTTCTCGTTCCCCACTCAGTCCCCTCCGTCTTGGATGTGTTGCTGATCTGTCCTGTTGGTCGCGTTGATACTATGGGGCACTCTCACCGTGGATCAAAACCTGCTCACATAGCTCAGAAATATCATTCTGCCATGCCCCTTCCCCAGCCCTCTCATTCCATGAACCTGACATTAGTTCAGGTTCTTTTTATCCTTCCTTGACGAATTCCCTTATCTGCCTCTTATTTATTCTTTAATCTCTGCTCACATTCTGTCTGCTCCCCACTAAAATCCTATAACATCTCCTTCCTATAGGGAGGCTTTCTGGTCCCCCCAGGATGCATGAGGCCCCGACTATAATGCAGGCCACCAGAATCTGCTCATCCTTGTCTCCCACCCAGACATGTCTCATCACTACCTGTCTTTCCAGAAGGCTCCTTCAGTGATCCCTACACATGGAGCTAATTTTAAGCCATGTTCCCCCAGAACATTCCTCTTCTGGTCTGTGGTGACTCTGTCCCTCTATACATACCTCTGTCATATTCCCCCCCATGCTATCTGCTTACCACCTTGGCTCTCTGTTCATGCCCAGAACGCTGGGGTTGTTCTGGTCTCTTCCTGACCTGGAATTAACGAGAATCCTCCCTCGAGAAGATTCTCCACAAGTACTCAACTTCTCTTGCCTCCAGAACATGTTTGTTTGTACAGAGGTGGCCTTCTGGGCTTAATCAAAAATCAATAACATGACCAGCGGTCAAATAAACACTGCCACGGACACAGGACACAGCGCTCAGATAATTTCAACAAACATTACAATTCCAGGGCTGCCACTTGGCTGCTTTAAAGGGAACCAAATGAAATTAGCATTCTAAATTACTCCAGTGTCCTCCAAAGTTATTGCTTAGTGACCTGCAGGCCCAGAACCTTCATCAGGAATAGACCCAACATCTGGACTAGTGTTTGACCCCACACACGGCCACCTGTCTGGTAAGGTCAACCATAACAGCCATCAACCATACAAAGATTGCTATGATTTTTTTTAAACATGTGTACACAGTTTAATTCTCTGACACATGGGGTAAGGGCACCAACCATTTTCATATCACTGAAGGGGAACACCTGAACAGCTGTCAACCTCAGCACAAAGCTTTTTTTTTTTTTTTTTAATTGGCTTGTGCTAAAAATTGCCCAAGAAATTTAGAAATGCAAGCAATGGAATTAGGATTTGAACTCTGACCCAGGAGACAAAACCTTAGCAACTCAGTATGTTAAACTATATTAAAATATATGGCTCTGGGGGAAGAGATCAATATATTTCCTGTTCTGTCCATAAAAAGTCTGCCTTAAACAGTAGTGAGAAATAACCACTGGCCTGTGTACATAGACGCAGCTGACGGATTCCCAGGGCTCCTACCCTACCAGGTCATTCACGTGGAGGAAAAGAAATAGGAAGGACTTTCAGACAGAATAACTAAGACACTTGTATACTTGATTACTTTAAAACCAAGAAGAAAGCAGCCATCACTTACGAAACTGTCAATCACACAGTTGCCACCAAGGGCCTGCCAGCAGACGCTCTCCTAACTGTGAAAGGTTAGTGCTAATGCAGTTTCCTTCAACCCATGTGCCATGTAGAGATTGGAGAATTGGAGGCAAAGGCCAGGATGCTTGTTTCCTCCGTGTCTTCAGTTGTCAGGCTCTCCTCCTCTCCCTGCAGCCACAGCCTCCATCCAGGGTCCTCCTCGCTAGTCTCCCCATTCCTTCAGATCTGAAAAAGGGACCAACATCACACTGGCCACATTCCTGACCCCTTTATACCCAACAGAATCTAGGAAAAAAATAAGCAAGCAAAGAACAGGAACGCTTTCAAGTCCTCGGGGGGAAAATGAGCACCTCTGACTCAGAAACCCATGCGCCTTCTCTGAACATGTGTTGTGTTCTGGGCAAGCTCTGCAAGGAGCTCTGTGGCCACCCTCTGATGGCACCCTCCCATCTGAACTGCTGGGTCATGCCCTCTGCCCGGGCTGGCCCCTACCAACATGACACCCTTTCCTCCGTAGTAACTTTAGGCCTCTGAGAACATCTTCCCCTTCCCTCAACTCTCACTCTCTAATAGAAAGGACCAACTGAGGCAGAGAAGTGCAAAATAAATTGAATATTCTAGCTAGTCAATATAAAAGATACACAATCCAGTATAAATAAAATGTAATTTAAATAAAATGTAAATTTTATTTACATGCTATAACCTGATTGGGCAGGTTTTAAGCTATTCTATCTTACGTCCCAGCCACATGACCCTTGCTACTTGCTGTTTCTCCTAGCCACATGCCCACTATGCATCTCCTCTCATGGCGGCTTCCTATTCTCATCCTCTCCTATCTTCTTTTTCTCCCAACTCTACCTGCGACCCCACCCCAACCCCCAGCCAGGTAACTGAAAATCTGCCTACCTCCATCTACTGCCCAATCCTGCCCAATTATGGCATTTAGCCTCTTATTGACCAATTAACTTGGGGAACAAGGTTAGGGTACTGGCTAGTATTGTGTGTCAACTTGACACAGGCTGGAGTTATCACAGAGAAAGGAGCTTCAGGTGAGTAAATGCTTCCATGAGAGCCAGCTTTAAGGCATTTTTCTCAATTAGTGATCAAGTGGGGAGGGTCCCTTGTGGGTGGTGCCATCTCTGGGCTGGTAGTTCTAGGTTCTATAAGAGAGCAGGCTGAGCAAGCCAGGGGAAGCAAGCCAGTAAGGAACATCCCTCCATGGCCTCTGCATCAGCTCCTGCTTCCTGACCTGCTTGAGTTCCAATCCTGACTTCCTTTGGTGATGAACAGCAATGTGGAAGTGTAAGCTGAATATACCCTTTCCTCCCCAACTTGCTTCTTGGTCATGATGTTTGTGCAGGAGTAGAAACCCTGACTAAGACAGCTGCATTGTATCTTTTGTGATAATAAGTGAGGATCTTAGTCAGGGGCAACCAGATCTTGGGTGCCAGCATTTGCCTTTGAATACAGAGCAGCATCAAGCCAACCCCCTACAGAGAAGCCTATTTGAACCAGCTGTACCTGTTGGTTGTCACCAAAATTGGCTTTGCCAAGTACAGGAAGGAAGACGACTCACTGTTATACTGACAGAGAAACTTCTCATCACCATGAGCCCGAGACCCATCTCCTCCTTATACCAATACAAAGGGCTTTTTATAGAAGAAGCAGAGGGGCTGCCATATTGGATACATGTGATTTGTTTCATGCTGTGATTCTTAACTAAAACAAACTCCCATGCACCTTTGACTATTAGGTCAGTGTTGCATGGTGTGATGGTTGGAACTTTCCCTTCAAACATGGTCTATTGGAAACATAATCTCACTCTGACCACTGGAAAGCAGAACCTAGTACCAGGCAGTAGGATCCTGGGGTTTTAGAAAAGAACACTGTTGCAAATTGATTTCTACTGCCTCAGGCATCTCACACAAAATGAGCTCTGCCTCACCTGGCACCTGCTGTCCTGAGGTAACTGCCCTCCCTCTACAGCCATCTTGCAGGAGTGGATAAGATACTAGGCAGATATTGGAGGTGTCTTGGTTTTGAACTCCCAGATCTAAGTACTGTAAGGTTAATTTCTTTCCTTGTGGATTTCCCAGTCTGTGGTGTTCTGTTTTTATAGCAACACAGGCAGGTAAGACACGTGATTTTGGAGCCAACAGAGGCTAGATACTAGGAACAGGTCAAACTCCTAAAAATCACTTTGGGCTAGACCTTCCCTTCCCTTCTCCAAGAGAAGTTATTGTCCAGACATTTCCGATGATGATTTCTCCTACCAGAGACACCGTGGCTTGATGGCTCTTTCCAAAGACTCCATGACAGGTGGGCAAGAGAGCAGGCCTTCTGTGGTGCTGACATGCAGGCAGAAGGGGACTGTGGTGATCATGTGTCTGTGGCAGAAAGAGATTCTGAGATGCTGACATTAAAGAGCTCGAGGGAGCCCATGCCCTGATTCCTGAGATGCACCTCCTGCCCCCAGGCCCCATCATCCACAGATCCGCACCTCCCAAATTTTGAATTCGTCAATGAATAATCCTTTCACTTGATCAGAACCCTCATAATCATCTCTAGATATGCAACCTGATATTCCTAAGGGTGTGTTTAGACCTCTGGGCATTTCTGACCATCAGAATCAGCCATATGAGAGTCACCATGAGGTACTGGTTCAAGCCCCAGATGGCCCAGCTTACAGCTCTGTCCACAGTTCTTGGCTCTGAGCTCTTCCACCACATCACACTGGGTGGTTTATTTCCCATCTGCCCTTTGAGTTAGAAGTCAGACAATGTGAAAGAAGTAACTTCCTGTTTAGGAAGCATTCATTTATTAAAACAAAAATAATTGGTCCCCCACTAAGGCCTATGACCTTCCTGGCCATGAGCTCTTGACCTAGTTTTCTGTACCAGGGATAGGATCACTCTTCTTGAGCAGGCTCAACTCCAATCAGAAATCAATTGGTTACTCTCACAATATAATATTATAATTGTATATATTAGATATAACTAATATGACATAATATGATGTAAATATAATATAAATAGTCATGCCATTATATCAGTTGGGACATCTTGCCTGGCAGGGCATTTCTGTAAGTTCACATCTGGGCAAATCTATAAGTGGCCTCTCTGACTCTTCCCTCTCCCCACTGAAGTCTTTAGCTGGGAAGCCTCCCTCCCAGAGCTCATTTCCTTCCACCCTGCAGGGCTTGGGGCTGAATGTCTGATGCTGCGTCCTCTGTAGAGGTCATGCAGGAGAAGTTTCCTTTCTAAAGCTCTGTCATTTGCTGTCGGTGGATGGCAACGCAACCCAAAGCCACTCAGCCATGACCCTGTCCTGCTCTGTGTAGCTCCCTCACCCACCTCAGAGGGTGACGCTCCTTCATGACCAGACTGAGAGAGATGGCTGAACCATACCAGAGCACAGTCCTCACTGTGAGTGACAAACCATCCTGGGCTCATCCTCTCTGTGCCTTTTATCACCTGACCCCACCCCTACCTCTGTTCCTGTATCTTGGAAGTCCTTAGAGGACCTTGAAACTATTTCATCTTGTCATCATTGCGGGGGGGTCCCCACCCACCCACACTGTCTGTCCTGTTTTGACTCTGTAACAATTTTCTCATTTATGTCAGTCAAGAACACCTCAGGCCAAGAACAGACTGAACCGCAAAGGTCTCTGAAGTTCCCCGTCTTCCTTACCGCTTTGCTTAAGGGCACCGGTGATGCCCATGTGTTCCTCCTGCATTAACAAGCTCCATTTCTTTCTTTTTCAGCATGTGGTTCCTCTGGGCATTCTAAATCAGGCACCCTGTTTTTAATGTGTTTATCTAATGATATTTTTGCCTCTCACCACCTCCCTTGAGGCAAACCTTATCTCCCATGACCCACTGCCAGGCAAACTCCCAAGCAGGGGCAGACCTTCTATGGTTTGCCAAGAGTTGCCCAGCCAATAGTGAAGCAAAGCATAAGGACCCATCATCAGAATCCGCTGTCTCCAGGCTAACTGCAGGTCCCACAGAAACAAGAGCATCACCCAGGAGAGAGAGGGAGGCGACTGCAGATCTGAGGCTACCTCCTGAGATGGGTCTCAGCTGCCAGTTCCTTCTCAGCCATGTTTGCAACCTCCAGCTGTTCCCCTAGAAGAGAGAAACAGAATGTATCCTTAGACCCTGCTGAGGATGGGGCAGAGACAGATGGTTGGCCCTATGGATTGTAGATCATCTCTAGATGGTGGGATTCCATGTAGAGATTTCAGGGTAAAAGAAATATTTTCTAAGGGAAAAATAAACTTCAGCCAAGAGTAATGAACAGACACTCTGACAGTTCTGCATCACGACTGTTCATGTGCACTGTCTTCCTGACACTTAGAGACACCTGCTCTCCAGGCACAGTAGACAGAAGTGTCCATCTTTTTATGCGTTTTTTTTCTAGCATCCCTTTTATAGCAAAACCCATAAGCAACCTTTTCCTTATGCTGTGACCCCAGAAGTGTCCTTAGCACTGTTCTGTCATTCCAGAGACAACTCATGTAAGAAAAGGTTACAACACATGGGACACCGAATGTCTCTCACCAAAAGACACTCTGGAAAGTCCAGGTCAGCTGAAGCCTGCAGTACAACGGGCCAAGCTTCCTCTCCCTACTTATTGGGTCTGTCCAGACAGCCTGGACAGGTATTTCTGTGCTTCAGGTGGGCAGAGGTATAGTATCTCCTCTCAAGCATAATTAATGTATCCAAAGAAAATAAACACTGAGAGCAGGTGTTCAAATACCCCAAGCAGAGATGAATGCTAAGAAAAGAAATGTAAGTATGATTGAGGAAAAATCTGTTGGAATAAGTAGAGCTCTTCAGACTGTGCAAGAAGAAGAAGAAGGTGCAAGAAGCGAGATGTGGGGGCCCTTGAGTTATCGTCTGTTCTTTGTCAAAGGTGTCCTTGAGTGGCATTTAGGGGAACATAAATAAGAAGGTCAATACAGACCTGGAACAGGAAAAACGCACATCTGGAACTGCAAGTAAACAAGGTCCAAGGTCCTCGGCATGAACAAATGCTAATTGCTCCAACAGGGTCATGGCACGTTGTAAGCACGTACAGTGTTATCCCACTGTACCCTACTCATACGTTCAATTATTCCATGACTGTTGGAAGTTAAAGGAGCCCCTTAGATACATCTATGAACTCCAGCTACACCAATTGATGGGGACCAAAGGGCAGAGGTCAAACATGCTCTCTGACCTTTATGAAGGTGATTTTCCATTCAAGGTCAAGGACAGATGAAGTTCTTAGAAGCGCCACCCAGACCTAACACCAGCGAGAAGCTCACTGCTATGAGCCTGAGATTTCAGTGTTGAGTTTGAGAGAGAAACCCAAAGCACACCCAGTCAGCATTACTACAGTCCTGGGAAGAAAAGACTGTAGATAATCAAATAAGAGAAAGTGCTCTTCACCTGTGGCCTAGTGGAAGAACAGGAAGGCAGGAGTCTGTAATTCATCTTCAGGGGCTGATGAAGATTCCCTTGATTGCTGGAGAAAGTGAGCCAGCCTTAAAAAGCAGAGACAATGGGATGCCTGCCACCTCGAAGGTAGTCGGCCTAAATTATTTTTGATATATTGGCACATCTCTTATGATCTACTAAAAAATTAAATTTTTCATTCATCTATTGTATTCAACAAGCGCCAGTCACAAGCCCGGATTATTAATGATGTCAGCTCGTGTATTACTAAAACAAATGCGTAGCGCTCCCACTTCTGATGACAAAAGGAGAGGCATTTGTTTCAATCACAGAGTACAATCTTATTAAACATTGCCGACTTACTGCCAAGCTGGCTGGTCACCAATGCGCAGCTACGGGACAAATGGAATCAGAGGGCTGTCGATCTTCTGACAGTGTCACTGTCCCCAAAATAATAAACTTAGAGGAGATAAATCTATTATGACTGGGGCACTTTTGCCTTCTTAAATCTGGACTCCTCAAATGCAGAATTTCCAGAACCCTCCCCTGGAGGAACAAGGCTGGTTGGAAAAGCTAGTGACCATGGGCTAACATGACCTGACCAGTGCACATGCATGAAACAGACATGACCCTTCCAGACAGCAAAGTGGTAAAACCCTGCTTGGTAGAACATATTACCAAGTCTGTTTATCTAGTGGGAAGGGGGATTTCTTTTCAAAACATGTTTAGAATATATCTTGGCCATCTTCATCTCTCCACTCCCTTCCCACAGCATCCCCATCTCCCTCCCAACTTCAAGTCTCTTAATAACGTACTAAGTCCCATTAGTGTTGCCCATGTGAATGCAAGGGATCATGGGTAATATAAAATGGCCACCTCCTCAAAGCAAAGTGGCTCTCCCTCCCTCAGTAACATCAGTTCTCATTATTGCTCTCTGCTGTGGCTGGGGTGTTTGGAGCCTTTCCCCACTCAGTGCTGGAATTTTTAATTCTTAGGATCTGTGGATACTTAAGCATGGAACAGCAGCTGCCATGAGGCCACCACATCTGCAGGCTCTGTTCAACTGGGAGTACAAGGTTCAGTATTGAAGGCGTGAGAGTGCCCCAGGTGTGTCTGACAAATGATTTGGAGGGGTTTAGAGAAGTAGCTAGCTGGCTGACAAGATTTCTGACCTTGGTGTTATAGACACTCAGGAGGGCCAGTCAATTCTAATTACCTGGCAATGTTATGTGTCTAAAGTCTCCAAACCTTGGTTTGTGGTTCATCTTTTCAAAAGCAGAGCACAGAGAAGTCTTGTCGGATCATGACGTGGCATCACTCCATCTTGAAGCCACGTCAGCATTTGCCAAATAATCCAACACATTTTAAAAAGATGATCACACTCACAAGTAGAGCCTCTCTATAGAGTGCTCAGTCTCAGTTTCTCTCACTGAACTCAAAGCATGTGTGTTTTCGCTTTCTTGGTGTACCATGGGACTCACCGAGAACAAGAAATTACCCGTCTGATTTCTGAGCTGTTAGAATGGGAGATTTCTAATAACTGATTACTGTTGCTTCAGCAGGATTTCACTTTGTAGCCCAGGCTGGCCTTGGATGTGCAGTTCTGCATCTGCCCTCAGGTCATTGGGGGGAGGTTCATAGGTCATTGGGGAGAGGTTCATAGGTCATTGGGGGAGGTTCATAGGTCATTGAGGAGAGGTTCATAGGTCATTGGGGGAGGTTCATAGGTCATTGGGGAGGTTCATAGGTCATTGGAGGAGGTCCTTGAGCAAACTCTGGTCTCTGTTTCTTCCTCTTTCTCTCATTTGCTCCCTGGTCACATTGTGGAAAGGTTTACTGGACCCAACACTAAAACCATGATGGGCTTCGACAGGGCCCATTCCCTCAAAACCAGAAGTCCAAAACAAACTTTGCCTTTGTACGCTGAACTCTACAGTAGTCCTAGTTCAAGTCCCAAGCATCTCTCTTCTAGATGGTAAAGAAGCTCCCTACAGTCTGCTTCCAGAAACTTCCCAGTCCAAGTGAGCCCTGCCTGATGCCTCTATACTGAAAGCTTCAAAGGCCAGTCACAGAACCTCGCTTACAAGGTGAACATGCCCACCAACACAGATTCTTACCCACTGGGAATCCGTTTAAAGGATAATGCAAAAATGAGCATCCAACCAACTGGCAAATGCCACCAAGAAATGAATGGGCAATAAATTCTAACTCATTCATAATGTGGGATAATAGGAATCATTTGAAATCATTTAGAAGAATAAAGTAATGATACAAGATACCCACTATACACATATATATACATATACATATATATATATATACACATATATGTGTATACACATATATATGTGTATATGAGCATATACATATATGTCCATATACACATATACATTTATATGCATGTTGTTGTGGTATGAATACAAGATGGGAGTAGAACCTAGTTGGAAGGAACAGAACACTAGTGGGAGGGGTGTCTCAGAGCATTAACTATGTCCCCTTTCTAGTTGGCCTTTTTTTTTTCCTGTGTACTATGGGATTAAAATCCTTCTCTGCCACTATTCCCACCATCATGACATCCTGCCCAAGTCCATGGGACACAATACAGTCCCCAGAGCCATGGGCAAAATAAATTTTCCCAGGGGTTTGATCACAGGGATGCTAGAGCAGCTGACGCATGGGCCTTGCCTCCGTGCTGTCCGGGAAACAACAAATTTAGGAAGAGAACTCACCCACGTTTAAAACTTGTGTCCCCTGTAAGGTAAAATCTATGGAAGAAAGGGTTTGGTTTGGGTTTTTGTTTTTGTTTTTGTTTTTTTAATTATTTTGCTATTTTTTAAATAAGATTCTGTGTTATTTAAATGTGTGGTAGTAAATAGGTATGACTTTGTAAATATCTAAATGAAGTAAGGATTTACAAATGCATGTGTCATCTGAGGCTTCATTTAGAAATCATTTATTTGTGATATACTAGATGTTTTACAATACAAATGTACTTGCCATATGGTATACTTACAGACTGCAGTCTATAGTAAATTTATCTTCACATTTTCCCAGACTGCCTTGCTTAACACTGTGTATATTAGGCTATATATGATACATATTTATACGTGTAATTTTACATACATACTTTAAAGACAATATCCCCAGGTAATGAACATAATGGAACAATGCCTGTGACTTTATAATAATTTATGTAAGGATGTACATAAGCCTTACATTTTACAGTAGTTTGCATATTCACACACATTATAAATGCATGCAACCAAATGGGAGAGCAGTCTGTGTGGGCTATTATTGCTAAACCTGTCTAGATCTCTGTCATGGGAACCCCAAATCACCAAGTGTTTCAAAAGGACAAGAGTCATCCAACAGGGAGCGGAGCGGGGAACAATGTTCGTACAGAGCTTTGACTGTGAGTCAGGGCCACTGGGGCCATTAAACATATCAGCAGAATGTCTTTAATCTTCTTCTCTGATCTCGGAGAGCTTTACCTGAGAGTGAAGCAACATTCTGAGGATCTTTGGGGGGGGGGGGTAAGGAAAAAAGTTCCAAGCCCCAACTTGCTTCAGGAGAGTATTCACTTCATATACATGCCTCCAAAATCCTGCCCAGGGAATAACAGGCATTAACTGGTACTTAACTAAATATTCAAAATCTTACAGAGTCCAAAGCAATCAGCAGAGGGAAGAACAAAGAAACACAAGCCCAGCCTTTGCCCCCACAGCCGTTAATCTGTCTCCTAAACCCCAGGTAGCTGCGAGGTGGAAAGTCCAGGGACAGAATCCAGCATGCCTAACCTCTTTTATAACAATGTTCTTGTTTGAACCCCTGTCATCCGGTGAAATGGCTGGAAACAGTGACAAATAAACAGAATAATAATTGATTTTTCCAGAGATGAAAAATTTGAAATTAGTGACCATTTCCCCCCCAAGATCATTGGCTGATTAATTTAATGTTTGTCTTAGTCTTTCAAAGACATCCTCTCCCGGAGCATCTGCTCTGCCAGGCTCTGTGATGGTTTGTGGTTAAAGCATATTGCACAGTTCTGCAGTTTTAAAGTGAATGTCGACACTTCTGAGGAGGGACTCAGCCAACACCAAGACTTAAGTCTCCCGGGATAGGAACCTGGCTTGTCAGACAGAAGTCAAGTCGGCGATTGTGTGGTCACTGTGTCTCTATCCTCTGTGTTTGAGAAACAGATTATAAGATCTACCTGCGCAAGGCTGGAGAGATGACTCAGCAGTTAAGACACTGGCCAGTCTTCCTGAGGACCCAGGTTCAGTTCCCAACATTCGTATGTGGTGGCTCACAACCATCTGTAACTCAAGTTCCAGGATAGCTGAGGCCTTCTTTTGGCTTCCAGAGGTACCAGGAAGGCACATGCTATGCAGACATACATGCAACACAGAAAATAAAAATAAATGTCATTTAAAAATGAATATTACCTGTTTTTCCAGAGTGCTCAAAATTCGCCCAAATAATTTTTATTTATTTATTTATTTATTTATTTTGGTTTTTCGAGACAGGGTTTCTCTGTATAGCCTTGGCTGTCCTGGAACTCACGCTGTAGACCAGGCTGGTCTCGAACTCAGAAATCCGCCTGCCTCTACCTCCCAAGTGCTGGGATTAAAGGCGTGTGCCACCACACCCGGCTCCAAATAATTTTTAAAAGATCTCCGTGTCAAAGTAAATTTTCACTGAAGTAATTCAGAACTCTCTTCCTCCCCGCTCCTGTCTTCTTCCTTTTAAAATACCAAACAATAATTATTTTTAAAGTCACCTATAAACTATTCCAAAGTTCACTGATCATATTTACCCTGAGAGCAATCATAGTCTCTTAAGCTAAACATGAGCAGAAGAAAGCAAACTGGGGAAGGTGACTTCCCAAGACCCTGTAGCCACTGAATAAATTCGGGGCATGGATGGAACCCCCTCCCCACACACAGCAGACCTCCAGAATCCTCCTTCTACTGTCAGCCTTCCATAGAGCAACCAGAGAGATCTCCAGTCAACCCCCATCAGTAACAGCTCCATCTGATGTCCCCACAGCCCAAAGCAACTCTTGCCTAGAGCCCTGTGTAAGTGTATACAGAGGCAGGAAATTTATATCTTCTCTCACCTCCTGACTCTTCGAAAATGTTATCTCAAAGCTCTAAACATGTGAGTGTGAAATGCAGATACATCCTTAGGGGCCAGGTTTCCAGGAATCTCTGTATCATCAGCCACACTGAGGAGCCCAAGCGGTGAGCTTGGCAGATGGCTTCATAGTCCCCCAACTCCAGTTTGCCTGGCCTTAACCTTGGCAGTGTCCCTCCTTACTCATTATGACTTCAGCTTCCTCAGTACATGAGATGTGAAGGAGTTTGTCTTATTTTACCTTATTACCCCTGAACCCTTTAAGTCTACTGGGGATAGTGGTTCCCACCTCTCTCAAATGTGTGCCCTCTGGCCTCATTCCTCTCTGACCCAACCCAGGGACCTCACAACTGTCTACCATACAATACCTAGAATACCTCTTGTGAGGGTGTGTCTGGTTCTGGGCTCTAACTCCTGAGTCTTAAGCAGCAGCATTCACCCACACGGGGAAGGAGGCAACAGGAGATGCCCGGGGGCCTTTATGAATGGAAACAAACTCCTCTGACATTTTACAGAGAATGGTTCTCCCTAAATACAGGCCAAGGCGAGACACACAACTGAGCTACCTGTAGGCCAAACTCCATAGGCTATGTCATCAGCAGACATCAATAAAAGATGTCAGAAATAAAAACAAAACCTTTCTTCTAAGGAAACAGCACATCACGTGTCAGCCCCCAAGAATGATCTTTTTTTTTTTTTTTTCATCTTTTTCTGTTTGATGCTAAGATTCAGACCTAAGGCCTCAGTCACACCAGGCACACATTCTGCCACCAAGCAATGCCATTACCCAGGAGTGCATTTTTTGTAAACTTTTTTTGGCATCCATTAATCTCAGCTTCCTACAACACTTCAGGGACAAAGGGGAGGAAACCCTTGCTTTACCACCATCTGCCTTCCAGAGCTGCTGAGGCAGAATCAGGGAGGGCTGGGGACCTGCTTAGAGAGAGGGGCAGAACCTGAGTCACTAGTCATGGCCTCCGGGCTCAGGCTCCATTTATAACCTCTTCCTTAACTTTGTTTATCTCTGTGGGAACATGCTGAGGGATCACACTTTCCAGAAGTTGGGGCCCTGTGATCATTACTTGTCATCAGAGGAAATGGGATTAGGTGGTTTAATTCCTCTTCTCAGAAACTCTCTGCTGTAACAAATGGCTCCTCAATGACCTTCGTCCCTGGGTGGGGCTGCTGGGCTTCACCAGTCCCTCTTGGCTTTTGGTGCCATAAGGACAACTCACAAAGGTTGTAGCCTTGACACTTACCTCCATCACAAACAGAAAGGGGACTGGAGTGGCTCACCTGCCTCAGCCTTTACGTCACAGGGAGGGTGTGTCTGTCAGGAAATGATAAAAACTTCAGAGGACTCTGCTTGTACTTGGTTGGATGTACCCAAGGACCATGCGCAATGGAGTGGCTTATACTGTGGGCCAAACCCTCTGTGAGACTGGCAGCAGCTCCAGAAGCCAAGGGCGAAGCCTGGAACATGTTCCTGCTCCTATCCCTCAATGGAGCCAGTGCTGATGAAACCCTGACCTTAGACTCGTGTGCACGTGTGCACACGTGTGCGTGCACACACACGCGCGCGCACACACACACACAGAGGCTAGCATCAAACTCCCTACAGAGCTGTGTTTGGAATGCTGCAGTGGATCCTATGAGTGAGGCATGTGATGGGGGAACTCAGCATCTACCCTCCCCACAGGTTCTCCCTGGTACTGCCACCCTCAGCCACAGCCTCTGACCAGTCCTATACTGCTGTGGGTCAGGAGCTGACTGGAAACTGGGGGAAATTAAGGGTGGATCTGGGAGGAGCTGAGAGAGGGGAGTGACTATGACCAAGATACATTGTATAAGATTCCGAAACAATTAATACAAATGTTTAACATGGTCTTTTTAAAAGGTTGGAGAGAGCCTGAAGGAGAGGCCATGAGCAGATCACCCATGGGCAGAGAGGTCCATGGCTGACCCCTCCCTCACAGACCAAAAGTAACCAAAATCTGCATCTGGCCTCCAGAACCGAGAAGAAATGCCTGCAGTTTAGACAGTTCGGTCCATGGTCCCTGGGTCCGTCCAGCAAAGTATACGCTGGGGCCTCTGAAGTTGTTAAGACTCATTAAAAGAATGCCTTTGTAGACATGGTTCTGGAGGCTTGGTCAGTAAAGTCCTCGCCCAGCAAGCATGAGCAACTGCATTCCATGCTCGGAACCCATGTCAAAACCCTGGGTGCGGTGGGGTACACATGCTTGTATCCCAGTACTGGGAAGGCAGAGACTGACAGATCTCTGAGGTATGCTGCTCCAGGCCAATGATGGAGTCTGTCTTTATAAAACCAGCTACATGTTTCCTGAGGAATAGCTGAGATTCACGGCTGCTACACACACACATATGAACCTGCACATACCATACACACATACACATGTGCACACACACCACGCCAGACACACACATGTGCATACACACACTAGTTCCAGCAATAATCATGAAGCAGAATCCATATGAGCCCTTTTAAACAGAGGTTAATACAGTGAAAGAGGTACAGAGATACTTGTTAAATGAAAATTTTAAAGGCAACATCCACATGAGTCAGTCTATGAATTATTTGTGACTTTTGACTCTCCGGCCACATGACAGTAGAGGAGAAATAAGCAATCCTTTAAAAAGCCAAAATGTCATTACTTAAGCCAAGCCCTGCCTGAACTGTTCTAATTGTATCTAAATTGTTTCGTAGGTTCCTCTCTCGATAGTGTGATGTGGCAGGTGCCCCGGGCCTTTAGCTTGCTAATCAATTATTAATCCGAGAGTTAATAATTCATGTTAATTGGTGCTATAAGCACTTTCTCTGGCAAATGTGAGCAAAGGTCACAACTTTTAACAGCAAAGGGGAAACATTCTCCAAGTTTCTTTTTCCGTGGCCTATCATGGAAATACCAAGATACGGAAGACAAAATTTAACCAGAACTGGGAAAGCAAGATAGCTCCACAGCTGAAAGATTAGACATCTCTCTGGGGGACCAGCTCTGTTCCACAGCCTGCTGGAAGGAGGAGAGGTCTCCAGGGGACAAGGGACAGGACTTCAGCCCCACAGGAGCACTCCGCTCCACGGATGCACTCTCTCAGCAGGTTTGTGGACCTTTGTCAACAAGATGAATAATATAAGTCCTGCTAGTCAGAAAAGCTTTTCTTCAGAAAACAAAAGGAGGCATTGGAGAGGCTCACTCTCTCGTGGGTTCTTCATAGGATGCCTTTTCGAAATTGTAAGACTAGAGGACACAGTCCATCCTAGGATAGCCACGGAAGGAGTTCCTAGCAAAACCTCACTACCGTTGAGCACTTTGAGTTTAATGAATGTATGTACACTCTGAGCTCTATTTCCAGGAAGAAGATGGGGTGATTCCTCATTGCCACAGAAGGCAAACAAAAAATAGCTTCTTACTTCATCCGTCCTGGACTACCTTCCCAGCCCACTCCTTTGCCCTGGGTCTACAAGGCAGCCACCTAGGCCTGGGCGCTGTGGGTGTTTGATCCCCTTTGAGCCTTGATAATTATTTGAAAGGTTTGTGTCAAATCCCAGCCTGATGTGATGAAATAACTCGTTCCCATTTGGAGAATAAAACTATTCCTGGTAGCTTTTTACGGCCTCGATTAAAAGATAGAAGTCAGCTATGCCGAGAATGATTGCTGCAGACTTGGGATAAGGCTTAAATGGAAACCACAGGTTCAAGGGTGCCAGGGCCGGGAGGCCAAGCTCAGACTCTTGTTTTTTCTAAGGGGAATGTCGGTAACATATGCTTTCCATTGCTTCCCTTTTGACCATTTACATATTGGGGGGCTGTGTGTTTGGCAGCAGATCCTATTTTTAGGAGTCCTTGAAAACCTTCCCTTTTTAACAGTTTTCATTCTGGCACATACCTGTGTTTTAAGCAGAAGGAAAACCCAAATCCAAGATAGGAAAAGAGAAACATGTGTACAGACACGGGGGATTTTAGCAGCCCTGGAGTCACACAATAAGAAAGCAATCATTCAGCTACGACTTTAAAGATGGAACGTTGCCCGAATTTTCCGACTATTTTCCTTCTAAATGACTGTTTCTTTACAGATCTAAACTAATGTAAAGAGACAGGTTGTCCCCGTGCCAGGAGCGAACAAGCAAAGTAGGACAGAGGCTGTTTTTTAGGGAAGGAATGTGGCAAGATAATGCCTGCTCTGTCTCCCGCAGCCACTCGCTCAGGCAGAGATGGAAGAGGATACTGCCTGCCCACGACCTGGTTGTGAGCACACGCTCCTCACCTGACTCTACGTAACCTACGTGACTGCGGTCCTATTATTTGCAATCAGTAACAAAGATTCATCCTTGTGTCAATCATACAACACGGAGAGTCTTTGTCACTTAGTGTAATTAATAGCCTTCGCCTCGCAAGGGAAGATGAGAGAAGGACGCTGTTCACACATGCTGGGGTGTCCTTGGAGGGTGCTTCTCGTGGATAAGCGCTGCCTTCCAACATAGTAAGCCAATGGAACTCCAGCTGCAGTGGGGAGGTCGTGGTGGGGGGTGGAGGTGAGGTAAGCTGAGTGTGTTTGGGGAGGCTGGGCAGGGAGCCCAGTCAGCAAGTGCTCATTGAGGCCCTGAGCTCTGTCTCTGGAACCCACATTAAAAGGCATACATGTGATCCAAGCACTGGAGAGAAAGGAGACAGATCCCTGGGGCTGACTGACCAGCCTTGCTAAATCAGCAAGCTCTAGACCAGTGAAAACCCCATCTCAAAGGCAGTGGACAGAGCCTGAGGAATAATACCCAAGGTTGACCTCTAACCTCCACATGCACAAATGCATGTGTGCACACACATACGTTTGCCTGTCCACACACTAACGTGCACATATGAACACTCATGCACTGAAAGTGTAGCCTCTACAAGGGCCTACTGCAAACCATGCTACCTATTCACTCAGGAACCTGCCAGAGAAAGGTAATAGGCTCAGACTTCAAATAGACAGCACTGAGCACAGGCTTGAAGGGCCGAGGAGTGGTGTCCCTTACACAGTTGTTGTGCCAGTCAATAATTAAGACAATCCCCTACAGACATGTCCAAGGCCAGTCCGAGCTGAGCACTCCCTCACTGAGATTTCCTTTTGATGCAGGCAACCATAGCCTGGGACAACTTTACAATTTACTCCAACTTGGGCTATGTGCTTCATGACAAATATGCCATTTTATTAAAGAGGATTCATTGTGTACTTATTTGCAAGTATGACTTTAACTCCTCCTCCTGGCACACCATTTTTAGCTGACAGAGTCCTAAGTGTTTAAGAGAGTAAGTGTCCGCATCCCTCCACCCCAAGCGCTTTCTGACACGGTACTGTTGCTTACTATCCGAGTGTGCAGGTCTCTGTGTATATGTAAACATGTTCATTTGTGTGTGCGTGCACACAGGTGTGCAGGTGTGTGTGTACACATGGGAGCACACATATGTGGAGGCCAGTGCTGATGTGGGAGTCTCCTTTGACCTCTTTACCTTATTCTTCAAGGCAGGGTCTCTCCATTGACCACAGGGCTAGTTAGTATGGTTGTTCTAGCTAGCCAGTTTGCTCCAAGGACTCTGTCTTTTCTTTCTGGGAGCTAGAATTATAGGGAGGTTATCATGGCATGGACAAGTTCAGGGCATCTGCACTAAAGCCTGCATGCTTGAGTGGCAAGCAGTTTCCACTTAACCTACTTCTCCAGACCACACCACGGATTAATCTTGAGGACAATGTAGATTACTGTGACTGAGAATAGACGCAAGCACACACACAAACACACACACACACACACATACTACGCATGCACACACATGCACATACACGTGACTACTTGAGGCCAAGTTCTTTGCCTCTTCTCTGCAGGGAACCAGGTAAATCTGAGACCCATCTTAGGTCGTTCACATCATCACAGTCAGAGCAGATGCTGCTGAAGGGACCGCATGAAGTCACTTAGGCTGTCTCACCATTCCAAATATGTCCTCTTCAAGGCCATGCTTGAACGGTACCACATGGCATTCTCTCTCTAAATCCACTGAGAGTAATGCCTTTGCCCAGTGTTCCTTGGTTGTTTAAAAACGTTCACTACCTCTCTGCTGCCTACACTATACACCTGCGCTGAGCACTAGGCTGGACAGATGGATCTGGGACACCCCAGAGTCTCCATTCCCAGTGGCCTAGTTCTCCTGCTCTCTGCCTGAATACAAACACTGGAGGCTGGTGCCATTTTGTGGTAGATTCTATACAACAAACAGAGTTGTTAGGATAACAGCAGAAGCCAAATCACATTCCTAAAGTAGCTTTTGAGCTTGGCCAAAGTCTGGCTTTGCACTCTCATCGGTCAACATGGGCGCTGTGTGGTGACGGATAACTTCACTGTCAGCCAGACCGGATTTAGAATCACCACAAAACACATCCCCAGCTGTGTCTATAATGTGTTTCCTGAATGCTTTGCGTGAACAGGCAAGGTCCACCCCGAATGGGAGCCAGGGTCGCAGGCTATGTGAAAAGGAGAGGGTAAACTGAGAGCCAGACTTCAGTCCCCTCTGCATCCTGACGCCAGGTGCACTGTGAGCAGAGACCTGGTGTGCCTGCTCCATGGCTTCCCCACTGTCACAGTCTGCACCTCAGACCCTGAGCAGAAGAAACCCTTCCAGCCTGAAGTTGCTTTAGTCGGTCAGGTGTTTTCTCATAGCAGCAGGAAAGTGACCGTCACAGCTGGGACGACTGTTCACGAGCCACTAAACCCAGCAGCCTTTGCTCTGTGTTCTAACAGGACGCTCATTCCAGCCTCTCAGCTATAATGCCTTTGCAGTTACTCATCTGGAGGCCATGGATTCACAAATCCCAGGCGTTACCACGGTGGCGACATCTTTCCGTCTCACGCCTTAGTCAGCTCTAGCTGTATTACAAAATACTATGGACTTAAACCACAGATGTTTGCTTTCTTGCAGCTCTGCGGGCTGTCACCCAGGGTCACGATCCAGCAGGGTTTCTCCTGCTGTGTGAAGGGTCACTTTCTTGTTGTGTCCTTTCGGGTCCTTTCTTCAGGACACACCCACGTAGAGACTGTTCTTCCTGTAAAGACACATCTCTCTAGGACTCATTAAGCCCTTACCACTCACTAAGCCAATAAACCCCTGAAAGCCTCATCCGTAGGCCCTGCCATGCAAGAGCTGGGGCTTTGATATAAAGTTTTGGGAGAAATCAACTTAGTCCACGGCAACCTATATCTCAGTCCCCTCAGAGAATTAACCCACTCTCTACACAGCAAAATGACTTTCATGGACTTGACTGCTCTACAAGTTAGCTTGCCAGGCATTTAGCGTAGGTATTTTTATTCATGATACATTTCATATAATGGTACAGTGGCATGCTATTGCTGTTTGTGAAGGAAAAACATAATCACACTGTATGTGTTTTAGGCTGAAGAATATGAAATTAGTCCTACATAATCAATTTTTACCTAAAATGTCAACTTTGTAAGAATACACCCACGGATCGGTGATCACTGTGGATCAACGGCGCAAATAATTTGAAATTTAACTTGCATTTACTGCCATGCGTACATTTTGTTAATGGGAAAGGTCACAGCGGCTGGCATGATGACCTAAAAACGAGATGAAACAGAGGAGTTTCGATGCTACCACCAACCTGAGTCACAGCAGGAAGACAAACGGATGCTCTGATAAAGGCCACTGCCTCTGCCTCTAGAGTGACCGCACCTTTTCCTCTTTCGTGAATTATTAAGACAGGGAAAAGAGGAGTTGCAGTTCTAGACGCAGGTGGATGGATGCTGTCAGGCATCGTGTTTCTTCCTTGACTTTGCTTGTCATTAGCTCGGAGTTCCGCCTGGCGTGTTTACAGAGGCCCAGCAAGGTTTTAGAGTTGACGAGACATTCTTAGTTAGATGGTGCCTGCACCTCCAGTGGCTCCTAGACCCACTTAAAGTCTTTAACCTCACTTATATTGTGCATTTAGGAAAATATGAACCAGCATTCCAGGTACCACTTCCAAGTTGGCTGACGAAATCATCTGAGAAAACTACAGAAGCTGCAAAGGAAGGACAGCTTGGTGGCTGTGGTCAGCTGAGTCTGTGCCAGGCCAGGAGCTGGTGAAGGGGTGTCTGTCCAACAGATGATTTGGTGAGCCCTAGAATAGAGGCACCTTAGGAAACAGCCATGTTGGCAAACACCCAAACTGCCAATCTCAGGAGCCAGATAGACCCGTAAACAGTAAAGGGCTAACCAGGAGAAGCTGTGTGCTCTGAGACTATGAGTTCATGAACTAGAAGGCCAACACTCGGCCACACCAGACCCACGGGTTAAGTTCTGGGGCTAAGGGACTTGGATTCTTCTCACTTTAAGGAGCCTGGGTATGCTCTGCCATAGTTTCCTCTGCCCAGCATGGCCTCCTCCCCACCCAAACCCACCAGCCAATTTCACAGACTCTCTTGTCACCAAGACAGGAGGAGTCTCTGATTTCTCAGTCTCCACCTGGATCACAGTTCAAACACCAGCTTGCTGTCCTGCTGTTTCTCTCTGTCCTAATTCTCAGAAGTGTCGTCCCTGCCAGGGTGTGTGACCACAGACTCCACTCATTCAGAAGAGGAAAGCAAACAGCTGGCTTCCCACAGGGAAGTGTGTGTGTGTGTGTGTGTGTGTGTGTGTGTGTGTGTGTGTGCGTGCGTGCGTGCGTGCGTGCGCATGCGCGCAGGTGCACACATGCACTGGCGTGAGTGAGCATGAATGTGTTCCTTATGATATTTCTACTCATTTATAAACTACCTAAAAATGGATTCCAGAAACCCTGAATGGTCATGAAAGAACTACACACACACACTCACACACACACTCACACACTCACACACACACCACACATGCACACCCCATACACATACCCCACATACACACACACACATACACACCACACACATACATACCATACACACCACACCACACACACATACCATACATACACACACACACTCAAACATACACCACATACACACACACACCGCACATACCACAAACATACCACACATACACACATCACACACACACTACATACTCACACACCACACACACCACACATACCACACATACACACACACACTCACACACATACACACTCCACACACATACCACACACACCACACACATACACACACCACATATATACACACACCACATATATACACACACCACACACACACACAACATGCACACATCACACACACTCATGGCAAAGGCAGCACACATGGACTCTCCTATGACCGCACATCTCTCCATTCACTCTATTTCCCAGACTCCACTGACATTAGCCAGCTTCATCTTCACTGTGGGATTTGATGGAGCCATGTTACCTCTGAAAGACCGTGTCTCCATCTTGCTGCCCCCTCACACCCACACACCTTTCCTGTAACTGAATTGGTAAGAACATGCAGCATCCGGTCACTCCTACACACATCAGCTGCTGGATCCGTGCCCAGCAGTCTGAATCTACAGCCTGGAACCACTCCCCATCCTGTCCTGCTTTCCCCCAGCACCCTTCTAGGACCTGAACACCTCCCTTTAAGGGTTTGTTAAGATGACTCCCACTTCCTTAGCATGGATGTCACCACTGACGCAATGCCGTTTTAGCTCAGACTCTATAGTGCAGTTTGCCAAAGCAAACCCCTACAGAGGTGTCAAAGCCACCCTACAGCCACTGCTACATCAAAATGGCTGTGCCCTCCCAGGGTTTGTTCTTTTGGTTGACGACACTCCTCCCAAATGAGCTGGGAAGATTATATCTTCAAATATTTCTTCACAACTTAGACAATCTCCCTCCTGTAAATCCACTGTGAATAATGGCATCTGCCTTCCAGGACAATAGGAAATCCCCCACTTCCTTGCACACAATCGCTGTGGCAGGGTCACGGACTGGTTCTGTGAGTCTGGCTGGGACTTCCCCTAGGTTCTATTCAGGAAGCTTTCTGGAGGCAAGGATACACACCTGTAGTCCTAGCAGCTCTGGAAACTGAGGCAAGAGGATAGCTTGAATCTGGGTGTCAGGCCAGCATTGACAATAGATCAAGGCCCTGTGACTAAAGGAGAAAGCAAGAGAGCCAATAGCAGCCACTTCCCTTATGGACATCTTCCTTCACCATGAAAGCCCTGGAGCAATGGCAGGATGCTACTGCAGGAGAGTCGCTGATAGCTATTTAATAGCCCTGAACAACACATCCAGGCCATTCCCTCTGAGGCTTGAGAAACACTGAGGAAAGGGAGGCAGAAAGAACACAAAGGCCAGATAAGAGTAGGAAGCAGGCCTGTGTACTGAGATCTTCTAGTCAAAAGACAGCCATTACAATCCCCATACACAGCAGCCTCCAGTGCCTGAATTGGGGCTTCTCAAAAACAGACCTGTCTGCAGCAGGCCTTGGGAGAAGGGCTCAGGAGCCCAACCCACTGAAGACTACTGGTTACTGATGGATTCAAGGAACCATGGCTTCTGTTGTGTGCCCTCTGCCCATCCCACCAGGCTTTATTGGAGAGTTCCAGTCCAGTGCTCACACTCATGGCTCGGGTTAACCTAATGGGGTCACAAGTAAAACCATGGATCTGGGAAATGGGGGGGGAGGGGCAGGTAGGGGGATAGAGACTGGGAAGGAACATTGGATAAGAAGGAGGTAAGAGAGGGTGAGGGGGACAGAACGCATTATACACATATACAAAAATTGCCAAAGGACAACATCAATTAATAAAAAGTCCTAGCTCGCGCAGCTGTAGTAGTAGCAGCAGTATACTGCTAGAAACATGAGCAAGAATCAATATTTCATGAGCGTGATTCTCAACGCTTTATTTACTATATCCCTGCTGCGGCCTATGCGCCATCAATATCCATTGGATATCTGAGGAAGCTAAGAAAATAATCATAGCAATAATTAGGCTATGATGACCATTGTGAAGTCGGTGAGTTTGTTTGGATCAGCATCATGCCTACTGCAGACAGACTGAAACCCCATGGTCTAGTCTGCAGACGGTCTATGCCCCACTCGTGTCTGTCTGATGCTTAGCAGAAAGAAGGATTGCACAGAGTGGGTCAACAAATGTGTTTGGTTCCCTCCTGGTTGCTCCATCATCCTTTGGTCCCTGGAGACCTTTGGAGCACACCCTGTTGGTGAAGAATGAGATGCAGAGAAACACAGCATCCCCTGTGACTGAGGGCAACCTGACTGACTTGATGAACACAGGCACAGAAGCCTGGAGCAGGAGGGAGGAGAGGGAACAAGAGAGTGAAAGTCCACGCCCACCTGTCCAGGGTGGTCACCCACTCCCCCATCCTGACCCATGCCAACATACATGGGCACAAATTAGACCAGGATCCCTCATGTTCCCATGAGCCACCTGGCTTTTCTAAGCCAGCCTCCAACTCCTGTACCTAAACCAGGGAAGTAAGATGGGGTGACAGCCACAATGTTTGTGAACTTTCCCTGAGTCACTCAAGCTGTGGCCCGAAACAAACCAAGCTGACACACCACAAGGCCCTGACCTGGGCCAGGCATCCTGTAAGATGAGCCGGTCGGCTTCTGAGCGCAAAGGTGGGGCTCAGCCCTGTGGAGTCTAGTTCTGGTTCCCACCACACCTTGTTTATTTGATAGGTCGGTCACAGAACCTTCCTGAAGTTCAGCCAGGCATAACAGGACTTATCTGACCATGGCTAGAAGCACCCAAGAAGAGAGTGGGCAGAGAGGCGGGTACTGGGCAGGCCTCAGTTCTCCCTCCTGGCCAGCCAAATGCATCCTCTTTATTTCAGATTGTATTTGGCTCCTCAGTCAGTCAGTCTCTGAGGAAATTCCTTTCGGCCATTTTTTACTATTTGAAGATACTCCTGTTCAGAGTGTAGCATCATTAATTCAGTGGATCTTTAGAAAGCCGTGGGTTAATATAACATATTTTAGGCTTGTTTGTTTCTTGGCAGCTTTTCCTACTCTGAGCCTACCAGCAGAAGCCAAGTCAACTCAGGATTTTCTTTTTTGTTGCAGTAGACAAACACAGATTCCTTCCTCTTCAAGTTAAAAATATAACTTGTTTTCCTAGAAAAAAAAGTGTTCAGTGTAAATAAGCAGCACAAAGGTTTTAAAGAATATAGTCAAATATTTTGCTCTCACTGTCTTTCCCACAATTCCTTCTCTCTCTTTTTATGCCTGTCTATTCTCTGAGCTTCCTCCTCTAAGCAGATTTCATAGAAGAATCATAAGGCATGGTGCCTGTGCAATTCTACCTGTGAATTATTGGGCCCACGTTGCCTGATACAGGTAGAGAAAAGAATCAGAAAAAGACCATCTCAAGTCTCATGGCCCAGGAGTGCCAAACAAGGCAAAAGTGGCCTTTTAGTGTCTATAGCTAAACAAGTTGGTCAAAATTGCTGCAGTCATAATCATAGTGGGAAGTCTCCTGTTATTAAAATAAACAGTTCAGGAACTAGAAACTAAAAATGGCATGCTTCTGTTCTGTCCTTCTAACAAGTTAGCATTAAGATGAGAAACCCTTGGGGCTGGAGAGATGGCTCAGCGGTTAAGAGAATTGACTATTCTTCCAGAGGTACTGAGTTCAATTCCCAGCAACCACATGGTGGCTCACAACCATCTGTAATGAGATCCGATGCCCTCTTCTGGTGTGTCTGAAGATAGCTACAGTGTGTTCATATACATTAAACAAACAAACAAATAAAGATGCCCCGTCCCATAGTAGCCCCTGGGGAGACAGAAAGTCTTAGAGGTAGGTTCCCTTGGTAAATGTGTGGCCAAAGATGTGCAGAACAAGCAGAGAATAGGCCCTCAGTGGTGCCTTGGGGACAAAGGCAGACTGTAGGACATCTGAAAGGTAGCTGTAATGAAACTCAAGAAGAATGAAGACCAAAGTGTGGACACTGTGCACCTTCTTAGAATTGGGACAAAACACCCAGGGAAGGAGTTACAGAGACAAAGTTCGTAACTGTGATGAAAGGATGGACCATTTAGAGACTGCTGTATCCAGGGATCCATCCCATAATCAGCTTCTAAACGCTGACACCATTGCATACACTAGCAAGATTTTGCTGAAAGGACCCAAATATAGCTGTCTCTTGTGAGACGATGCCGGGGCCTAGCAAACACAGGAGTGGATGTTCACAGTCAGCTATTGGATGTATCACAGGGCTCCCAATGGAGAAGCTAGAGAAAGTACCCAAGGAGCTAAAGGGATCTGCAACCCTATTGTTGGAACAACATGATGTACTAACCAGAACCCCGGAGCTCTTGTCTCTAGCTGCATATGTATCGAAAGATGACCTAGTCGGCCATCAATGGAAAGAGAGGCCCATTGGACCTGCAAACTTTATATGCCCCAATATAGGGGAATGCCAGGGCCAAAAGAGTGGGAATGGGTGGGTAGGGAAGTGGGGGGCGCTATGGGGGACTTTTGGGATAGCATTGGAAATGTAATTGAGGAAAATATGTAATAAAAATATTAAAAATTAAAAAAAAAAGAAAGGTAGCTGTAAGGGCGGGAGTTGGCGTAAACAAGAAATCACCCCTGTGTAGGAGGGAGGACTGCTGTTGATGTCACGGAAGTGGATAGATTTGTGGATAAAGGCCAGGGTGAACTGTGAAGGCTCCATCCTCATCTAAGGCAGAGCCGCATAACAGGCAAATAAAGGAGGCTTCCATCTGTAGCTGGGTGTGGAGAGGACACTCGAGGGGCATCCACGCACCTCTGTGCTGGGTCCCTCTCTCTGAAAACGGAGATCTCAGGAAATGCTACCCAGGACTGTGCTCTGCTCTGCTGAAGATGGGCACCTGGAAGACCAGGAGCAGAAACTGGGACACTTAATACAGAAAGAAACTTGGAAGTTCTGCAGCTAAGCAGAAAACCCATTTTCTTAATAATAATAATTTTTTTTAAAAGTGTCACTATAGCAATTATATAGAATTACAATGAGCAAAGGTCTTGTGATAGTTTGTCTTGGTCACCAGCTTGACGACATCTGAAATCAAGCACACAGCCAGCCGCCGAGCACAGCTGTGAGAGATTCTCTTGGTGAGCAGGGCCTTCCAATGGCTGGCCCCACAAAAGGAGTCCTTCTGCATGCTTGTCTCCCTGGCAAGGTCATTTCCGGTTTGCGTCTCCCCGCTTGTAACTGTGGCAGCTACCCTTCACTGCTGTCACAACGCAGCGTCTTTAAGTTTCCAAGTTGTACTAAAGACCAGCAGCTTTTCTAGAACCTTCCAGACCCTCCATACCAGCTTAAGGCAGCTAAAGATTCCCACCTCAAACTGGGCGGCCATTGGGATTAGCACTGCCCCTCATGAAGACTAATGATCTTTTCTATCCATTCTACTCCCTGACCTAACACAGGCACAACAGAAATAATCACAAGGAACTCACCATCCTACAACCACAAAGTCGCTTGTGGCCGCTGCCTCAGCGATGTTTGTATCAACAAACTGCAGTCAAGTCATCTGAGATATTAAGAAAAAAGTTATAAAAGTGAAGTAAGTTCACTCTAGTCCACGAGTCAGAAATATGCTTTTGTTTGTAATAGATACATTGGAGAAAAATATATCATATTCAATGATTTTTCAATTAATATAGCATAAGAAAATTCCAATTTTTGTTTATTTGTTTGGTTTTTTTTTTTTTTTTTTTTTAGAAAGTATGAGTTTGCACATCTGTAAGAACCATGGGTTGTGTTTATGTCACTAATGTTGACCACCCCCTCTGTATCTAATGTTGACCACCCGTGTATTGCTGGCTATATGTCACTCATGATTAGTTGCTGTAGTAACCAGCATTATGATGAGCATCCTGTCTGTCTTTTGGTCTTTATTTATCCTCACTTCAAGGGTCTGTCCTCAGCTACTGCATCTGGATAGACTACGGCGTTTCTTACTTAGACTAAGGTGCTGGCTGAGGCGCTTGTCTAAGGAGAACTTACGGAATTTGCCTTCAGTTACTCGCAACGGTGACGGGGGAAAATTAGATAAAAGCAGGTTCTGTTTCGTGTATTTCTTACTTGGCCTGAAAACATGGGAATTGATCCAAAGAATTCTTAGACACGGTGGGTGGCCTGGAGAGGCTATTTTTATGATAACTAAATTGGTTCACTTAACTTTGGTGCCACCCAGCAGTTCAGCTAATGAACCTCCTCTCGATTTATGTGAGAGATTAGACAATGTTCTATTCTCTGTCATGAGAGTTGTGTTGTTGTTGGTTTTTAATTCCAAGTCACTAATGTGAGTAAGGGAAATAGACATGAGATTAAAATGCAATTCAGTCTGCCCAGGCTCTGCACATGGCTCCTGAAGTGGCCAAGCCAAGAAGAGAACCAGAAGTAAGACTGGATAAAAAAAGAGGGTGCCTGGGAGCCAGGAAACTCGGGGATGTGTTTGGGCAGAGATGCTCCCTGGAGAGCACAGGGGAAATTACAGCTGACTAGTCAAGAACGCAGATGATAGGCTACAGAGATTCAGTGCTTGCCACTCAAGCTTGCGGACCTTGTTTCAATGCCAAGCCGCCATGTGATACGTGGGGCTGCAAACCCAGCACGGGGAGGGGGCGTGGAGCAGACACAGGAGGCTTCCTGGAGTTTCCTGGCCTGCCAATCTAGAGAAATCAGGGAGCCCCAGGTTCTGTGAGAGACTCTGTCTCCAAAAGGAGGAGGAGGAGGTGGAGGAGGACAAGGAGGAAGAGGAGGAGGAGGAGGAGGAAGGAAGGAAGAAGAAGACAAAGAAGAAGAAGGAGAAGATGAAGATGAAGGAGGAGGAAGAGGAGGAGGAGGAGGAAGTGAGAAGATGGTGCCCAGTGTTATCTCTGGCTTCCATTTGTACACACAAACATGCACACTTGCACATGCACAAACACACACATACACACAGAGAACACAGATGAGGAGGGGCCAACCGTCAATGTGCTCATTCTAGCAATCTTGCTGATGGGAAATAGCTCTTTTGAAGCAAATTACACCGAGCTTGAGCCATCCATGAGCACTGGAGGCTAATCCCTAGGAGTTATTATGCGTAATGGGCCTGACAAAAAAATCCCCTGCGGGTTGCTGAACGTCACTACAGGCTGGCATTGTGAACTGGCTAGCCCGGGTAAAGCCAGTGGACTTACTGAATATGGATCCCGTCTATCCCACAAATCTCAAAATCGCTCAGGTTCCTTGGAGCCTTATTACAGTCCCAGCAGCCTGGGGCAGCATTGCTCAGCGAGGAGGCAGCGAGGTCCTGTGAGCAAGCCCAGACACAGTGCGCAGGGGATACACCAGGCAGACTCTACACTTTCCTAAGAGCTCTGTGTGTGTGTGTGTGTGTGTGTGTGGGTTTCCAGATAAAATGTGTCTCCCTAAGAAAAGGGTGTTCTAGAAAGCCCCAGAGGAATAGAGAGGCTTTTAGACACCCAGCCATGGGATGAGTCAACGACACTGCTTCTTTCCACTGCTCTCTCCTTCAGAGGCAAGGCGGGACAGAAGGGTCAGCCACTGAGCCAGGCCAGAACATCTCCAGCAGGCAGAGTATGGAGGCTTCTGTGTGAGGCTGGGAAGCAGAAGTCAGGCAGCAGCCAGGGCTTGGCAGGGGCTCTCTGCATTTTCCTTGGCTCGCTCTCACTACCTGTCTGACGGCTGCAGTGCAGGAAGGAAATTTTTCAAGAGATTAAACTATTATTGTTTCCTGTGAGGCTGTCTTCGCTGGAGAATGAGAGAAGCTTTAAGGCTCCTTGAAAAGAGATTTGTCTGAATGGTGAGGCTGTTGTGATTCACCCCCCTCCCTCCAGGTGGGATTTGACCAATTTCCTCAGGAAAGTGGTTGATTAGGGTTGTGGATTTATCCACGGCCTAAATATAAGATGTCATAAAGGTGATTAATGCCCAGATCACCCTCACAGGGAGTTAAGAGTTTATAAAAAGCTATTTTTAACGGTTTGGAAGGAGGGAGAACTCATTTTTCAGGTTGCCAACATGTTTCAATAGTTAAAAACCTTCTTTGTAGCCCCCAATAATTCATGCTACCCACCGTTAAAGGTCGGCAGTGTTTTCGGATTTTGTAAGTTTTCTTGAAAAATTGATTCAATGTGTTTTGTTGTTTATATAAAAGGCACAGAGGGGAAGGAAAAGATGTAAAATGTATTTCCATCACGGGGAGTGACCGCAGCTCCCGGTGACACTCTCAGGCAAGAATCTCGTTTCTTTTTTTTCCACCCAGCCCTGGAGGGTGAAATGGCTTTCCTGTGTCTATATCTATCATATAAATAGCACTTGACAGAGAAGTCTGCAGACTTCAACCAAATAAAGAGAGAGCAAAAAAAAAAAAATCCAGAAAATGCCAGAAAGATCTGGGGCTCCTTGTCATGTCTGATGTAGCTGAAGCATGCCGTGCTTCCTGGGAATGTTCTAGAATGCTTGTCCCCTGTTACAACTGTTCCACATGAGAGGCTGCCACCATAGATAGTGCATGTGTCTCCAGTCACAACCAAGCCAACTTAAAGCTTTGGTTCTCAACATCCCAACCCTGAAACCCTTTAAGACCGTTCCTCGTGTTTTGGTGATGCCCAATCATGAAATTATTTTCATTGCTACTTCAGAACTGTAACTTTGCTACTGTTATGAATCACAATGTAAATATCTGTTATGTCTGTTAGTCTTAGGCAATCTCTGCAAAAAGGACCATTCAACCCCTAAAGGGGTCCTGACCTACAGGTTGAGAACTGCTGGTTTAAAGGAATCTGTGTGAGTGGCCTCTCTTCTAGAGCTACATTCCCAACAAGATGCCCACAGAATTCACTAGAGCCGCCACACTGCCATAGTGCAAACCCCATTAGCAATGAACTGTGTAGTGGAGCTACACACTGTCACATGTCACTAGAGCAGACATGTACAACCATAGTGCAAGCATCATTAGTAACTGTGTAGTGGGGCTACACACTGGCTGATGTCACAGGGTTTATAACTTCAAGCTCCATATTTGGGCTTTGTATGGGTGGTGGATCATGAAAACAGGTCTATTCTCAATTGCCATCAACAATTTGGCACTTCCTATGATCTTTTCAACATCTTGAAGGATACCCTACTCAACAAGGGAAATCTGATGTTGTCTCTAGGGTGTTTTTAATTCCTTCATCTCCTTTGTAAACATTTATAATTCCCTGTTCTCTGCCAGGAATACCAACTGCTTCTCCACACTAGGGGGTAGATATGACTCAGACTTTTCAGTGACTTCCCCGTGGTGCCTGGCAGACAGCAGGTGTGGTGTTATCATATGTATGTGTGTGTGTATGTGTGTGTGCCCTCCCCAGGCCATGTGATCATATGTGTGTGTATGCCCTCCCCAGGATCAAGTGATCATATATATATATATATATATATATATATATATATATATATGTGTGTGCCCACCCCAGGATCATGTGATCATATGTTTATGTGCCCTTCCCAGGGTCATGTGATCATATGTGTGTCTAATATGTGTGTGTGCTACCTCCCTCCCCAGAGTCATGTGATCATATATGTGTATGACCTCCCCAGGGTCATGTGTGTGTACCCTCCCCAGGGTCACATGATCATATGTATGTGTATGCTCTCTGTCCAGGGTCATGGGATCATATGTGTGTGTGCCCTCCCCAGGGTCACATGATCATATGTATGTGTGTGCTCTCTCCCCAAGATCATGTGATCACACGTATGCGTATCTGCCCTCCACAGGGTCATGTGATCATATGTGTGTGTGCTCCCTCACCAGAGCCAGTGAGAGGTAAAAGTTTTCTCCTACACTATCAAAGGCAGAGTTAACAAAAGCAATAATAACCAACTGGAAACTTGTGTTTAAGGACAGGCAAGAACTCCAGCCACCTCTCACTTCCATGTCCCCCTGGCCTGACTATACTCTTGGACATAGCTGCAAAGGACACTGAGGAATGTGGTCTCTAGCTAAGCAGGCATTGCTCCTCAAAAAAAATGGTAGAGCTCCTGTCACTAAACAGAATTAAGGAAGAGTGGCCACAATGGGAGGGTGGGAGTCTCTCTACATGTATTAGTTTAAACCATTGCCATGTAAGGAGCCAGAGGACTCTTCACATCAAAAGGTGTGGCTGGGCAGCTCGTAGTCCTGAGAGAAGAGTCTCTTACTATTTCTTTGTAAACAGACAAAGTATCAAACTGCCTCCTAATGGTTACCTCTGTAGCCGCGGATTAGACAGGCCTCAGTCCTCATCAGAGAGGCCTCTTTCCAGAACAGACAGCGATTAGCAGAGTCACACAGACAAAGTATCAAACTGCCTCCTAATGGTTACCTCTATACCCACGAATTAGACAGGCCTCAGTCCTCATCAGAGAGGCCTCTTTCCAGAACAGACAGCGATTAGCAGAGTCACACATCTGCTCCAAAGGAAGAAAATGTCTGTGGGCTGAGAGTCCATACATAGGGTTTCCACATCACACCCTCTGCTCCCAAATCTTAAGGAACATGGAGGGAGAGGGAGTGGGCAGACGGCAAACGCCAGAGATAAAGGAGGATTTCTAGGAACCGTGTCTCCCAGACACAGCCAGACTATTGCATCGTGAACTCCCAGCAGGTGTGGGTAAGGGCACAAGACCTGCACCAAATCAAGCCAGTCAACATCCAGCAAGAGGAGGAGGAGGGGCTTGGGAGGGCCCAACCCCTAACCTAGGAGCCACAGTTTTCTTCATGGCTGTGGCCTCTGATAGGTTAGCCATGCTCCTACCATGCAGATGCACGTTTGAGCAGCACTGACTGGGTCTGAGTGTATTGTAAAGAAGAAATACACGAAGTCAGAAGCAGGTCTGGGGGCAGGATCTGGGAGCAGTTGGAGGGGGGAAGATGGTGGTAGTTGTGATCAAAGTACACTGCATACTTTTACGAAATTCTCAAAGCGTTAAAAGTAAAGCATGCCAGCATATTAAGTACTTGGTGCTGTGGCTATATACCAAGCTGCATGAGACACGTGATCACTGTCTCCATCAAACGTGTATAATCACACGTACCTATCTAACTAGGCGTTTACTAGAGTATGTGATGTGTTTTCCCACTGAATGTCTTAAATCCTTCACCATTTAAGTTGATAGCAAAAGAAGTAACACACAAGCTACATGAGATTTGTTCAAAACATTGTGGAGAATTTAAGTCTGGGATGAGCAAAAAAGAGAAAGAAAAGACTTGGAGTCTGTATGTGTGGAAAGAGTTGAAACCAGGAGTCCGTGCTGGCATGGCCTCAGAGGGCTTGCTCGGCCATCTTGAGCTCCCCACATGTGGGTCTGTAGATTATTATTAGTGTGACCAGGGCACCAAGCAAGCACACATTTGTGGTACTTTCTGGCTCTTTGCTAGAGCTGGAGACAAGGAAAGACTGCTTTATCTGATTTTAAAGTAATATTTAAAACTTATATATTCTCTTATTGAAAGATCAATGGTAAATTAAGGATGGATCTTTCCACCTCAATTAACTTAACCTTGGAAGTTTCACACAGATATGCTCAGAGATCTCACTCCTGCATGCCTCTGAATCCTGTCATGTTGGCAACCAGTGTCATAGTGGTTCATTACAAATCTCAGTGAAAACCCTGCCACTCTGCCCTGCAATCGTCTTTGGCTCTAGGATTAACTATTTCTTATCCCCTTTGGGGTGGATGCTGTGTTTCTTACATCAACAACATAGATGTCTTTTTTTAATAATTTATTTTATGTATATGAGTGCTCTATTGGCATATATACCTGCATGCCAGAAGGGAGCATTGGATCATATTATAGAAGGTTGTGAGCCACTATGTGGTTGCTGGGAATTGAAATCATGACCTCTGGGAGAGCAGCCAGTGCTCTTAATTGTAGTACATGTGTATGTCAAAGGCTGATGTGGTCTCCGTGTGACATGAGATTTCAGAGGTATGCCTCCCATTGACTGAGGACACAGAAAGCTCATGAGAAGAGTTGGGCAATTTAGAAAGTGATTGTCGCTTGTGGTCAGATGTGGCAGTGCAACAGGAAGAACCTGAGCCAACAGAGACAGGCAAGAAAACAAAAAAGGGCTGTAAAGACCCTCACGTCCTGGACGACCTGAGCTGGCGAGGGCTTCCTAACAGGTCTTCAGTGTCAGTATAGGAGGTTCTGCCATGGTGGCCCAGCATTAGCTGTCTTTGGAAATCAAGGCAGATGTTGATGGTAGCACTGAAGGCAAGTGCTCTTACCTGCGAGCTCTGCTTCATGGACAAGGCTGGTAATACAGTTCAGGGTATACAGCCTGAGATGGGTCCAGAGTCCCCTCTTCCCTGGGACCTGGATTCTTCTCAACACTCTTTCCCTTGCTCTTGAGGCCTCGATAAAATATCAAACTGAAAGAAGAGACGGCACGGCAGAAATGGAACTCCTGGAAATGTGTTCTCAGTGCCTACGCTGGAGCTCAGAGTGCTGTAGTGACACACCAGAGGCCGTTGGGGTTGAAAGGATGGATACAACTAAGAGTCACAGCAGCCATGAGCTACGTGTGCCCATAGGTGTGCATGGAGGTGTGCGTGTGTGCAAACCATGCATCCAAACTCATAGACAGGGCTGCAGAGACAGCTCAGTCGTCAAGGACACTCCCTGCTCTTGCAGAGGACCTGCGTTCCATTCCCGGCAACCGCATCAGATGCCTCACAACTCCCTGTCACTTCAGCGTAAGAGGGTTCTGATACTTCTGGTCACCTGCACTCATGTGCACATACCCCCTGACACACATGTAATTAAAAGTACATCTTATGTGGAGGCAGTATGGAAGGCCTCCTGGCTTCAGGCCAGCCATACTCTACTGTAGAGAGAACGTCTTCAGCCCACATCTAATACAATGTAGCAGGGGCAGGTCATATTGTTGCTTCTTGTTTCTTCTCTTCCAGTCTGCATCCCACTGGACTGATGTTTATTTTCCAGGAAAACATGAGGTGAGTTTCAATGAGCGGGATTTCTGTTCTGGCCACGCATGCTCAGGTGTGCTCAGGTGGAGCCCAGGAAAATAGCTTAGAGCCACTCGCTGTATGTCCTGAAGAAATGGCAAATCACAGTGGACACACAGATAGCAGCTTTCAGAGTAGGCACAGATCTTTCTTGTGTCTACAACCCATGCTGAGCCTGGAGGGCAGCGCCATGGGTCTGTAGCTCTTCCTGATATGGAGAGCAAGCTTACCTCCTGATCAGTCAGGCCAACCACTACAGCCCCCTCTCAGTACTTAAAGCAGATTCAGACTACATACCTCAAAAGGGTCAAAAAAACATTGAACCCCTACCAGAATGCTAGAGTCAGAGAGAGCCACTGTTCAGACATATAGGTCCTGGGACCCAGCAGTGTCTGCCACAACCTCTCCCAACCTACCTCACACTCACTACCATCATCACCAAATAAAAAGGCGACATCAAGGATACACATGAACAAGCAGAGAAGCCACATGTGGAAGGCACAGAGTGGGCAGAAATGAATGACCATGCTAACTCTTGAAGGCACGTAGAAACCTCACATCATCCGAGGAACTATGTTTTTACTGAGTTACAGTCCACCAGTTACCAGCAGCATGGGGTTCCCCCACCCACTCCCCAGGGCAATGGCATCTATTTACGATGACAAAAAGATTTGTCTTGGACAAGGAGTTAGTTTGGATAAGGGCAACGCTTCCAAACATCACTTCAGTAGCATGTAATGGATTACGTGTAAATTTCAGCGCTTTGGTTAAGCCTCTTGCCTCAGAAGGTCATTGGCACAGAAAACGAAAAATGGAGCTGAATATTTAAGTAAATATATACATGCAGAGCTATGCAAGTTATAGGAGAAGAGGGGAGAGGAAAGGAAAGGGGACTCTTTCCTAGATGCCATGTGTCTGCAGGAGGCTGGACCTGGCTGGGCACAGACCCTCCATCCTAAAACAGCTCTCTGTTCTATGGGCCCTGTGGGCTCCGAGCAGAAGCTAACTTTTCTGGCTCAGGGTCTGTCACTGCGTTGTGGTGTAAGGTGCTGAGGAGAAGTGACTACAGAAGGCCTATTTAGCCCTTCCTGGCAAGGACACGGTGGAGGAGGGCAGGGAAAGTCCTGCTGCTCTTGCAGAGGATTTCCTTACCAGGATGTGGAAAACAGTCTTTCTGTCACGTGTGGCTAACAGTCATCCAGCAAGACAAAGAGTGGTTTCAGGAGGCCCACGTCCACTCAGAGTGCCTGAGAACGCCATGACCAAGCCTCGGAGAGCAGAGCATGAGCGGACTCACAGCCCCGGCTTGGACAGGGAGAGCATTGTTGACAAGTGCATCGGATAAATATTATTCCTTAATACACTTTCCACCCGGGAAAATGTCGTCAACCGTTTAGTAGGTAAAGTCGACATGCCTGAGCAGAAGCGAAGCGAACTCATGGAAACACATCCCCAAAATGACTCGAGAGATACCACTGCCTTTTTATAAAGGAATTTTTAATTTCATATATGTATAGTATAGTTATATATTTCCCATGTCCCCATAGTCTCCCAGTCCCTCTGAAATTCATGGCTTCTTTTTCTTTAATTAGTGTGTGTGTGCACGCATACATGCACATATAAATATCCCACTGAGACCATCACTGAGACCATTTAGTTACTGCTTGTATGTGTATGCTTTTAGGGCTGACCACTTGGGGTTGAACAGCCAATTATGGGGTCTCATCCCTGGGGTAAACTAATTCTCTCAGCAATCACTGAATACCTATAGTTCATCTAGGTGTGGGGTCTTGCAAGGATTTCCCCATACGTGACGGGACATGAGCTGTGTTATAGTTAGTCAGGTGTACTTTAGGCAAGCATATCGTGGACTCTCATGGGTGCAGTGTCCCTGACATACACAGGAGGCAAAATCTCCCAGCAGACATCTTGGTCCTCTGGCTCTCCCAATCTATCTGTTCCCTCTTCTGCAATGTTTCCAGAGCCTTAAGTATCGTGTCATGTTGTAGATATATCAGGTGGGGCTGAGTACCTGGCTGTCACTGATTCTCTGTACTGTGACCAGTTATGGGTTTCTGTAATGGTCTCATCTGCAGCCCCCCGTCCCCAAAAGAAGTTCCTTTTATGAGGGATGAGAGCTACACTTATCTGTGAATAGGCTGCTTTTTAAATGTGGAGAGGGATGACCTCCCTATGAGGGAGAGGGATGACTTCCTGTGAAGGAGAGGGATGACCTCCTGTAAAGGAGAGGGATGACCTTCCTATGAGGGAGAGGGATGACTTCCTGTATAGGAGAGGGATGACCTCCCTGTGAAGGAGAGGGATGACCTCCCTATGAGGGAGAGGGATGACTTCCTGTGAGGAAAAGGGATGACCTCTTGTGAAGGAGAGGGATGACCTCTTGTGAAGGAGAGGGATGACCTCCTGTGAAGGAGAGGGATGACCTCCCTGTGAAGAAAAGGGATGACCTCCTTAAGAGGGAGAGGGATGACCTCTTGTGAAGGAGAGGGATGACCTCTTGTGAAGGAGAGTGATGACCTTCCTGTGAAGGAGAGGGATGACCTCCTTAAGAGGAAGAGGGATGACCTCTTGTGAAGGAGAGGGATGACCTCTTGTGAAGGAGAGGGATGACCTCCTGTGAAGGAGAGGGATGACCTCCCTGTGAAGGAGAGGGATGACCTCCTTAAGAGGGAGAGGGATGACCTCTTGTGAAGGAGAGGGATGACCTCCTGTGAAGGAGAGGGATGACCTCCTGTGAAGGAGAGGGATGACCTCCTGTGAAGGAGAGGGATGACCTCCTGTGAAGGAGAGGGATGACTTCCTGTGAAGGAGAGGGATGACCTCCTGTGAAGGAGAGGGATGACCTCCTGTGAAGGAGAGGGATGACCTCCTGTGAAGGAGAGGGATGACCTCCTGTGAAGGAGAGGGATGACCTCCTGTGAAGGAGAGGGATGACCTCTTGTGAAGGAGAGGGATGACCTCCTGTGAAACAGAGGGATGACCTCCTGTGAAGGAGAGGGATGACCTCCTGTGAAGGAGAGGGATGACTTCCTGTGAAGGAGAGGGATGACCTCCCTGTGAAGGAGAGAGATGACCTCCTGTGAAGGAGAGGGATGACCTCCTGTGAAGGAGAGGGATGACCTCCCTGTGAAGGAGAGGGATAACCTACTGTGAAGGAGAGGGATGACCTACTGTGAAGGAGAGGGATGACCTCCTGTGAAGGAGAGGGATGACCTCACTAAGAGGGAGAGGGAGGACCTCCCTGTTGCTCCCTCTCTATGCTGTTGGGAATGACCAACACGTGGCAGAATTCTCATGCTGAGCTCTGCATCTCCCTGGATGTCCACAGAGCATCCTGAGATAGGAACCAGTAGAAAATAGGGTTTGGGATTTGGGAATTTGGTCCTGGGTGTGCTATTCTTTCAGAAACCTGGTAAGCATGTACTTGCTGCTTTAAGAATCTTGCCACGTGTGAATACACCCCCACCAGCTAACGGGCAGTGGGGCAGCTTTGTCAAAGCCACCCCATGGCTAGGGGAATGTGAGTTTTGGTGGGGCTTTCTGATAGCTTTCTGGGAGCTAGCAGGCTTAGTCCTCAAATACAGATTGCTGGTAACTTCCAGTGCAGCAGCAAGGGCAGAAACATGTCCCTGAACTGAACATGGCAGGGAAGGCAGAGCCAGGGGCCAACGGAAGCATTTCATTGTTAGATATCCATGGAGATGGGCCAGGGTCCTGACTGAGACTGTTTGGTAAGCTTTTGGTGAGCTCAAGGTTCTTTACCTCCCCAGTCAGATCGCCCACTCATCCCAGAGTGGTCTTATTTTGCATCCTGTCAGCATGTCCACATTCGGCTAAAGACTTGGCACCATTTAAATGTGGGCTTCAGAGCACAGGGGACATTAGGATTCAACAGAAGGTGGAGAGGAAGCTTCCTTCAAGACTCTCTGGAGATGGAGTCAGTTGATGGAAACGGAGGCCCCTTGGTGTGAAATTTCTGCCACCATTGCGAGCTCACTCTACCAGTGGCTACAGGCCAAGGGCACTGAGTCTTGTCTCTGTCTCTGATACTGACATTTTGGCTATAGGCAGAAATTCACTGTCCAGTATTTTCCAGCTTCCAGATGCAAAGCCTGCCCAGCAGGTCTGAAACCTACAGCTTGAGAAGTCTGTGAGGGCTAGAACCGCCCACAGCATTGCAAGCCAGCTCTGCTCCGCTAGCATCCCAACACGCCCAAGAGTTATGAGATGAAATGCTTCTCAGAGCTCCACAGGCTCTCGGCAAGCATCAGGCACCACTTGGGGTTCAAACCTGTTTTGTTAAAATCCCATGAAGCTGTCTGTATTAGTTTGTTTTTTTCTTTTAATTTTTTTTTTTTAGATTTATTTATTATTGTATGTAAGTACACTGTAGCTGTCTTCAGACACCAGAAGAGGGTGACAGATCTTATTACAGATGGTTGTGAGCCACCATGTGGTTGCTGGGATTTGAACTCAGGACCATTCAGAAGAGCAGTCAGTGCTCTTAACTGCTGAGCCATCTCTCCAGCCCCCGTTTTATCCCCTTCAAGGTTACTAATCCTCAATTACAACAAAGCACTTCCTGTTTGGACTTCGCAATGTCTGCCCACTCTGTTCTTGAAGGCGGGTGGAGCAAGATCCAAGTTGGGGACAGAAGAGGGTCTTCCAGTAACCTCCTCACCATCATCTAAACACCAGTCACTTGGATGGAAGGACCCAAGACCTGGCAGCGCTAGACCAACCCACCTAATGATCACACACTCAAAACGTAGCCAGTCATTATCAGCCAATCCCACACCAGACCCAAAGAGCCACCCAACAGAAGTAGGACCTAAATATCTGAATATTTAATATTGGTTTAAGTCACTTAATTATGAGGGTGCTTGTTACACAGCAAAAGCTAACTGATACATCTAGTTTTCTCTTTAGCAAGAGCTGGCCTTACTATCGGCACTTGGGCCCACGGTTGATTAGAACGCAAGGTCTGGACTGGGGTGAAGCTCAGTGGTTTGCTGAGCATGTGTGGAGACCTGAGCTTGATCCTCATACTATAAACAAAACAAAACAACATCCGTAGCAGAGGACTGGCCGTTTTGACCGGGCCTCTATATTCACTTTGCTGAAGCCTTTCTTCTGTATCAAAAGGCCCCCGTGTCATTACGTTCACGTAACTTTCTAATTCTTCTGGAATTTTAGCACGTGGAAATTTCTGAGAGGTTTGAGGTTGCTGGTGTTGTGGCTGTTTAAATTTTCCACAATTCAACTGTTTTTTTCCCCAAGTCCCAACAGAATGACCAACGTGGAAGAGAGAACAGCACGGCCCTGGGTGCGGAGGATGTTACAAGCGTCAAGCACAGAAGGGTGGAGCAGTGTGAGGCTGACGCAGTAATACTGGATGTCAGTGTGTGGTGTGTTCCTCCATGGGGAAGACTACCTGGGAGATAAATACAGAAGGCAGAGGAAGAGAGTAAAGTGACAGCAAGGATGTTGGAAAACTTCAAAGGAGCCGTAGTGTTTACTATTTACCTAAAAAGAGCTTCAGTGCATGTCTGGCTGAGCCCTTGGAGGACAGAATCCTGTGAGAGCCTGTGGAGCTGGGGTTACAGTTAGCTTCTGTGAACTGTCTCTCCAACCCCCCAAATTGAGAGAGAGAGAGAGCTGGCCTTGACTGGTTATGCACATTATGTATTAACCAACAGCAGGAGTGAGTACTTTATTTCAGGAAGCTCCCTGCCCATCTGCTTGGGCCCTCACCCTCACCCACACCCACACAACACCTCTTTCTCTATATGCTACTTCCTCCTGCATCCCACGGGGAGCATAGGTAATAAACCAGTCAGCACAAGCACACGCCTGTGCAGACCCGGGCAGAGTGTCTCAGATGCATTATTTCATTGCCGCCTTTCACTTTGTTTTCATAACAACCTGCGTAATGATAAACACCACTTCCGTTTAACAAATAAGAAAATTGCGGCTTGGAAAGGAACACACGTGTGTCCACTGGCCATCAATTAGCACAGGGTTTCTCAGTTCAACACCCACAAGGGCCCCTCCTGCCTTGCCCCAAGTTCCTCTCCAGCGAAGTGCAAACACATTTCAAAGAGAACAGCTGCACTCTGGAGGAAAGGCCAGGGCCATTTCTCAGCAGGACTTTTAGTGTTGTGTATGGGCCAAGTCCTCATATGGGACCCGATGCAAGTTCTTACGAAGTTCCATCAGGAGCCCCGCAGTCCCATCTGCTGGCATGTTAAAACTTCCTGCCTCAGAACGGCAGTTAAACAGTTGTGACCAAAATCATACAACCCACTTTCTGTCCAGGTCACCATCTATCACTGAGGGAAGTCAGGGCAGGAACTCAAGCAGGGACTGAAGGGGAAACCATGGGAAAGAGCAAGTAGGCTGGCTTGCTCATGGGTTTGTGCTCCGGCCATCTCTTTTATACAGTGCACCTGCCTAGGGATTGCACCTCCTACAGTGGGGACCCTCCCACCTCAGTCATCAATCAAGACAATTTCTCACAGACATGGACATTGGCCAAGCTGATGGAGGGAGCTGTTCTTCAATTGAAGTTCCCTCTTCCCCAGAGGAATCTAGGTTGTATCAAGCTGACAGTAAAAAAAAAAAACAAAAAAAAAAACCAAGCCTCCCCATCAAAGCCAAAAGTACCTACAATTTGGCCCTTTACAAAAAGACTTCATCAAACCCTGCTGTGGAGACTGACAGCATTTGGGTGAAATGGATAAGGACATAGATTCTGGCCTAAGGAGATGTCTCGGAGGTTAAAGTGCTTGCCAAGCAAGAAGACCCTAGCTTGAATTTCCAAAATCTATGTAGATGTGGCACAGGCATGCCAGTGACACGGAAGTCCAGCCTTGGAAGATAGAGACAACTGATTCATGAGACTGATGTGACCAGTGAGACAAGCTCTGTCAGGGAAGTCTGCTTTTCACTGAGAAACTTTGATCCTCTCAAGTAAGGTAGAGAACAAGAAAGATCCTGACATCACTCTCAGGACTATACACACACTCACATACACATACACATGTGTCCACATACAGGTAAACATACAAATCACATGCATACACATGAAAAGAAGAAAAAGAGGCAGATAAAAAAGAGCACCAAGTTCTATATTAGAACAACATGGGATTTATTTTTTTTTATTTATTTTTTAATTTTTAATATTTTTTATTACATATTTTCCTCAATTACATTTCCAATGCTATCCCAAAAGTCCCCCATAGCGCCCCCCACTTCCCTACCCACCCATTCCCATTCTTTTGGCCCTGGCATTCCCCTATATTGGGGCATATAAAGTTTGCAAGTCCAATGGGCCTCTCTTTCCATTGATGGCCGACTAGGCCATCTTTCGATACATATGCAGCTAGAGACAAGAGCTCCGGGGTTCTGGTTAGTACATCATGTTGTTCCAACAATAGGGTTGCAGATCCCTTTAGCTCCTTGGGTACTTCCTCTAGCTTCTCCATTGGGAGCCCTGTGATACATCCAATAGCTGACTGTGAACATCCACTCCTGTGTTTGCTAGGCCCCGGCACCGTCTCACAAGAGACAGCTATATTTGGGTCCTTTCAGCAAAATCTTGCTAGTGTATGCAATGGTGTCAGCGTATTTAATCCCAGCACGCCGTTTCCTGAGCTACCATATGAAGTTTCTCATGAGTCCTGGGGAAAGCGAGCTGCTTCCTCCTGTCACACGGACACACGGAGACGGTAAGGCTGTTGAAAGGCTGAAGTGACTGCAGAAAGTATTTAACAAGGCACATGGTACACATTCAATAAACGGCTCTGCTCTCGTCTCTACAGATCAATAAGAGTTTCTGTCTCCTTGACGCCCGTGAGGAGTGAAACTGCTTGTTTGTGGCAGACGTGTCAAGGATGCTCCAGGGAGACCTCTCCAGTGAGGGACTGGCTGTATGTGCCCTGAGCAGCTGCCTGCAGGTCTGGACAGCTCTGTTCCAAGAGTAAAGAGCAAAGGCTGAGCCCTGTGGACTGATGGAGGCTGTGCCCCACACTCTGTCCAATCACTCCTACCCCTGTGGGCAGACAGAGGCTATGTCCCACACTCTGTCCAATCACTCCTACCCCCATGGTGGGTGTTGCTTACAAACCAAGGCCTCTCTTTCGAGGAGTCTTCATGCTCAGACTTTTCTCTGAGTGAACCTAACCCATACCTTCCCCAGAAGAGAAAACCAATACTATGGCCGACAAAATAATGCCACCATCCCCAAGAACTCCCTGTCCAAAACCACAGAAGGTATGACTACGTGACACTGTATGACAGAGGGAACTTTGCAGATGTGATGTGATAAGGACCGGGAAGGAGGGAGACTGTTATCCAGGATTATCTAAGTTACCAGTAGATTACATTAAAAGCAGAGAAGCCTTCTCGGTGTGTACAATGGAAAAAAAAAAAAAAACAGACAACAACGTGGCTTAAAGCTAAAGGAAAGGACCATTAGCCAAGGAATATAGGTGTCCTTTAGAAGCTAGAGAAGGCATGTGAGGGAACCCTTCTCTACAGCCTCCAACAAGGTAACCTCTCTAGAGTCTTGAAGAGGTCTTTGTTTTATTCCAATGAGGCTCCTAAAAGACTTCTGAGCAAGAGCTGTTAAGATACCAAATAGGGGGGCTGGTGAGATGGCTCAGTGGGTAAGAGCACCCGACTGCTCTTCTGAAGGTCTGGAGTTCAAATCCCAGCAACCACATGGTGGCTCACAACCATCCTTAAGGAGATCTGACTCCCTCTTCTGGAGTGTCTGAAGACAGCTACAGTGTACTTACATATAATAAATAAATAAATAAATAAATAAATAAATAAATAAATAAATAAGATACCAAATAGGGGGTGTAAAGGGGACAGCTCGGGCAAGAAAATGACTGCCAAACAAGGATGAGAATCCGAGTTCGATTCCTGGAATCCACATTTTCTAATTCAAGTGTGAGGAAGCTGAGACAGGTGGATTTCTGTGAGTTGCGGGTCAGCCTGGTCTACATGATGAGTTTCAGACCAGCCAGGGCTACACAGTGAGACACTGTCTCAAAATTAATAAGTGATTAAATTAAAAGATTAAAAGTCAAGTGTGGCGGTATTCAGTTACAACCCCAGCACCTTAGAGACTGAGCCAAGAGGCTCTCCAGAGCCGCTGGCCAGCCAGATGACCCTCTAAACAGTGACCCAGACCCAGGGAGAGATCCTGTCTCACACAGAAGATGGGTGTGTTGTAAAGAGTTATGACTGAGGTTGACCTCTAACCTCCACATACCTGGGCACACACACACATGCATGCCACTTAATGTTTTTTGAAGTGTGTTGTAGTATTAAATATTTAAATCCCAGCCTGGGGTTTCTATCCCACCTCTGGTTACTGAGTTCCTGGATGAAAGACATACTCACAGCCTTTATGTTTACAATAAACCCTAAACCGCACAGTAGCTGGGCAGCTGCCTACCCTCCATGTTGTTAGAATCTACTTTACATCGATAACCCTGAGTTATAACTTACTATTTACTATGCTCCATCTGAGCTGCTCTTAACTCCAATTGAACATCCCTCAGGGCTGTGCTCTCTTGACACTTAACTCATGGCAGCTTCTCCTTCCTTCTCTCCTGCATCTTCTTCTTCTCCTCGTGGTCCTCCTCTGACCCTAAGCCCATGAAGCCTAAACTCCACCTATGTCTCTTCTGCCCAGCTACTGGCTGTTGGCATCTTTATTTATCAATTACCATTAACTAAGGGCAGGGTTACTTTGGTAGCATCAATGTGCAGACTCATCTCTGGGGCAACCAGTTTTGGGGACCCAGATTAGCATTAGGATACAAACAGCATCAGGCCAACCTACTACAGAAGTGGATATTAAATTGTGTTGTTTTTAAACCACCATGCTTGTGAAATTTGCTACCATGGCAACATACACAACAGATGCGTGTAAAATCCACAGCAGGAGGGTGCTCAAGCCCAGACCACCTCCAAGACTGGGAGGCACAATGCTTCCTGGGAGTATCTAGGACAATAATCAAGAGACAGGGGTCACATGGACTTGCGCTGTACAGATGGCATCGAGAATAGCAACTCTCAAAGATGAACATGAAACTGAGTCACACTTCAATGCAGGTCTATGACTGTGGTGGTTGTGGTATTCCCTGGGCATCTCTACCTTTACCACATGTGGATATTTTAGTTTGCTTTCTCTTAGTGGGACCAAAAGCAACTTGGGAAGGAATGGTTTTATTTCAGGTTAAAGTTTACAGTCTATCTTTGAGGAAAGTCAGGACAGGAACTGGAGGTAGGACTGGAGCAGAAGCCATGAAGGAACACTACTCACTGGCTTGCTCCTGATAAAATGCTCAACCTGCTTTCTTATTCCACCCAGGATCGCCTGCCCAGGGGTGGCACCATCACAGTGAGCTGGGCCTCCTCATCCATCGTTAATCAAGACAACACTGGCAGGCCAGTTGAGGCTCCTCTTGCTGGACAACTCTAGCTGTGTCAAGTTAACACAAATCCAGCCAGAGCAGTGGTGCACAAGGCTTTATAAAGTTGTGGACAACCTGTGATTCTCCTGGTAACACTGGGCTTCTGAGCTGGTGAAGCATAGGGACTCTTGAGAACCACAGAAGGGTCATTAAGGGTCATCGGCCAGCCCCCTGTATACCCGATAGCCTGTTCTTGTTCAGCATAAGGACTGCTTTTGACATATCATAAGGGATACTTGAAGAACAATGGAGTTGCAACAGTCTGTCCACTGAAACCCAGGCCCTGGGCATGTGGAGAGTCTTTATGGCATCTCTTCCTCATTAGAGAAATGCACCAGCCCGTACCCATCCTCTGAATTCATCCAGACACATTAAAAATTCCCAGGAGGTCCCTGAGGCTGTGGATGGTACCAAACCCTTTGTGAGCTTTGGTTTCTCCCAGGTTGACATACCTACGGTAATGTTTAATCTCTACATTAAGCGCTGTGTATATTAGGTGGTAAGAGAAGACAGCCACTAAGGCAATTCAGCATAATGAAGCTACTTACAACTTATGAATTTTCTATTTTTCCATTTAACATTTATGGATCACAATGGAGCATGGGTCAGTGGAACCCCAGAGTATAAACCCCTGACACCTGGGGAGGGAATACTGCTGTGATCCACACCACTGTCTGCTCTGCAGGTGCAAAAGGTTTTCTTTGAGACATTTCACAGTCCGGAAGCTTCACCCTGTCATCGTTGGTGCTGTGTCCGCTTCCCTGCTCTGTGACAAACCATCTGAGAAGAGCCTGGGCTTCTCGTCACCATTTCAGAGTTTTCAGCCTGGAGACACTGGCGCTGTTCCTTTGGAACTGTGCTGAACATGGCAGAAGAGAACAACATAGAACAACACAGCCAAGAAGCCAAGAGAAAGAGACAAGAGGCCCACCCACATCTCCTTCAAGGCATACTCTCACTGCCTAACCCACTAGACTTCATCCAATAAAGGTTCTACCATTTCTGAAGAGTGCCACAGGCTGAGTACTGAAAGACCCACAACGTGAGGACTCCCCCACGTTCTGACTCAGGAGAGGCGACACCCCAAATCACTCACGAGAAACGGTCTTGCTGCAAACTGCAAGAGGACTTTTATTCAAGAGCACTCTCAGGCCCACAGTCATACACCATGCAGGGGTAGAGGACTGTGGTGCCCTGAGTAGCTGGGTAAGGGGGTATTTAAAGGAAGCTACCACAACTCAAGGAGGTGGGGAGGGCATTGTTGGAAAATACCAAAGATACCAGTTAAGAGTCCCAAGGAAGTACAAAGTCACAAAAGTCACAAGGAATACCTGGTAATTGTGCAGGTTACCTCTCAAGACAGTTTCTGAGAGCCCCTAACAAAAGCACATTTGCACAGCGGGTTCCAGCAAATGGTCAGGGTGGGTCAGGGTGACTTTCTTTGAATGAACACTCTTTGAACCCAGGAAGCGGGTGGATGGAGGAATGTGGCTATCTGTTTTATGATTAGCATACCTTGGAGCATTGAGTCACAGAGGTCACATTCTCAAGCCTGGGCCTAAAGGCCTAGAATTTTGTTTTTACGTTATACTTTTTCAGTACCAACCTTAGATGCCCAGCTTTGGCAGACACCTACAATCCAAGCCATGACATCCCTGTTTCTGGAGACATCTGAAGTCAACACAGTCTCTCCCCTGCTGGGACCATCGGTCTCCATTCCCCAGACATCTGAAGAGCTGCCTCAGCAGACAGGGCTTGTCAGCATGTGGCTGCTTTAGACTGGGCAGTGAATCTGACTCCTTTTGAAGACAGTCTTAATAGTTGTTCTCTTTTTCAATCAGCAGCAAGATTTATTTACATCTTTAAACTCGATGCAGAAAACAATTGGCTCTTCATCTCGCTTCCTCAGTCTAAAGTAGTACCTGAATAAAAGAAATAATGGCTAGCATTCTTCAGCTCTCTGAGCACCTAACACCCACCCACACACGCACACATGCACGCACACATGCACAATACCACCACCATCACTGAAAGGCACAACATCCATATAAGATGTGTAGAACTAATTAATTCTAACACTGCTGCTGGCTGAAGAGCTCAGTTTGGATTCAGAATTTCAACATCTCTAGCTACCTGTTCCTCTGGCAATGAGCTTCAAGAAAGGACTAGGACAAGGTCGTTGGGGGGTGTCTACCACAGGACACTGTGGTAGGCCAGTCTGCAGTGTAGGGAAGTCTGGGCTCTGGTGAATGGATGACAGAAATATCTAACCCCCTTCACAGCTCGGTGCCCGGAGCCATTGCCTACCTGGTCCACCCCACACTCTGTTTCTGATGCCAGATTTCCTTCAAGTCCTGGCTGGAGAGAAGAGGAGGTGACAAAAGGATGGGTGAACCCCGGGATGTCTGGTGCACCCTGGGAAGGCAGCAGTTGGTGGCAGAGAAGCAGCAACAGGCAAGTACTTGGTGGAGATCCTTGGTTTAGCCAGAGAGGAAGCATGTCTCTCCTGGCTACCTATGTGGCCTTGCTCTCACACACTGCTCATTTCTAAGGAAAGAAAGAAATTGGGAAGAGGAGGCACCTGAGGGCAAGGAGAATGAGTGGATACCATGGAGGGAGACAGGGAGAGAGAAGGAGAGAAAGGAAGAGGGGGAGGGAGGGAGAGAGAAAGTGGGGCAAGGAAAAGGGAGAGGAAGGGAGGAGAAAGGGAGGCAGATCAAAGGCAGAAATAACTCTCCAAATGGCCACCAACAGGGAAATGGGAAGCCTCATCCAATCATGCCCTCCCTCCCCTCCACCTGGGTCTGTCTCAGTGCATCTATGTCAGCAGAGTTTGCTGAAAGAAAGAATCCTCAGGGCACACTTGGAGGTGAGGGAAGGGAACACACTGGACTTGATGTTAGACCACTGAGATAATCATGAAAGAAGAAAAGTGAAAGTGCCCCTTACCCCCTCCTCATAGACACAAATACACAGACACAGACACACACAGAAACACACACAGACATACACACACTCACACACACACAGACACAATCACACGCATATAGAGACACTCACACACAGAGAGACACATGCACAAACTCACACATACACACAGACACAGACACTCACACACATACAGATATACACACACAGAGACACTCACATACCCAAACACACACAGAGACATGCACAGACACATGGACAACATACACACACAAACACACACACAAACACAAACTCGACACTCATACACACAGATACATAGACACACACACACACACACCTGAACCCTGGTAACTGTAGCCACAATTTTCATCATTGAAAGGTGTGTCTGAAGACAGTGACAGTGCACTCATACATAAAATAAATAAATAAATCTTTTTTTTTTTTTTTAAATCCCACACATCTACAAAAAAGCAAAACCTGGCAGACTTTTTTTTTTTTTCGAGATTTTTTTTAAGAGTTTTTAAGATTATTTATTATATGTAAGTACACTGTAGTTGTCTTCAGACACTCCAGAAGAGGGTGCCAGATCTCGTTACGGATGGTTGTGAGCCACCATGTGGTTGCTGGGATTTGAATTCTGGACCTTCGGAAGAGCAGTCGGGTGCTCTTACCCACTGAGCCATCTCACCAGCCCCAGACTCTTTTAATACACACTTTTTTGTTGTTGTTGTTGTTGTTGTTTTTGTTTTGTTTTGTTTTGTTTTTCTAGACAGGGTTTCTCTGAGTAGCCCTGGCTGTCCTGGAACTCACTTTGTAGACCAGGCTGGCCTCGAACTCAGAAATCCGCACATTTACAAAACCCTGGCTTATGTCCCCAAAGGTCTGAGTCAACATCCCCACTGTTTACTAAAGAGGCATCCTGATGAGTAGAGAGACCTTTACAAGGTGCAAATGAGGGCTCAGCAGTCTTGACAAACAGTTCCAGTCAGAGCTAGAGAGCCAACCAGAGGGAGCCCTGCAAGACCTGCCCCAGGGCAGTCACAACAGTGGAAGACCGGCCAGCCTCACTCACTGCATCCTTGCCGCTTGGGGTACAGGAAGCATCAACCACCCCAGGGTCCTCCAAATCGTTGGTACAGTAGCAACAAGTGAGTACACCCACACAAGTGCAGTGGGTGCCTCCTCCCATCCTTTTCTTTAGGAAGAGTCTTTGGTGAAATTGCAGGAAGAAAACACAAGGACGGGGCTGAGTGCCATGCAAATTCTTCTGCATTCTTCTGTCTAACAAGCAGTTTTCTGAGTCCTGACAGTGCAGCAGACACATACAGGTACTGCATCTGTAGCACAAAGTGATGCATCTGTTACTTACAGAAACATTTGTTTCCGTTTCACCAGAGGGCGGTTGCTTGGCCCCATGTCCTGTTCCTGCAGAGGACCCGAGATCCTAGCGCCCAAGTTGAGAAGTTCACAACTGCCTGGAACGCCAGAGTTCACAACTGCCTGGAACGCCAGCTCCAGGGTATTTGATACCCTCTTCTGGCCTCTGTGGATACCCACACTCACATGCTCACGCCCACACAGAGATGAAACATAACTACACATAGCATAAAAACAAAAATAAATCTGTAAATAGGCTCTCAATGACCTGTTTCCTTCACCTAAGCCAGAAGATCTCAGAACCGCTCAAAGGAGAACCATCAGCTGGGGAACAGAGCAAGCTTCCCCTGATGCGGTGGGGGCATTTCATATGCTCTCTGCAAGATCTGCAAAGTCCCTACACCTGAAGTCACTATTCTAATGAGTGGAACAGAAAAACAAATAACCAAGCAGGTGCCTAGCACAATGTTGTTGGCAAAGAAGGGAAGCTAAGTGGGGCAAGAAGAGATGCCCCAGAGGGGAGGGAGCCGCAGCTTCGCAGAGAGCATCAACTCATTGTATGCTGTCTCTCTTAAGAGGGGTCATTTGCCTCATAAATCAGACCATAAGTTCTAGTTTTTTGATGCTCTTGTTGTTGTTGGAAACTGTAGGAATGTTTTAAACATCGGGATGCTATGATCTCATTGGGTTTTGAAAGATCTCTGACTGCTGGGACAAGATGCGATTTCAGGAGATGAGAGAGCTGTGGGGAAACCAAGGAAGCTATGGTACCAGAGAAGTGGAGTCGGCAGAGTTCATGCATCTCCATGGGGCTGAGAGGTTCAGGCAGCAGAATAAATACAGATCATGAGGTAAGGGGACAGGAGGGGGCGGGGGTGTCAAGGGGGACTTTTACTTTTGGCTCAAACCAAAGTTACTGGTGGTGCCATTAACTAGGACATTCCTCCCTCCTGATGTTTCTGATAAGAAAGGCCTTTCTGCTTATTGAATTTCCTGTCTCTGTTGTCTAGAGAAGACAGACGTGGCTTAGATCTATTCCGACGTAGAGGGAGATGAGAGCCTCATTATTTTATTTGAGCCCTTGTAGGCTATAGCATTGGGAGCACACAACTCATAAATAAAGTCAGCATAGCCTCTTTATCTCCTTCCCTCCATTTGACTGAAATCCTTAGCGGTGCATTCGCCAGGATGATGAATTTGGCTAGAAATACATCACATTCATTCAAGACTAATACGGTGTTATCTGGTACAAGCCGCAGATGAGAAATCACTCCTGCAGGATGGAGCCTCAGACTTGGCTCAAAGGAAACATTCAAGACATAAGGAAACCATTGGAACACAAACATCAGACAGTCCCGTAGCTGTATTAGACAATGTTGCAGTTGACCCCAGAAGTCACATTTACAGGCATGGCGAGGAATGAGGAACCCTGGACACACCAAAGTTGTGCCTTGAAGGTGAATTTTCTTAGCATCCTCCCAGAGCATGAACTTGAGATGGACATCATCCAGGCAGTGAAAGAGTGATAAGACGTCTCTGTGTGAAGTACAGACTGGGGAACCCTGCAGGCCTGGTCCCGCCCTCCACCAAGAACCTGGGATTGAGGGGAAAGTGGCAGAAACAAAGTGAGGGTAAAAACTTGGAAAAAAACTCCAAGTCAAAATTCAGGATGCCACAGGGGTGTGTGAGGAGATGAAGCTGGTTCTGGAATCTGGCTGAGATGGGAAGGTAATGAGACAGAAAGCAGCCAGGTCCAGAAGAGGGTGTGATGTACAAGGGATGGGACACAGGTAAGAGGAGATGCTTGAGAGAGGATGATGGGAGAGGAAACAGCAGGGACCTTGTAAGTGCATCTTGCTTACTGCCTGTTCTGGAGGTAGCAGGAGGCCACAAAGTGCTGAGAAGTATAGGAATCTAGGGCTGGGTTTAAAAAGCTCACTGACATTAGGGTGGGAGGAGATGACCCTGGGTGAGAATATTTGTGGAGGAAGGGGGAGGTGACTTGATGCACTGGGGCAGGGGCATGCCCGGCTGTTCAAGAACAGGATGGATACAGGAGAGTGGATGGAATATGGAGCTGGATAGACGTGGGAACTGTGCTGACAAGGAAATACAGCAGGGGTAAGAGGAGTGTCAGGGATGCCAGTGAGGGCATTTTATTAAAATAGCTGCAACAACAAAGGCTGGCACAGGTCTTAGTTCCAGTTCTCCTCCTATATAGCAGTAATGTAGTCTGGATGCAGTACGTTGGCTCAGTAGGTAAAGTCACTGCCAAGCCTGCAGACCTGAGCTCAATCCCCATCAATCCACATGGTGGAAAGAGAGAAACAACTCCTACAAGTTGCCCCCTGAACCTCCACATGTGTAAAATGTAGACTAAGAAATGGAGAAAATCCTTGGAAGTCTAGTAGATACAGAGAGGAAGACAAGTCGGAAACATTGTAACAAGGAATGAAATGGAGATCTTCCTCTGACAAGGAGGAGGCAGGCAGCATGTGTCCCAGACTCAGTAGAACTAAGAGAATCCCGATATAACAACTATCTAGTCTGAGTTTCCAGAGAGCTGGCATTGTTCCAGTTAGGAACCCAAGAAAGAAAGACCACACAGCTGGTGAAGAAGCCAGAAGGGAGCAAGCCGCTCTGGCGTCTTGCTTCATTTCTTTTTTTAAATAACAGATCTCTTAAGAAATAAATCAGAGGATGGCAAAATGGCTAAGCTGGTGAAGGAGCTTGCCACCATGCCTGACACCCTGAATTCCCTCCCCGGGACCAACATGGTGAAAGAAAAGAACTTATCCCAATTCCCATGGATTATCCTCTGACAGCCACAGGCGCACACTCACACAGACTGTACACACACACACACACACACCAAATGAAAATATATTTTTTTAAAAAACAGCTAAAATACTCTCCGGGTGTTGGTGGCGCACGCCTTTAATCCCAGCACTCGGGAGGCAGAGGCAGGTGGATTTCTGAGTTCGAGGCCAGCCTGGTCTACAGAGTGAGTTCCAGGACAGCCAGGACTACACAGAGAAACCCTGTCTCGAAAAACAAAAACAAAACAAAACAAAAAAACAGCTAAAATATGAGAAGTCAACATCTCATGAGAATTATCTTTATCTCTTCCCACCCACTTACACTGATTGGCACTCTGCAGCTAAGTTCCTACTGCAGGAGCCTTTGAGGGATACATTTATCCAAAATGCTTCTGCAAAGGGAGCTACTTTGTTTGTGTCTATGGATTTCAGGCAGGAAATCAAGAAGCTCTGCCTCTAGATGCTCACACCATGTTATACAGCCCCAGGATGCTCACACCATGCTGTACAGCCTCTGGATGCTCACACCATGTTTTATAGCCTCAGGATGCTCACACCATGTTGTACAGCCTCGGGATGCTCACACACCGTGCTATACAGCCTAAAGGAATGGGCTGAACTGACCATTAACTGAAGCCTCCAAGACCCTGAGCCAAAAGAAACTTCCTTTCCTTTTATCTTGGGCATTTTGTTACAAATGACAGAAAGCAGACTAACAACTCTCCCTAAAACCCTGCCTAAGCAGGAACAAACTGGTTCTAGAAGTAACCATCTATGCTATAGCTCCCAGATACTACAACTCCTGTTGCTGGTCTGTTTTTAGTGTCTATGCTTGAGATGCCACCTTTCCAGAGACCATCAGATGGAGATGCTGCCCTGCTCCGCTTCTGGAGACCATCAGATGGAGATGCTGCCCTGCTTCCCTTCTGAAGACCATCAGATGGAGATGCTGCCCTGCTCCGCTTCTGGAGACCATCAGATAGAGATGCTGCCCTGTTCTGCTTCTGGAGACCATCAGATGGAGATGCTGCCCTGCTCCACTTCTGGAGACCATCAGATGGAGATGCTGTCCTGCTCCACTTCTGGAGACCATCAGACAGAGATCCTCAACTCTTCCTCCCTGATGTTAGGGATGATGTTGATGTTGGGGATGAAGTTATGGAAAATGATTGTTTCCATGTAACACCAGCAAAGCAAGCAACAGGGGTCACCGGTGACATCATAGACGGCTACTACACCAGTGACATCATAGAGGGCTACCAGTGTTCAGAGCTGCATTCTTGATCATTTTCTCTTTGTTACAAAACTATCTAATCAACAATGGGATGTTTGCCTGTTCCAGTTAACCAGCAGTAACCACAAAATCTGACCCTATATTTTATGAACAAATCATGTCTATATGAACTCATTTAACTGACAATATTTGAGAACTAGATTCCTCTAAGCTTACCCTACAGCAAAGTGTGACTCTGGTAACAAACTCGATGTCTTATTTTTATTTAGTAACTCTAGTTAACTGAATTTATCTTTAAAAAAAAATGCTTCTAAAACTAATATTTACATGTCTTCCAGATCTGTTCTAATTGGCTTTGTGAAATCAATGGTCTTCTTGATAATTGATAAAAGACTGTCTTTTTTCCTGTGTTGGCAATATCTTGGTTTGAATAACTGGACAGATAACTCCTTCACAAATATGAAAAACAGATTTTCGGAAACAAGCTTATTTTATTAAGCCATGTTATTTAATTTTATCTGACATTTGAAAGTCATTTTTGCTAGTAAGCAGTCTACATTAATACGTTGAGTTCACATAGAGTTTAACAATATGAATTTCCTATCAGAGAAAAGTACAATATATGTTTGGTAGGGGCCAAGTTCATGAAGAATTAACAGTTATCAAATCCCAGAGGCAAACAAATTATCATCCTTTCTCTCCCGAGAGCTGCCGGGCATCCAATTTGCACTTTCAAATTCTGCCTTTTTCACTGCATCCAGGAATGGGAGGAGGAGATGCTTCACACATCCATACCCGACGTCATCAAATACAGTCATCTGTGAGGACGCAGCTGTCACCCGGTGGGGGAAAAGCGAATCAGCTTGAAACAAAGTTCATATAAAAAAATTACCTAGGTTGCACTGTAGGGAGTAAGTTATTTTTACGTGCAAAAGTAGATGTGACAAGAACCTGTCTCCACATATAAATTAAAAGGATTTCTTAAAAAACTGTGCTTTCATGGTTCGTTCTTAATTTTCTGCCAATATGCATTGTAAGATGGGGTTCATCATTTTAAAATGTAGAATTTAAGCAACAATGCAAACAGTAAGAAACAAATAACCATAAGGAGAAAAGGGTTGTTATTCACTGTAAATATAAATCATGTGACCATTTTTGAGTGACCGTTTTTCTCCATAAAGTGGTGTCCTTTCGGAAAATCCCAGATCATGCTGGCACAAGTATTGCTCCCTCAGTGCGGCTCTGTGACCTCAGAGGGGTAATTTTCCGTGCCTCTTGTGAGCCCCGGGCAGAATTACTATAGCTCCTCTGTCTCCTGTCTTTGAACGATAGTTCCTTCCCAAGCCTGAGGATGGGGCAGTTTGCCAGACAGCAGCCAAGAACCTGTGCCTTGCCCTGGGCCCTTTGCTCCCTGGAGGAAGACATGCTCAGTGTCTAGACCAGTGCCTGCCACCCCATTGGCTCTACACAACTGCTTCTGAGATGAATAAATGAAGGAATAAAGACTTTATTATGGTAGTTTTGATTCTTGGGGGTTTGTTACAGATAACACATCCAGCAGCATCTCCAGTGGCCAAGTTCCCCCACATCCTCATGTCCATCACACGTTTGCTTGTTCTATGGGTATCAGCAGTCACGTGTTAGCACTTTTCCAACCTTATGATATATTGGGGTCAGTTCTCCATAAACAAATAGTTCTCAGGCACTAAATTTTAATGGAATAGAACGATATGGCCAAGGTTGAACAGTATAGAAGTTAGCTCAACCTTTGGACGTTGAGACACAACACTGTCTGTACAACTGCGCACACCTAAATGGCAAGAAAGTCTCATGACGTTTGAAGTAAATCTATGAGGTTATGTTGGGAGCAATTCACAGCTATCCTGCATTGCATGTGCGCCAGGGGCAGTGAATCGAACGCTCCACACACAAGGACAAACGACAGCATCACGCACAAGGTTCAAGCACAAGTAACCTTCGAGCTACCAGTGTCTTCCAAGTGTGAAGAAATTTAAACTCAAGAGATTTCCCATACTTCTGAGTGGTCTCTGGGTCCTTTCTGTGTGTCAGCCACTTGGGAGGCTGTTTAGCTCCCCAGCAAGCGCCTGCTCCCTTCCCCTCCCTCTCAAGCCCTTCCTCTCCCAGGGCCTTTTTTTTTTTTTTTTTTTTTTTTTGACAGGGTTTCTCTGTATAACCCTGGCTGTCCTGGAACTCACTTTGTAGACCAGGCTGGCCTTGAACTCAGAAATCTGCCTGCCTCTGCCTCCCAAGTGCTGGGATTAAAGGTGTGAGCCACCACGCCCGGCCCCTCCCATGCCCTTTAGCTTTCCTCTATCTTACAGCTGCTCTCCAGTCCTCAACCTTCCTGTAGCCCTCCATGAACCTCCACATCAGACTCCACCCACCCACCCCCAAGTGTCACTCAAGGCTGACTGACAGGGTTGTCTCCATGACATTGACGTAGACGCAGCTTGGAAACCTGTCTTCACAAAGTTCACACTAACTCTTATCAAGTCTTGGCAGGACTGGATTAAACCAAGTTGAAAGACAATCTTGTGAACACAGGCCTTTTCTTAAATAGGCCGATCTTTTTCTTAGAGGGCGTGGGGGTGCGGGGGGGGGGGGGGGGAAATGGAGAATAAGTGAACACATGAGACGGATTCTCACTTCATCACAATGACACAAGGTCACTGAACCATGAAGGTGACTGGCATGGCTCTCACAAACAGCTGTCCATGGCCCAGCCAAGCAGAGCAAGGCATGCTCTGGCCTGACATCTTCGATGCTTTGTTTCTCATCCATGATTCTGAAATCTACTTTATGTCTTGGCATTGACACTCTTTGCTCCTCTATGCCTCGATCCCAAGGCAAAAGGACAAACTGGCTTCTAATAGGAATAGAAACTTGATCCAATATAAAGCAGGAACCCATCTTCCAACAGAAGAGATACCACGAGGCCCGTGCTCATCCCTTTGGGAGGAACTTGGTAGAGTGGTGACCCAATCCAACATGCTTGGTTTCTAGTTTTCAGCAAAGCACCTTCGGCTGCTTTCGGGAACACACAGTGAGGAATTAAAGCCAGAGGCATGAATTCACTGATGTTTTATCTTAAGCAAGACAAAAAAACCATCAGAGAGTAATTAGACTTGGCTAAACAGGAGATAAATGAAGGTGGACACAAGAAACAAAAGCTAAATCTAAGAGAAGGGTACGAGCAACGAGCATTCAAGCAAAGGGGGAAGAAATGCACAGCACGCTCTGTGTCTACAAAGGTCTTTACTGAAACTCAGCCTGGAGTTCCTGCAGAGGCCACGAACTTGGCTCCTTGCCCCCTTTTAGGGCCCATTGTACCTGAGTCACCAGCAGGTACGGGAACACCAGTGGCCTCTTGCCTCCATGCGGTCACTCAAGCAATACAGAAACCACTTTTGGCCAGGCTGCAAATGAGCATAATGGAAAGCAAATATTATTAAAAAGACCATCATTTTTAGTGATTAAAATAATCCAGGGCAGGAAAAAAATTTCTCCCATAAGTTTCTAAGTTATCATTTATCATCGTTCTGCCGCAAGAAGCCAGAGTAATTTTATTTTTCCTGACTTCTATTAAAAAGATCAATACATATGATTCCAAAGAGTCTCTGCTTATGAAAAGATGGAGCGGGCCTGTAATCACATATGAAAGTATTGGCTGTCATTGGCAGGGAGATTGATCTGAGAAGACAGCCAACCCAGCTTGAAAGGACTTAAAAATTTCCATCGGGCTGCCTGGCAACTTTCACCTTCCATAATTAAATACAGATAACAGATTACTATATCAGATGGAAGGGTGGCATCGGGGTATTCAGTAGATGCCCACTTTAGCAAAGCAATACTGAATTTCTCAATAAGGGCTTTCATTGGATGAAAAATGATTCACACAGCCCCAGAACCTAAATTCACTGTTCAGTGCGCATTGACCAGGAGTTGCAAGATGAGAATCTTATCCAGTCACCCATGTGTCCTGGGTCACCCATGTATCCCTGGTCACCCATGTGTCCTGGGTCACCCATGTATCCCTGGTCACCCATGTATCCTGGGTCACCCATGTATCCCTGGTCACCCATGTGTCCTGGGTCACCCATGTATCCCTGTCACCCAGGTGTCCTGGGTCACCCATGTGTCCCAATCCTTAATGGGTTCACTCGCTCAGGCAACTCTTAGAAACAGAGATAAATAATGTTCATGTGAACGGCCCAGGCTGCACCCATGAATGCAGTCTCCTTCAGGTTAGCGTGCCCCTTGGTGCTGATCATGTACAACTCCAGGAACTGAGCCCTCGGGTGAACAAAAGGTTTGCTTCACTGCGTAGCTCGCCTCTCCAGGAACCCACTTCCAGTGCAGTCAAAACACTAGCCATAAACCAAGATGGCATCCTCATGGGTCCTTGAAGGGCAGGGAAACTTGGGAATTCAGACCTGTGCTCTGAAAACATTCTACACTAAGAACCTGTTGTTCTGCACAGGTGTGATACTGACACACCAAAGGACAGTGGACTCACACTTCACCAAGGGACAGTGGACCCACACTTCACCAAGGGACAGTGGACCCACACATCACCAAGGGACAGTGGACCCACACTTCACCAAGGGTCAGAGGAACCACACTTCATTAAGGGACAGTGGAACCACACTTCACCAAGGGACAATGGGTCTAAACTTTACCAAAGTACACTGGACCCATACTTGAAAGTTAATAAACAATAAACCTAAGAGACTGAGACCAAGTGCTCTTAGCTGAGTTTGGCCTGGACCTTCTCAGGCAACGGTGTAGCTTATCATCTGCCCAATCTTTTACTTTGTTTGCAAACATCTGGGCATCCCATAACCATCATCATAGTTCACAATTAGTAACCATGGATGATTCTGTAATGGACTAAAAGCTGTGACCAAAAAAGACTGGCATGATGCCCAAGAAAACAACATGGAGTGTGATCAAGCGTGCTTTTACATCCGCAGCACTGTTTACCCTGGGCACCAGAGGCATGTGACTCAGAGTGTGCTGTCACAGAGAGGCATGTGACACAGAGTGTGCTGTCACAGAGAGGCATGTGACACAGTGTGTGCTGTCACAGAGAGGCATGTGACACAGTGTGTGCTGTCACAGAGAGGCATGTGCCACAGTGTGTGCTGTCACAGAGAGGCATGTGACACAGTGTGTGCTGTCACAGAGAGGCATGTGACACAGTGTGTGCTGTCACAGCGAGGCATGGGACACAAAGTGTGCTGTCACAGCGAGGCATGTGACACAGTGTGCTGTCACAGAGAGGCATGTGACACTGTGTGCTGTCACAGAGAGGCATGTGACACAGTGTGTGCTGTCACAGAGAGGCATGTGACACAGTATGCTGTCACAGAGAGGCATGTGACACAGAGTGTGCTGTCACAGAGAGGCATGTGACAGTGTGTGCTGTCACAGAGAGGCATGTGACACAGTGTGTGCTGTCACAGAGAGGCATGTGACACAGTGTGTGCTGTCACAGAGAGGCATGTGACACAGTGTGTGCTGTCACAGAGAGGCATGTGACACAGAGTGTGCTGTCACAGAGAGGCATGTGACACAGAGTGTGCTGTCACAGAGAGGCATGTGACACAGTGTGTGCTGTCACAGAGAGGCATGTGACACAGTGTGTGCTGTCACAGAGAGGCATGTGACACAGTGTGTGCTGTCACAGAGAGGCATGTGACACAGTGTGTGCTGTCACAGAGAGGCATGTGACACAGTGTGTGCTGTCACAGAGAGGCATGTGACACAGTGTGTGCTGTCACAGAGAGGCATGTGACACAGTGTGTGCTGTCACAGAGAGGCATGTGACACAGAGTGTGCTGTCACAGAGAGGCATGTGACACAGTGTGTGCTGTCACAGAGAGGCATGTGACACAGTATGCTGTCTCAGAGAGGCATGTGACACAGTGTGTGCTGTCACAGAGAGGCATGTGACACAGTGTGTGCTGTCACAGAGAGGCATGTGACACAGTATGCTGTCACAGAGAGGCATGTGACACAGTGTGTTCTGTCACAGTTAGGCATGTGACACAGTGTGTGCTGTCACAGAGAGGCATGTGACACAGTGTGTGCTGTCATAGAGAGGCATGTGACACAGAGTGTGCTGTCACAGAGAGGCATGTGACACAGTGTGTGCTGTCACAGAGAGGCATGTGACACAGAGTGTGGTGTCACAGAGAGGCATGTGACACAGTGTGTGCTGTCACAGAGAGGCATGTGACACAGTGTGTGCTGTCACAGAGAGGCATGTGACACAGAGTGTGGTGTCACAGAGAGGCATGTGACACAGTGTGTTCTGTCACAGTTAGGCATGTGACACAGTGTGTGCTGTCACAGAGAGGCATGTGACACAGTGTGTGCTGTCATAGAGAGGCATGTGACACAGAGTGTGCTGTCACAGAGAGGCATGTGACACAGTGTGTGCTGTCACAGAGAGGCATGTGACACAGAGTGTGGTGTCACAGAGAGGCATGTGACACAGTGTGTGCTGTCACAGAGAGGCATGTGACACAGAGTGTGCTGTCACAGAGAGGCATGTGACACAGTGTGTGCTGTCACAGAGAGGCATGTGACACAGTGTGTGCTGTCACAGAGAGGCATGTGACACAGTGTGTGCTGTCACAGAGAGGCATGTGACACAGAGTGTGCTGTCACAGAGAGGCATGTGACACAGTGTGTGCTGTCACAGAGAGGCATGTGACACAGAGTGTGGTGTCACAGAGAGGCATGTGACACAGTGTGTGCTGTCACTCTCCTATGAGTTTTTATATGCTTTCTTTCCCCAAATTTCATAGAAAATCCCAGTGCCACGGCTCATTCCAGGCGCAGGCATGCACACAAAGCGAAACTCTGTTCCTCCATGTCTTAAACAGAGCACACTCGATTTTACAGAAAGGCCAGACATGCTCTCACTTGTGGAATGTCCTGTAATAGCACTATCAGGAGCAAAATCCTCCAAGGCTGGGACAAGAATAGGGTCCAGGAGTTATTTTAAGATATTCAAACTTAGTAAATTCTTTCCCATTTTCAGCTGAAAGAATTTTTCCTTGCAACTATTTAAAAAAAATAAATAAATCTCCATTTCACTAATGAAGACAATATTTGTAGAAGAGAGAGACATAAAATTTTTTCCACGTGTTCTTCATACAAGATTCTGTGTAAATACACACGTTCATGCCATGCTGGTGACAAGAGATCGCCTTTCTTCTTTTAAGCCAATTCTCCTTTTACAAAGTTCATTGTGGCTTTAAAAGAAGGGCCTGATGGCTAAGACTGGTGTAAGAAACCGTGTGCTGTGATTATAAAGAAGGTTCTAGAAGACTATTTGAGTCAAAGTGCTACAAGGAACAAGTAGCTTATGATGTAACTAAGAACACTTGGTGATAGGAGCAGCTGCCGCCAGGCCTCTGTCCATCCTCTGCCCTGTCAGGTCTTGCCCCTGCCTTAGCAAAAAGGCTGTGATATAAAATGTTAGTCCTGAATTGGGTGGGCCGTGTCTCTCCAGGAAGAAATCCCAAGGCATGCACACTAGACTCAGACTTGTACTGGGCTGAGCTGAAATCCCGTGTATCACATAAGTTTATCTCATCCCTGTGCTCCATGCATGTATAGTCTGACAAACAAGAAATGACTGAGGCATACACATATCTAAATGGAGGCTGGAGAAGTGACTCTGGGGCTAAGAGCACTGACTGCTCTTGCAGAGGGCCTGGGTTTGATTTCCAGCACCTACATAGAGGCACACAACTGTCTGTGTGACTCCAGTTCCAGGGAGAGTTGATGCCCTCTTCTGGCCTTTACAGGTACTGCATGCATGTGACGAACAGTCATACACACAGGCAAAAACATCCATATACATAGAACAAAAACTAAATCTTTTAAATAAATAAATAACAGGGCCTCTACTGTGCTACTTTTCCAAGTACTTTGGAAATTACAACATCAAGATAAAACAGGAAAGAATAAAGTTAGGATGTATCTGTATCAAGACTGTAGAGAAAAGGAACCAGTAAGATGTGTGGAGAAATGTACAAAAATATATATTAAAAAAATTGGCTCACATAATTATGCGAGTCAAGTCCCAGGATCTATGTGTTGGGTCCAAAAGCTGTAGACGCTCACTCAAGAGCCAATAGCTCAGTTCTAGTCTGAGTCCCGGGGCCTGGGCGCGTGTACAGCCAGCCAGTGACTTGTGAGAACAAAAGGCCTCTCAGACCACAGAGTGTCACCCTGTTATTCTTTCAGGCTATCCACTGCTTAGGTTGTATCTGTTTTACTAAGTCAGTCACTGTAAATGTTAATCATAGAAATGCTCACAAAGTTATACCAAGCATCTGGGCTTTCTGTGGCTCAGTCAAATGGACACCAAATCTACCATTACAGTAATGCTCTGTCTTGGTTGCTTTTCGGTTGCTGTGATAAAACCCACGGCCAAGGCAAAATATAAAAGAAAACATTTAATTTCCGATTATAGCTTAGGGGTTAAAGTCTATGGTATCAGAGCTAGGATCTGACATCTTCATCCGCAGGTTGGAGGTAAAGAGAGAAATGCCTGGAAAAGGGGTGGGCTTTTGAAATCTCAAAGTGCATCCCTAGTAGCAAGACCACGCCTCTGATCCTTCCCAAACAGTTCCACCAGCTGCGGATCAAATATTCAAATACATAAACCTCTGGGGCACGTCTTAGTGTGTAACCAAACACTGTGACCAAAAGCAGCTTAGGGAAGAACGCTGTGACATGTTATCATCCATCCATCCATGTAACACATTATAATCAAAGCAGTTAGGACAGGAACTCACACAAGGCAGGAACCTAGAGGCAGGAGCTGATGCAGAGGCCATGGAGGGGTGCTGCGGACTGGCTTGCTTCTCATGACTTGCTCAGCTTGCTTTCTTATAGAACCCAGGACCACCAGCCCAGGGATGGTCCCACTCACAATGGGCTGGGGCCCTCCGCCATCAATCACTAATTAAGAAAATGAACACCCTACATCTGGATCTTATGAAGTCACTTTCATAACGGAGGCTCCCTCCTCTCAGATGAGTTTAGCTTATTTAAATCGCCATAGCATTAGCCAGCACAGAGTGCCTGTTCTGAAGGTTCTAAAACACAGACTCTCAGGTCCAGCCCAGAGCCTGCGGTTTCCCTGAACTCCCAGGTGCTGCTGCTGTGGGTTTTCATAATCCTGGGAAGCACAGGAGCCAAGGCAGGTGCTGACTGGCAGGCAGAGTGTGGTCTACATTTCATCTTCTCAGAAACAAACAAACTGATCATAAATTTCTATCAGCATTCTTTACAGGACAGATTGACATCGAATGTGACTGCTTAAAATATTTTATTGATTTCGCTTATTAAATAATCCTGGAATTTGTTTCAGCTAGGGGAGTTTAGTATAATATTACTACCCATGTATTGTGTGCTGCATAAAGCAAAAAAAAATTATTATTTCTATTAAATGGGCAAAGTGAATAATTAAAATGGAGCTGGGGAGATGGATTGGTCAGCCGAGGGCTTACTACACAGCGTGAGCACCCGATTCCCGTACCCAAAACTCATGCAAAAAGGGCCAGATTTGGTGGAAATCCGTTGAATTCCAGCCCGAGGGAGACAGAAGCAGGCAGGTCCTCAGGGCTCCTGGCCAGGGAAAGACTCTCAACAAAACAAGAGATCTGACCCCTGAGCAGGGGCATCATAGAATGACCCCATCCTCCACACACATGCACACACAAGCATGTTCGTGTCTGCAGACACCCGTGCACCTCATACACCCAAACATATTCATGCAAACATGCATGGTGGGTGTGAGTGTATATTCTATTATTACTTGTACCAATACAAACCCATGGAAAGGCGTATTTAGTTAGTGTCTACACAGTGTGGTGGTTTGAAATGAAGATTTCCCATGTCCTGGCTAGTTTTATCTCAACTTGACACAATCTAGAGTCTTCTGAAAGGAGGAACCCTCAATTAAGAAAATGCCTCCATAAGATCCAGCTGTAGGGCATTTATTTGCTTAATTGGTGATTGATGGCAGAGAGCCCCAGCCCATTGTGTTACCATCCCTGAGCAGGTGGTCCTGGGTTCTATAAGAGAGCAGGCTGAGCAAGCCATGAGGAGCAAGCCAGTAAGCAGCACCCCTCCATGGCCTCTGCATCAGCTCCTGCCTCCAGGTTCCTGCCCTGCTTGAGTTCCTGTTCTGACTTTCTTCAATGATGGACTGTGGATGTGGCAGTGTATGTTGAATAAACGCTTTCTTCTCCAAATAAGTTTTCCTCGTGGTATTTTATTGTAGTACTAGTAATCAAAGCTAAGACTTGCTCCTTCAGCCCACTAGCACCTGAGACTCTTCATGTGAAATGACAGTTGGCTCATTCCACAGAGCCACAAATGCCACCGCTGAGACTTCATTCACAAAAGAGTCATCATCACACATTCCATGTCACCTGCTTCATGTCTCACAGAATCCGCTTGCTCCCTCTAAAGCCTAAAATACAGCAATCACTTTTCTGAAGGGAAATAAATTACAAAATCCCAAGACACTACAGTTGCTGAAATAATGTTCTACATTTTAATTACATAATAACCGCAGTAGCTGCTGGGCGACTCACAATCTGGATACGGAGAACTCTCAGAAGACACACCAATGGCTTCAGCCCCCTGGTAACCCATACCTTTTCATGAGCGGCCCAGCACAGGCAAACAGGCACAAGTCCGGTGATGGCCACAAATGACAGCAAGAAAAGTGTTGATGAAAAATGTTAGGCCTAGCAAGGCATGGTGGCCCAAGTATTGTATTTCTCACTTGGGAGCCTGCTGTGGGAGGTCAGAAGTCACAGGCCAGACAGTGAGTTCCAAGGCAGCCCCTGGGCTATGTATTAAGTTGGAGGGAGGGAGGGAGGGAGGGAGGGAGGGAGGGAGGGAAGGAAGGAAGGAAGGAAGGAAGGAAGGAAGGAAGGAAGGAAGGAGAGAGAGGAGGGAAGGAGGGAGGGGAGGAGGGAGGGAAGGGAGGTGAGAGGAAAGGAGGGAGAAAGGGAACGATGGAGGGAGAGAAGGATGGAAGAAGAGAGGGAAGGATGGAGGAAGAGCGAGAAGGAGAAAGAGAGGGAAGGATGGATGAAGCAAGGAAAAGGAAGGAAAAGAAAGATGGACTTGGAGCACACTGAGCTACTGAAGGCTCAGGGATCCACTCTCAGAGACAGACTAATGTCACTGCCAAGGACCTGAGGCTGGAGTCCCCTGTCTCATGAGCTCATGCTCTCATGCCCTGCTCTTCTGCCACAGGATGATGGAGCAAGAAGGTGCCCACAGAGGTGTTCTTGATTTGGGGTTTCTGAGATTCTGGAACCATAGGTCAAAAATAATTGCTGTATTTCAGTAGCCTGTTTACTCTGGGCTTTTCTCTCTTACAGCAGCACAAGAAAATGAAGACAGAGGACAAACTTGAAAATACAGGCGCTTTCCTTCCTTGTCCACCACGGCTTCCTTTATCTTCTTCATGCCCACACTATATGCGGTGATAGCCACCATGATGCCTGCCTTGCTTTTACACTGATTTCTGCTCCTTGTGGTACCTAACGCATATGATAGCTGCTCCCATGGTGTGCCCACTAAGTCCTTTCTCCAGAACTTTCTCTCTTCTCTTTCTCAGTAAAATCATACTATATACCATACTCTTTCACATAAACACTATATATATATATATATAGTACAGTTTACCATACATAAGCATTGTAAGTATATTTCCCATATATAGACACTATATATAAACACTATATACTATATACTTTATATACTATATATGCTATATATGCTACATATAGAACATACTATATACTATATACACTGATTTCCATGTATAAACACTATATACTACAGTGTATTTCCATACACAAACACTATATACTACACTGTTTCCCACTGTGAGGCCTGCTGTTAATTACTTATCTCTTTGGTTGGACTTGCTTTAGGACAATTGTCAAAATGAGCAATGGTGTCATGTTGTGTCAGGCCACAGTCTGGGGCAGAGAGACACGGATCTTCAACTCCAGATTTCAGTGCTTTGACCCTGTAATTCTTGAGAGAATTTTCCCCAACTCAAACAACAATCGGGCCCATGAGAGAAGTAAGCAAAAACACAACAGACAAGTGAATACCAGAGAAAGATGCCCAGCTCTGGGGGACTCAGAAGAGGAGAGCTCACATCTGCCTGGACATGAACTGTAGGTACAAATCTCAGAGGTACCTTACATGGTCACACTTCAAATAAAATAGATATGTCTCTAGGCACTGGAAATGAGAGCTATGTTCACATGAACTCAGGCCATGTTGTTTCTTCCCCAGGCTCTGAGAAGGCGAGAGCTTGTGGTAGAGATGCCATTCTGCTGTAAGTGGCGGTGAGGAGTAACCATCGCCAGTATCCCATCATGTTAGATTGTGAGTGTGCAATACATGTAACTGTGGTGCACACTGTGTGAATAGGCCTCTGACTGTTGGTTTTAAATGACATTTTTGCCATAGACTAGCACTACCTTGAGAAAGTCTCAATTGAGGAGTTATCTAGATCCGGTTGACCTATGGGCAGGTCTATTTGGGATTGTTTTGATTGTTAATTGGTCCATCCCACTGTGGGTAGCACCTTTCCCTAGGCTGAGCCCTGAACTGTTCAAGAGTGAAGCATTCAAGCAGGCAGTGTGAACGCAGTCATTCTCTGCCTGACTATAAATGTGACGTGACTAGCTGTCTGAGCTCTTCCTTCCTTTTACTTCCCCCAAGATGAACTACAACCTTAAAATGGAAGCTGCAATAAACTCTTCCCTTTCTAAAATGATTTTTTTTTTTGGCTGGGGGGTGGGGTGGGGCGGTAAGACTACTTGTTCCAATGACAGAAATGTCATCAGTTTAGGCCTTCAGGTATATGGCTCATATATTATGCAGGGTAACCCAATACTGTGCTAGCTACCAGGGAATGAGCGGCCTATTGAGATCTGGCATGAACTGGGTTCCATTATGACACTTCCAACTCTCCTCTCTGGAACTGAGACAATAAAAAGATCACAGAAATATTAAAGAAGCAGCAAGAGCCAACGGATAAAGCCGTGTCGTCTCTCCACAGCTGTCTATCTCTGTCCCTCAGTTCTGCGATCTCCTGCTCCATAGAAGAAGATTACAACCCATCTTCACACTGAGTGTGGCTGTCCGTGACCTTCCAAGTTCCATGAACTTGCCCTTCCCCTCCTCCGGGAGCCCCCACAGCTGCTGGACCAAGAAGGGGTTCTCCTCCTGCACGAAGCCCAAAGATCACCTGGGGTGCTGTGGAACAGGCCCGTGGCCTCACTCTCAGAAGTTCCGATTAAGTAAGTGCAGAGTCAGGCCCAGGCTGCATGAAAAGTCTCCCCAGAGGGCTCTAAGGCAGACAGACAGCAGATGATCTATCCCCCAAAATCTCATGTCCTAGAAACAAATGAACTATTTTTCTTAGCCAGACAAATTAAGATCATAATTTGATTGAGATGCTACATTAGCTCCAGAATGCCTCAAAAATATGTAAAAATATTTACATAATAGGATGCTTTTTCCTGCCTCCAGGACTAATATACAAACTTTTGTGCAAACAAAGTTCACAACCTTCAAATTCTTTGTAAGGAATTGTTTTACAATGAAATCTAAGTACATCTGCCAAGTTTTCCAAAAATATTATTCATTGATCATTCAATTCTTAAAAAAAAAAAAACCACTTGTTAGTAAATCCCTCTTTAAGGGACCATGAATAATCACTTTAGGGTAAGAAATACACTAGACCAAATACCAAGCTGCTGCCAACAATTCACAACAGAAACAAAATCAGCTTCGAAATCCAAGCTCAACCACAGATAAAAAACAGTGGCTTTTGTTCTTGGCCTTCGGACCAATTCTTTGGTTTTCTTTTCCCACTTTAAAATAACAACCAGGAAAATAAGCATATTTATATACAGTCTAATTTTACCCTTTCATGCACTAGAGACTGCAAAGCAGTTTTATCAATACTCACAAGTGAAAGAAAAGTCTTAAACCCCATGGAAAAGGAGTTACAAGTAGGGCTCACAAATTGTTCTTGAAAAAGACTCCAAAGCCTAACCTAAACCCTGAAGGATGCGAACCTGTGCCTCCCGCTGCCATAACTTATGTCTGTGTGTTTGTGCACATGGGCATGTCCACCTCTGTGTGCAGAGGAGAGCATCAGATCTCTTGGAACTGGAGCTACCAGGCAGTTGTGAGCTGCCCACTGTGAGACCTGGGAGCCAAACTCGAGTTCTCATGACTGAACAGCAACATCTCTGTTTGCTTACACAGCATGGGCCAATCCCAGTGCACCTGAATGGATCAGAGCTTCTGAGCCAGAGAGTAAGCATCTACTCCACCGGATGCCAGGTTACCTTTGAGCCATCACTCCAGCCTAGATTTTGTATCATTATTAATTCAGAAGGAAGAAATTATATGTAAAATCTTACCCAAAAAAGTGCTCGAACGGGTCAGCTGTGAGGCCATCAGGGGAAAACAGCATGATAATAAATAAATAGCAACTGAATTGACCTTTTGCTCAAGGAACTTAGCATGCAAATGCCTTGCATGGGACACAGGGATCTACATTTAGGAAAACAAGTTGGATAATATGTGGCCCATGTCAAGGCATTCATCACCACCACCACCCAGGCTGCAAAGTGACTTACACTTCTCAACTCAACACACACCTAACAGGTGTCCCAGGCAACCTGTAAGAGTTTGCAATGATCTTCCTGGGGCGGTGATGGCAAAAGCATGGTAGCGAAGAAAATACCCTTCAGACATTTAGCTACTGAGTCTAAGGGAGTCTGAGGCATGGCTGCCCAGGCACGGGACAGTTGTTTTAGGAGTCTCTCTGTGGCCTTCTGCTCCTTCTCATCACACACCATCTTGGTATGAGTCCTTCATGTGCCGCTTCCACCCTCCCCACCCCCTACCTATTTACAAATCTCTAAAGCACATCCTGAGCCTAGATCCCTGCCTGAGTCTCAGCACCATGACTAGGTTCCTCTGGGTGAATGCACAGGACCGTCAGACTCCGCACAAAGAGACAGAGCCATCGGGCATGTCCCCTCCACCCTCGGCCCAACCCACTTCATTCTTTGCTACTCTACTTTCTTATCAAATGACACCACCATCGGAGCTGCCCCTAACAGAAATTACTCAGAGTTGAAGACTCACTCTAGAAATGCCCTGGCAGAGAGAAAATATTCATTCTAAAGATAGGCAGACACCTGTGTTCCTCCATTCAGACCCCAGGCTGGGTCAGACCATCCTGTCTCCCTCAGAGCACTGCCACAGAAATGATCTGACTCATGGGCAGGAGGGTGGCCATCTGCCTGACTCTCCATGCACAGCTGTCCCCTCCTTGTCCCTCTGCCTCCCCTCCCTACAGAACAGCTTGGTGCCTGGAGTCCAGCTGGGCGTGGGTCGTCTGTCCTGTGAATGGATGCCATTCACAGTTTCATGGCAACTCTACTCTAACTCAAGGATAGCTATAAAAGTTCTGGAGGGCCATGGAGATGCCCAGTGGGGAGGGCGAGCACTGGTCAAGCATGAGGTCCTGCATCCACCCATGAAGCCAGGTGTGACCATATGTGTTCCCATAATGCCAGAGTAGAGAGCAGAGTCAGGAGCATTGCTGGGGCTTGCTGATAACCAACCCAGTTCCATCTTCAGTGACAAAAGAGAGTGGGATATCTGATACCTTCCTCTAGCCTTTACATGCATGCACTGGTCCATGTGCCCCTCACCTGCACATCACTGCCCCCCCATACATACACATACATACACACACATGCATACATATATACATTCACATACATATGCATACATGCACACTTACACATCACATACACATATATACATATGTACATAGACATACATACATTTATACATGCAAACATATATACATATATACATGCATACCCCACACACAGACAGGCACATATGCACATAAACACATACACACACATACATACATACATGAATACATATGCACACATATATACATATAGACACATACATAAATACATATACATACACACATATATATGCATACATGCACACATACATATACACACATAAACACACATATACTGCACACACATATATAGGCAGACACATGCACATATACACATACATACATATATACACACATTCATACATATGCACACATACACATATATGAATACATATATATACATAAATACATATAAACACATATACACATATACATGCAATATAAATACATATAAACGCACATATACATATACAAATACACACATAAATACATATAAACACACATATACATACATACATGCACACATAAAAATATAACACACACATATATATACATATGTACACACACATACCTGCACACACATAATACATACCTACAAACACAGACAGACAGACAGACAGACAGACCCACACACACACACATATACATACAAACACATACACACATACATACATACACACACACATGCATATGCAAGCCACAAACCTCAGGTGACATAGGACTTTCCTACAGGAATTAGTAACCAAAACTACACAACTGCCATCAAGAACCTGTATTCACAAGTTATCCACCTATCGAAAGGCCACTGTTGACATGCAGGAAAGTGTAGTCAGCCATGTGTTTGCTTCGTTCTCTCTGTGTTACATGGATGCTCTGGCAGCTACTTTCTCTTGTCATTGAGTCACTGCGTGACCTGGAGGAGCTGAGTCAACAGAGTAGCTGTCCAGGCACCATGAGCCCAGCGTTCAGCCTACACAGACCTGCAGCTCCCACTGAAGCACAGCAACCATTGTGCCATTTGAGGAGTCTACATCCTCTCAGCCTAGACCTGCATCACAGCTTCTCAACACACAGACCAAGTCACCCGCGGGTCCTGAAAATGCAAATTCTTGCACCTGACCTAAGATGTCCTAAGCCACAGCCTTGAGAGGTAAGACCTGCAACCTGCATTTTAAGAAGGTCTACCTTAGCTGGGCGTGGTGGCACACACCTTTAATTCCAGCACTCGGGAGGCAGAGGCAGGCAGATTTCTGAGTTCGAGGCCAGCCTGGTCTACAGAGTTCCAGGACAGCCAAGGCTACACAGAGAAACCCTGTCTCAGAAAAAAAAAAAAAAAAGTCCACCTTACTGATCATTGCCCACATCAAAGTCTAGGAGCCAGCAGACCCAGTGATGCAGTCACTCATGGCAAGGGCAGTAGTGAAGGAGGATGGTGACCAAGTCAGGAAGAACACAGAACACACGGCAGTGACTACAAAGAGCCCAGATGCAGTGGTGGTAGGAGCAGAATTTCTTTCCAACATACACACACACACACACACACACACACACACACTCCAGTTCTGGGCTGAGAGAAGATGTCACAGCATGAGGGATCCAAGATTCTTCCCCTTTGTTGTTCTGACACCAAGAGGGTGATCTGTCACCTCCTCCCCATGCTAACCAAAGGGAGGGAGGGAGGGAGGGAGGGAGGGAGGGAGGGAGGGAGGGAGGGAGGGAGGGAGGGAGGGAGGGAAAGTAGGCAGACAAGAAGCCCGCTCCCCTGAAGGGAGAAGCCAGAAGGTGCCCTCTGTAAGTCTGTTCACAATTCATTCAGGTCTCCTTGCCTGTCATCTGGAAGGATGTCACAAACTCAGCTAAAAGTGAGAGCTCTGGAGGAGGAGAAGATGGAGGAGTCAGTCAGCCTGCAGCCTGACACTCAGAGGGAAGCAGAAGAAAAGGGAATGAATATAAATCAAACCAATTCCTGCCAAGTCTTCCAGATCTCCACCCGGGGTTTCCATGCCTGGCCCAGACATGCCTGATTTTCTAAGAGTCTCTAATCAACAATGTCAAATTGCTCTCACTCACACCCCTCAGCCTTGGCCTTGGGCTTTGATTCTGATTGGAGAATAATCCGCTGCCAGTATCGACAGCCTAATGGGCAACAGGCACAAGCTAACTCTCCCAGGCTCTTTCCTCCATATTAGAAGACGAAGGCTGATCTGTAAACAGCAGAGCTTCCTCACAATGATGCCAGGGTCCCCAGTGGAGGAACTTGAGAAAGGACCCAAGGAGCTGAAGGGGTTTGCAGCCCCATAGGAGGAACAACAATATGAACCAATCAGTACCCCCAGAGCTCCCAGGGACTAAACCACCAACCAAAGAGTACACATGAAGGGACCCATGGTTCCAGCCACATATGTAGCAGAGGATGGCCCTGTCAGTCATCAGTGAAAGGAGAGGCCCTTGGTCCTGTGAAGGTTCTATGCCCCAGTGTAGGGGAATGCCAGGGCCAGGAAGCAAGAGTGAGTGGGTTGGTGAATAGGGGGATGAGGGAGGGAATAGGGGGCTTTTGGAGGGGAAACCAGGAAAGGGGATAACATTTGAAATGTAAATAAAGAAAATATCTAATTTAAAAAAAAAAAAGCCAGTTCCAATACACCCTCTCAGCGTGGGACCAGTTGGGACAATGAGGTGGCCCTGCTCTCTGTGAGTTCAGACCCTAATGAATGTGCTCATTCAAACGCCCATGCAAACTGTGCCTTGTCAGAGTCCAAGCTGACTTGCTGAAGAAAGTCTCAGCCTGAGGGACAGAGGGAGGCGAGGTGATTACGTTCCAGCCACCTTCCTTATAGACTCAGAACCACCTGACTGGCCATACAGGAGGCGGACCTCGGCGGGATAAGCTCCTCCCCCTTACATGAGCCTAGGCTGGACCACGTGATATTCGTTCCACAGTTGAGACATCAGGTCAGACCTTACTGCCTCTGGACAATGGCCAGTATATGATTCTCGGAATAAAGGGTGGGTGTGCGAACCTCAGAGGGTGTTACACAGTGAGAGGTACTGCTAAGCACAAAACTATGCCTCGCTTCAGAGCTGAAGTCGTAAAAAAGAGGCCTTAGACCCGCAGATCACTGTCTCCGATTAACTGTAATCTCTAAAAATAGCCTCAGCTGCTCTCAATTTCTCAGAGCCCGGAGTGAAACCAGAGAAGTGACACTCGTGTTCTTGGGAGTCAATATGTAACCTAACTTCTCCAAAACTGAACTTAAATATAATCCAGTTCAAGTTTCATCCCCCAAGGACGCATCAAGGAGGCTCAGACTCTCAGAGCAGCCTGAAGTCGATGTGGGTTCAGTCCGAGGCTCAGACTCAAACACATGGTAACACTTGTCGCCACGCTGGCTCCCAAGAGCTTCTAGATGAAATGACGTGCGGTCAGAGATGACAGGAGGCGCTTCCTTGGGAGTAATGACCCATTCATTTGATAATTTGCTAAAGGTTCACTCTTTCTGGTCCTCATTTCTTCCTTTCCAGTTAGCGGTTTGTGCATGTGACAAGGGATAAAGGAATGGAGACACTCCCAAAAATAAAACACAAGAAAGTGGTAGAAAAAAATAGAAAATACCTTTGTATATTGATTTGATATTTTCTTGAAATGGCTTTTATGGAAAACATTGGTTAAGAACTTAAATGTGTCGGGGTAGCTACTCAAGAGTACTGCAGATGCTGGGATCATGAACCTGCAACCCAGGCTGGCTCAGATCCCACTGAAAATGGTACCACTGATATCCCAAGAGAGCCCCTGGGAGCCTTTGCCTGTGGACAGCCTGTCTCATCTGCACAGGCTTCTGGAGGCTTCCAAGTCTGGCTGTGAAGATGTGAACACGTGAGAAGCACACACTTGCTGGCTGCTGTCTCTCGAGCGGGTCTGTGCAGGATTGCCCTTCGGCTCTCTTTTCTATCTCACAGCCTGTGTTACCTCCTCGGTGACCAGGACAGGAGCCAAGAGGCACGTCTGTTGATGTGTCATGGGGTGGCGGGCACCACCAAATGCCAAGGTGGCCACTGTGCAAGAAGTCCCTGGGGCATGTCACCACCTCAAACACACCCACAAAATGCCTGTTGTCAGATTAGTTCAAGCTGTGAGAAACAAGCAGGCATGCCCCACAGCGAGCTCTGTACCCCCTGAGCCGCACAGCAGGCGGTTTCAATGTGTTAGCTCGTTCTTTATGTGACTTAATACAACTACTAAAGGGGGGAAGAAAGAGAAAATCTGTGTGAACGATTTCCAACTGTCAGCTACAATCTCCGTGACAGGCCAAGAAGAGGAGCTCATGGGTGATGGAACAGTGCGGATGAAGCCAGGAGAGGGCCTGCGGGATCAGCCCCTCCCATTCCCCGCCCCTCCAGCTCCCCCACGCTTCCCCAGCTTCTTAAGACACCGTTATCTAATTTTCCAACTTCTCCAGCCAAGCAGGGCAGGCAAGAGACAGATTTTTCCCTGAATCGTTTCTAAAAGCATTTTACACCAATTTCTGCATTCTAGGAAAATAATCACAATATCCCAAAATTAGCAAAAGGGAGAGTCTTCCTCCCAGGGTGCCTATCTGGTCACACCCTGTGGATTTCCCGTGTTAGACAAAATCTCTCCGTCTCCTCCAGAAGCCAGTTAGTTACATAGGCAGGATGTCCGTTAAGGTACTCACTCTATGGCTCTCCGTTTGTGCTTCCCTTCTGAATGGAACACAGGGATTCTAGGCTGTAACGTGGCCAGCTCACGTTAAGCGTCACTCTTGGCGTCCAGCGCATAGCACTAACTCCATCCACTGTTGCTTTGTATGTTGAATAACTTTCTAAAGCTGCCTGGCTCTGCAGCACCTCTCACTGGAGGCCCTCACAGAGATCATTTCAATGACTATTCCTACTCTATGACTCCCCAGGACGGAGACTCGCTGACTGATGAGTCCTCTCTGTACCGTTTTTCTTCCAACTAGATCACTCCTAACATAACCAAAGCCCACCATAGTCAGCCCAATCATGGAGCCAAGGGCTTCAAAATCAGACACAGACCCAACTACCTAAATCTTCCATTTGTTCTGTGTCCTGTCAGTTGCCTGATTTCTGCCAGCCTTGTTCTCCCCGCCTGAGAACAAGAACATCTCTGAAAAATGAACGCCATGCACAGAGTAGCTAGCTTAGCCCCTGGAAACACACAGTTTACGGAGACTGCTTATTCCCGTTTTTCTCACCTCTACTCGTACCTTTCTGCAATTTCAGAATATCAGAGCCTGCTTAACATTCTGCTGAGAAAATCTCTCTACTTACAAAGTATGTTGACTCTTTATTCTATACAACATACAATATACATCATATCAAAGGGAAGCAACATGTTGACTGTTAATGCCTACAGAGATAATATTGAAGTTATTTGATGCCAGTTTCTTTCCTGCTTCCTGAGGTAATCTATATAATTCTCCAAGATATCCCTGCTTCTTAAAACTTATCATCACAGCCTCAGTCATTTCCCAAAGGAAACAATCTGTCAATAGCTACAAAGTCCAACGTGAAGAGCTGCACACATCTGCATATCAGCTGCACACATCTGCATATCTGTCCCACACATCTGCATATCATCCCTACACATCTGCATATCAGCCCCACACATCTGCATATCAGCCCCACACATCTGCATATCAGCCCCACATCTGCATATCAGCCCCACACATCTGCATATCAGCTGCACACATATGCATATCAGCCCCACACATCTGCATATCAGCTGCACACATCTGTATATCAGCCCCACACATCTGATATCAGCCACACACATCTTTGTATCAGCCACACACATTCGTATCAGCTGCACATATCTGGACCCTACCTTCAGGAGGCTTGAAAGTGAGAGAAGGCAAAGATGGAAGCCACTGCTCTGCCCAGCTCTCCACCCACACCCACACCCACCCTGTGCCCAGCCTGTTAGTGGCATACTCTCCAGCTCTCTACTCAGAAATACCAACTCACCCTCTGCCGTGTCAGAAACACTAATCTTCACCCAGGAATGGAAATAAGGGGCACACAACTCCTAAGCCGAGTGCTGGCCTTCACAGAGCCTGCCTTTTGAAGCACCTGTTTGTGGATAGTAAAAAGTGGGAAACTGAGTCATAGACTTCATAGTCTGTACTTGTCAAACTTCCTAAATAGGTCTTGCTTCTCCCTGTCCCAATGCTGTTATATTTTATATATTCCAGGCAAACTGATACAGTGATCTGATTACCAATGACTGAGGGACATTCTTGGCCATGCAGAGACATTGCTGGCCAGCTCTGGGAAATGACATGGCCAAGTGGTAATTTTAATCAATTCTTCCAGAGGGTTTCAGAGGTATGTACCATGGCATGTCACAGTACTGCTAAAAATGTTCCCTTAAACACAGAAGGCTTTGTTCCTAACCCTCCAGGAAGTGACGGGAGTGGCCCACGGCTAGACCTGTTCTGTAGGCTAATGGAAAGAAAGAAGAGAGAGAGAGAGAGAGAGAGAGAGAGAGAGAGAGAGAGAGAGAGAGAGAGAGAGAGAGAGAGAGAGAGAGAGAGAGAGAGAGAGAGAGAGAGGAAGAAATCATCACAGAAACTCACAGTTGATCCCCTAGAAAGGAGAGCCCTCAGCAGGGCTCAGACTCCCAGTAGCTAGAGAGAGAGTCCAGACAAGCCTTCAGGAAAACCACAGCACAGAGAGGGGCACACTGCGTTGCCCACAGCATTCCCCAGAACTGATAACCTTATCCAGAACTAAACAGATACTATTGTGGGAATTTGAGTCTGGCAGAACAAGAAATAGTTGTCTTGCATTTCTAAAAACTTTCCACAATTGTCGTAAAATTGCTTCCCGTGAGCAGAGGCCTCTCCTGAGTAAAGAGAGGGCTCCCACGGCACCTGTTACTGTAGCCAGCCTCAGGCCAAGACGCTCCAGAACTGTCTATGACATGGTGCATGGCTTTGAGCACTTTTAAAAGTGCCGAATACATCAAGTAAACTTCAGTAAAGCTCTGAGGGTTATTGTTTGGCAATTGGCAATCTCTTACTCAGGTTCCAATATATGCTAAAATTAATTCTAGATGATTTTCAAATTGAAACACAGGAGAGAAAACTGAAGTGTAAACACAGGCCCCCCCATCATCCAGAACGAAGCAGATTCTTTTTCAAAGAGCACAACTCCCTGTGCTTCTGGCACTTTTAAGAAGAAAGGTTTATCTTAGCTCAGTTGGGTCAGGGCCATCTGAGAAATAAGGAACCCCGGGGATGGCTAAGTTCATTAGCCAGCTGATGGTCACTCCAACTGAAGTTTGCTAATGCACTGGGTCAGCGGTATCAGTGGCTTTAAAAGAGCTACAATGTCATCTCCATCCTGTGGTCAGCAGCACCTTCCCCCCACCTCAAACTCCCCACTTCTGTTTTTGACAGGGCTCAGTCAGTGTGGGCCTTGCCAGCAAGGCTCCTGACCTTGGCCACTTGTGTGGCTTCAATAACTCAGTATAAACTACACTTCTACGTACTGTTTCCTTTTATTTTAATTTGGGTTGCTGAGATGGCTCCGGGAGTAAAAGTGCTTGCCTACAAGGTTGGTGACCTGAGTTCAAACCCCTGGGATGCAACTGGTAGGAAAAAACTAACTCCTGCAAAAAGTATTCTGACCTACATACACACTCATGCATGTGCACACATGCACACATATGCACATATACACGCATGCACATACATACACTTGCACACATACATACACACATATAACATACATACACACATACATACATATATATATACATACACACAAATACATACACCCATATATATATATACACATACATACATACATACATACAGATACACACATATACATATATGCACACACATATACATACACACATACATACAGATTCTACACACACATACATACAGATACATACACATACATGCATACATACATACATACACACACACATATGCAAACATACACACACATACATACATACATACATACACACACACACACACACAATGTCGACTTTTTTTCAATTCTACATGTTTTGGCTCATTTCTAAGAAGCTGAAATCTACCTCCCCTCCCTTAGAATCTCACTTTCATGCTTTCGATAGAAGAAAAAAGAAAATGCTCTTGAGGTGTGTCTGTCAGTCAAATGATCTGAAAGGTTCTAATGGCATTGCCCCCAAAATGCTGGAGTTCAGCAGGAGGACAGGCTGAAGACCTTATGGCACAGGTCACTCAGAGGCCTTCCAAGTCCACTGTCAACCTCAGTATCTATCCTGTCAGTCCTGAAATGCCAGCAAGCCGTGGCATCCTCCCAACATCACCTCATACAGCTTGCCTCACACAGACCCAGAAAGGACCAGCTAAGGACACTTTGAACCAACACACACCCTTGTATCCTAGCAGGCCTGAGCTGGACCCTCTGCTCTACAACCCCTAGGTGTCTCTATCCCTGAGATTCACTTGCTATAGGGGTATGTCATGCTCTGAGCCCACAAACACACACACATACACACATACACACACACACACACACACACTCAGCCACTGCCTGTGTTATGCAGCTTCTCCCTCATCAATCCTCCATGCCATAGGTAAACCAGAAATCATTTTCTGAAAATTTTCAATTTTCTAGAATTGAAGTAAGGGCACAGGTATGGCGGAAGCAACTCGGTGTGTACAAACTGAAAATGTGCTGAGTATTGCTGCTATTCTTAAACAATACAGAATTCTGCTTACATGGCATTTTACATGCACTAGGAACCATAAGTAACCAAGTGGTGGCTTAACGTACCCAACAGGATGGATATGGGTTATGTGTGCACGCTTGGCCGTCTTACATTAAAGGCTTGAGCTCTGTGCTTTCAGTATACACAGGGGACCCTGGAACCAGTCCACTGTGGATCTTGAGGGATGATTATATGACCCACCAGCCGCAAATTAGATACCTCCCAAGACACTTGAGAGCCATTGAGAGCAAAGTGGAGATCGGCAAAGGCTTCTGTGAGGGTCAATCTTGATTGACAGGATCTAGAATCAGCATGGATACAAACCTCTGGGTATGGCTGTTAGGCAGTTTCCAGATGATCTAACTCTGGTGGGAAGACCCACCTCCAGAGAAGGTAACAGTCTTCCGAGGGCTGGTGTCCAAGACTGAAAGGAGAAAGTGAGCCGAGCACAGGAACGCATTGCTCCCGACTTCCCTTGTGGATGTAGTGTGACTCTCAGAGCTTCTGTAGCCTTGTGTGGTTGCCTGATGCTGTTTGTATCGAATGCTAATTTGGGGACTCCAAGACTGATTACCCCAAAGACTAAAGAGCCCACACGTGAGACACTGAGTGACCCTGCCCCCAGTTGATTGGGATTGGCAAATAAAGCTGCCAACAGCCAATAGGTGGGCAGAAGAAAAATAGGTGAGGTAGAGGTTTCAAGGGCTTGGGGAGAAAGAGCTGCAAGGAGGGAGGAGAAAGAAGAAGCTTTGAACCAACACACATCCTCGTACCCCAGCAGGAATACGAAGGAGAAACCAGCCACCGTGGAATAGAAGAATGTAGAGGAGAAGAGGGAGAAGAAGCCTCCATGAGCTAAGGGTCAAAAGAAAGTGACCCAGACGGCTGCCCAGTTGAAGTTAAGAGCAACCCAGATGGAACATTGTAGATAATAAGTGATAACTTGGGGTTGTTGATAGGAAAGTGGATTCTAACAGCACGGAGAGTAGCAGCTGCCCAGCTACTGTGCTGCCTACGGCTATCTAAAAGTATAAAGTCTGTTTCATCTGGGAACATAGATAGTCTAAGGTGGGGAGGAAACCCTAGGGCTAGGATTTATAATAATTTCTTTTACTATACTTTGCCTTCCCTGCCACAATAGACTGCATCCCTCAAACTGTGAACCAGCCTAAATTCTTCCCCAAGTTGCTTCTGGTCAGAATCGTGGTCACAGTGACAGGATCAAAGTACCAAATTCAGGTCCCCTTATTGGACAGATAAAGTATCTGGTCCACATTGCTCCACACCACTCCTGTGCCTCCAAAACCACGCTTGTTGTAATTATATTGTGTGCAGCTTCCTGGGCTGGCCGGTCTCATTTGACAGAGGTAGGCAAACTGCTCTTGTGACTTAGGACCTAATGAATGAGTTGATGTCTCTAATGATCTACATACACCATGTAAGCCACGACAAAAGAACATAAACACTACATGACATTTGGATAAAACTTTAATAATAATACGTATGGAAAAACAGGCTGCTCATGGACAGACCGGGTAACAGGGTTTAAATCACAGCTTCCGGTTCAGGCTCATTGGAGTCGTTCCATTCATATAAACCACACATCAAAATAAAGCTATTCTGACAGGGCAGGAGGGGTCTGCCTCTGTGTTTTACCCTTGTGATTAAGACAGGCTCATGGGGAATTGGGGGTTTTGTTAGAACAGTTATTGATTCATATCCCTCCCAGTCAAAATAACCTTAACACTGACAGACCGAAAAAAGGAACTGATTGTCTAAAAGACAAACCTGGAAGGCAGCCAGCTTTACAAGAGATGTTCCTCCTACTTATGAAAAGCTACTAAATATGATTATTGTGAAACTTGTCTCAGCCAGCTGTAGTCATAAGCCGCTCCACTGAGGAGGATAGAGAGAAAGAGTCTCGGGCTAGACCTAACCAGTGCATCATGGGAAGGGGAAGGCTGAGAGTCCACCAGGCACTTTGGAACTTCTTCTGTGTTCTCCCTTCATCCTTTATCCCAATCGTTTAAAGCTCCGAATAGACCTTGTCATGTTTAGGTCACAAGCAATGCTCTCTTCTTCTCTGAGCCCTTCCCGTCTCCGTGATAATTTCCTCTCAAACCCTTCTACTGCCTCATGATCCATGTCTACTTTTGCCCTAAATTGCAGAGGTCCACCTTAAAGCCCGTCTCCACAAAGGTATCCCCCTCAAGTGAAATCTTAGAGGAGGCATTTTAAGGCCCCTCTATCCTAACAGGGATGCTTAGCTCACATTACCTAATGCATAGGACTAAGCCCAGACAAAGTAATTAAGGAGATGGGTGGTTCTTACGGGATGGGCTGGAAGAGGAATGTGAGCATTAAGAGTTCACTAGCTCCATCTGTAGGTGTGGCATCTCTGTCCTGGTAAGAAAGTTAAAGGCCACTTTTAGTTTTTTAATCAACAACTTGATAGAGTTCGATACAAATACAATTCCTTTAATGGTTAAAGTGTACACACACACACACACACACACACACACACACACACACACACGTACACGCACATAATTTCATTCCTAAATCAACCCTGCCCCTCCCCATCCAAAGACATGAATTATTTGTCCAAACCATCTCCTACTCTGCTACTCTGAACTTAATACAAAAGCTTGGTCAGTGTTGAAATCTGGGTGGGGCCCGCCAAATCTGAAGCTCCGCTTTGTGGCGAGTGGAAATCAGATGTGTGGTAGGCTACATCAAATGGAAACAAGACACCATCTCCCTTCCAGGTGCTTCCAAAGTGTACTTCCACTCAGGACCGTATTGTGTGGCTCAGTCTTCACAAGGTCACAGAGCTGACTCTGAAACATCACCCCCACGTGGCTCCTTCAACACTCGGGCTGTTTCCTAACACTTTGACCAAAGTAGAGTCTTTAATAAACAAGTCCCAAGAGCTTAGAGTATTCGAGCAGTTTCTTTGATACCTTATTTTGTCATAAACACACTCATTTACGATTATTGCAAGCGTGTTGACAGTTAGGAGTGATACCTCGTGACTTAGAAACACAGATCCTTCCATTGTCCATAAAAGCTGCTACTTAGATACTTTTTTTTTTTTGCTCATGTAAGTGAATGATAGACCCCTGAATTGGTCATCAAAGGCTGTGACATCTTTCTTGTGACATCCAGCTCTGGCCAGGTAATGCAATACTTTTCAGGGACTCAGGACCAGCTTAATCTCAGCCAAGAGAGACACCCAGGCGAGCACATCTGTGTCTCTCAGTCATCCAACTTTAGAGCCAACTCTCATCTTTCACATTTGCCATCTCCCTTCTCCAAGAATGTCATCCAGTTCTGAGACAGTCCCCTCCCTATACAGTGCACCTAACAGCTGGAGCCTCCAGCCAGCTCCCGGCATCATATTCTTAGGGGAAGGTTGCTTCAATGTGTTGCCTGATGTGTGGGGGACTCAGTAACACATTGTCAAGGTTGGGGGCAAGTTATGAGTCAGTCATGCCTACTAGCCACCCACAAAAATGTAACTCCTCACAAAAAAGTCCTGCATGGTACAGTCTATAAGAATATTCATGTTGGCTCCCTACTGTTTCAAAGCCACCACTACCACCAGAATCTACCATAGAGTAACAATGGCTAACTGTGTGGATCACCATCTTTTATAAAGGATTTCCACAATGATCTCATCTGAGACTCACAAAACTCAGGGAGAAACCCAACAAAGCAGGCAGCGCATTTATTTTATGTCAAAGATACCTCAGAGCCAGGGAAGTTAACTCCATTCCCAACAGTGGCAGAGTCTCCTTGGGTGACGCTTGCATATCCCAGGGCGTCTGAAGAGGCTGATTAGCTTAGTCTTAATACAAAGAACAGTACCTAGGGGAGCCTTAGGCTCTGCAATCACTTAAGTTTCTCGAAATTAAGCCTCCTAGATGCTGTGCCAAGATTTCCTAGACATGAGCTCCTTCAGACAGACGTCCTGTTGTTGTGCTCAATCTCCCGCTGCAGGAGCTCCCGTGGTTCTTTGTCTTTTTGCCTCTGAGTCTTAGACCTTGCAAGCATCCTATCATGCTACAGTGCTTGGAAAGGTCTACACTACTGCTCAGTCAATGGTGCAAAGTGGTCTGAAGAGCAACCAGCCACTTCTCCATAGGATCCACTGTTTGTGCATAGCCCCCGTCAGTCCACCAGTCCTGTCTTTATTTAAAAGTTTCGTTCATCTTGGATTTTGTATATTCTTAATAGAATATGATTATATCATTTGTCTCGATGATTGAGATTTCTTGTACCCCTTAAATTCCATATCCAAGGCATGCGCCTCACTCCCCCAAAACCCTCGCCCTACCCAGGGTATCTCTCTGAGATCTTTCTTTTTTATTAAAAGCAGCTAGGCACCCAGACATGATGATAGCCCAGCTGCTGGAGAACTGCATACATTGGCCCAAGCTATTTAACTGCTTTGGCCCTTCACAACCTGGTGAAAGCCATGTGAAGTCCAGAGCATTGCTAAGACAGCCTGCATTTCTAATAAGAGCTACTAGGAGCCAGGAATTCTAAGAAGTAAGCAGATTCCAGGGAGAGAAAAAAAAAAAAGAGTCTATGTAAGCCAAAGCATGGCTTCGCCCAACTGTGTAGCCAGGGCACTGATAAACTAGGAGACAGAATTCTCACCATCTCTCATTCATTCACGGATTCTCAAAGACATTGAGCAGCCCGGAAGAGGCAAGCAGTATGCCAAGTGTACCAGCATGAACACCTCAGAGTCTCCCGAGGCACACCCGCATTCATCTCACTTAGTGGCTTCATGTGTCCCACTCAGGGTCCCCCTTGAGGACTTCCATGAGTGACCTTCCATCAGAATCTGTCCTTGGAGCACTTTAGGGGTTTGTAGTCATCAGTACTAAGTATTTTGTTCCTTCTGTCTTCAAGCTTGCTAAGTCCATGCTTGCTTGTCTTTATCACCTAAGGACGGATTACCTTTGGTGGGTGATGTATTAGAGGTCCACAGAGAAACAAAGAGAGAATGTGCTAGAAACAGAAGGAGACTGGAGATGACAGAGACAGTGACAGGTATTTATTCTAAGGAGTGGCTTACACAGTTGTTGGGGCTGGCACATCCTGCCTGTAGAGCACTCTGGGGGTTTGAAGAAGACTCCATGTTGCAGTCTTAGGTTCAAACTCTGCAGGACACTCAAGCAAGACAGACATCGGGGCAGGGTCTCTAGATGGCCATCTTAAAGGATAGAGTTCTTCGTTGCCAGTTGTTGTTGTTGCTGCTGCTGTTGTTATGCTTGGCATGGGGAGGAATCTCTCTTTGCTCTGAGGGCTGCATCTGCTTCTGCTGAGGCCCTCGCACATGTCAAGAGTTATCTGCTTTATTCAAAGTTGCATTTTTAAAATATTATTATGGAAATGTACAGATTTCATTGGGGCAACACCTGGGCTGGGCACCAAGCCTGAATGAAAGTGACACCAAGTTAATCATTGCTAATCAATTGATAATCAATGTTAATCGCTGTTAGCCACCAAAGTTAATCACTGAAGAAATCATCATATCTCAACCAAAGTCACTCACTGCTATATGAAAGCATCATGTCTCAGCATCCAAAAAGTCAAGAATAAGATGGCAAATCTTACAATGTTTAAAGTCAGTAAAATCTTTTTGGACAAGCTCGTCACAACAAAAGATTGGCCAGATAGATCAATAGATAAAGACACATGCCGTCAAACCTGACAAGGTGTGTTTGATCCCCGAGACCCACAGGTGGGTGGACAGAACTGACTCCTGCAAGTTGTCTTTGGACTTCTGTCTGTACACAGTGGCATACTTGTGTCCCTTCATACACAAATACATAATTGTAACTTTATTTTAAAGATAGACATGTAAAGGCTAACCACATAAAACTTACTAATATTATCAGACACGTTGACAGTTTAGAAATCATGTTCAGGCTCTTCTTGTGGAAACCCCAGATCAGCTCTTACCAAACTGAAGTCGATGGAATCCTACCAGGCGAGGTGGCCCAGGGCCCAGACACCTGTTTTCTTGATCTCTGGAGACCTTCTTTCGAGCCTAGAAATCACAAGCTTTTTAGCAGTTAAGAGTTAATGCTGGATTTTTGCCTTTCCACAGGGCAACTCCAATACCAGCATCCCTGGATCTGATCTTTTTCTTCTTGCTGCTCCAAGACAGCTGACAAAAGCAAACAAAGGGAAAGAGATCCACTGTGCTTCATAGCTCCCGAGCACAGCCCACAAGATCCAGAAGTCGCAGAAGCAGGAGCTTCAGGATTCTGGTCATGCTGTATCCACAGCGAGGAAACAGAGCTATAGATGCTGGCGTTGTGTTTGCTCTCTCATTTCTATTTGGCTTGGGACCCTGGCACAAGGGATGGAGCCACCCACATTTAAGGTGTGTTTCCCCACTTCTTCCAACAAAATGGAGGAAATTTTAACCTAGAAACAGATATGCGTGCAGAGAGATAGCTCGGGATTATGCTGGGATGAACCAACAAATTCCTGGGGCAACCAAAAAATATCTGGAAAAGGTGAAGGCAAGATTCCTGTTCGAGTTTCTTAAAGGGTGGGACAGAGAAACTGCTGACAGACCCCAACCTCCAAAGCAATGCGCAACTAGACGCCTTCTGTCCTAAGCCACCAGTCTGTGGTCTTAGCTCTGGTGGCTCTAGCAAAGGGACAGAGTGAAAATCCAATGAGACAAGGAGAAGAAAGTATGTAGATCCAAGCCTAGCATGTGACAGATGCACCCGTATGTTTACGGAGGACCTAATTGTCTCAATAGCATTCGCTGAACTGCTACTAAATGTTCTTCTCATCAATAATTCTCTCCACGGTGCTCGGATAGATGGGAATTATCTGTCTCCTCCGTGGTACACACAAGCAAACTGGGCCTAGCTAGGAAGAGCAACAGGAAGCTATCTAGGAAGTGTTCCACCAAGCATAACAATGGGACTGAAAAAAAAATAGTAGTCAATATTGTGATGTTGTTTTAAAGCATCCTCCCCCATGAATATGTAATATAGATGTTCTACATCATCCATTGGCACACCGAGACCTCTAGAGTCATGCTATAATTTGATCCCACCAAAGGGACAGAAACTAAGAATCTAGAGAATATGGTACTCGTGCCAATGTGCGGACAACTAAATCTCCCTTTTGAGAAGGGCTGTTGTCTTAACTGCAATTGCCTGAGCTTCAGAAATCCCTGTACTCTGGCCACAGGCTAAATAGAGAGCCAACCATGTTAGGTCAAAGCCGAGCCACTGAGGGGCAGTACTGGCTTAGAACTCTGCCTGCCCGCAGAGCTTCATCAGGCCGCATCTTCTTTTACTTTATACCACTCTAAGAATGTCACAGATTAGGTATCTCATAAATAACAGAAATAAATTTCTCACAGTCCCGAAGCCTGAGATGCCCAAGTTCAGGGTGAGTGGGAAGGGCCTTCCTGCTCCGAGATCATGGTGGAAGTCGGAAGGACCAGAGAGCTGAATGCTGCTTGAAGCTTCATTGATAAGAGCCTGATCTCTCATGAAGAAGGCCCTAGTTAATCTCTTACAGGTGATGCCTCTAAATACTACCACGCTGACAGCACCCACACCGGGAACATTCAAGCTGCAGCAGACGACCCCCAAGGGCGTCTCTCACCCAACGTTACTTCTCCCTCTTCTTCCCTTGAGTGTTGTTCTTTAATATTACAGCATCCTACCCCGAATTCCTGTGTTTGTCCAGAGAACTCACTAGATTGCCTATTTTCCTCCAGCTGTCAAGAAAACCTATCGCCCTCACATGTGCCTGAGAAGAAATGCAGGAGGCAGAGAGAGCCGTAAGCTCAAGCCCTTGGCATTTGTGCTCAGATAGACACGCAATGAGTTGATGCGTGGGAGGTGGCAGCCCCTACTGTGTCCACTAACAGACCTGAGGTACTGACAGCAGAAAACGAGAGAATAAATATCCACGTGACAAGGTTTAAGCAAAGAATTCAGCTAGCCACGAGGGTTCAGACACTGCGCTTTGTTTTCTGTAGAAGCAAATCTGGAAGACAAGAAAACTAATTTTTTAAAGGAATATAGGATAAATAGGTAGAAAGTTGATCTTTACAACCACACAGATCAGTTCCACGAAGCATAACTCATGGTTAAGGATAAACATTCAGCATCATACTGCTGTCTAAATATTGATGCTTACACCGTAGACATAGCTAATGCTACTCTCGGTCTTAATTAAAGACGTAAGTTGCACGTGGTACTGAGAGCAAATGATACTCATACAGACCCTCTCAGCTCCAGGAACACTGGGGAGGAATGTAAGGGTCAGCTGATGGGAGAAGGGCATGACACAGCCATTGCAGGGACTCACAGCAGCCACAGGCGCCTACTAGGTCACGTGTAACCACAGGCTCTTCCACCCATGCACAAGTTTCCCAAATCAGTGACTCTGAGACTTCTAATATATGAGTAACTGCCTGGGCCAATTGCTTTGGTTCATTTCTCCCAGCTCATGGCTCAATTATCCCATTTAAACTAGTCTAAGTCATTACCATCTGATGTTAGCAATAGATCAGTGGTTCACTCCTCTTTCAGGTCCTCTTCCTCCTCCCCCCTCTTCCCCCTCTCCATCCTCCTCTTCCTCCCCCTCCACTTCCTCCTCCTGCTCCTTCTCCTCCCCATTCTCTTCTTCCTTCTCCCCAGCTCTTCTTCCTCCTCACCCTTTCCATTCTCCTTTCTCCTTCCTCCCCCTCTCCATTCTCCTTTCCTACCTCCCTCTCCTCCTCCTCCAGCCAATAAACTAACAAAGGCAATGAAGATCTACTCTTCACAGTACTAACACCTCCTGCCAGCCCTCCAGCGCCCCATGCCTTCTCATCCCACTGCTGTCACTGAGCAGAGTCACCTCTCCCTCATGCCTAGCTAAGCATGGGAAGAAGAGAGGGTTGTGACACTTCCCATGAGGATTACAGTGTAATCTCTGCACTGCAGAGATCTGTCAGCCCAGCCTTCTCCTCTTGGGAAACACACAGGAAGAGTGGCAGAAGATTGCTGAGGCTTCTGATTTCCAAACCAGGCTTACTTTCCACTAACTCACACCCACCTCCTGTCACTTCTTCCTACAATACGGCTTAGGGAGCAAGAGAAACTATTCAACCTCATCCTGTCCAGGAACGCCATCTTACTTTTAGCATTGCATCATTCTTCTTCTTCTTCTTCTTCTTCTTCTTCTTCTTCTTCTTCTTCTTCTTCTTCTTCTTCCTCCTCTTCCTCCTCTTCCTCTTCTTCCTCCTCTTCCTCTTCCTCCTCTTCCTCTTCCTCCTCTTCTTCTCCTTCTTTTCTTTTTCTCCTCCTCCTTCTTCTACTTCTTTTTCATATTCTTATACTTTCTTCTCTTCATCATTATCTCCTTCTTTCGCTTCTTCTATTTTATATTTTTCTTGTTTTTTGGTTTTTTTGTTGTTATTGTTGTTTTAACAAAGTCTGATACTGAACTCACTGTGAAGCAGAAGATGCGCTCCTAACCCTCCTGCCTTACAGTGCTGAGATTACATGCATGCACTGTTGTGGGGCTGGGATGACTCACATGCACTGTTGCCTTGCTGGGGTAATATGCATGCACTGTTGCAGTGCATTACTGCCACATGCAAACCTGAGCTTTAAAGACAGTTCTGAGTAACTGAGCATCACCATCAAAGCGTAGTGCACATGGGAAGAGGGGTGAAAAGCCACTTTGAAAAACAGTCTGTGTATGTTATTCTCTGGTTTAGAATACTCTCCTCCCACTCTCTGCTTAGGAGTGGGAAAATGCACACCGGTAAATCTCCCACTGGCTATAGACAGACTTCCAGAATAAGGAAGGAGATGGTGTGAGTTACAGAGTTAAATCCTTGGCCTTGCCAGAACCCAGTCTGCTTCTGCCCCCAGGACTCTGGTTTGTTCGTCCCAAACCAGCCTCATCAGGCCCACGCTCTGGGGGCGCAGGGTTTTAGGCAGTTAAAATCCCTTCAGAGCCCAGCCTTAGGTTTTATCTCAAGAAGGAAGCCAATTAACTGAGTGGCGTGGGAGAGGATGAGAACAGGAAGGAGGGAAAGCGGGCCATGGCTGAGGTGAACCGGGAGCCTTAGCCAGGGTGGTGCTGGCGGCAGGCAGAGCTCTTCTATCCTGTGACCCTGCTGAGTGCAGGAAGGGAGAATCTGAGGTAAAATGCAAATTAGGTGACGAAAGAGGTTGCTGGTGAGACCAGGAAGACTGAATTGCAAGCAGGACCCGGTTAGCATCTTAATTAAATATCTGCGTGCGACTAGGGAGAAGCTGGCTGTGCCCTGTGGAATTGTTCACCAGGGTTTGGAGGAAACGCTGGATGACAGAGACAAATGAGGAGCGAGAAGACACAGAAGGGTGCCCAGAGCCAACACCATGAATTCCTGAGGAGGAGCCCACCCTGGAGAAGCTCAAACAAACGCTTAGTGGAATCTTTGGAGAATTCCTTCACAACAGATAGTCTACACTCCACGGTCCAGCCTTAAGCGGTGAGGGGAGCCCAAACTGAGTCCTGCACTCAGGACTCCTCCATCCAAGTGGGAAGGGCCACATCAGCTTTCCTGCCAGAGAAAGAAGGTGCAGGGGAGAATGCCTAGCAGCTCAACTCACACAGGTTGGCTGTCCCTGCAGTCAACTGAAAAACAAGAATAAACGTGTCCTCTGACCTCCATGCATGCCATAGCGTGTCTGCATGTGTTCATATGATGTGTCTATACCCCATAGACACATCACACACACACACACACACACACACACACACACACATCACCAAAAAAAAAAAATAGCCATTAGGTAGGGGAATAAAAGATACCTCAAAACTAATAAGCTTTGTTATACAAAAGGACAGATTGTAAACACTGAATGCTATTAGAGGCAGTCTGTATTAGTAACATGAGAAAGCAAAGCAAGAGGACTGGAGGTTAGCTCAGTGTCAGGCACTTGCCTAAGGAGCCGAAGAGCATAAATTTAGTCCCCAGGTCTAGGAGGAAAAACTGCAGATCATGTAAAACATCTAAAAAGTGCAGATTGTTCTAAGAAGCATTCATTAACAGGTTTCTGAACCAAAAGCTCCATTTTCTATTTTTAAATGCCATCATCAGTGAGAGTTGGGGAGCAAAATTATATCTTATACTTTCTTGATATAGAAGGCTTGCTAAAATGATCTCATTCTTAATTTTGACTATATACAAATACAGATTTTATGATTTTTATAAATGTAATGAGTTCCTGTGTAGAAGTAGAATATTTGAACTTAGCCATGTAAGAAGGTAGAGCACATAAAAATAATAACAAACATTAGAAAGAAGCAAAACCCTTAAAAAAAAAAAAGACAAGTGTCCTGAAAAACACAAAATTAAAAGTTATGCGATGAGAATCTAAAAATTAAACGAAGTTGTATTCACAAGATAATGTTGGCAATATTTTAATAAGCAGAGATTTTTAACTTTTAATGTTGATATTTTCAATATTCTAAAGTGGAGAATTTTTATTTTTTTAAATAGATGAAAATAGGATAAATGTAGCTGTTTTCATTTCTAAGATATTTCGGTGCCATATGGAATATTAAATAGGACACAGGTCAAAATTTTATATCAAAATAAATTTAAAATCCAAAGGGGAGACAGAATAATATTTTCAAGTTGCACAGCATCAAATGAAACAATGGTTATTCAAATAACTAATAGTGAGAACCTGAACCATTATACAAGTTAATACATTATACAAGTTCAGTATAGAGAGAACAGGAGGAAGTTACTCTGGGGACCTTCCTGATACAGTTGGGTAACTCACTGCTGTTCTAACTGGCCACCGCGTGTTACATTAATACCGTATTTCATAGTCAATGCTTGATGGGACCTGTGTGTAAAGCTGGTTATGGTGGGGGTGTTTCCTAGAGTAATATGAAAAGTATTACATCAATTTTATGGTCCTAAATAATTCCTGACTAAAATTAAACAAATAAAGGGACTAACAAATTAATTAATTTTTAATGTGCAAAATTTTAAAGCTGTCACTTTCAAAACTTTGGGATATGCCCAGGTGGCTCTTGTTAGGATATTTGCAGTTTAATTCTTCTAGGATAAAAAAAAAAAAGAATAAAATTAAATTAACTGAGCCCTCAATCTATAAAGCAAATAAATTTAAGAGAGGTTGAAAATAATAATTTTTGAAATAAGTGTTGTTAAACTAGGGAATACAATAGCAGACACCTTAGAAACCTATGCACAGGTGTGTGTCTCTAGTCACCTGAATTAAGAACTTAAAAGCAGACTTGTGCAGATGCAAAAGTAGAAAAGATCACTATTAAGACGCTTAAAGGATGTGACAGACATGTCAGCCTGACTCAACTAGAGTCACCTGCAAAATGAGTCTTAAATCGAGATTGTTTACGGTCTCTTGGCCTGTGAGCTTGTCTAGGACAGATTGATTTAATTAGAGTGGTTAACATGCGACCACCCAGCCCGCTGAGGTTGGAACCAGCCCCTAAGGGGATGATTCCCATGGGGGGGGAAAGACCCTTTCACAGGAATCACCTAAGGAAAACACAAATATTTACATTATGATTCTTTGTAACAACAGCAAAATCACAGTTACAAAGTACCAACAAACAACAACAGGATTCTGTGGTTGGGGGATCACCACCACAGCAATGGGGAACTACACAGAAGGGTCCCAGCTTTAGGAAGGTTAGGAGCCACTGGCCCAGGGAGAGAGTCTTGAACTCTGAAGGGTGGGGCTGAACACAAGCTAGCGAGCATAGAGCATACACACTCCTTCCTCTCAGCTCTTGATTGTGAACGTGGATAGCTGCTTTCAATCCCTGCCAGTGATTTAAGGTGACTTCCCCACAGCGTTGGACTGGTACCTGGACAACAGACTATCTTCTTCCTCCATTACTGTTGCTTTTCGTCAAGGTGTCGCACCGCAGCAGCAGAAATGCAAGGAGAAAAAAGGGGTGAAGGCATAGTTTTTTAATTCCCTTCTAAAAATGTTTGGTATCCAAACCACCTGGAGGGCAGCTCATAGGCATAAGCCAGAATCTATGGGAAAAGTTAGCAAATTACCCAAAATCCACCTCCAAGAGGCAATGGACTTTAATGGGTCTTTAAACACGCAATTTTAAATATGGAGTAGGTTGGTTTTGTATGTTACATCAGAACATAGAACACATGAAAGCTTGCCAACACTGTTTGTGTAACTGATCTAATCTCGAAACCAAACCCAGACCAGAAGAAAGGGAGCCAAGAGAAGAGGAAACACCGCCATCAGCCTAGAGATGGATCCTGTGACTACAGAAAACAGCATCCTAAGTAAATCCACAGAATGCTTTTCATATCATTTCAGAACGACCTAGCATAACAAGGCTTATACTAAGGACCCGTCAGCCACTCCATATGAAGCGCTGTACTAACACAGCACATCACTGAACCATGAAAGGAGAGTCACTGCATCATGTCCTATCCAGATATGAGAAGAAGAAGAAGAAGAAGAAAAGGAGCGGATATTCAGATAAGTCTTACAGACTTATCTGAAAAAAAAATGACCTTTAAATTAAGATATTTATTAATTCAAAAGATTGTTGTTACCTGAGAAGGGGAAACAGCATACCCCAAGCCATACTTCACCATCTCGAGTGACAGAAACTCCCGACTCTACCCACAAAGCCCCTGTACCTCCTGTCTACTCTCTGGACACAGGACATTGTGCCTCAGACAGGCCAGTCCCTCAGGACATCCCTGCATTCACCTTTCTCTCTTGCTTGCCTGCAGTCCCCCCCCCCCCCCAGGCACTGCCCAGAACACCTTCTTCTGGTAATGTTTTCTTGCCTTTGTGCCTGAGACCACAAACTCCTGTGGCCACAGGCTGTGTCACACAATTTCATTATCCTACCTCATGATACCAAGCCGGTACTTGATTAGTGTTGATTGCTTGTTTAATTAATCGATACACCAAAAGTTTGCAAGGGCGTATGGGTATTGATTTCTGTACAGGGAAGCAATTCTGAATTAATAACTCAGTCATCAAATCACTCGCTCTATAGGGTCAGCCCTGAGCACTCACGCCCTGGGACGTGTGTGTCTGTGGAACAAACTTTGCGAGGTTTTCCGATTGCAACTTTTAAGGATCTGAGGAGCAAAACTGAAACACAACCTACTGTGGTTTCCCTTCCTGCTGCGGTTTCTTCTGAGGAGACTGGGAGAAGACGCAGTTGAGCTAACCCAAGTGTCCTGCATCATCAGTTATCCAGCAGTTAGAGGTACTCTCTACATGAAACCCTAACTCAAACCCAAAGCATTGACCTACCTCAGCTCATGAAAGTCTCCTTTGGCCAAACCTGAGCAAACTCCCTTCTCTTCTAAGACAAAGCTTTCCATTTTGTCACATTTTTCTATGCCAAGTGACAGGAAAGGAGACCATGCTAACAGGCCCCCTTCCACCCACTGATGAAGTCACTAGACTTCACGGTTGTAAAAATACCTCCAAGAATTGTAAATAGATCACGTACTGACTGAGGGCAAGGGGGGTGTTCTGCTTCATCATCCCCAAAGAAATCATGGCACAAAGCCCCGGGAATCCACTGAAGTTTTAGTCAGTTCAGAAACTGACTAAAACAAAGACTCGAACATCAAGGGCATCACTGGAGAACGGGCCAAACACTTTTCCTACTGCTCTCCGGTTGACTTTCTGAAAGAAATCTGACTTCTCTTCTTAGATATCCATCCGGGAGCAGTCCTAAACGTTTAGGTAAACAGACTCGGGGCTGAAGGGGTGGGAGGATCAGAGGGGATTGTCTGGGGAAAGAATGGTAGACAGACAAGATTAGTGTTAACAGCTCCAGGACTCCTGCACAGAGCAGAAAGCACAGGGGCCTGGCAGGGCTCCAGGAGGCCTGAGCTATGAAGTCAGCAAACCCGAATTATTTCATACAAATCCCCACTTGCAGAAGACGAACCGGGCTCCATAAACACACGTCCCCAGCCCTGCCAGCTGCCTTCGCATTCGCAGATGCTCACCTAAAAATCCAGACGTGAGACTTGACCATCGACTGCCTTAAAAAGCCGTTTTTACCCGTGCTTTTCTGTCTCGAGGCAATTATTGCTCGGTCACCACTTTAATTTGCCCTGACAGCCTACTGTCAGGTACCACCAAAGAAAACAGATGAAAACTAGAAGCAAGAGTTACTCTCTGGGTGATAAATGTTTATGCCAAAAAAAGATTAGTTAACAATCCATCTTCCTCCACCTGGGCTGAGGGTCTGTTTGAGGGAACTGTCAGTAGAATCATTACTAATGAAGTACCAGACTACGTGAAACAATGGTTAGGAAGGAAGTTGAAGAGATAAATGTAATTTCAGATGCCACGCCGCGGTTTTCATTAGGAAGGAAGACAGTGCGCTTTTCGGAACAGCCTGCGGGATTATAATTAATAAGGCATCAAATCTTATCCAGTCCATGTATCCATCCAGTTCTCAACCTTAACCTCCTCCTACTATACCTTGGCACCAGCCCATTGCCATAAAAATCCGGAGGGCTTGGGCTACGGAGATGGCAGGGGTTATGCAAACATGAGGTCCTGAGTTCAGATCCTCAGCTCCTTATAAAGGGGCAGATGTGATAGCGCGCAACTGTAATCCCAGCGCTCCTATGTTGATTTGAGGGAACAGAGGCAGGAGAATCAGTGTGTGATGGGTTGAATATAAATAGCCCCCATTCCCCCAACCCTGAACCCTGTAGGCTTAGTCATATTTGAATGCTTTGTCATCAGGGAGTGGCACTCGTTGAGAAGGATTAGGAGGTGTGGCTTTGTTGAAGTGGGTGTGGCCTTTGTTGGAGTGGGTGTGGCCTTTGTTGGAGTGGGTGTGGCCTTTGTTGGAGTGGGTGTGGCCTTTGTTGGAGTGCGTGTGGCTTTGTTGGAGGAAGTGTGGCTCTGGACGTGGGCTTTGGGGGTTTTAAACGTCTAAAGCTCACCTAGTGTCTCTCTCTTGGCCTATGGATCAGGATGTAGCTCTCAGCTATGCTCCACCACCATGTGTGCCGCCATGCTCCCCACTCTGATGATAATGGACTAACCCTCTGAAACTGTAAGCCAGCCCCCAGTGAAATGCTTTATTTACAGCAGTTGCCTTGGTTGTGGTGTCTTTTCCCAGCAACAGGACAGTGACTAAAACATCCCGGAAGCTCACGGTCAGCTAGCCTGGCACACACAAGAGCAAACAAGGGACCCGACCACAAAGAAGGTGGAAGATGAGAACTGATACTCAGAGGCGGGTTGTCCTCTGACATCCACGTGCATAGCATGATGTGCTCATACCTGTACTCATGCACGTGAGCATCCATAAATATACACACCGAAAGAAAGAAAGAAAGAAAGAAAGAAAGAAAGAAAGAAAGGAAGGAAGGAAGGAAGGAAGAAAGAAAGAAAGAAAGAAAGAAAGAAAGAAAGAAAGAAAGAAAGAAAGAAAGAAAGAAAGAAAGAAAAGGGAAGGAAGGAAGAAAGGAAAAAGAAAACTGGAAAAGGTAAACATTGTGATCCTCTCTCCCTTGACCAAAAAAAAAAAGGTACTAATGATTCTTAAATCTCTCATCAACCATGCTAACTCACCTGCCTCCATAATCCCATGATGGAATCCACACAAGTTGCTTTGTTCATGAGAGAGATGGTCAGAGAATGCCCACCCAGCGAGATCTCTGGCCACTGGGTTCTGGTTTGGGCATTTGGAGTCCATGAACATGAAAAGAGTGCACAAGAATGAAAGGAGAGATATCGGGGGACGGGTGCATCCCTGTAAAGTGGCACTGGATGGTTAACTGACCGTGCACCCACATCCTTACCTTTCATTTTTACTAGCTCTTTGGTGTGCTTTGATCAGATCCACCCCCACTTTCCTACGCATCCAACTAGCTGTCCCTCTTTTTAAATCCATAAAAACCAAGTTGTACTACTCAAATGTTCCTAGATATATGGTCTTCCCCTGGAGCATGGTCAGCTTAGTGGAGACGACACTCTTAGAGAAAACTGTCTTTCCCTCCGTCAGCAGTTGACAGTTGCCAACAGCTCTACAACTGTGATTTGGTTTCAATAAGAAGAGAACAAGAATTCACCATCCCCTCCGCTATTTCCTTAACAAGAAGTCTCTCTCCCCTGGAATGTCTCTTCTCTGGAAGTTCAGATACTGACATCCTTGCCTTTCCCCATCCTTTGGGTGAGTGGAGACAGCAGCTGTGTCTCGTACTCAGACCGACAGATGGATGAGAATTTGAAGTGCCCACCATTTCTGCAAACTACACTTTAGAGAGGGAAAAAAAAAAAAAAAAAAAAAAAAAAACAGAAAAAAACACTGCCCAGAGGATCTTCACCATGAGAGACTATGTATGTACAAACCAGCCGGAAGGCTTTGAGCACAAAATGCCTAGGACCAAAACCACCACGGCTGTGAGATTACATGGCAAGGACCCAAAGCTAGGCCACCCCTGTAGACTGAGCTTCACCTCTAAGTGCACAAGACTAGCCTTCTTGTAATGAGTGTAACGCTCCTTAGCCATGCTACCTGGTTTGTTACATTGTTGCAAAGTCTGGATTTTGCTTTGAGTAAAACACTTGAAGTTGAATAGTCATCTCACCTGTGCAGAGGAGGCAAGAACTCCACCACACACTGACCACTGAGGGCTGCTTAGAAAGCAGAAAAGAAACCACACATCTCCTGTGTCTGTACTGCTCCAGGGATCCAGCCAGTGGCAGGGCCCAAGGGCCCATGGGAACAGAAGAATGTGAGAGCCAAGGCTACACATGTGGGAAGTTGATGCATAAACCAGGGAGCAGGGAGGAGTTACTTCAGGGAACTCAGTGCTCACCCACAGTCTCAGGAGAAATGAGGATGAAGTGAAGTTGAAGCAGCAGTAGGGCAAGCTGGACAGGAAGACTGTGAAGAGATGTCAAGTCAGAGCCGGCCCCTCTCTCGAATGGGAACGTACCGCTCAGAACCCGTTGGGACAGGCTGGAGCTGGCACAGGAGTTAGAGATGAACTGTGACGGTCGCTCCACACCACCCCTCCCCTCACTCTCGTAGATGATTCGGGGCTGAGTTCCAGAACCCGACCCTTTTTTAAAGTAGATTTTTCTTACTCAATTCTGTTTGTCTTTAGACATTCAATGGCCTCTGTGCTGTGACATGTATGTTTTACGTTTCTGTGAGTCACACCAATTAAACAATCTCTCTTGCAAGTCATCAGTGGACTCAGGAAACCAGATTGCCTTCCCCAATGTGTGTGGGCATAAGCTAATCTCTTGAGCACACAAATAAATCATAGGGGAGAGGAATTTTTCTCTTTATCTACCTGCCTGTCTGCTTTAGGAAAAGCCACTTCAACTGCTTCAACCCCAAGACTGGGAATTAACTAGTCTTCTCTCTCAGGCTTCCAGGCCTTTGACCTTGGACTTAACCACTTGGCTTACACCACCAGCCTCTCAGGGTCTCCAGTTTATAGACACGGAGTTCTCTTTCTCTGTGCTGGAGGAGTCCATTGAATCAATATATATCTAGCTGCACAGGTAGATATACCTGTCTTTTGTGCTTACAGACACATGTGTGGGGGCTGGAGAAATGTCTCCGTGATTATGAGGAATGACTGCTCTTCCAGAAGATCTGAGTTCAGTTCCCAGCATCCACACATAAGCTAAAATAATACAAATACTATATATATATATATATATATATATATATATATATATAATTTATTTATTTATATATGGGAGCTTTGGTTCCAAAACAAAAATCACTACATGACTCTGAGAGTTCCCGCCTGGTGCTAACAAGCTAAGGATGCCCAGATTGTCTGCATTGTCCTTACAGGAAGCACACACCCACAAGGCCAGCAGAGGGGAGTCGGGAATGAGAGCAGATAGGACTCTCAAACCTAGATCAGCTAATCTAGAGGGTTTATTGAAGTTCTAGGCCAATAAGAATCTTTGCCTCAAGCAAGAAGTAGATTATGCTTGAGGAGCAACACCCTAGGCTGTCCTCTGACCTACACACATCTGAACACACACACACACACGTACACACACGCTCACACACACGATGCTTGCCCTAGACAGTCTTACTATCTCAACCCACTTACCTGCCAGCCGGCCTCCAAATAACCATTGCACACTCCAGGCCCCCAGGAACAGATGGCTGGTGTTAGGGTATGAATGGAAAATGTTCCCTGAAGAACACTTGGTCCCCAGTAGGAGAAAATGTGAACCTTTAGAGGTGAGGCCTCACTGGAGAAAGAGGGTCACCAGGAAATAGGTCCTGTGAGTCCTAGCCCTCCCTGGGTTCTGGCCCACACCCTTTCTGCCCCATAGCCCAAAATATGTGAAGCGAGCCGGCCACACTTGCTGCTGTGATGAGTACAGCACCTTGGTGTATGGTGAGACCTCCCTGCGCCACAGCCTGAAAGAGCATCTGTCTCCATCGGGTTAGCACGAATTTAAAAGCCAGAGCCTGGGTACCTCTGCTCAAAGCCAGCAGGTGTCCCTTCTCTGAGAAGCCAAATTGTGTCGTAAAATGTTGACTTCAGAAAGGTACAAACTAGAATTTATTTCTCATACCAACAGCATTTTAATATTTTCCCAATGGCTCCTAAAAATACCCTACTGTTTCCCCGCTTTGAACGTCTCCGAGTTCCTTTGAAACTTGTAGTGATTGATACAGGTTTTTAAGTCAGTTTATGGCTGTTCATGTCCCATTTCCTCCCGATTTCCAGTCTTGTCTGGCACTGCAGATTGGTAAGTCATCTGATTTTTGTCTTTTATCGAGGGCCTTTGAATTTATCAAAATGTTGAAATGACCCATCAATCAGAGTAAACGACTTCAAAGGGATTGGAGTTAAACTTTAGAAATCTGAAATGGGCGCCAACAGAAGGCTTCTTGCATTTCACCTGCAGGACAAGGAGCCGGGTGAGGAATTTCTCTTAAAAGACCTAATGAGCATGTAAGTCACATTGGAAGTCATCTGCTGTCCATATGCTTCCATTCGTGTGTGTGTGTGTGTGTGTGTTCACACGTGCAGGCATGTGTGTGCATGTTACCCAGCATCATACACTTTGTGGCCAGATATGTTTTAGGCCATTCATTTCCACCAAACTATTCCCTGTGCCTCAGAGGTCACTGTGGAAGAAAAACAAGGTGAATTTCAGGGGGGGGGGGTAAGGGGAGGGGAAGGGATGGGTGCTGCCTGAACAAATCCTGAAAAACCAGGCTGTCTGTCCAGGTTACTGCAGAGGCAGAAAGAGCATGTGGTAGTTGTTAAACGAACATCTCAGAGACACATGTCAATCACACCTGCACGACTGTATGTTTCCAAGGTAGATAAGTGTTAATACTAATTTTTTTTTAACAGATGGTGCACTCAAAATGTTTATCAGGATTTTAGAGAAAAGGTGATAGGCGCGGAAGAGGAGGAAAAAGAAGAAAGGAGGAGGAAGATGAGGTGAAGGAGGAGGGTGAAGAGGAGGGAGAGAAGGAGGAAAATAATGGAGACAGTCCAAACAGAACTAACTTCTGAAACAGAAAACTCACTTCTGGAATGTCAGTGGAAAATACAAGGTTTTCCATTGGCGACAGCGGATGAAATGTGTAATCACTAAACAAAAGCTCTAAGAAATACACACATCCACACATCCCTAGAAATATTTTGAAGAAAATGAGCTCCCAAGTCTCCCCAAAGCTGTGACAATCGGACAAGCCCGTGGTTGGAGCACTCAGGTGGCACACCAAAGGCTGCCTGTGGCTGGAGAATCTCCACAGGTGAAGATCCTAATGGGCCAGCAAGAAAGCAGCACAAGCCATGGGTGTTCTGGCCAGGGCAGCATGGCTCTCAGGCAGTCAGCAGCCTGCGGACAGGAAAGGACCATGTCTACAGCATGAAGACCTGAGCTGAAGGTCTAAAGCTGGAATGGCAAACTGGGATCAGACCATTGAGGACACCAAATATCAGGATCAGAGGTGAGGGCACATCCCTGCAGGAAAAGACTCCAGGGAGGTTTGGGGACAAGACGTGTCAGATAGGTAGATGAGTAGTGTTGCGATCAAGCTATTGCCTGCTCCAAGTCACTCCACATTGTGTGTGTTGTCTTCAAGGGACACACTGAGCCTGAATCTGCTGATAAGGCCACGCTCGCGGGCCAGAGAGTCCCAGAGATCCGCCTAGCTCCATCTCCAAAGCCCATAAGGGTCATAAGAAGCAAGTCTGGTCTTTTATGTAGGTTTTAGGGATTGAACACAGGTCTTCCTGCTCTCTAAGCAAGGTCTTCACAGACTGAGCCATCTCCCCAGTCAACTTAAAACCTTTACACAAGTAAAAATGGGGGGCATGGACTGGATTAAGATCTTGCCAGAAAGACCCCTCCACAGAGCCTGTGTGAGAGCTGCCTGGAGCCCAAGAGCTAGACCGAGCGCTCACTGTGAGACTTGCTGGAACAGAAGGGTAAGTGGCTCTCTGTAAGAGGCTGACACCACTCTTCCCTGACACCTGAGGATGTAGCGTTCAGCCCCACCCTATCAACACAGCTGCCCTGAAAGATCTATCCCCCAAAGCTCCCTATTAAAGATGAATGCCAAGAACCTTTGGGCCCTCAATTACTAGACAGAGCAGCTTACATCTAATGCCCAAGTCGCTTGCTGATTGCTTTTTGTGAAAGTGGCAGACAATGGCCCAGAGATGCACCAGCAATGGGGGCCCAGGATGGAGGAGAGAGAGGAAGGTGAGGTAGGAGAATTGGCCCTGAAGTGGCTTGCTTCCAGCATCCCACCGGAGTGTTCTCTCTCTTTTTCCTGCCCTCCCTCCCTCTCTTGTCACTCCCTCTCTCTCCTCTCTCTCTCCCTCCCTCTACTCTCTCTTTCTCCCTCTCCCTCTCCTCTTCTCTCTCTCCCTCTCTGTACTGTCTCCCCCCTCCTCTCCTCTCCTCTCTCCCTCTCCTTTTTCTTCCCTCCCTTTCCCCTTCCTCTCCCTGTCTCCTTCTCTCTCTCTCTCTCTCTCTCTCTTCCTTCTCCCCTCCCTCCCTCCCTCCCTCCTTCCCTCCCTTCCCCCCTCCCCTTCCCTAGAGAGGTTATGTCCTTCCTTCAGTTCCTGTGTCAGATTCCAGGCTGACACGTGGTAATTGATTCTGCTGCTGGTTAGAAGGCTGTTAAGTGCGAGGGATGAAGTTTCAATGAAAACAAATAGCACTTCATGGGCCTGGCCTTTCAGGGCTGAGCTTCTGTTGTGGTTGAGGCTGGGGGTGTGCAGTTCAGACCTGTGTGAGCCGGTTGTGTCTATGTCTGCACTTCCCTGACTCACCTTTACCAGCCCCCAAAGCACAGTGACAGCTAGGTTGTCTCAGTGTCACTCCTGGCTCAGTGAAGGCCCAGCGGCAGGTGGAGGCTCTGATTCGAATCAAGAAGAGCCAGTGACTTGTGCTCTGGGAGCCCTAGGAGACGCTCCCCTAGAAAAGACTTCCTTTCAAGAAAGAGAAACGGACTTCTGCGTGACCCATCAGACCTGAGTGTGGTCCTTGTTCTGTGGCAGTGTTGACGTTCTATTCCCGAGGGCCAGGAGACTTGGTCCTTATGAAGTTCAAAGCTCTCCCAGCAAACCTTTGGGTTACAGCCATGGCTACCTTCTGCTTTCCCCACACCCTCCTTCAGAACTTAAGGATGCTGGGATGGATGTCTGGGGAGGACTATCCTATGCTAAGGCTGCCTGCAGAAGGAGCCACTTGGCCCAAAATCACAGCTTTTCTGTGATGGGCTGATTGGCAGCCTGACCCTCCTGCCCCAGCTCATCAGGACACTGAAGGCCACACCCCCAGCTGCTTCCCCAGAATGACAAAAGCATCTTCCAGACACCTCTGTCCCCTCCTGATAAATTCTTTCCTGGACCACAGAAGGGTACCCTACAAGCACCAAGAGAGCTAAGTCCCACTCAGAGTCCACGGCACAGGTACCAGACGGACCCCTCCCTGGGAGCAGCCATGGTGGTCTGTCAGAGTCAGAAACTACACCTACACGGGCCACTGCTGGCCACAGCTGCTTGAGTAAAACACAGAGAAAAGAAGATTGACCTTGATGAAGCTGCCTGGGAGTGTCAGAGGGTGACACAGGCTGAGGACATCGCCATGGGTCAAACCCAGAGGTCTCCTGGTCACCGAGGGGAAAGGCCTTCCTGCGTTCATACAGCAGAAAAAGGTGAGGATGGGGCTCACCGCTGTGGTTGAACACATCCCATAAGGTTCCTGTTTTAGAAACCTTGTCCTTCAGGCATTGGGAAGTTGACCTGAAGGTGTTTGTGTCCCGGGACTCTGTCTGCGGGGATGTTAACGCCATCCTCAAAGAGGCTGAACCTTCTTTAAGGAAGTAGCTTTGTGATGAAAGTGAGTTTAAGCACCCCTTCTCCTTCCAGCTCACACTCCGATGAAGCTTCCCCCATACAATACAAAGTACCGAGGCCTGGGTCAGATGCGAGATCCCTTGGTCCTTAGACATCCCAGCCTCTAGGGATATGAAGACACCTCTGTTCTTTATAAACACACAGTCTTGGGTATTCCATGATAAGACACACAAGCGGACTAAGACACGACAGGAAAGAAGGTTGGCAGGGTGGTATCATCTGGTCTGACACACGTGAGCTGCCATATGAAGTGGCTTAATCATCTCATGGTCCTAGAGGCTACAAGCCCAAGGTCAAGTGGATTAGCCAGGGTTCTCAGCTAAGCAGAACCCACAGAGAGCAATGTGTGCATGGCGATTGGCTGTGAAGACGGGATCTCATAATATGGGGGTGGGAGGCAGCACAAGGCAGTAATTGCCAGTATGCAATCTAGACTGCAACTCGGATATGGAGGATCCAGTGTCTGAGGGTGGAAAAAGATGGGTGTCCCCACTCACAGAAAGAGGGATTCAGCATTTCATCTGTTGGACCCTCAGCGGACTGGGTGGTGCCTGTGGGGATTGATGTCAGTCTGTTCAAATGCTACCCTCCTGTAGATAAGCTGGAAAGGTTCTACCACCTGTGCAGTCATGTCTTTATCCAACTAAATAGGCACAAAATTAACCATCTCACAAGATGTCAGCAGGACGAGTTTCTCCTTGGGCTTCTGGGTGACCAACTCTTCAGATACGGGTCTCCATTCATGGCCTCAGTTTAACATAATCGCCTCTTGAAAGACTATTGATACGTAAGGGTCACATTTTGAGGGTTCTTAGTCCAATTTCCAGGCCTAAATAAGTTCTCCGACCCAAAATGGCAGACAGTGATCCTTAGAAACCCGGCAAGCTCTCTTTAGACACGAGCCACCGTTCCTTAGTCATCACTCTTATCCAACAAGACGAGGGCTGATGCCTGCTGGGTCCACCAGCTAAGGAACCCACCTGCTTCCCCAGGTGTCTGATGTTTTCTAGCAATATACATATTTGACAGTGATAAATACCCACACTGGGCTTTCTGGTGTGTTCTGGTGTGTGAACAGGGCTTGGGGGAGGTTTTAATTAGAACACTTCTAGCCCAAGCCATAATAATTTCCCATCCTGGGGCAGGGGCAGGGGCAGGGGCAGGGGCAGGGAATCAGAATCTGTAAAGTTTAGAATAATCCCTAGCATCAAGGCTGCACACACGCAGCCCCTACCCAACCACTTCTTGATTAAACAGTGTGCTCACTCCCTATGGGAAACAGATGGGTCCTGGGAGATCGTATAGTGTCCACTGAGACAAGTAGCCCCCAGCTGCTGCAAGGCCTCCTGCCAGATGCTCCGTCCTCACAGATCACAGGCTCAGGTACATGGCGTGCAGCCTTTGATCTGGGGGAGCAAGTTCTTTTCATCTCTGCCAAAAAACAAGGGTCAGGGACCATCATATTTGCCCAGAGGAGACAATAGTATTCCCTTACAGTGTTGATCCAGGGCTGTGTTAATACCCCACCCCCTGCCCCCTGTCATAATATAGTCTGAGGAGACAAGACCCAGCTGAGCCACTGAAGAATGGCAGCCTGGAGAAGATATCATGTGAACCAGACGTGGCAAAAATGGGAAGTCACACTCGTGCAATAAAAAAGTAATGTTGCTGGGGATTGGAGAGCCCAGCCATCACTTATAAAAGGTCTGGGTTCCAGGGCATGCTGGGGCACCTTAGCCAAGGGGAAGAACAAATTACTGCCTAAACAGAGAAGGTACCACACCTAGTCGATTCCTTTGGGGTCTGAGAGACACTGACTTCCCATCAGGGAACACTTTTCATACCCTATAACCCGATAACAATACAGAGGATGCCAGTTCAGATGGGAGACGAAAGAGTGGAAAGGGTCCACAGAAGGTCCAGGCTACAGGGCAAGCGGCCCCAGTTGCTCCGCCCTGTGATCCAGCAGCCCTCGTGATAGAAAGTATCACAGTGAAGCCATCACAAGAGCTGTGGCGTTTGGGGGGTCTGCTGTAGAACTACCACAACCAAGAACAGAATTCTGGTATACCAGCGTGGGAGAGGAGGAGGATGGGTCCTGTCGGTGCGCATTCCCGATGGCGGTTTCCTGTATTCAAACATACATGAACAGAGACACGCTTCCTTCCTTTCTAAAAATAAATAGGTATTAGAGAAACGTGGCAAGTCAGCGGCCTGGTGGGAGATGGTAGAAACTGGAAAGTTGTGGCAAGGGCTATAGAGCACTAAAGAGAAAGACTCCAAGCCACCCAGCCATGGTCAGTCACTCAGTAACCGCAAAGCCACACAGCTGGGCAGCCCCAGCAGCATCCATTGTCAGATGGAGGCTATGATAGCTTATGTTTGTTTTGTGGCTATAACTAAATACCAGAAGCTGGATAAACCTATAAAGGGCAAATATTTGCTGTATTCAGTAGAGACTGGGAAGTCTCAAGATCAACAGGTCGTCTCCGGGGCATCCAGCCCCTGGTCCCACACCAAACGTTCAGAAACGGAAGGTCTGCATGCAGATCTCAGAAACTTCGTATGGAGATCTTTGGGCAATTCTGATAATACAGGTCCTTAAGCCAGCGTCTCTGAGATCCCTGAGGCCGTAACAAATGACAAAACAGCAGATGCAAACACACAGGGTGCTGAGTGCTGGAACACAGAGCTGCTCACTCTCTGCGGGACTGTAGAACTCTTCATCTTGGTTTTATGGCTGAGAAAACTGAAGCTAAGTCAAATCCCAAGGCCGTAGAACAGCCAATGATAAGAGTCAGTATTTGCACTTGACCTAACTCTAGATGCTTAGCTAGGAGGCCGTAGTCAAGAAAACTCTTGAAGGTAGTTAAGGATAGAGAAGGGGCTGAGAAATCCATAACCCAAGAGGCACTTGCAGCTCACAGGACCAGTTTACCTACAAGGAAGGCAATTAGTTTTGCCAAATACTTTTGCAGCGCGGCAGCCACTTGCAATAGCGCACGAGCGCCACCTAGTGGCCACAAAGAATTGCTGATACAGTAACCTCTGCCTGAGATCACCCAGGATCTGCTCAGTACAGACTCAGCTACTAAAGCTTAACAGATGCAAGGTTCTAGATCCAGGAGGAGAAATTCCTCCACTTTTGGAAGAGGTTCTTACAATACAGTTTGATCTTAAAAATGAAAATAGCTACAATAAGCACAGCCAGTGGGAATGATAGTACTAATAAATGAAAAAAAAAAGCCATATGCAAATCATTGGCGTGTGTGCTTATAAAGAACTTAGTGCAACTATAACGAACAGCGTGTCCTGACTGGTCACTCCTGAGTCTTTAAGATGCCATCCTGCTGCCACTGTTACCCTAGCAGACCTCTGGGCCCCTTGACAAGATGAAAGGGGCGGAGGCATTTAGACGCCTCTCTACCCCATTTCCTTCCAAAGATCTTCTGGACCCAGATGAGCAAAGGAGTTGGAGACTTGTTTTGGCATGATTGACAGGGGCATGAACCACGCTAAGTAAAGGAAAATAGGCACAACTAGACTGCAGAGCATTCCTTTTAAATAAAATACCCAGGATGGGTCAACTGTTGAGTTTTAAATACACGTAGTATGTACATGTGATATACACACACATCATACAGTGTATATACATGCATTATGTCATATCTTAGTCTTTTAGATAAGAGTATATGGGAATGTGGTAGTGAGTTCTTGGGACACCAGCTTAGCTGGATTAAGGAAGTCTGATGATGGATAAAGCATGGTTATTCTTTAGCTCTATCACTGATCTGTAGCCCCCGCCCCCACCCCTGCTTTGTGGGCTCTGAGCCTGTTCTCTTGTGCTGAGGGAAGGCCCCAGTGTCTGGCATCCCGTAGGAATCACTGAGCTTCCAGTCTGTGAGAAACTTCCAGAAGACTTCCCTGATTTCATAGCTTGGGTGGGGCCGGCTTGCCCTCAGTGTGGGTGGACTTTATGCAGTCATCATGTCCCAAATAGAACAAGAGGTGGGAAGGTGCCATTTGGGCTATGTTCTGCCCCAGGATATCAGGACGATGGGCTGTGAAGTTCAGGATTCACACCAGAGACTCCAGGGCTCTAGGACAGGGCTTCACACCCCTGCAGGGCTCCGGAAGCTCTGAACTTGTGATTGTCATACAACTGACTTCCCTGGCCCTCTCTCTGTGTATCACAGCCTCTCCTAGGCTCCCTAACTGAGGGAGCAAATTCTCTAAGTTATTTCTCATAACTCCTTCTCTCTCCTAAATAGAGATGGGTAATGGCAGACAGAGATAGATTGGTCATACATACATACATACGATAGATAAAAAGATGGATAGATAATAGTTATCATAGATGATATAGGTGACTATAGATATAGATAGATGAAAGATAGATGATAGATAGATAGATAGATAAAGCTAGATGATAGATAGATAGATAGATAGATAGATATGATAGATAGATAGATAGATAGATAGATAGATAGATAGATAGATAGATAGATAGATAGATAATGGATGGATGGATGGATGGATGGATGGATGGATGGATGGATGGATGGATGTGGATGGATGGATGGATTAGGTAGGTAGACAGACAGACAGACAGAGATAGATAGATGATAGATAGATAGATAGATAGATAGATAGATAGATAGATAGATGGATTAGGTAGACAGACAGACAGACAGGGATGATAGATAGATAGATAATGGATGGATGGATGGATGGATGGATGGATGGATGGATGGATGGATGGATTAGGTAGACAGACAGACAGACAGGGATGATAGATAGATAGATAGATAGATAGATAGATAGATAGATAATGGATGGATGGATGGATGGATGGATGGATGGATGTGGATGGATGGATTAGGTAGACAGACAGACAGAGATAGATAAATAGATGATTGATAGATAGATAGATAGATAGATAGATAGATAGATAGATAGATAATGGATGGATGCATGGATGGATGGATGGATGGATGGATGTGGATGGATGGATTAGGTAGACAGACAGACAGAGATAGATAAATAGATGATAGATAGATAGATAGATAGATAGATAGATAGATAGATAGATAGATAGATAGATAGATAGATGGATGGATTAGGTAGATAGATAGATAGATAGATAGATAGATAGATAGATAGACAGACAGATAGATGGATTAGGTAGGTAGATAGATAGATAGATAGATAGATAGATAGATAGATAGATAGATAGATAGATAGAGATAGATAGATGGATGGATTAGGTAGGTAGGTAGGTAGGTAGGTAGGTAGGTAGATAGATAGATAGATAGATAGATAGATATAGATAGATGATAGAGATGATAGATACATATAGTAGATGATAGATAGATAGATAGATAGATAGATAGATAGATAGATAGATAGATAGATAGATGGATTAGGTAGGTAGGTAGGTAGGTAGGTAGGTAGGTAGGTAGGTAGATAGATAGATAGATAGATAGATAGATAGATAGATAGATAGATAGATAGATAGATAATGGATGGGTAGATAGATAATAGATAGCAAGGGAGACAGACAGACAGACAGACAATACACACAAAGGTAACAGAGACAAGAGGAGGCATGGGGACAAGGTGAGAAATAACCATTTGCTGACATCTCCGTGGGCCTTGTCTATTCATTTAGGGACCCTTGGCTACTCTGGGCTGCCTTCCTTCAAACAAGGCTGATAGAGACAGAGAGAAAAAATAGATTATGCATTGGTGTCTGGGATAGAAAGATAGAACTCATCTTCAGCAATGAAGTGTTAGAGAATCAGCTAGAAAACAAACTGGTCAGACTTGACGTTGCTGCTGCGTGAAGCAGGCTTCCGCATGCGTGGAGGAGGTCGGATCCCTCTGGGATGCTTCCAGCCTCAGGGTCCTGGCATGAGAAACCCAGTCTGGAAGCATCCAGGGCTTCCTTCATCTGTGGACCTTTCTCTCCAACATCAGAAGGAACCCGGCAGTTGGCCAACAGGCACACATTCCAGACACACACCCAGCTAATGAAAACCACACACAGGCGGGAAAAGAGATGCGCTTTACCTGCGCCACGGACAATCTGGAACGAGGGAGGCAGATGGAAAATCGCCTCCGGGACTTTACTCAGAATCTGCTACATCTAAGCAGGAATTGAGTTTCTCAAAAATAAAACCATTCTGTTTACAAACATACTGTTTTTGCCAAAGAGAATTCTTTATTTTAGGTGCTTTGGGAAAACTGCAGAGTCCTTGAGTTTAGGGCCAAAGACGCCCAAAATGTTGCAATCCTAAACCTTTGGCCGTGACAAAAACATGTTTGCAAGTGGAAACTTTTCGGTGTGGGGCTTCTCCTGCTGTTTTGTTTGGGTGTGTGTTTGCTTGCTTGCTTGGTGCCAAAGGATTTCCTCCAAGGCTTCCCAGAAGCAGGGAGCTGGGGTCAGCACTCCTTGGTGTGTTGGCCTCGGGCCACTTGTGCCCCTCCTCAGACAAACTGAACAGTTTGAGAAGGGGAAAAAAAAAGTCAGCTTGGGGAGCTATTGTTTCCCTGCCTCCAAAGTAGTTGGGAATTTTTGGGGTTTTGTTTTGTTTTGTTTTGTTTTGTTGTTGTTTTTTGCTGGTGTTGTTTTTTGTTTTTTAAGATTTCCTTGTTTTATGTATGTGAGTACACTGTTGCTGTCTTCAGACACACCACAAGAGGGCATCAGATCTCATTACAGATGGATGTGAGCCACCATGTGGTTGCTGGGAATTGAACTCAGGACCTCTGGAAGAGCAGTCAGTGCTCTTAACCACTGAGCCATCTTTCCAGCCCCTTCAAGTGTGTGTGTGTGTGTGTGTGTGTGTGTGTGTGTGTGTGTGTGTGTGTGTGTGTACATACACCACATGTGAGGCTTTTTTGGTTTTTGGGGGTTTTTTTTGGTTTTGGGGGTTTGTTGTTGTTGTTTGTTGTTTTTTATTGTTTTTTTTTCCCCCCTGGATTCTGGCTATCTAGATTCGGGTCCTCGTTGTTGCATCCAGCACCCTCCCAACCCTGCCTTTAGGGGAGAATTGGATGTCCACAGTTGACTCTCCATTAGCCAGCCCTTCCCTTTCCACCTCTCGGCTATACCAGTGACAATTTCATATATTTACAATGGCTCTTGGCCTATCAAAACCAGGCATTGAGGGAGGCCCAGCCCCTCAAATAGATCCTCATGGGAGGCAGGGACAATGGCCGTGCCCTCAGCCTCTGGTTCACTCTGAGTGTGCTGGAAGCCACTCACTCACTCTGCTCCTTGCCTCTCAATTGGCCGCTTTGAGAGAATAAGGAGTCCAAGCAGCACACCCAACACAGGACAAAGACAAACCGAAGCAGGAGACTGGGGGCTGGACCTGATGGAGTACTGAGGCCGACACAGGACTCAGGGCGACACTCAGCCTAGATAGGCAGCTGAGAGAGAAGAGAATGGCACCCAAGTCAGTCCTGAGAGTCCAGGGGAACCAAGTTCAAGGGCCACCGTGGTTACCTGGGTAGCAGCGGGCTGTGCACCAGCATCACACAGCACTCCACCATCATCCATCTTCTCTAGAGCAATGCCCAAACTCCCTCAAACTCCCTCTGAGTTCAGTGAGGACCTCAGCGCCTCGTGGGCCAATCATGATGAGCCCATCTTGAGAGTCAGAAAGGGCGCTCCGCCCCCCCCTCCCCCGCCCCCCACTCACCTCTGTTCCTTGTGATCCATACTACCTCTGAGTCAGGACTGTCCTGTGTCTTCGACCACATGGGGACTGTGCTTTCTGCCTACAACACTCTACTTACATCGGCCTAACTTCTGCTCATTTTCAGACCATTTCAGACAGCCTGTGTGTCACCAGGTCGCCTCCTCCAGAAAGTCCCATGCTTTCGCCAGCAGCAGTGATACCCACTGGCCAAAATAACAAGACAATACATTAAAGAGACCTCAAAAGTAAGCAATGGTGTTGGCATCAGAAACTGGTCGCCTCGGAATCCAGCGATGACGTCACCCCTAGGCAACAGCGACACTCATGCATCTGTTGCCATGGCAACTGCCACATTTCCAATGTGCACCTCACCTGCTTTGCGCACTCACCTGTGCACCTGATATTCATGGTTACGTCCTGGCCTGAATAAAAGGCAGGGCTCCAGACCCCTCTCTCCCCTTCTTCTTTGTTCCCCTCGTTCCTCCTCCTCTTCCCCTCTTTCCCCAATAAATCTCTTCTCATAGAGCTGTGCTGGTCTGGTGTGATCTGTCCAGATACAAGCCACCTTCTAACACAACAGATGGGTGGTGGTACCACACTGCCAGCAAGGACCCTGTCCCTTGGGATAGCTTCAGCTTCTGGGTGGTAGCGAGATGTCTGTCACTGTTGTAGACGCTACATTTCTAGAAAAGTGAGTTTTCCTTTCTGCCTTGCCAGCCTGAAGAGAGGCTGCCTCCACCAGAAATCCTCTTACAGGATGGGAGTGTTGGGGGAGGGGAGGCATTAGGTAATTTCCCTCTCTACCTTGCTGCCCTAAGACAGCATCTCTCTTCATCAGAATCTGCTGCTTTGAGCAGGCTAGTTTGTTGTACACTCTCTGCATTGGGCCCGTCTCTGCCCCCAATGCTGGGCTTGAAAACACTGGAGTTTTTGTACAAATACTAAGAATCAGGAGTCAAGTTCTCGTGCTGGCCTCCCACCCAGTGAGCCTCTCCTCCGGCCCTCCCCTTACACTCTATGGGCCAAAATTAGTTTGCATATCTGTCATTCTGCCAAGGGGGTAGGCACAAGTGGCATTATCACTGGGCCACCCCCGGGGACTCCACATAGGCTCAGCTTCCTCTGAGGTGTTTGGCTGAAGAGCTGAAGAGCAGGCGTGGCTCTCTGATTAAAGATTTTATCTAGAAAGAAGTTAGAAGTGGCAGGCAGTTGGTGGGATTCATCTTGTTCTATGGTCCTTGAAGAGTCTTAGCATCCTTATTGAAGACATTGCCTGATCTGAAGGTAAAAACTGCACACAAGCTCTCTGCTCCCCACCCTCTCTGCATACTGAAACTCCATCTCTCAGAGCCCACCCTAAGGAGACTTTCTGAGCCCTCCAGCCACACACACTGTCCCCAGTACTGTGACCTATACTCCAATGTTATCACATAGCAGTCTTTCTTAATATTTTCGGACTGTAAAAGCCCCAGAATGACAAGTCAGATGTGCCTTGCTTACCCTGAGGTCTGGCCAGCATCTGTCTCCATGCTCAGCACATATGAGATGCTCTACAAACAGCTGTGAGTGAACAAAAGCCCTAAGTCAGCATCCAGGATGGAACATCTGGCCCTGAGGGCCACTGTACCCCTGTTGTGTGTGCCTGGGCAAGTTGCTGAGCCTCTCGCAAACAAAATTAAAACTCCTGGATGTCTCCAAGACCCTCATCAAGGCTTCTGATGAACAAATTGCTACAATGTAATAAAAATCTACCCTTCCGCTTGTGTGAAGTTCAGAAGCCAAGAAAGATTCTGCTCTTCTGGAATCCCAGAAGAAGAATTCACCCCTTGCCTCTACCCTAGACCCTGCTGGCCACTGGCAACCTGTGGAATTCCGTGCATTGGCAGCAGCACTCCATTCTCTGCCTGCATCTTTATATCAATGTCTCCATTGTGTATCCATCTCAAATCCCCTGTCTTTTCCCTTATGAGGACACCAGCCAGCGGAGTTAAGTCTCCTGCTAAATCCACCATGACCTCACCCTGAGATCCCTCTCAGGAGGCTGGCCTTCTGTGAGGCCCTATTTCCAGATTAAAGTCACAGTCTCAGTGTGTCAGTCAACTTCCCATGGCTCTGATAAAATACCCAGATAAAAGGCTCCAGACAGAAGATGTCTTTGGACACAAGGTTTCAGAGAATTCAGTCCATACTCACTTGGCTATTTTGTGGCCAGGACTGAGGTGAGGCAGAACAGCAAGGTGGGGGACACAGGGTAGAGCTGAGCAACTTACCTCACAGCTGCCAGGAGGCAAAGAGAATGGGAGAAGGAGGCTGAGGACAAACCATACCCTTTACGGGTTCCTGAAGTACCTTCTCCAGCAAGGTCCCATCTCCTCAACTTTCCACGGCTTTCAATTGCCCACCCCCACAGATGACGTCTAAGACCTCACTATCCAATCATCTCCCGAAGGCCTCATCTAGAAAGCTAAGCATCAGGGAGCAAACATTAGGACACTTCTTACCCCAGCCACAGTCCTGGGGTACAGAGGATAGCAGACTTTGCCATGTTTAGGAGTACAGAAATAATTCTAGGCCCACTACCAGCTCCATCCAGATCCTGATAGCTATTAAACCTGGCTGTCGATTTCACAGACACCACTCATGGGCTGGAATGTTTCTTCCCTCTGCATTGTGGAGTATCCAACTGCCCTCAATCTGAAGGCTGGAAGGTTTTTCAGTGTGTCTTGCTCTTCTTCACTCCTTAAAACATCAGCGGTGACTCCGTCACCAGGATTCAGATCCCATTCTCAAACCCAGGCCCACACTGCATCAGTCCTGGGGCTGACTTGCGACAGCGTACAAGTCCCCGGAAGTTCTGCCTCAGAGGCAAGTACAGCTTCCGGCCAGCACTTTATTCCCGGTGCTTCGGAGTCCTCTCAAAGGGGCACTTGCCACTAAGCCTGATAAACTGGGTTCCATCCCTGGAGTCTGGGTGGTAGAAGGAAGGAACCCAACTCCTGGAAGCCGCCCTCTGACCTCTACTCACAACCCCATGCACACATGCCTGCTCGTACACACATGCTTGCTCACACACACTATATTAACAATCGAAGTCTCCCATGAAGGCTAAGACCCTGGAGGAATCGGCCGGAGACTTGTGGGTTTCCTGAGCGAGTCCTGCTTAAGGAGAACCAGGTTAGCCTCGCACTGGCCACAGGAGACCAGGCTCACTGCGGCTGAGGTGTCACACAGTACCATGTTCTTAATGTGTCCCCCAGTGGGGAAACATATTCCTCAAAGTTCTCCACCAGCTTGCATGGAGCGATGCTATTGATGGATGGGGTGGTGAGCTCATTTTTCTTTCTAGGGGAACGCGGGCTGCAGGCTTCCCGGCTGGCAAACCGGCCCTCTGGAAGCCAGGTCCCCAGAGACAAAACTCCACCAGGAACCAAGTTGAAGCTGCGTGCGGCTCTTACGTTATGTCTATTTTAAAAGTTGACTTTGGCAGAGGCGCTGACCACTCACACAATATATCTGCTCCACAAAAAGATAAGGAGGAAGGAGAAGTCAAACACTGGGCTTTTCTTTAAATTCTCACTTGGAAGCAAATACCTTGGCTTCTAGGGAGGAATATGAAACCAGACTCCCTGATGAGGTTCTCATTGGAACACATCATAAAGAAAAGATTGAAGCTATAAATAATTTGTTTTTAAAGACTCTGCGTGTGCACATGTCTCCTGACTGGCGAGTTGTGAGGAGTTTGAGTGTCCAGGTCACTTTCTAGCCGAGGCTGTGTTTTTCCAGAAGCATGGGAATGAGGCTCCGTGATGAAGTGAATCAGATCATCTTTTAAAGAGTCGCTGGGAGGAGCTCCTCCTCGGGGTTGCGGGAGGGGGGCATGGGGGTGCTTCAGGCGAAGAAGATGAAACAACTAAATCATCCCAAATGGGCCAGCCCTACTGCCAGATGCTTAAATAATTAGGAACAGGTTGGCAAATGGTTTGGTGGGTGAGAGGGCTGGTCATCAAGGCTGACCATCTGAATTTAAATCCCATCCCCAGAATCCACACAGTGGAAGAGAGAACCAATTCCTGAAAGTTGTCCTCTGGCCTATACACACACACATTATGGCAGGCACACACACACAAACACACACTCATATATATATATATATATATATATATATATATATATATATAAACACAAATACACACATAAATACATACACACACACCATGGCAGGCACACACACACAAATAAATATAAATATATATATATATATATATATACATATATATACAAATACACACATAAATACATGTACACACAAATACACACCATGGCAGCCATACCCACACAAACACACACACACACAAATACATACACACACAAATATACTTTTACCATAGCAGGAATACACACACAAGCACATACACAAATATATATACACACAATACACACATAAATACATACATACACACATCATAGCAGGCACACAAATACATAGACATACAAATAAGCACACACAAATACACACATATACAAATACACTCACACACAAATATATACATACAAATATACACACGTACACAAACATACACACCATGATAGACATACACACAAATACACAGATACACAAACACACACAAACATATACACCATGGTAGGTACACATATGCACACACACACACCATGGCAGGCACACACACACACAAATATATATAAACACAAATACATACACACACACCATGGCAGCCACACACACAAATACATATACACACATAAATACATACATATTCAAATATACTTTTACTATAGCAGGCATACACACACAAGCACATACACAAATATATATACACACAAATATACACATAAATACATACATACACACATCATAGCATGCACACACAAACACACACACAAATACAAACACATACAAATAAGCACACACAAATACACACATATACAAATACACTCACCACAAATATATACATACACACATACACAAGCATACACACCATGGTAGGCATACACACAAATACAAAGATACACGAACACACACAAACATATACACCATGGTAGGTACACATATGCACACACACACCATAGTAGACAAACACACAAATGTACACACCATAATAAGCACACACGCACACACATACACACACAAAGACAGAGCCCTTTCATCTTAGACCTTTGAACAAAACAGCAAAAACTTTACAAAACTTTACGAAAGAAAACCTGATGTGGAGATTCAACAGCAAGTACTTATGCCCTTTAACTGGCAAGCCATCTTTCCAGACCTCATTGCTGTATTTTAAAGGGGTAGCGGGAAGTTTTCCATGATAAAAAGCCACTTAGCTGGATCACCAAGCCCAAAACAAAAGACAGGAAATAGTTGTAACAGAAGCCATTTTTGAACAGGAAAAAAAAAAGTAGAAAAAGAAAGAGAGAAGGAGAAGGCCCTAAAGACAGAGGGAAAACACCCCGACTAACCGACTAACCGACTAACCGACTAACCGACTCACCAACTCACCGACTAACCATAAAGACAGAGGGAAAACACCGGGACTAACCGACTAACCATAAGCCCATGCAAAGTTGAAAAGAAATACTCTGGTTGTATTTTGTCAGTCAAATGTTTGCAAATGTCTGGACTTTTTCTAAATATTTCCTGCTGTTAATAGCAAAGAGGGTTCAGATGCTGGTAAAAAAAAAAAAAAAAGAAAAAGAAAAGACAAACTATAGCCCTTTCTTCTGCATATTCTTGATTACAGCTGCTCCTTCCAGCTTCAGCAGGAGTCCCCACTGTGAGGTAGGGTGCTCACTGGGCTGCACCAGGAGTCCCCACTGTGTGGTAGGGTGCTCGCTGGGCTGCCCCAGGAGTCCCCACTGTGAGGTAGGGTGCTCACTGGGCTGCCCCAGGAGTCCTCACTGTGAGGTAGGGTGCTCGCTGGGCTGCCCCAGGAGTCCTCACTGTGAGGTAGGGTGCTCACTGGGCTGCCCCAGGAGTCCCCACTGTGAGGTAGGGTGCTCGCTGGGCTGCCCCAGGAGTCCCCACTGTGAGGTAGGGTGTTTGCTGGGCTGCCCCAGGAGTCCCCACTGTGAGGTAGGGTGCTCACTGGGCTGCACCAGGAGTCCCCACTGTGAGGTAGGGTGTTTGCTGGGCTGCCCCAGGAGTCCCCACTGTGAGGTAGGGTGCTCACTGGGCTGCACCAGGAGTCCCCACTGTGAGGTAGGGTGCTCACGGGGCTGCCACTGGAGTTGTTTTTTTGGAACTGACTGAGAACACGAATCCAAGGACACACAGAGAACTTCAAAGTAGAAGCTGGAATAAAGGAGTTGAGGATGCACTTAGCACATTTTTCATTTCTCCTTCTCCAACCTGTGTGAGGACCCAGATGCTGATGGACACCAGAAGAAACCTCTATGTGGCTGCATGCCAGGGGGCTCTGCCAGGCCCTGAGGGCAAAGGGGGTGCCAGCTACAGCTAGTTACATGGTGTGCACAGCTGGAGGACAGTCTCTGGGGCTGCCTGAGTTGTCCCCTATGGCCTTTTTTTTTTTTTCATCAGAAGTAACTTTGGAGACAGCTGGCCAACCCTAGGTGAGGTGGCTGTTGAGGGCGAAGCTTGTGAACTCTCAACTCAGCTGACTGTAATGAAGACCAGACACCCAGATGCTCATGCAGAGTCAGCTCCTCGGGAAGAGGGGGGGTTAGGAGGGAGAGGAGGGGTGGGAGGAGAAACCAAGCTGGCTCTTTTCACAGCACAAGGGGGACAGCTATGCAGGGCAGTCCCACCTCCAGACTGGGGTGGGCATAAGTGTCCTCTGGAGCCCCCCCCTCCCAGGTGACATGCAACAGAAAAGATGCAAATTAAGAGGCTGAGGGGCTGCTGCCAGCTCCTACCCTGGCTCACCTGGCTCAGAGGACAAGAGCTGAGGGACTAGGGTAGATCTGCATTAAGTTCTTACTGCCTCTTACTGGCCTTTGTGTCCCGCTCAAGGCCTATTCCTAAGAAATACATTGAGGGACAGAAGTCAGAGAGTCTGTCATGCAACAAGCATTCCACCAGGACAGCACATGCCAGGAGGAGGATCTACAACTCCACTGCTGGAGGCTGGGGCGATGTCTCCATGGATAAGAGCTGGATTTGCAAATGTAAGGGCTGGAGTTCGAACCCCAGCACCTTGCCAAAAGACGAACATGACTGTATGTACTGGGAGGCAAAGATAGGTTCACTGGACAGACAGCCCAGCCAAGCTTCTGGTTCCCTGAGACAATAAAGTAGAGAATGATAGGAGCACACTCACCAGCCTGCTCTGTGTGTGCACGCGCACCCACACACACCACAGAGGTGGGGGAGGGACTTGGAAGGACTCAGCCTTGACCTTGAACTCCTGGCCCCCAAAACTCTGAGACAATGAGTGTTGGTGTTCAAGCCACCCCATCTGCAGTATTTTATTAAACATTCTAATAACAGTCAGCCACCCGTGAGTCACCATTAAAAACCTGCCCTAAAATTCACAAGTGGTCTGTATCTGTGATGATATAAACACACAGTTACCCAGGCTCAACTGTGATGGTTTGTATATCCTTGGACCAGGGAGTGGCACCATCTGAAGGTGTGGCCTTGTTGGAATAGGTGTGACCTGGTTGGAATGGGTGTGTCACTGTGGGTGTGGGTATAAGATCCTCATCCTAGTTGCCTGGAAGTCAGTCTTCCAGTAGCAGCCTTTGAATGAAGACATAGAACTCTCAGCTCTGCCTGTGCCATGCCTGCCTGGATGCTGCCCTGCTCCCACCTTGATGATAATGGACTGAACCTCTAAACCTGTAAGCCAGCCCCAATTAAATGTTTTTTATAAGACTTGCCTTGGTCATGGTGTCTGTTCACAGCAGTAAAACCCTAACTAAGACACTCAACCATTCATTTTATCTCTGATTTTAACAAAATAAATGTTTCCAGGGCCTCAAATGGTCACATGGGCCGTGGGTACTGTGCCTTCTGCATCTCCTGGAGGAAGGGACTCCACAGGAACATCCCCTAAAGCCTGAAGGCAGCCTCTGCCGGGGTGACACATTAACACTGTTCTGTCTCAAGGCTTCTCCACAGTCCCCGGTTCCCTAGATGGAAGATCTGTCAGAGATGCTCAACCAACATAGTCACCTCTGCATCCAGCATGGCCTGGATGTAGCGAGTACCAATAAGTAACCATATAAACTTGAACCAAATCAATAGGGGTCTAGGGCCACTCTCAGTCACTATGAAAAGTTCAAAGGTGGATGTGCTTGTAATAATGGGTCCTCAGTTCTGTCCAGAAAAGGTTTTGACATTGAAATAAAATGTCTTTAAAAAGATAAAACAAGATTTATTTACTTATTTTGATGTATGTAAGCACATTGTAGCTCATCTTCAGATTGTAGCTGTCTTCAAGACCCACCAGAAGAGGGCATCAGATCCCATTACAGATGGTTGTGAGCCACCATGTGGTTGCTGGGAATTGAACTCAGGATCTCTGGAAGAGCAGTCAGTGCTCTCAACCTCTGAGCCGTCTCTCAAGCACCAAAATGAATGTCTTATAAACATCTTTTCAGGTCCATGTTTCTGCCCTCTCCCTCTTTATCCAATCATTGTTTTTCTCTCTGCACAGCTTAGAGGGGTTTGCTCTTGTGCTCACTCATGCTCACTCACATACTATGTGCGTGTGTGTGTGTGCATGCATGTGCCTGTGAGTATCTGTGTGCATGCATGTGTGTATGTGTATGCATGTGTGTGTGCATGCATATGCACATATATGTGCAGAAGTAAGCAGGTGTGTGTGCATGTAGGCCTGTGTGCGTGTACACATGTGTGTATGTGCATGCATGTGTGCACGTGCGTGTATGTGCATGCATGTGTGAACATGTGTGCACATGTGCATGAGTGTGTGACTGTGATACATACAGAGAGGCCAGGAACTGAGTATCCTGCTCTATGCCTCTCTAACCCATACCTTTGAGACAGAATCACTTGCTGAATGTGGTGCTCGAGGTCTCCTGTCTCTGTTCCCTCAGCACTGAGGTCCTAGACACACTGGGTCCCATCCTCTTTTTACAGGAGTGCTGGCCCCAAGCCCAGGACCTCCTGATTGCGCAGGAAGAGCTTTACTCCTGAGCCTCGCCCCAGCCAGAGAACAGTTTCTCTATAGCAGAACTGACTGGTTTTGCTTTCTGTATAGGAAGCTTTCTCAGATTCCGATGTTTCCATGGATGTTGTGAAACTCTAGGAAGACCTGACCTTTCCCAGCCCAGCCTCATGGCTCAGGAAAAGCGCATGCCCCAAGTTAATCTCAGCCTTTCCCGCTGACCACTCTTGACCTTCACCTTAACTCGGAATGACCAGGGCCGTTTCCTCACCCAGAACCCACACTGACAAAGAAAGAAAAAACTACTTAGCTCCTTCTCCCTTCTGCCACACGCAATTTCTGCATTTTACCAAGACTATAAAGACTTCTAAATGTCTAACTGCGTGTCATGAACCCTTGAGTGTCCCCCCGAAAGGATGCTGGTTCTGCGGACATCGGTTTGGAAGACAGCGTTTACAGGGGTAAGCCGGTTTCTTTAAACATAAAATATAATAAGATGAAGCAAAAACGTTCAGCCTGAAGTTGGACACAGAAACACGACAAGACGAAAAGAGCCCATGAGCAGCACCAGAGTCAGAGACCTGCTCGCTCTCACAGTAGGGAGTTCTGTGAAAGCACTAAGCTGAAAGCTATAACACATACACAGAGGATCTGGTGCAAGCCCGTGTCAGCTTGGTGCTTGCGGCTTCGTCCTCTGTGCTTTCATGTGTATCGTGGTTGATTCAGAGGACATGTTCTCCTGGCGCCTTCCATCCTTTCTGACTCTTAGAATCTTTCCATCCCCTCTACCACAGGATCCCCTGAGTTCTAAGGGGAGAGATACGATGGAGACCTATAATGTCTGACTGTGGGTCTCTGCATCTGTTCCCATCTGCTGCCAGAGGCAGCCTCTCTGATGATGACTGAATAAGGCACTGAGCCATAGGTATAGCAGAAAACCATTACAAGTTATGTTACTGTTTTTGTTGGTGGTGATGGCAGTGGTGGGTTTTGGTTTGGGTTGGTTTGTTGTTTTGGGTTTTTTTGTTGTTTTTGTGTGTTGTTTTTGTTTTTTACCAATTGTGCTTGGTTTCACCCTAGGCCTTTGGACTCTCTAGTCTCTGGTTCTTGGTTAGCCAAGCAGTGTCGGGTTTGGGCTACCGCTCTATGGATGTAAATTTGGGAGACAGAGTTTAAAGGGCTAAACCAGTTTCTATAATGCTCCAACTTCTCAGAGCTGTAAGCAATTACCATGATCTCCACAAGATAGAGAGGGAGAAGCTTGGTGTGGCTCATTCCTGGCATCCTAGAACTTGGAAAGCTGAGACAGGAGGATTGGGAGTTCAAGGCCAGCATGGGCTACACTGTGCAATTGTATCTCAAATACAAATACACACACATATACAGAGGTATACACACAGCTATACATACACACACACATATAGAGACATATACAGCTCTACTTAGACACATATGTAGAGGTATACACACCAGTATACACATACACACATGTATACACAAGTATACATACACACAGGTATACACACATATATACAAAGGCATATACACAAGTGTATATACACACAGGTATTCACACATGTACATACACACATATGCAGAGACATATACACAGGTCTATATACACACATATACAAAGGCATACACACAGATGTATATATACATGTACATACAAACAGGCAAATACATACACAGAGGCATACTCACAGGTATACACACATATACAGAGGCATACACACAGGTGCATGTACACACATGTATACACACAGCTATACACACATATACAGAGGCATACACACAGGTGTAAATACACACATGTACATAGACACAGGTATACACACACATATACAGAGGCATACACACAGGTGTATGTACACACATGTATACACACAGCTATACACACATATATACAGGGACATACACACAGGTGTATATATACACATGTACATTGACACAGGTATACACACATATACAGAGGTACACATGTAGGTGTATATGCACACATGTACATACATACAAGTGTACATACATACATATATAGAGGCATACACACAGATGTCAATACATATTCAAAAACTACTCTGGGACTCCTAGTGGAGGGATTTGAAGGAGACACCCTTTTCATAAGGACTAGCTACTGCGGACTGATGTTGTTATATAGTCTTAAAGATAATATGATTTGTGTCAGAGCTCAGAACAGCCCAGAAGAGCCTCTCCTTCAGAAAGAGGGGAGTGTGAGATAAGAGTCTGTTTGCCTGGGGAAATGGACCTAGCATAAGAAAAGATTTACAAGTTGTGTTTGAAGAGCAGCAGATGACTGGTGGAAAGGTTTCCTGTGGTTGGCCATAAGACCACAGCAGAGCGAGAGAAGTGGTGAGTAAGGTAAAGGAGAACTTCGGCCCTGTGGGATGTGGAAACCAGGAACTCAGTTTCTAGGCAAAGGCTCAGAAGCAAGAGTTTGAGGGACATAACTGGGTATGGCTCTAATCATCCACTTAGCAAGGAGAAAAGAGCCACAACCAACAGGGCTGTGACCCAGGCACATGACAGCTCCACTGTAGTGTAGACACAATGGCAACGAGCATGTTAAGAGACTCATGTTCCACACCCAGAAATGTTGGGCATGCAGTTTAAACCAACAGGAAGTCAGTGGTCCTATCTATCTGTAAAATAAGATCTTCCCATGGTATAACCCTAACAGGGTGCTAGTGTGTGAGACTGAGCGTCACGTTTCCATGCAGAGTTGGGCAAGGCTCAGGGGGATGAGATGTGCTGAGGTTTCACACTCTACTCACTCTCTGTGGGCTGAAAGGGATGGGTAGCTGACAGTGTCAAGCCTGTCTCCACAAGGAGAGCTGCTGTCTCAGTCTGAACAGCCAAGGAGCCGAATGCAAGTCCCTGCTCATCTGGGAAAGGGACAGGGCCTCCTTTGCACCCACGAGGCACAAATCTGGAAGAGATGAGGGAGAGCTGGGAAGACTGGCGGGAGGGCAGAGGGAAGGGCAGGAGTTCATCTTCCCTTTGGAGGTCAAGCCAGACAACCACCATGTTGTCCAGCATCTTAAACAATGGATCCAACTCACATCCTACTTTCTTGTTCCCCAGCCACTTCCCAAACTACCAAAAATCTATTAACAGTTCCTGAGTATGAAAAAAAAAAAGAAAGAAAGAAAGAAAGAAACCTATTCACAGCATTCCAGAATTGACTGAATGGTATAGGAAATAGAACATACAAAACCTCATGGCCTCCCCAGGGAGTCAAGTCAGCAAACGTCCTCAGCTCTGAGCTCTGTGTGTGCTGTAGTCAAAGCGGGTATTTCTCGGGATGCATCACTGATGTGTTGGTCCCTCTGTCTGGCACCGCCAAGCTCACACCTCACACTCTTCCATGTGGTTTTCTTAACCCCAGTGGTAGGAAAGAGAAAATAATACCAAGGAGAAAGGTACCTACTTGGGTATCTCAGACTTGATCATAGTGACAGCTGATGGCAAGATATCATCTAGAATGTTAGAATTACTCACTTTCCCGGGATTAATACAACTCTGCTTACTGGGATGAAATATGACATCCTTCAGTTTAAAGGCAACAAAAAAAATCCTGACCTGTCATAACAGATGAGGCCATGTACCTCGGGACCTTGGTGGTTTGTTGAATCGTCTTCTTGTCTATCAGAGGGCAAGCTTCCAATGTTGATCCTTACCACAGAATCCGCTCCACTTCCTGCCTCTGACTGACCCTTTAATAAGAAAATTAAGCAGGTAGCACGAGTCAATTAATCAGAATAACAGAGTGGTTTTTATAAACTCAACTGCCAAGGCATTAACATACGGCATGTTTTTCGAAAAATGGAAGAATGGCTAAAATCTGAGTATAGACTGTTTGGTGATATATGATTTTTGTAAGTGAAGTACTGAATAATTCATTCGTGTGGGAAGTGGTAATTAAGTGCCTACTAAGAGCCAGTCAGGATCCCAAACTCTGGAGGTCAGAGTCAAGGACAGGCCACCACCATGTTCTATGAAGCATGCTTCATGATTGTGAAGGGGTCGTGGACAGACTGCAATACACAAATCAGGGACTTCATGTCCGCCCAGATGACAGAGAGCAGGGGAAGCCTGGAGTGAGGGACGTCCAGAGCAAATGAACATTGTTGACATGGAAACAAGCTGTGACAAGAAGCAAGGCTTCAGACCCATGGGAAATTGGCAAAGTCTTTTCCCACATGAGTCAAGGTCAGATTTGGCAAAGCCTTCTCCCTTGTGCCCAGGTACGAGCATTTGTGGATTACTGATCAGTATGAACAAAAACTTGCGATCGTGGCTTCCATCTCCCTGATATCTGCAGCCTGGGACAGCTTGCCTACAGAGACCTCCTACCTAAACCAGCTAACCCCCCCCCCCATGTGCTATGTTAGCTGGTATGGTTGTAGAGATCACCTGACCCGAAGATTTTCTGTATGTGTGTCTTTCCTTCTGTCCTTTCTTCATTCCCTGACTGCCCAGGTCTGGGTTCCAGGACCAAGCCTTATGGAACACAGCACCTAGATGTTAGCCTTCAGCCCTGCTGCTAGGAGGGGAGAGTCTCTCATGAGGAACAATGGACATATGCTGAGATCTGAGAAGCAGACTGAGACCTTGGGCAGTACAGTACACTGTCTATCAATACCCACGAGGCAGAAAGCCCAGTAGCTGGAGGCTATAGGGTTCAGTAGTCCATGAAGCCAATAGTCCAGCAGTCCTGATGTAGCACTGAGAGCCTAGAAACTACCTCAAGGAGTGGCTGCCATTCAGTCTACCATGAAGGCTGAAGAAGCTGGAGTCATGTCATGGAGGACCACAGGCACATGTAGACGTACTCAGTGCTCTTGGAAAAATGGGAAGGCCCAATCCTGCTTTTCTTCTCTCTCTCTCTCTGGGCTCTCCGTTGCAAGCTGCTGTCTGCTGCCTACACTAAGAGTGGGCCTTCACCCTCCGATCAATCTTTTCTGGAAACGCCCTTGTAGATATGCCCAGCAGTGTGTCTCTCAGGTGCTTCAAAATCCGCTCAAGTGGACAGTGAAGATCAGCCATCTAGAGGAGGGTCTGGGGTGAGGCAGTGACCCCAGGAAAGAAAACAGAAAGCTGGTGTCTCACTGATAGCATGAGCATGAGCAAACAAGAGATCTCTCATGACCAGAGCTGGAATGAGAAGAGCATGTAGGAACACAATGGAAGACAACACTACCAACTTCCACTCAGAAAGGGAAAGAAGAGTCAAATGTCGGGGGGCAACTCAGCTCTGTTCCCACAGGTACATCTGAGAAGTTCATCCTTCATCCACGGTGCAGGTTCTCTGTATGTTGTTGCAAACCAGGTATGCAAATAGGTATGGGTTGGTGTAAGGCATTTGAAACCCAACCCCACATCGTGATGGAAAACAAGGACAGTCATGCAATTGATTTCTCAGAAGTGTCGGGTATAGGAGGAAGAGGCTAGCGTAGAGATGGGGAGCCGACCCAGGGTGTCATAGAGAGGCTGAGGGTTTTCAAGAGAAAGCAGTTGGTGCATTGAAATCATCAGAATAAAATAATTTCAATAATGTGTAATCAACACCAGTAGACAGAACAGAAAGGAAGTTGGGATGAACAGATATTGGCTATTTTCGGCTCCAATAAATTCAGCACATACCAGGGAATATCTATGCCTTAGCTCAGTTTCCTGTTGCTGTGACAAAATACCTGGACAAAAGCAATCCAAGGGAGAAACGGACTCACAAGTTTAGGTTGACAGTCCATCATTGCTGGGAACCTAAACCTGTCAGAACCTAAAGCAGCTAGTCACACTATACCCACAGGCAAGAGAAGAAAGCAGTCAATTAGTGCACACATGCTAGTGTTCAGTTTGCTTTCTCTATTCTCATACAGTGCAGGATTACCTACATAGGGAATGATACCACCCACAGTGGACAGGTATTTCTAATAATCAAGATAATCCCCCATAGATGTGTACACTCGCTAATCTAATCTAAACCATTCTTTACTGAGTCTCCTTTTCCAGGTGAATCTACATTGTGTTAAGTTGTCAATTAGAATTAATCTATAAGAACAAAGAAGTGCCAAATGATAAAATGCAAAAGTCAGTGATTCTCAAACTTTACAATTTTCAAATTCTCAAATTTTACAAAAATGTGTAAAAATGTTCAAGTAAAAATGTATGGCCCACTCTTGGAGATTTGGATGCCACAAGCCTTTATGAAAGCCCAGGACTTTAAATGTCTAACCAGCATCAAATATTTTCTAATGAGAAGTCAGACCAAAAATATGCTCTTGGAAATACTGTGAAATGTGTCTCACTTTAAGTCAAAATGGGGAACAATTTTAGCAAAGCTATTTTAATAATGAAGTATTTTTCCAGGGTTTCCCTAGTACAGGTTTTCTTTGAAGGCTTCGTTTATGACTGGTTTACTCCCCAAGTAACCTGAACTTCATAGCATTGGGGTGGGGTGTCCCCAAAATAAGATCAACAGTTCTTGCAAGCATGAGACTAACCAGAACATTTAAGAGAAGATGTCTACAGCTTCCTGCTTCGACCCTGCTGCGCATTGAATCAGCATTCCACTCCAGGACACACTGAAAAGAAAAGACTCCAAAAATACAGCAGATTCTGAGCTTCATCCAGGTGTGGAAGCAACTAAAAAGCTTGTCGCTAATCCAACATCAATTCCTTAATAGTCCCTGAATCTGACAAGCATCTGCTGGAAGAACTGTGCTGCCAAGAAAAGGCTCATACGCCTCCCTGCCAAAGAAGAAGTTTAAGATTCCTGGGTGTCAGCAGAGCCTGCGCTAGAGACCTTGGTCCAACTGTGAGTTTTCAAAGTAAATATTATTACAATGATGTACAGTTGTAGCTGCCTGATTAATCAGGCAGCTGAAGCACTCGGGTGGATCAGAGGGCATCCTAATGTAAGCACGGGATCTGTAATTGTCACCATCAACCCCGACAGCTCCTCAAATCAGTCAGCAAGGATTTGCCACTGGTGTTATGACAACAAGAAGAGCCCAGGAAGATCTGAAACTGGAAAATTCAGCAAACCTGCACTTAAGCCTGTGCCAAACAGCAGGCTGTCTAGCTGGTGGAGATTGTTAAGGGAAATGACAGCCTAATGGGTAACAAAAGAAGCTGGGAGTCACTGTCACTCAAACCTCTCACAGCACCAGAGGTAAAGGCGACCAGTGTCACACCTGCTCCTGACCTTTTCTTCTCTTCTGCTGTAGCAATTTCCACCCAAGGTTAGCAATGGCTGTTGTGTCAAGAAGATGGTGGCTGGAAGAAAATGAAGATGGATCACTAAGGAGGACATGGCAAGCACCAATGCTACAGTTTCTTTTCACTTTATTTGTTTTTACTAATTTATTTTTATCACCAAAGTAATATTTATAACACAATTATATACACTTTGTGTGATGGTTGGCATTCACTGTTACTTTGACAGGATTTGGAATCACCTGGCAGGCCTTTAGACATGCATGTAGGAGATTATTTTTGTGGCATTGGTTGAAGTGGGAAGACCTGACCACTGTGAGCGGCACCATCCCCTTGGCTGAGATCCTAAACCATATAGCTAGAGAATAGAGCTGAACAGCAGCATGCATTTGTCACGTTCTGCTTCCTGACTGTGAATTTGATATACCCACCTACTTCAGGCTCCCACAGCCTTGGTTGATTTATTGTAGTAGGCTATACCTTGGTGTTGTATATAAACAATTGTTTATAGCTTCATATCCATGCTTATTGCTAGGCTCTTAACAAATATGAAAGAAGTGGGATGAGACTAGACATTCAGCAACAGATGAGCAGATACTGAAAATGGGGTTTATATGCACAGTGGGAGAGTATTCGGACAGAGGTAACAGGGAAACTGATGAAACTGGAAACTATTGTATTGAGTGAGATAACCCAGGCTTAGCTACCACATGTTCTCCTACATATGAGGATCTGGGCTTTGATTTTTGGGTGTGTATTTGTGTGGGGGTGACTGTGGTTCAGGGACAGGAAACTAGAAAGAAAACTATGAGAGAGGGAAGAGAGTCCTTAGGGGAGGGGTTGGGAGAGTGATAAAAACAAATGTGTTGTGAAGGTAGAGGGGGAACACTGGAGCATACAGGCAGGGAGATGAGGGAGAACAGGTAGTAAACATGAATGACTCAAGTTACTGTATAGTGAAAATGCCATCATGAAACCTGTTACTTTTTTGCTGCTATAGAAAGTACCAAGTGTGACAGGCAAGTTTGCCTAATTGTTCATCTAGTTAAAAACCAGATCCAGAAGAAATTCTCAGACACACTGTAACAGGCACAGAGAAAGAAGCTGCTCTGGCTGGGAAGCATGGTTTTCTCACAAAGTCCTACAATGTAGCTCAAAGCAGGACAGAATGTGGCAGGGCTCGCCCTTCCTCTTGTCTTCTTCCTTGGCTGCACAGCCAGGTAAAGCACTGAGCAATGACTATCTAGCTAACCAGCTCTACCAGCAAGGGGTAGAATATGTCCCTCTCCTAACCCTGCACTCATCTGGGATTCTTGGAACAGCAGAGCTTTGGAGGACAGGCTGCCCTAGATGATTACCTGTGAGGCCAGGCTGTGCCTGTGGCATAAATGATCAATCTTGTAGAACCAGATTGGTTCCCATAAGAGATAACATTGATGTAAAAATAACTTCTATTTGCCAGATGTAATTGTCATCTCAAAGGCTTACTGCTGAGTAAGCTCACCCTTTCTAGTTCTTTCTGTACTCTGGCTGGCTGAGTCAACACAGAGACTCTGTCTCAAACTCTCTCCAAGCTGACTGACTCAAACTGGCTTCTCTCAGCTTCTCACTGAATTGCTCTGCTTGGATACAAATTAACTCTGGATAATTGTTCTGATTGTTTCATTTCCTTCATAGCCTCTGGTTTCAGCTGCCGCTGCTCACCTGCACTGAACTGCATGGGTTCGCTAACGAATTCAACTCCACTGCATTGTCTTCACTGACTCCCAAACTGCTCACTCTCCCCCTGCACTGCTCTGAAATAGCTTCACTTTCTGTGCTGTCCTCATGAGTGTTAGCTGTGTCCCACCTCTGATTCATTATGTCAGATCTTTCTCTCATCTGTCACTTCATCTGCCCCTCAATTAAAAGTTACTTTCAAACATGACTGCTTCTTTCTACAAACTAACTTTACCTCCATTGTTAGAATTTAAATGTGTGTACTAAGGGTGTGTCTGTATTCCAGCCAGAGGGATTAAAGGTATGGGCCATGTTACTGGATTACAATTCCTTTACACATTGATTGATACAGACTTCTTCAGATCCCTGTAGAACCAGAACTGAGAGATTCTTCAACCAGTTTGACCAAACTGTTCAGTTATGCATACCTCTGCCCCAGTTCTTTCTGGACACAAGCCTAAAGCTAAAGATGAGCTTGTGGGCAGTGAATCTCTTCATTTGTTGCTCTTCACAATGGGCTCATTCACACTCCCCCCTCTGCTTTTTGTCTTTGCTCTCATTCATTCACATGTTGCTGTGGGTGACAGACTGAGCCCCTGTGAGCAGGAAGAGACCCTGCTTGCACCTGAGTGAACTGAATGAAAGAATGACCTGCCGGGGACTGGGAAATAGCTCACCGGTTAACAGCACTGGCTACTCTTCCACAGGACCCAGGTTCAATTTCCAGCACCTACATGATGGCTCACAATTGTCTCTAACTCCAGTTCCAAGGGATGTGGTGCACTCTGATGCAGTCTGTATAAAGGCGAGAAGACAGAAAAAGCAGCAAAGAACACATATTAAGTGTGTGTTTGTGAACAGTTTGTAGAAGTGAGGCTGGAAACAGAGGAAGGGTGTGGCCACCCAGTAGTTATCAAGACTGATATGTGCATGAGAACAGAGCCCTCCAAATCCTCCTTTGGGGTGCTTGTCTGTCTATCCCCTTGAAATGTACTTGCCCCCAGTCCTATCTGGCTACTCTCTAGCCAGGGATTCTAGGCCCCTCACATCTTCTCATTTCAATAGTCATCAAAGTTCGTTATACAATACTTTCTGGCTGCTCCAGTGACCTGCAGGAGTCATCAGACACCTTATTGTCTTGTTTGCCACTGTCTTACAAACATAGAACAAATCCCTGAGCCAGAGTGAGCCTTGCTTGGGCATGATTAAATGCAGAGCACACACCCACAAATGAGAACTCTCCTTCATAGGATCTGTAGAGCAGAAAGCAGCGTCCCATTGGAGAAACACAGTAGAGTAGAACAGGCCCTAGGATCCTCATTCAACCTCCAAAACACAGCAGGGTACTGTCTTGCGCGCGCCCGACTGGCCAGGAAGAACAACGCTGCAACAGGATCCTTCTGCACACGTTTATTGGGAGAGCTTGATTGTAGAGGCGAAGAGACCCCAAGCCCAGAACTGGTGCTGCTTATATAGGCCTAGGAGAGGCATTCTCTCTCATCTGATTGGTTAACTTGTCTCTCATCTGATTGGTTAACTTGTCTCTCATCTGATTGGTTAACTTGTCTCTCATCTGATTGGTTAACTTTGGTTAATTCTCAAAACCTCATCTTGGCAAAAGAACCTTTACTGCCTATGTATGTGTGGTGGCCAGCAGTCGCCAACTACCACTCTGTAACTGCCACTCTGCAACGGCCACTCTGTAACTGCCACTCTGCAACGGCTTCCCACAGTACTGCAGCTCACCCAGCCTGTCCAGCTTCTCAAAGGAAGCTGTCATGCTAGACACACTCTGATTCATAGGGTTGGTGGTTTTCGTATGATAGGCCAGAATCCCATAGTCCCACAGAGGGCCCTTTCTCCTTCTCCTTCTCCTTCTCCTTCTCCTTCTCCTTCTCCTTCTCCTTCTCCTTCTCCTTCTCCTTCTCCTTCTCCTTCTCCTTCTCCTCCTCCTTCTTCTCTTCCTTCTCTTCCTCCTCTCCTTCTCTTTCTTCTCCTTCTTCTCTTCCTCCTCCTCTTTCTCCTTCTCCTCCTTCTCCTCTCATCCTCCTGCACCCCCTCTTTCTATACCTTCTCCTCCTCTTCCTCCTTCTTCTATACCTATTTGTAGGTTTCACCTTCCTACAGTGTTTGCAGTAGACTGTAATTAACACAGAGACCCACAACTAACCCAGGTGTAGAGAATAAGTGACCACAGAATGCTCATCCATAAGTGAAATACCTATACTACATTCCCCCTCCAAAGGTTCAGAGATCACTGAGGAAGAAGAGGCAGAAAGACTTTGAGAGCCAGAGGCAGTGAATGACTACAAGGAAAGAAATGTCTTCAGGACACAACAGGACAAATGTGAACATCCAGGGGTCACAACAGCACATGAAAGACCCGTACAAGCCCAAGCCAGATGAAATGCTCACAGGGAGATGGAAGTTGGGCATGGAGCCTTACCCCTGGCCATAAAGCTATAGGTAATTGTTCATTGCTTGGAGAGGGAGAGACAGTTTTCAATAAGAATGTAGCTCCTAGTGAGTTAGCCACACTGCAGCGGAAGACCACTGTCTTAGGATTACTAGCGCTGCAATGAAATACCAAAAAGCTTGCTAGGGTGGAAAAGGCTTATTCAGCTTAGGCTTCCACATCATAGTCCATCACTGAAGGAATCAGGAACTCAAACAGGCCAGGAACCTGGAGGCAGGAGCTGATGCAGAGGCCATGTGCTGCTTACTGGGTTACTCCACATAGCTTGCTCGACTTGCTTTTTTATAGAACCCAGAACCACCAGTGTAGGGATGGCACCACCTACAGTGGGCTAGGCCCTCTTCAATCAATTAAGAAGATGCCTTACCTCTATGCCCCAGTATAGGGGAATACCAGGACCAGGAATGGGAGTGGGTGGGATAGGGAGCAGGGGGAGAGGGGAGGGGATAGGGGATTTTCGGAGGGGAAACTAGGAAAGGGGATAACATTTGAAATGTAAAGAAAGAAAATATCTAATTAAAAAAAACTTGATGTTTTTATGTATATATATATATAAAAAAAAAAGCCAGCCATGGTGGCACACGCCTTTAATCTCAGCGTTTGGGAGGCAGAGGCAGGTGGATTTCTGAATTCAAGGCCAGCCTGGTCTACAAAGTGAGTTTCAGGACAGCCAGGGCTACACAGAGAAACCCTGTCTTGAAGAAACAAAAAGAAAGAGAGAGAGAGAGAGAGAGAGAGAGAGAGAGAGAGAGAGAGAGAAAGCAAGCAAATGCCTTACAACTGGATATTATGGAGGTTCCTTCCTTTCAGATAATTCTAACTTGTGTCAAGTTGACATAAAACTATTCAACACACACACACAGACTGCACAGAGCAAATTGGTCACAGTGGATTTTTTTAAGGACTTAAAGTTGTGTGGGTAGGGAAATGGGGTAAATCTGGGAAGGGGGGTGAATATGATCAAAACAGGTTTAACAAAACTTTCAAACAACTAATAAAAATTAAAGAAAATACAATCAGAGGTTAAAGGAGAGGATACTGCTTCCTGGACAAGCAAACTTTCCCCTGTGAATCTCCAGGATTTGGATATAGAGAGACTGATGTTGCACACTTACAGGTTTCAAAAGCCCAGAAAGACCCACTATTCCTAAAGTCAAGCCCTTGAGAATAGCTAGAGGGGACCTCACATGGCAAGGAGCCAAGGCAGCTATTCAATGTCTGACAGATTCAGAGGGCTGGAAGCAGAGGAAAGCCACGATTAGAGTAATTTCATCTATGTGTTTCCAGAGATTAATTATATTTATTGCTTCTGACACCAGTCAGGAAGAGCAAACATCTTTTGTGAGCCTCACAACACAAGTCGAAAAGCATGACTCCTAATGGCTGATTTTGTTTTATTATGTCTGACTAGAAGCCAAAGGTAGACAGCACTTAGAGCTGTCTGTGGACATTAACGTTTGAAAGAAACACAGATGGATCCCCTCTGACTGCCTCCTGGCACCTGCACACACTACCCACCTCCACCCATTTATATATGAGCCGAAGAGGGATGGGAGGGAGCCCAACACCTCCAGGGTTCCTGGTGCATGCAGCTGCCACATCCAATGCACGCTACTAGGTATTTCTGGGTCCCCTCATATGATAAGACAGAGGTCCCTGGTCCCCAAGGATGCACAGGGATGAATGAGAGCCTACCAGACATCACCCCTAAAGATGATATTATGTGCCATGGAGCAGGTAAGATAATCATGGAATGAGACTACATCTGTCAGGAAGGAACATGTGTGCTCTAGCTGAGACATGCATAAAAGGTAGGGCAGACAGACAGACACCATGAATCTCTTAGGCAGGGGCAAATGGAAATTGGATTCTGGCTGCCAATACCAGAAAGCAAAGCAAAGAAACCTAGGAGGGAGGGGAGAATCTTTGTTCCCGCATCTTTGGATAGCATGTGTTGCTGTGGGGAAGACACCAGGACACGACAAGTCATACAGGCGAAGGAAGACCTTGGATGCGACTGGAGCTCCGACATCCCTTTTATAGTAAGGAGCACTCATGACCTTGAGCACAGGGGTGAGTGATCAGGTCTACACTGACTGGGGATGAATAGAGAGGTGGCAAATAGAGAGGTTGCATCTGACCCTTGGGGCCATCAGACCCTTTGGACCTGCCTCTCCTGGGCTGGTTATAAACCACTGATCCAAACAGAGTGAGCTATGGTGCAGAATTCAATAGTGCTTAAGACTTACAGACTTTACCATCTCAGTACGGCTAGTCAGCTGGCCTGTGACCCTGACAATCATGTTCCCATTGATAAATGCAAGCCTTCATTCCAAGCAAGCAGTTTTGAAGTCCTTGGGTAAATAACCTACTAGTGAGAAATGGATTTCCCTCCAAATGAAGACTCGCTTTGTATTGCAAAGTTTCCTCTACTTTAAAGAAAATTGAAAATCTTCTGTAAAGATGAAGTATTTAGGGGCTCAAACCATGAAGACATTCACAGTTGTTCCCATGGCATCAGACAAAAGTACAGCCCACCAGGGAGACCCTCACTAGCTACAGACTGGACTGTTTATATGTACCCTAAATCATACATGCATACACCATAACACACACACATACCCCAAACACTCAACATACAGCATACATAACATATATACACACCACATACCTGCACACCATACACATATACATATCCCACATATATACACAACACATGAGCACATATCATACATACATGTATATGTATATATATACATACAAAATACATACACACATACCACATACACAGCACACACATGATATATATATATACATATATACATACACACAAATACTCAACATATAGCACATACAACATATACATACCTCACATACTTGCAAAACACACATACTCACATCATACCACATACATAACTACTAACACACAAACAATACATAACACACACATGCACACAGACTATACAACACATATACATTATGCACAGATGGACAATATACACAACACATAAAACATATACAACACACACACAACAAAAAGGGTATATCTTGGAAAAATATAAAATCTTTGTAGGGTTAATTTTACTGAAACTTGTTCTTAGTTCTTCAGCTGTAAGTCCCTGATGGCACAGCACAGGGAGGGGAAACTACTTAAGCTACCTAAGAAAACAGTCACACCCGTGTTCCACTGTGCTGATGAAATCCCAGCGCACCTGTCTCCTTTGGTTCACTTTGAAAACAGCACTCTGGAGCTACTTAAGAAACCTAATGCAAAATAATAATGATTTCACAGATTATACTATTTGATTTTAAGGGAGTAAAAATGATGGGAGAAGGGGCTCAGGTCCCAGTTAGTGATACAGATCTCATGGCAGATGTGCACATGAAGAAGAATGAACACATGTGCACATGACTATGGCAGATGGGCACATGACCATGGCAGATGGGCACATGAACATGAATAAACACATGTGCGCATGAACATGAATAAGCACATGTGCACATGAACATGGCAGACAGGCACATGAACATGGCAGATGAACACATGAACATGAATGAACACATGTGCACATGCATGTGAATGAAAGAGAATCTCTTCCACTCTGGGTTGTCAGTGTGCCCTCCCTTTTCCTCAAACAAGGCATGTGTGTCTTCTTTCTCCTGCGTGTTTTCTGGGTCTTACCCAATGTCCAAAATTTCATGCTGCCAAATCTAAATCCCTAACTAACAAAAAGGTTTCTACTGTGTACTTCAAAAGATGCAACTCAAAATATGTGATAAAAGTATCCCATAAAACTACAGATGTTAGCATAAATGTGCTCAGTGGGAACATTAATAACTATGTAAATATTGTAACATTTTATTTGAGCAGAATTTTAAACCCTGAAACAGAAAGAATTTAGAATTCCTTTCCATCTCCCATTTCCCAAACATTACCATTCATCATGTAGGTGTGTTTGGATATGTATAGAGGTTAGAGACTAAACACTGAATGCTGTATCTTCCAAAGAATTCTCTTACAAATCCAGAGTTTCATTATCAAAGTAAGACAAGGAACAATGCCACTGTTCATACCTTACACACAGAGAGAGAGAGAGAGAGAGAGAGAGAGAGAGAGAGAGAGAGAGAGAGAGAGAGCTTCCCAAGAGCTAGGGTTTCAGGCAAGCCCCATCATGCCAGCAGCTGGTTTTGACTAACTGAGACTTGTATTGGTAGTTGAACCCTTTTGTATGACTAGATGGTTTTTCCCATACGTGGGGTGGGGGAATGTGTATATGTATATGTATGTATATATTTATGTATATGTATAGATATAGCATACATGTGTATACAGCCATTTGTTGAGTACTCAGAGGCATGCTGCCCTAAGCACACACAGTCATCTGTTTATATTTAACTGCTTATTTTCAATTACTACTTTCAAATACCTGGGAATGAATTGCCTGGGCCATGTGATGATTCTATATTTCACTTTCTGAGGGACCACTAAACTACCATTATATACTTACTAGTGTCTACTAAGTTCAAGCACCCTTTTACATGGAGTACTGTGCACACCCACGAGCCAGCACCCCAGCCCTTTAGCTAACTGGCTGTGACAACCGTTTCCCTAAATGAAAGTCAGAGTTACAATTCCTATGGGTGTTTGGCTTTACAGAAAGTGAGTACTAGACCAAGTCATCATAATGGAGTCCCCAATTTCTAAAAGCCTCTTCCCTCTAAATATTCACAATTTCAGTGCCTGGAGGTAAATAAACCTATTTACTCAATTAATGCTGCTAACCTTCAAGTAGGTCAAATTTGTCTACAGCATCACATGGATAAAGCACATCTCTAGCCCGTACACATTCCTCTGCTCTAATGCAAAAGACAGAAAGCCTGAGTGAGCTTGGCCAAATCACTGCAATGGATTCAAGCTCACTGAAGCCAGCTTAGGCAAAGAGGAGCTATCTGAAGGCAGTGGGATTAGCTGAGTTTATGGATTGAAAGAAAACAGAATCAGCTTCTGTAGCGTGAGGCCAGAGCACAGACTAGGAGATCAGACCGGAGGTGAGGAGGAGAGAGTTGCCAACTAGGGAAGGAGATGGGTCGGGAGGCCTGTTGAGTCTCTGGACTTGCCAGTGTTTTCTATGGTTACTCACTCACTGACAGCCAGTAAATTCCTCTAACAGTTTTCGGGGAATGATTCTACACTTACAAATATGAGGCAGTGTGACCAGTTTAGGCAAGCTTCTAGAATCACCCAAGTGGCCTTGATTATCAGTAAGGCATGTGGACAAGGAGAAAGGCAAGACTACTGTTCTGAAGCCTCTAGGAAGACACCACCATGTATGTAAATATACATGCCAAACCACAAATGGTCCTAGTTTTCAAGTGAGACAAATAACTAAAGGTGTTCTCTCTCTCTCTCTCTCTCTCTCTCTCTCTCTCTCTCTCTCTCTCTTGTCTTGTTCTCTCACTTCACTTGCTCTTGCTCTGTCACTCTCTTGTTCTCTTGCTCCCTCTCTTGCTCCCTCTGTTGCTCTCTCTCTTGCTCTCATACTCTCTCTTACCCTCACTCCCTCTCACTTCCTCTCATTCTCTCTCTCTCATTCTCTCTTTTGCTCTCTCTCACTTTCCTCTCTCCTGTCTCCTCTCTCTTTCATCTCTCTTTTCTCTCCCTCTCCCTCCCTCTCCCTCTCCTTCCCTCTATCTCTTTCCCTCTCTTGCTCTCCACTCGTATTCTTTCTGGTTAGATGATGCAAAAACTATTCCAAGGTCCGAGTTGGAAAAAGTGACTGAACTATAGCTATGGCAGAAGAAAGAAACCCTGAAAGTCTGATCAAGATCAGTGACTTTGGAGTCAGGCACACAGCACTTCAGGTCTTCCTCCCCCAACTCTGGATCCTCTAAAAGCATCAATATTTTCATCAGGGGGTGTGATGGTAGAAATAACACCGTCTACCAAGTAGGCTTAAGTGAGATCATCTCTACCCTAATGGTCAGTAATGGGAGGAATATTAATGTGCCCCTGTCAATGACCCAACTTAGAGTTTAGTGTAACAGGACTAAATATATTTTCAAAGTGTCAAATAGTTTGGGGAAATATTTTTAAAATAATATTTCACATTTTTTGAGAAACTTTGGGGTTGGTTTTATAATGGCTTTTAAATACTTTGCACTGAACGGTAGAGCATTTGCTAATGTTGCACGAGAAAGAAGCACAGAGCCACTCCTGTCTGTTTACAAAATATCCAGGGTATTTCTCGAACTTTCCTCCACCACTTATTCCTTCTTCTATTGTGGACTTGAAGGGTGTGTCCTTTGTGGATAGAATTTCTCTGATTATCAACAGACACTAAAAGACACTAAGGAGACTGATATTGGGTGAAAATGAGTTCCCTGGCTCTATGTGTGAAGACCGTTGACGTTTATAGTAGGTCTCTCACCGGCAGACAAGTGAGACAGTGAAGGATGTTTTTCATTAAAGACGTAGGACAAGATGCCTACAACCAATCAAACTGTGCCCTCCCAGGGTGGGGGGACATTTTTTGATACCAACTAGGTTGTAATTGTTTACTTTCAAAACCTGTATCCCCAGCCTGTCTATTGACTGTAGTTTTCCAAACCACAACTTCCACATGATCACATATTGTAGAAGCCTGTTCTCTGTGCATGACATGCCAATTTCCCTGTTGAACTATGATAACCTAAGGGAGTCCCATGCAAGATTGGGTTCATTAGTGTTCTGTTGGGGACCAAGGAAGGGCACATCAGGCTGTGTGCCCTCTAGGGTCTCCCCAAGGATATACAAGCAATACACGCAGTCAACACTTCTACAGGTCTAGAGACTTTTATTTGGTGGTATAACCGTCTGCAAGTTGCCCTCACTCTTATATAAAACTACAACCAAAATAAACTTACTAGTTCACCAACTTAGACATAGGTGCGATTGTGTCTGTGGTCTATCATTGGTGCCCTATTGCAGGCAAATAGATGTAAAGCCTCATTTCCCCTGAAAGACCCACAATGTGAGGACTCCCCCACGTTCTGACTCAGGAGAGGCGATACCCCAAAATCACCCACAAGAAACGATCTTGCTGCAAACTGCAAGAGGATTTTTATTCAAGAGCGCTCTCAGGCCCACAGTCATACACCACGCAGGGGTAGAGGACCGTGGCCCCCCGAGTAGCTGGATAAGGGGGTATTTAAAGGAAGAAACCACAACTCAAGGAGGTGGGGAGGGCGTTGTTGGAAAATACCAAAAATACCAGTTAAGAGTCACAAGGAAGTGCAAAGTCACAAGTGTCAGGTTATCTCTCAAGACAGTTTCTAAGAGCCCCTAACAATCTAAGAGCCCCTAACAATAGCACATTTGCTATTGCTATTGTGGGTGGAGGAAGGAATGTCGCTATCTGTTTTATGACCAGCATACCTCGGAGCACCTGGCCACAGAGGCCACATTCCCAAGCTTGGCTTAAAGGCCTAGAATTTTGTTTTTATGTTTTACTTCTTTCACCCCGAGAAGAGTTCACAAGACATCACCGGATATTTTGTATTAAAATATTATTGCCTGGGTTTTCTCCTGGGTTAGCCTTTCCTACTGCCAGTGAATCTCCACGTTACTCCTTCCCTCCGGTTGGCTGGTAACCTCACAAATCAAACAGCCCCTATCATAGCTCAGAAGCTGTTGGCAATTTCCCTCAGCCTTGCCTCAGGATATCCAAGGATATGAAGCAGGGGCTTGTGACCTGTTACAGAAAGCACATGATGATTCAGGAGGGAAATGGAGACGAGACGGGATCCCTCCCACCCAGCAGTTCAGCATCATTCACCTGAGCTATGTGACCACATCTGTTCCAGGGTCTGCTTCCTGGCTGAGACAATGGAAGTACATCTGCCAGGATCAAAGGAACAAAGCCTGCCAGGATCTGCAAAGACCTCACTCGGGTGCCTTTTCCGCCTCCATAATTGCATCTTCACTGACAAAGAAAACAGAAGACATGAAGGTGAACCTTTCTCCCACATAAATGCCTGTGTTTAAAATAAATCTCTCAAAACTCAACAATGCAAGTGGATCACCCTGCAGAGTTTGGCCCTTTCCCAAAAAGCTATCATTCAGTTCCTCCCAGAGGTGGGGGAACGTTTATCTTCAAAGCTCTGCTTACGGCGACGTAAGCGCAGCTCCGCTAGCCGACCTCCAGCAGTCTAAACTGCAAGTCTCTCCTAAAAGTGCAAACCCTGAGTCTGACCTCGCCTACCGAGCTCACAGGACTCAGAACATGTTCATGACCTCCAAATCCCATGAAATCCACATGGTACTGCCAAATTTCTCTCACGCTTTCTGAAGAACAGGAATAACTCTCCTATGCTCCTCCGCCTCGACAGGAACCGCCCACCTCCAGCCTGGCCCAGAGCCTCATCTCTCACGGTGTCCAAAAACTGTAATCTTTACTTCTCTGATGAATTCTGACCCTGACAAAAACAAAAAACAAAAAAGGCTTCCAGGGTGGCTACGACACAGTAGGTGCCGACCTAAGGGTTAAGAATTCACACTCCCAGATGATAATCAACAGTGTATTGTTCTAGATAATTAAATACACCTGCGCCAAGTTCCTCGAGGCTCTACTCTTTGGAGAGGATTCAAATTTTTAAAATGTAAAAAGAAGGGGGGGGAGAAAAAATGGTCCAAGAATATGAATTTCATTTCTCATATATATTTTCCTAGATGTCTGTCTGTCTAATATGTCACTATATATTTTGGGTTTTCCCTACAATTTTACCAGCCCCATCCTCTTTGGCACATGTAGAGTCTCTCGGCATTCTGCATCCTTCTTCTCTTCTCTCAGGAGAGCATCACATGGAAGCACAATACATCTTAGATGGAACGTAGCATCAATCTTGGACTAACCAGGTTGTACAGAGCTCTGGAGGCAAGGATGAGCAATCATGGTTCACTTGGAAGGTGGACACGTTTATTCAAAAATGGTTTGTTTGTTTGTTTGTTTTTTTTCCTACTCCCTCCGTGCTGAACACAGTGTTCCCATCTCAGCTCTTGAAGAGGATTTTGCATCTGTTGGAAACGGTAGACTACAATAGGAGTGGACACAGGCTCCGACAGAAGAATGGGCGTATGCTTAACAAGGAAGAGCGGATTGGGGAAGACATGGGAAGTCCTTCATGAGGAGATGTGTAGAGCCAAAAAGCACAGACACAGAAAAGGACACAGAGCCAGGGAGACACAAAAGTCTCAAGGGGGCCACATTGAGCCATGAAGACTAGTGGAAAGCATGCCGTACAGACATATCACCTGAGAGTCCGTCGTAAAAGTTAGGCATGCTGTGCCCAGGAGCTGTGTTTGTAATGCCCCGGAAAGAGGAAAAACTACATGTGTGATCTCCATCCCTCAGGAGGCTCAACAGGAAACAACACCCTCCATGGGAAGCAGAGAGGATGCAGAATCATTTTTGGTTGAAGATAAGTCATAGGAAACTTCCAGAAGGAAGCTGGTGAGCATCATCTCAGAGGAGGAGCAGGACACACATTGGGGGGTCGTGGGAAAGGATGCTCTGGCCGGAGCACATGGTCAGAGAGCATGTGTGGCACATTCTAGGAATTCATATGATCTACTGCTGCTGACCCACAGTGACTAGACACCTGGAACATGATTTGGGCCAGCACAAAGCTTCAGCATCAAAAACAGCATGGTGATGGGGAATTGAATGGACCAATGGGAACTGAGGAGTGAGCTCTGATCTTCTACAGTCAACTGGGTATCAGAAAACTGCCAAGAGCATTCACAGGAGAAAGGAAAACTAGAAATAGCCGGGCAGTGGTGGTACATGCCTTTAATCCCAGCACTTGGGAGGCAGAGGCAGGAGAATTTCTGAGTTCAAGGCCAGCCTGGTCTACAAAGTGAATTCCAGGACAGCCAGGGCTACACAGAGAAACCCTGTCTTGAAAAACAAAAAACAAAACAAGACAAAACAAAAAACAAAAACTAGAAATAACAGACAGGGAATAAGGTTGGTTCCTTATCTTTCAACACACACACACACACACACACACACAGAGTCAAATGAGCTAAAGACTTGAATGCACCACCAGAAGGTATCAAAATTTACCAAGAAAATATAGACATCATAATTCAGAATGAGGGAATAGGCAAGGAGTATGCATGTGAGTCCAAGATAAATGCAGAATGACATTGTTATGTTAGGTTTCTGGACAGGACAGGTAACAGGAAGAAAAACTACTGAATGGAAGAAAATGTCCGAAACCCACATGTCTGACAAGGGGCAGATTTCCATAATAGAGAAGGACCTCTATTCAACAGCAAGGGAAGGACGATCTGATGGAAAGAGATGATGGGTGTAGGCGCTCAAAAGATGGCGTGAAAACAGCAACAGACACATACAGACTCAGCATTACAATGCACCAGAGAAAGGTACAGCAAAACCACAAAGAAGTATCGTGTCATTCCATATAGGAAGACGTTATAAAGAACATCACAAGATGGTGGGTGCTCGAAAGTCTGTGTGGAGAACGGAGCCTCCACTGATGCTGCACACCCGGTGGAGAACGGAGCTGTCCACTGATGCTGCACACCAGGTGGAGAACGGAGCCGTCCACTGATGCTGCACACACTGTGGAGAACGGAGCCACCCACCCATGCTGTGCACACAGTGTGGAGAACAGAGCAGTCCACTGATGCTGCACACACTGTGATTTACACGGCCATCACAGAAACCAATGTGGCAAGTCTGCCAAAACTTCTAAGTAAGAAGTACGTTACAATCAAGCAACCTGCTGTCAGAAATGGATTCGGTTCACCATAAGTCCTCTGTGAGCTCATTTTCTTTGTGGCACTATTCACAACAGCCAAAAGTTGGAAATGAACAGCCAGTGGATGAAGAAAACATGGTGTGTGTACAAACTTAAATGTTCTTCAGCCTTAAGGAATGAGTGATTCTCATCGTTTGTCACAACATGGATGGACCCAGAGGACTTTGTGCCGAAGAAAATAATCCAGGCACACAGAGACAAACACTGAGGGATCCTGTCACATGTGGGATCCAGAAGAGTGGATTTTGTAGGAAATTGAACAGAGGTGACCAGAGGCTGAGGAGAGCAGATGAGGGAGGGGGGAGAAAGAAGCCAGTCAAATTACACTGAGATGGACCAGTTAAGTTCTGGTGATGGACCACAGTGTGGGGTGACTGCAGAAGATGATACACTCACCTCGAGGGAATGATTGGTGTGTAAAAAACACACCTGTGTGTGCTGATCTGCACATGACAGAATGCATATGAAGACATCAAAACATGCCTGTGTGTTCTGTATTGAACATGATATAACACATATCAACACATATCAAATCATATGTGTGTGTCCTGTACTGAACATGACATGGCACATATACACACATATCAAAACATCACTTGGTACGCCAGGAATATGTACAAATGTATTTGTAAATAAAATTTCAAAAAGATAAAACATTGAAACATCTCTATAACATCTTTGTAGCAAGACATTTCCTCTCTGAGTCTATTACTTGTTGGGACAATCTCTTCAGTATTGTGTGGAAGCATCACCTGTCAATAAAAATCTGACAGCCAATAAATTGAGGCATATTTAGAAGGTGGGACATCCGGAGAGAGAGAGGAATTCCAGGATAGAGCCAATGGAAGACTGACCACCCAGACTTGCAGGGGGGCGGGGCAAGTGGACGAAGTTGGGCATAAGAAGCTGAGGAGAGGTAACTAGCCATGTAGCAGACTTAGATAGTCAAAAAGGGATAATTGGGTTACAAGCTAGTTGGGAACCAACCCTAGCTTAAGGCTATAAGCGTTGTAAATAAGAATAAACCTCTGTGTCATTATTCAGGAACTGGGGCGGCCTAAGGATTGCAGTTTCTCTCTTATATTAAATGATTGCTTCTGTCCTTGCATGGCTATGAGCCCCTCCTGTGGGACTCAGTGCCTGTGAGAGATTATGAGCCATTATATATAAAAATACAGCCTGTTCAGTCTACACGGTGTTACCTGTGATTATGTTTTCAGGCTGACCATTTGGTTATTGGAGGGCTGATTGCCGCACTCTTCCCTGGGGAAGATTACTATCATGTTCCCAGCATCTCTTAGTTGCAGGTAGTTCTTTATCCAGGGCTGGGGCCTTGTAAGCTCTCCCACTTCCTGTTAGCATGTCTACTGGTAGCATCCTTGTTCGCGCCATGTTTAGGCAGCTATGTGGGCGAAACCTCACGGATACACGCACTCTGCTATTCCTAGGAGACACAATCTCATAGCAAACTCCCTGATCCTCCAGCTCTTAGTCATTCTGCCCCTTCTGCCTCAGCAATCCCTGAACCTCAGCTGCAGGAGTTGGGCTGTAGGCGTGGCCGCTGGGCTGGTTCCGGGACTCTGCATTTTGATTGGTTGTGGTTCTCTGTGCGGGTCTCCATCTCTTGATGGAGGAGATTCTCCGGAAAGTGAAGCACTGAAGGAAGTTAATGCCAATTAGGTGGGGATGCAGGGGAAATGGTCTCCAGGCTTACGTAGCATCATTCATCCCTCAAATCTACACTCCGCATGCTACTTCTCCTGAAAGACTTTGGACACTGCCCACTGACAAGTTCACAGGCCTAAAGAACACTGGTACAGAGCATCCCAAACATCCTTTTAAAAGAGGTTTCCACTGTGCCTGTCCCTAACCTTCCTCGATGTGGTCATCATTAGCCAGAGGGCACACGCGATAGGGAGAGGGCAAAGGTGGGTTTTTAGTCATGTGACTGTGTGACCTGCTTCCCTGGGAAATGGCTTTGCTTGGGCTGAGGGAACCTCCAGGAGGCAGCAGACATATCCCTTTGCCTTGTATTCTAGGGAACAAGGACTAAGGTAAGTATCAACTGTACTACTGCTCCCTGCATATTGTAATACCTAGAGGTCCGTACATCAAATCAGCATGATCGTGGTGGAAAGGCTCCAGGGTAACTCTGGCTCTACAGGTCTCCTTGGCAGAGAGAAGAGTCCAACCAGTGGACCCAGGAGGTTGAGCTAATGCATCCCATCAAGGGCTGGAAAATCAGAGAGTGGCGGGTTTCAGGAGAAGGTTGGTGGGAAGGTATTTGAAGTTTCCAAGCCTCTCTGTGTGTGGCTGGCATTTTGGGCTAAGGGAAAGGTAGCTGTCTGGGACAGCCCTGAGGCTCATTGTATTTCATGTTAATTCTGTTCTCCTGCGAGGGGCTGCGAACAAGGGATGAGTCAGCACTCAGGTGACTTCCTGTAAACCTTCTCACCTTAATTTATAAATAAAGGCTAGAGCCATGTTTGGGCAGAGAGGAGGGGAAGGTGGAGCTGAAGGTTTTGGGAGAGAAAGAGAGAGAGAGACAGAGGAGGAAGAGGAAGAAGGAAAGTGAGGCAGAAGCACCTGGCCTGAAGAAACCACAAGTTCTAAGGGGTCTCTTCTATGGGGAAGATGGTAGTGTAGTGGTAGATCTGCCCACTCCAGGCGCACAGCATGTATTCGTATTAATTGAGTTGTGTTTTCATTGCCTGGGCTTACTTGGGTTGGATGTTTACCGCAACAAGTAGCTGCTTCAGTTGGAACCTTATGCTGTCCCTTATCAGCTGGGCCACCTGAACAAAGTAACTCACCTGCCTGTGTCCCAGTTCCCCCATTGTAAAAGGGGGATAAATATCATAGCTCATATCAGCTTAGGCTAAAGCTAAAGAAGTTCATCAACTGAGGGTCTTAGATATAATCCATGTTTGCCGGTGTTGATCTTTATTTCAAACTCCTTTGTGTGTACGGCATGTGAGTGTGAATGTGGGTGCATGCGTGTGTGCAGGAGGCATGTGTGCACATGTGTGAAGGCTGGAGGTCGTCATGTTCCACTCCTCGGGAGCCATCTATCCTGGCTTCTGAAACAGAGTCTCCCACTGGGATGTAGGTCTGCCAATTCCACTAGGCTCCCTGGCCAGTGAGCCCTGGGACCTGCAGGTCTCCACCTCTCCAGCCCTGGGACTGCGGGTGCACATTTCTCAGCTCATTCACATGGTTTCTGGGGATCAAACACAAGTCCTCATGCTTGCAAGGGAAACACTTTACCCACTGAGCCATCTACCTGCATCGTACCTAGCTCTTCACATTTTACTGCTTGATGTCGCACACTTAGATATCACCGTAGATAACATGGACAGAGATGACATCACACAGGATGACGTCATAAATCCTTCCAAGCCCATGCTGGCCCAGGAGACAGTTACTTCCTATGACTCATTGCTGTTCTCTCCCCATACTCCCAAGAAAGGAAAAAAGACAGGAGAAGACAGAAATGCAGATTTTTAGAACTGATATCCTTAGCTTAGAGGGGTCAGGCAACTCCATTCATGCCAACCAAGTACAGGAGTATAAGAGCCCTCTGGTGTACACGCATCTTATTGGAATTCAAGTGCATTTCCACCCTTGACATTGTGCAAAGCGTTCCAGCTAGAGCAAGGTGGACCTGTGAATGGAAACCCTCCCTGCCTCTTCTCCCACACTCTCTTGGGGCTGCGTTTTTTAACAGACATTTGTCTTGACTTTCCATGCCAATTTTTCCACCACCTGAAAATTTACACAGAGAACACCTTTGTGAGGCCAGGCTTGGGACACAGGCAGAGCATAGAGAGGTCCTGTCAAGTGGAACAAGTTGATTCCTGTCCAAAAATCCTCTGACTGCAGTAGTGGATTGAATTGGGAAAACGCAGCTGGAAATTCTACACTACTTGCCACACATGGAGGACCAGGCTTTTCACACTAGTATGCGTGTGCAAGCATGCTGCTCATAAGGTCCGTGGGCAGTGATAGCCTGTGTGTCTCTGTCTAGTGGTGTCCTGCACATTTGTAGTGCAGCTGTTTCCCTGCCTTCTGATGTGCCCTCAAAGTTTAATGCATGTCACACAGTGCTGTAGTGGGCCTTTCAGCAGAGGAGAGTCACACTGCATTGGCTCCCCTTGTGTTGGTTTGAAGAGAAGTAACTGAGTACTGGCAGATCTGTGCTGTGCCCAAGAGGAGCCACGAGACAGCCACTGTGGATTCAGGACTCTGAAACACAGCAAGTACAAACTGAAGTGTACTGGAAAATACACAGCAAATCCCAAAGCCTGGTACCAGACCACAGGCACAGCTCAGCAGTAGTGTAGCAGGAGAGAGAGAGAGAGAGAGAGAGAGAGAGAGAGAGAGAGAGAGAGAGAGAGAGAGAGAGAGAGATTAACACAGGAAAGAAGCCAGTTAACTGGGAACCTTCCAACATGGACGACAGAGGCACAGACTGCTGGAGAGAATGTGCATGCAAATGTGGGAGAGGTGGGTGCTCTGAATGTCACCTGTGGAGGGTCATGAGCCAGGCCTGCGGAGGGTTGTGAGACGGCACATCGCTTGCCGGCACAGCTCTCCCCAGCTCACTAGTTCATACACATTCCCAGAGAGTCAGTCGTCTTCTTTCCTATAAACTGCCACTGTTTCTATTGCTAAACACGTGACCCCACAGTTAATGTATCTAAACCCCAGAGACTTCAGCTGGTGCCCTCTGAACTCAGACCTGTCCTGTGATGGCAGATCTCCTGCCTCATACACACAAGGCCCTGAGATCTCTCCAGCACCCTCATTAACAAGAAAACTACAGTTCTGAATAGTCAGGGACTCATTAGTAACTTCTCACGGATATCATACGTTAAAATGGTAAAATGGCTTTAATGGTTTAGATAAAGTATACTACTAAAAGGTCACCTGTTTCTTTTTACATTTTTAATATAACCACTAGCAAAGTCTAAACTTCCCTCATGGGTCGCATTATGCTTTTGTGGTACCGTGCTGACCTAGTATACTGACGTTGGCCCAGGAATCTGTTTTGTCAGCAGCAGGAGATTAGCACCGGTGCCATTCAGAGACCCTGGAAGTTGCAGACAGTGATCTGACCATGAGTCTGAACTCTTTAATTCTAACCTGTACTCAGGTCCTCTTATCCAGTCCCCAGTCTCCTCATCAACACAGATATCATGAGTTAGACCTAGAAGGCCTCTTGACTTAAAGCTTCCAATAGCCTCGGATGGCGTGTCCACTGACCCTACACACCAGGTCAGAATTGATTCTCAGAGAATAGACCCAAGTCACCGCAGGTCAGTAACCCCAGGAAAGTAGTCCTGGTCTTCACCCTTGGACCTCAAGAAGATTCTGGAAGAATCACCTGCAGGGCTTCCAGGGAAATGCAACTGGAGACGGTTGAACCATACTCAACATCATACCTAACATGCTTCCTGCAAAGCCGGGCCCCTCATCAAGAGCTAGAACAGACTTAGGAGCTGCCAGATGTAGCCAGGCTTCATGGAGCAAGCAGGAGAAAGAGCCAGCTCACCCTGTGATGTGGCATCACCCACCATGTGATATCATTTGACCCAACCCATCAATCTATGCTGCCCAAAGAAGTCCTCTTTTGCAGACAGGAATAGAAACCAACTCTCAATTTTATTACATTTTTTTAAATTTTGGTTTATTTGTTTTGTTTGTTTGTGGGATTATCAATTTCATGTTTAATATAAAATATTCTCAAAAATCATTTTTAATCTAGGCATGATAGGACACTCCTGCACCCTCAGGATACAAGAGGCTTAGGTAGGATGACTGCCAGCCTGGGCTACATAGTGAGTACTAGGCCAGTCAGAGGTGCACAGTTTAGAGATGGCAACACACTACCTCTAAAGAGAAGGGGGAAGGGTAAGAAAATGCAGGAGAGAGCAGACAGAGCTGCGAGAGTGCTCAGCATTAACGTGCTTGATGTGCAAGCTGCAGGACCTGAATTCAGATCTCCATAACCAATGTACAAGCTGGACACAGCGATCTGTAACTGTAATCCAAACCCCATTCTGATGAGGTTAAGGGTGGAGAGACAGGAGAATCCTAAGAAGCTGTGCTCAGCTAGCCTGGCATACAAAACAGTGCATAGCAAGAGATCCTATCTTAAACCACGTAGACATCAACTAAGAGCCAAAGTGCTCCTCTGACTTCCACATATCTGCATACACACACACAGAGATGCATGTGCACACACATACACACATACATGCACACACATGTGCATGCACACACACAAACACATGTGCATTCATACACAAGGACACACATACACACATACACACATGCATGTGCACACATATACACACAAATGCACATACACACATACATGCGCACACATGTGCATGCACACACACAAACACATGTGCATTCATACACAAGGACACACACACACGGACTTGCTTAGGGTTTTTATTGCTTGATGAAACATCATGACCAAATACAACTTGAAGGAAAAAGGGTTTGTCCCAGCTTATGACTCTGAGGTCACAGTCCTCTATCAAAAGAAGTCAGGGCAGGAATCTATAGGCAGGAACTGAAGCAGAGGACGTAAGGACTGCTGATTGCTGGCTTGCTCAGTGTGTTTCTTATTGCACCTGGGCCACCTGCCAAATGGTGGCACTGCCCACAGCCAACTGGGACGTCCTGCATCAACTGTCAGTCAAGAAAATACATATTGCCCACAGGCCAATATGGTGGGGGAATTTTCTCAGTTCGAGTTTCTTCTTCCAAAATGACTTTAGCATGTGTCAAGTTGACACAAAACTAAGTAGCACACACACATGCATGCATGCACGTGTGCACATGCACACACACACCACATATAGAGAAATACAAAAAAGGAAAAAAAGTCCTTTCAATGCTTGAGTTTTCCTTTCCTTAATGAAAAGGGTTTTCTGCTGTAGGAGGAAGGCAAATGCCTTTTTTTTTTCAAAAGATGTGTATTTAAATGCATACACAAAGTGTACATGTAGGTTTTTTCTAAAAATAATCAATACAATCACTTTAGAAATCAATGCCATGATCTTTGCAATAACAACTTGATTTGCCTGATGTGATGATGTAATTGTCGTTTCTGAGGCTCACTGCCTCAGTCTGCTAACCTCGGCCTGGTCCTGGAAGCTTCTTGTCTTTGTACAATCTTATCTAGGGCTAAAATGTTTTCAGCCTCTGAGACTTACTGTTTAATAAGTTTGTCCTTTCTAGTTTTTTCTGTGCTCTGTCTGTCTGGTTTAACTTAGCTGTTCTGGCTCAAACTCCTCTCTAAGCTGTTTCAAACTGGTTTCCCTGTTTTTACACAGAATTGCTCTGCTTGGTCTCAAACTAACTCTGGCAATCTGTTCTAATCTTCAGGCTCCTTCTCATTCTCTGGCTTATTCTGTCTTTACCTGTGTCTAGCTTGTTCTCTCTGCAACCTGTCTCTATAAAACTGTTCCTGTAAAAACTTCCTCTGAACTCCACACCTGAACAGTCATGAACTCCACTCCCCTGTATGGCCTTCAATTCACTGACTCAACCAAACTGACTGAGTAGAACTCAGAGTTCTGCATGCCTCTGTCTCCTGAGTACTAGGATTAAAGGCGTATACCTCCATGCCTGGATGTCAGTTTTTCTTTATCTGTAACTTGCTCTATACCAGATTTGGGGAGCGGGTGTGGCGGCAGCCCCAAAGGCACCAGGGACTGCAGCTAAGTCTTATGACTTGCACCTGACTTCCTCATACATCTGAATATAAGCCACAAACATCGTGAGAGCTGCGCAGGTGTACCAGGTTACCGGTGAAGCCATTTTGGTGGAGATATGCCCCTGCTGCCCTGATTAGCTGAAACTGTGTACCTGGTGAGGTGATGTGGCCTGCTGTGAGTGGATGGGAACTGATAGTATATAAGAGTGAGAGGCCCAGGGCTTGGGGTCTTTCGCCTACACAGTCAATGCTCTCCCAATAAACATGTTGCAGAAGGATCCTGCTGTGGGGTCTTACTTGCTGGCGAGTCAGGCGTCTCACACCAGACTTGCCTTGAACTCAGAGATCTGCTTGCCTTTGTCTCTTTGGAGTAAAGGCATGTCTGTATTCCAGCTGGATTACACAGACCAAGAAGGTCTTTGGATGTGATCTCATGTCAGAGTCGCCATTTTGTTAGATTAAAATTTCTTTACACTCTTTCTTAGACAAATGAAAAAAGAAGCAAGCTGATCCACCAGGCTTAGCATGGAGTGGACCTGACAGAGTTCCCAGGCATCTGGAATTCTTCACTACCAGAGTGGTAGGTAGCAAGTGGGAGTTACAGTAGAGAGAACAGCACTTCAAGTATGCGTGTTTGACTCATGTGTGTCTATTACAGTTCCCAAAAGGAAAGGTTGTACCTTAAACCTTTCCTTAATCATCCTAAGAATGGCCATGTTCCCCACTAATGAGGAACAGAGCAAGTCTGGGAGACAAGATCCCTTCTCCAGCTGTCACCAGAGCCCCAATCCCTTCCTCCTCCCAGCACAGACCCCTGAAGAGATTCTAACTTCCTGAAGCTCACTGTCTAATCATCTGATAGCCAAAGGGGGGGACTGTGAACCTCCCTTAAGAAAAGCATCATCCCTGATGGGATGGTTACAAGATACTGAGCCACCAGGAATCTACATAAAGAGAAGATGGCCCAAATGTGGAGAAAGAAGTGCCTGCGGATATAGGTGTGGCCCCCAGATGGGCAGGCTGAGAGCCAGAAGCCAAAAATGGGTTGCCTTTCACTAAAGGCCCCTAAGAGGTTGACAAAAGTGAAGCACACTGCTCCAGTCACCTTCTGAAGCCAGGACCAGGTGAAAGACCACCTGTTGTGGCTTCTAGAGGGTTCCACAGAGAAGGCAGAGCTTTTAATGGAAGCATCTGGGAGCCCTGAGGGGAAACACCTACCCCTCCTAGAGACTAGATGATACCTCAGAAGTCCATCCCAGCAGTTTCTAGGGCACCAGAGAATAAAACAGCCCCACTAAACAGTGACTAAGCATATCAAAAATGAGAATGGATTCTGACATCAAGGTTCCAAACTGAGAAAAGTGGGGACCTGGGCTTCTTAAATTTTCCCACTTGTAACCCATTTTTTACTCAAAGAAAGTTATACACAAGCCCACGTATATAAGTATATAAAATAGGTATACAAATAAACAGGTAATGACAATAAACTGTAAAGAAAACTTCTTTTAAAAAAAAATTACTAGAATGGAATACAACAGATGGGGCTGGCTGTCTACATACTACAGAGACTTGGCTATCCCAATCCAGTGCTAATCGCCTGGAGGACTGCTACATCCACTCCAGTAGTGACAAGCATGACAGGCCCCAAAAACCTGGGCAATGTCCGGAGGCAAAAAGTTCACAGAAACTTAGTCTCCTGGAATCGTGGCATCTTGTTTAACGAATGCTCCAATGCCCTTGCTTTAGTTGGTAAACAGATCTGTGTGCTTTCCCTTAATATTGCTTTATTACAAGTGCTCCTAAGGATTGATATTTCGACATATAGCTAAGTTAGATTCTAGGCAGTCCTTGATCCGACCTTGGGCATGGATAGCTAAGTCACTGCCCTACACAGAAATTTGCCATCATCTAGGAAGAAGGAAGTTTGTGACCTAAAGAGGAACCAGAGTAGATACTTACAACCATAGATAACTGAGTTACACCCATACACAAATATTTACAATGGCCTAGGGGGAAGGTGGACTATACAATAGACTAGAGTAGGAACTATGGCAAGGGCACAAAGCCCTTGCCCCTGGCTTTTAAGATTAAGTGGACCTTAGGTGGAACTGTTTTTGATCCCAGTTGTTAACATTGAGTTTTACCCCAGTTGGTTCCTGCCAGTTCTTCCATGTTTGCATTCCTCTGTTTTGTGTAAGAATCCAGTAACCTCTTTGTACCTTGCCGGTGTGTCACCCAACTTCCCTATTTTCTTCTGTATAAAAAGTTTGATGCTCGATTAGACAAATTACTTTCAGATCCACACTCCCTTGTGTCTGTCTGTCAATTCCCGCTGACTCCTTGCCCACCTGCACTAGAGACCCGTTCCACGCAGACAAGGGACCAAGAGGGTCTGCAGCAGAGGACTCCTCAAGAGTTGCTGGCCCTCAGCCCACAGTGGAACCCAGAGAACTGGAATTCAATATCAGTGAAGGATGCTTCAGCAGCAGCTACAAAACCGATGCACTCACCATCAAGGAGCAAAGGCGGGCAGGCAAAGGAAAGCAGGCAGCCAGCACTGCTTTCTACTCTGGCCTCTTCAAATCTGGGCCACACAAGATGGTTCCACCCATACTGGGGGCGAGTCTTCCCCATCAGTTAGTCCTCCCTATAAATGCCCTCACAGAGTGACTCAGGATCTTATTTCTTGGTTGATTCCAGGGCCAATCAACCCAATATTCCAGATTAACCAACAATGCAACACACTGTAGAATGTGCACTGTTTACCCTTGAGATCAAAAGGCCAGCTAGGGGCTGTGATTCATGGCCACTGCCCAGGATCACAATAAAGTACCAGACCATGCACGATCACTGTGGGGAAAGCCATCTTTAAAGCCATGTCTACTCCATGTGCACACATGTGCATACTCTATGTGCACACATGTGCATGTTCCATGTGTACACATGTGCATGTTCCATGTGCACACATGTGCATACCCCATGTGCACACATGTGCATACCCCATGTGCATACTCCATGTGCACACATGTGCATACTCTATGTGCACATATGTGCATGCTCCATGTGCATGCTCCATGTGTACACATGTGCATACTCCATGTGTACACATGTGCATACTCCATGTGTGCACATGTGCATGCTCCATGTTTATGTACTACTGTTAAGTAACATCAATAACTCCAAGCTGAACTACTAAAAGCTGCAGCCATGGGTTCCAATGCTACTACTTCCTCATACAGAGCCACCACATTAGTCACTTTGCTATTCAATAGGACTAAGGGCCCCAAGGAGATGTGTTAGTAACTATTTAATTAACAGTTCTCATAAGGGAGATGTGGTGTGTAACACCTGCCAATTTCCCTAGTATAAATATCACAGTCCATCTCCAACCAGCAATGTATGGATACCATAGATGAAGATCCCTAGGGAACATCTTAGGTAGAGACAGAGTTACACAACAGAGTGCAGATTATGAGCTGAGGGAACTGCCTCATTAAGTCCGGAAAGGCTTAGATGCTCTGCTTATATTTCTACTGCCTTATGGGTGACCCACCCTGCTCTCAAGAGATTGCAGTCTGAGCTTCCAAGCAGACCAAATGTGATTATTGTAGACAGTATATTATGATCATCTCTGACAACTCCAATTAGCAGGAAATATGAGTGATGACAACAACTGAGTTGAGATGTGTGCATGGAGAAAGATGTTGTATTTTGATAAATAGCCAAGATCTGTCAACACTCCAATTCACTGCCTGAAATAACCAGAGGCTACATTATGCCACATTCTCTTCTCGTTTCACACAACACTTATAAATAAATAGCATAATCAGCAAGTAAAGCTTTGTAATGATTTGATTTTTTTATCCTAAACTTACATAGGAAGGAAGTTAAATACTAAAATAATTCATTTGACAAACTATATAATGTCAAATTTTGTGTTGCTGGTGGCATATGCCTATTATCCTAACATTCAGATGCTGGTGGCAAGAGGATTGTGAGTTTGAGTTGGTTTTCTTACTTTTCGTATTGTCTTCATGAAAAGTGCCAGGTTTCTCTTTACTGTCACTGATCTCTTTAATAATTACAGCTGCTCTGACATACGCACTCTCCTGTATGAAACATCAAATTAGCCCATATTCACAAAACTTCATAATTTTTTATGTTCTACTTTTTGTCCTTTATCCCTGTATACTTGGATAAAAGTACTGAGCAATAGCCTTTCCATAGCCTGCATCCTATACTGACTTGAAAGCTCCTCTTCCAAAGACACTAGTCCATTACTCTCTATCTACGGGCATTCACAGGTTGCAGCATGCTTGTGGAGGTTACATGACAATGTGATGGCCTGTTTATTACTATTTAGTTCAGCCTCATACAAATCCTCAGGAAATACACAGAATATGGTCAGGTTCTTCCAGAATGTAGCAAGAATGGCCTCTAGCCCCATTCCCATAGAATTCTTGCTCCCTTTTGAACTCCTCCTATAGTAGGAACATTTCTCTGAACCTTTGATTTTCTAAATTCTTATCAAAACATCCAATTAATCTCTACTTAGATTATTCAAGGATGTTTCTTGCCCAAATTTCCAAAATCTTCAACATTTTACCTGGAAACCACTTCCAAAGTCCAAAAACCATATAATAAGCAATATGAGCAGCAACCCCACTCCTGGTACAAATTTTCTGTGTTTGTTACTTTTCTGGTAGCTACTGTATAATACCTTGGCAAAGCCAACTGAAGAGAAAATGGATTTATTTTGGCTTATAGTTCAATGATATAGTCAGTCTATCATTGTGACAGGAAAGATGTAATACCAGGAGCTTCAGGAGCTGGTCACATTATGTCTGCAGTCAGAAAGCAGGAAGTGGTGAGTATTAGCACTCAAACTTCTTTGTCCTTTTTATTCACCCCAGGTCCCCAGCCCATGGAATGGTGCCACCTCCAATTAAATTGGGTCTTACCACCTCAATTAACCTAATGTAGATAATTTCAAGGACATGTTCAGAGGTTTACCTCATAGATGATACTGGAGAGGAAGGAGCCTCAGTTAAGGAAATGCCTTCATGATATCCAGCTGCAAGACATTTACTCAGCTAGCAATCAATGGAGGAGGACCCAGCCTCCATTTTGAGTTGTGCAGTCCCTGAACTGATGCTCCCAGGTTCTATAAGAAAGCAGGCTGAGCAAACCACGGGGAGCAAGCTAGTAGGCAGCACTCATCCTCCATGGTCTCTGCATTAGCTCCTGCCTCCAGGATCCTGTCCTGTTTGAGTTCCTGTCCTGGCTTCCTTCAATAGCAACTGTAATATGTAAGTATAAGCCAAATAACCCCTTTCCTCCCAACTTGATTTTTGGTCATGGTGTTTCATCCCAGTAATAGAAACCCTAACTAAGATGGAACTGAGCTCCTTCTACATCAATCACTGATTAAGAAAATGTGCTCCAGGCTTGCCCACAGGCCAGTCTTATGGAGGCATTTTCTCAGGTGTGTCTCTCTCTTCCCAAATGACTCTAGCTTGTGTGAAGGTGACATAAAACTAGCCAGCACAGTTCAGTACTTTTTGCTTTGCCAATCTATCATGCCCACCATCATATTATGCTTTCCATAGTAACTAGAACATAGAAACCATAGATATGAACCAAGATAGAGAAAAATCCAGCAGCTGGGACTATCTCTCTCTCTTTCATTCAATTCTGTGGGTGTGTATGTGTACGTGTGTGTGCATTTGTACATGTGTGTGCATGTGTGTACATTTGTACATGTTTGTGTGTGTGCATGCATGTGTGTGTATTTGTGCATATGTGTGCATGTGTGTGTGTGCATGTGTGTGTTTCTATCAGCTTACCTCAAGACAACTGGGTCACCAACAACTCATGGCCCAGCAGACTGAACATCTTTCTCTAGGGTGACTATTCTGACAGTCAGTTTTCTTTACTTTCCTACAAAGAAAGAATGAGGAGGCTGAAAAAGCTGGTCAGGATCTGGGATGTATCCACGAGATGCTGTTATTTAATGAGAAAAAAGAAACCGCATGAAAGTCTTCACGTTTTGCTATTTGGGGGACAGTGTGGAGCAAGAGGGAAGTGAAGACAGAAAGAAAGCCATGAGCTCAAGGAAGCTCTCACAACCCATGCCTTCTCTAAAACCAGAAACACAAACCTACTGAGGCAGGGGTATGGGTTTGCCAGTTGCATGCTTAGAGCTACCTCATCAACAGTGCTAACCGTAGAAAACATTGTGAGAACCCTAGGGTGAGGAAAGAGGAAGAAAAATCAGGCAGAAAAACTGCTCCCTGTGCCATGGACTACCTGCTGCCTGGCCCTACCTTCCCTCAGGGGTTGGAGGTGAGGTGCGCAGAATCAACAGTACAGACTCCAGGAGCAGGTGAGAAATGCCCACAGCATCTCATCCGAACGCTGCTGCAAGCTCCTTTAATACCTTCCACCCGTACCCCATTTGTCCCAAGGGAGCATCTCTTCTAAACAGCAGTTCCCAATTGGCTGGCATTGTCTATGTTAGTAATCCTTGGTCTCTTGGGTGGTCTTCAATTAGGTCCTCCTGCAGGAGATGCCTTTGCGGCTGCTCCCCACCTCCCCAGCATTTACATTAAGGGGGCTCTGCTGCCGCTCCTCCTACAAAAAACCAGCACAGACATCTGTACATTTGTTCAGGGAGACTCCAAGGAGGCGATGAGGAGGTCAAGCTCCTGGCAAAGGTAAAATTGTGCTGTAAGAAAGAGTAGGTGGCCAGATGAGACAAGTGGTGAAAAGAGAAGGGGAAGGTAAAGAAGTCTGAGGTATAGCATAGAGATTTGTCAGTGGGTGGCCCTGGCGTCAGTGTTAATCATGTGTCACATTGCCTCTGAAACACACAACAGAGAGGATACACGGGTGGAGAGACAGATGACCAAAACCAAGACAGATAAATCTCATAGTGGGTAGGGAGAGTTGAATCCAAACAATGTGAGTTATGGTGACAAACTCTGGCCAAATCAATGAACTGCAAAGTCAGTGGAAAATAAGAAAACTAAGATGGAGAACAGCTGAGTGAAGCACTCAGTGCCAGTTACATACACACATGTGTGCACACACATGCACAGCACACATACATACAAACACATACACATGTACATGTGCACACATATATACACATGTGTGCATACACATAAATAGCACATATACATACATGCACACATGCATGTGCATGCATACATACATACACACACACACACACACACACACACACGCGCGCGCGCGCGCATGCACAAATAAAATGGAAAGAATAAAAGAAGGCACAATGAGGCTTTTGTACAGAGAAAACCAAGAATTCCTCCAAGGGATGCCTCACTCTTCCCAGACCTTGCCCTCCCTAACTTAAGCAATCAGTGATGTGGTGCTACTGTAGAAGAGTCCATCACCTAGAGGGATGCACCCTCAAATGCACTGGATAAGAAGACTCCACACCAGCCACTGCTGGATTTACAGAATGGTCACAGTTAAATAGTAATCTATTTATCTGGGAACCTGAACCAAAGGATTAAGGTTATCTCATTAAAAGGAAAAAAAAGGAAAACACTTATTTTCTAGCTAATATTATATATGGGTGATTTGCCTAAATGTAAATCTGTGCCCACTGGCATGAATGTGTGTGGTGTTAGTAAAAGCCAGAAGGGTGCAATGAACAGACAATTGTGAGCCACAACTCAGATTCTAAGAATTGTGCCTGGGTCCTCAGCAAGAACAGCAAGTGCTCTTAACCATTAAACCATCTCTCCAGCCCCCAAAATGTTTTACTTTTAAAACATGTAGTATAAACATCCATTTAATTAAAATTCTATAATTAAACAGTAAAAGTTTAGGAGTGGAAAAGAAAAGAAAAAGTAATTTAGAAACAGAAAGGAAATTTTCCAGAAATGAAGCTTGTGGCTTTAAAAGCTCATCAGTTCTTTAAAGGGGAAGGGGATTAATCATTGATATCTTGTTATAAAATTAGAATGTCCAAAGATCAAGAGAAAACCCTAAAGGCTATGAGAAACACTAATCATACTACCTATAATGATTTTGTATCTGGCCATCAGTGACTGTCTCGTTAGCAATACTTGATGCAAAAAAACCAAAAACAAACAAACAAAAAAAACAGTAGGGCAATTCTGTGAAAGTTCAGAGAAGGAATTATCACGAATTAAGAATCCAGTTCCCATCCAGTTTGGCACTCAGAAAAGCAAGTGCTACAAAGGCATCGCAGATACACAAAGGCTCTAAAAGGTCCTAAATGCTTCCCAGAGCATCCTCTACCAGATTTAACTTAGCAGAAAGAGACAATAATTCAGTGAGAGGCAGATGTAGGCCAAGAAGTCAACATAAAATAGGAAAACAATGAGGCACAGTGGAGAAAAGCTTTTTAAGTTTATAACAAGAGTATTTGTCTAGAATATCAGAACAGGGGGAACAGAGACAGGTAGTTCCCTGGAGCTTGATGCCTAGCTATAGAGCCTAGCAGACATAGAAATTGGCCAGGATAATGGAAAATCCTGCTCCCCTACCACCACTCTCCCTGCCAACAAACAAGGAAATTGTGCCTGAGAAACAACCTCCAAGAGTTTGTCCTCTGGCCCCCGTGTGAATATACATACATGTGTACCTACACACACACACACACACACACACACACACACACACACGAGAGAGAGAGAGGGGGGGGAGGGAGAGAGAGGGAGAGAGAGAGAGAGAGAGAGGCATTGTAACAATAATCTGCAACTTAAGTATCAGAGCATCTAGCTGACAGCAACGTTACAATAAAACAAAAGAATGAGAGACACTCGCTGTAAGCAGCATCCCTACTATGTAACTTATGACCAAGACAGCAGGAAAAACCCACTTCACACAGGAATGATCTTTAAGAAAGCAGCTGCCTTTCTCTGGGGAAGGAAAATCCTAGGAGAACAATATGTCAAGTTGTTGACTTAACATATCTGATAGGCTGTCTTAGCTCCAGAGGACAAGGTGTGCACAGGTGGGCACAGCTGCTCCAGGAAAAGAATGACTGTTAAAATAAAAAAGCATCCCATTACACCCAGAGCCACTACTCCCCACCTCAGCCACTAAAGGTAGAATTCCACTCATTCCAGCACTGTTGCACCCCAGTACTGATCATGAGCCACAGCAATAAAGATTTGACAAAAGCTAACACAAAATTAGATTGTGCTCCCATGGTCAGGCATATTGAATCTACCTAGAATAAACACACCGGTGAGTAAGTGCACTGACAAGGATGTGACCTGCATTTCACCAAAAGTATTCAAACAGGAGCATGGGTAGCTCTTGGTCATTATCTATGTCTCCACATAGATGGCCTCCATGGAGTAGGAGTGGATTAAGTTTTGAGGACAAAGACCAGGACCTCCAGGTTGAAGGATGGCGAATGAGCCAACTGTACTGAGCAACTGAAAAGTCTCAGAAGCGTCTAAGTGTTTGCAAGTTGAAGAGCAAGGGTCTTTCTCCTCCTCCCCAGTCTCCTGGGCAAACAGCTGATCTAATTCTCAGCATGGATGTCCTACAGCATGGATGGCTTGAGTCAGGAATGGATGAAGAAGACAATCAAAAGAAGGGGGCTGGAGAGATGGCTCAACAGTTAAAGAGGACTCGCTGCTCTTTCAGAGGATGCAAGTTTGATTCCCAACACCCACAAGGTGGCTCATAAGTATCTGTGACTCTAGTTCCAGGGAGTTCAATGTCCTGTTCTGATCTCCAAGGACACCAGACTCACATGTGGCACACATCCATGCATACAAACAAAGCACCCATACACACATTTTTTTATTGGATATTTTCTTTATTTACATTTTAAATGTTTTCCCCCTTCCAGGTCTCCCCTTCGAAAACCCCCTGTTCTACCCCCTGCCTCTATGAGGGTGCTCCCCCACCCACCCACCACTTCCCTTCTTCCCATTCTGGCATTCCCCTACATTTGGGGCATCAAACACCCTCAGGCCCAAGGGTCTCTCCTCCCACTGATGTCCAACAAGGCCATCCTCTGCCACATATGTGGCCAGAGCCATGGGTTGCTCCATGTGTACTCTTTGGTTGGTGGTCCAGGCCCTGGGAGCTCTGGGGTGTCTGGCCTGTTGACACTGTTGCTCCCTCCATGGGGCTGCAAACCCCCTCAGCTCTTTGAATCTCTTCTCCAACTCCTCCATTGGGGACCCCTGCACTCAGTCCAATGGTTGGCTGTGAGCATCCTCCTCTGTATTTGTCAGACTCTGGCAGAGCCTCTCAGGAGGCAGCCATATCAGGCTCCTGTCAGCAAGCACTTCCTGACATCCACAATAGCATCTGGATTTGATGGCTGTGTGGGATGGATCCTCAGGTGGGGCAGTCTCTGGATGGCCTTTCCTTCAGTCTCTGCCCCACACTGTCTCCATATTTCCTCCTGTGAGTAATTTGTTCATCCTTCTAAGAAGCACTGAGGCATCCACATTTTGGTCTTCCTTCTTAGGCTTCATATGGTCTGTGAGTTGAATCTTGGGTATTCTAAACTTTTGGGCTTATATCCATTTATCAGTGTGCACATACCATACCGTGTTTGTTTCTTTGTGACTGAGTCACCTCACTCAGGATGATATTCTCAAGTTCCATCCATTTGCCTGAGAATTTCATGAAGTCATTGTTTTTAATAGCTGAGTAGTATTCCATTGTGTAAATGTACCACATTTTCTGTATCCATTCTTCTGTTGAGGGACATCTGGGTTCTTTCCAGCTTCTGGCTATTATAAAAATGACTGCTGTGAAAGTAATGGAGCATGTGTCCTTATTACATGATGGAGCATCTTCTGGGTATATGCCCAGGAATGGTATAGCTGGTCCTCAGGTAGTAGTACTATGTCCAATTTTCTGAGGAACCACCAGACTGATTTCCAGAGTGTTTGTACCAGCTTGCAATCCCACCAGCAACAGAGGAGTGACCCTCTTTCTCTACATCCTTGCCAGCATCTGCTGTCACCTGACATTTTGATCTTAGCCATTCTGACTAGTGTGAGGTAGAATCTCAGGGTTGTTTTTATTTGCATTTTCCTGATGACCAAGGATGTTGAACATTTCTTTAGGTGCTTCTCAGCCATGAGGGTTTCCTCAGTTGAGAATTCTCTGTTTAGCTCTGTTCCCCATTTTTAATATGTTTATTTGGTTCTCTGGAGTCTAGCTTCTTGAGTTCTTTGTATATATTAGATATTAGCCCTCTATTGGATGTGAGATTGGTAAAGACCTCTTACCAATCTGTTGGTTTCGTTTTGTCTTATTGTCAGTGTCCTTTGCCTTACAGAAACTTTGCAATTTTATGAGGTCCCATTTGTCAATTCTTGATCTTGAAGCATAAGCCATTGGTGTTCTGTTCAGGAACAGTACCCATGTGTTCGAGACTTTTTCCCACTTTCTTTTCTATTAGATTCAGTGTATCTGGTTTTATATGGAAGTTCTTGATCCACTTAGACATGAGCTTTGTACAGGGAGATAGGAATGAATCAATTTGCATTCTTCTACATGTTGGCAACTAGTTGAACCAGCATCATTTGTTGAAAATGCTGCCTTTTTTCCACTGGATGGTTTTAGCTCTTTGTCAAAGACCAAGTGACCACATGTATGTGGATTCATTTCTGGGTCTTCAATTCTATTCCATTGATCTACCTGCCTGTCACTGTACCAACACCATGTAGTTTTTATCACTATTGCTCTGCAATACAGCTTGAGGTCAGGGATGGTGATTCCCCTAGAAGTTCTTCTATTGTTGAGAATAGTTTTCACTATCCTGGGCTTTTTGTTATTCCAAATGAATTTGAGAATTGCCCTTTCTAACTCTGTGAAGAACTGAGTTGGAATTTTGATGGGGATTACATTGAATCTGTAGATTGCTTTCAGCAAGATGGCCATTTTTACTATATTTCTCCTGCTAATTCACGAGCATAGGAGATCTTTCCATCTTCTGAGGTCTTCTTTGATTTCTTTCTTCAGAAACTTGAAGTTCTTGCCATACAGATATTTCACTTGTTTGGTTAGGGACACACCAAGATATTTTATATTGTTTGTGACTATTGAGTATAGAAAGACTACTAATTTGTTTGAGTTAATTTTATACACAGCCACTTTGCTGAAGTTGTTCATCAGCTATAGGAGTTCTCTGGAGGAGTTTTTGGGGTCACTTAAGCATACTATCATATCATCTGCAAATAGTGATAATTTGACTTCTTCCTTTCCAATTTGTATCCCCTTGACCTCCTTTTGTTGTCTAATTGCTCTGGCTAGAACTTTGAGTACTATATTGAATAGATAGGGAGCGAGAGGGAATCCTTGTCTAGTCCCTGATTTTAGTGGGATTGCTTCAAGTTTCTCTCCATTTAGTTTGATGTTGGCAACTGGTTTGCTGTATATTGCTTTTACATTTTTTAAAAAGAAGAAACATGTTTTGTTTAATTCTCTTTTTTTATTTGTTTGAGTTTTGATCCTCTAAACCCAACTGAAGCCTGAAGCAGCAGCTGCTTAGCAATGGCAAACCTGCAGGCAGGCACATAAGCAGCAAAGCACTTCCTTCAGACAGCCACAAGAGGGCGTTAGCGGGAAACTGATGGCCATAGCAGAAAAATGTACATCCCCCAGGACTGACTGACTGGTTCATTCATTCATTCATTCACTGCCTGTTGAGATGTATGGAAGATCAAATTAACAATAGCTGTCATAAAAATCCTACATCTTGTCCATTCAGAGCAACCATGGCTTATCTAGTTCAAGAACGACGACTCTGAAGCCAGAATAATCTCAAAAGCTAAATTAGGTCTTTAACTGAGACTTGGGGTGGGGGAGGGGGAGGTAGCGAGAGGGGGGACTGTCCTGGCAGCTTCCATTAACTTCGAGAAAATGCTGGAGTATCCACAGACCCTGACCACAATCAGAATGGCTGGAGTGAAGACGGGATAAAGTTGTTTCTCAGTTACCTTGCCTTCCTCCTTTTGTAACCTCTCTTACCCAGGAGCAAAGTGCCTGAGAACTACATTCCCCAGAAGTCTTTGCAATCACCTTTATGCTAGGGTCCAGGAAAGGATTCCCCTCACCCACAGCCACTCTCTGGATAACCAGGCCTGCTGTTGTTCCCAAAGGGCATGCCCAGAGAGTTTTCAGGGTCATACCGGTCTATTCCCAGGATCCAGGCCTGCTATCTCCCTTCATGCTGACAGCATATGTTTCTGAGACTTTCTGAAATCAAACACGGATATGGAATCTAACCAACATGACTTGACTTTGTCCATCCATTCAAAAAGAGAAGCAGTCAGTTCTGTTAGCCCATTAGCCATCAAGCATCCAAACCCATGTGAGCTGAGACTGGCCAGACTTAAAACATGGCATCGAAAGTGACTTGCCTTCATTAAGCATTCAGATTACTGACATTTCAGGAAAACTAAAAATAAAACCGTGAACCTTTGCCACTGTGCTGCTTCCGATGCTGTGAATCTCCAGGGTTCTCCTTGCTAAGCATCTGTCCATGCATGTCAGGGATACCCAGCCCACTGGAGGGGTGGGGGACATCTGTCCATGCATGTCAGGGATACCCAGCCCACTGGAGGGGTGGGGGACATCTGTCCATGCATGTCAGGGATACCCAGCCCACTGGAGGGGTGGGGGACATCTGTCCATGCATGTCAGGGATACCCAGCCCACTGGAGGGGTGGGGGACCCTTCGTCAACTCTGCCAGCGCTGAAGATGCTGTCTGAGAAGATCAAAGGAGCCATCTCCCAGCAGACTTGGTGGCTACAGTCCCCTGGCCGTGTGGTCTCAGCCACTCCCACTTGTCCTGGCTCAGTGATGGGATTGATAATGACAGTAATTGTCAGCCTGCTAAGTCACCTCCAACAAGGGAGGGAAATGCCCTAGAGGCGGGCTTCTCAGACTCTCAGCTACAAATTCATAAAAGAGACCTTGTGGGCCTGTCTATGCAAAGGCCAAGAGGATCACTTTCTCTTTATTAATAGTGTCCTGTGGCTATGCCACCAAGAGGAACAAGTCTGCTTCCGTGACTTGTCTCACTGTCAAATACTCTTCGAGGGGAGCGAGCCCATCCTCCCGTAGCTTGAAGTGCTTGGGCAGTTACATTGTCTTAGGATTTCTCCTTTCATCTCAACCCTTTCCTGGAATGGGAGATCTGTGAGCTCTGGGATGAACTTTAAATCCCATCTCTTCCCTACCTATTCTGTTCAAGTTTCCTCTATTCAAATTTGTGTTAAGGTTGGCATGACGAAGGAGCAGTTTAGGGTGGCTTTGGTCCTGACTTACCAATAATGCCAGTTGGATACCTTGAATAAGCACTACCATGAACAGCTTTTATTTATACCATTAGCATAATGTTATCTGTTAGATTTTAATTTTAAAAGATCTCTCAAAAAGTTAAAGAGATGACTAAGCTGCAAAAGATTCGCTCACTCATTTAGTCAAGCAGCAAATATAACGTCCATTTCTTTTATGTGTATGTGTAGAAGGCTGCTTCTCAGATATCGCCTTTACCTTCCTCCTTTACTCTGACCCAGGAGCGAAACGCCTGAGAACTACATTCCCCAGAAGTCTTTGCAATCACCTTTCTGCTAGGGTCCATTATGGGAGGTATTATATCTGGCTGGAAGGCAGAGGTAATCAAGGGGTTACTTTCTATTATGGAAATGGTGGCTGTGGGACTTATGGGTATGTGCTAGGCAACCCAGGTTTACCAGCTATCTTAGTAGTTCAACAGGTTCCACCATGTTCTTATTAATTTCCTTAAGCTAAAGGGGTAGAGCTTTCTCACAGTTACTAAGCTTAAGCAAACACGATGTCCTTGTGGGCCTGTACTTCAGATCTCCTTAGTAAATTCCTTCTTAGAAGAACACAATGGCCAGGTATAAAGCTGATTGCAGGGTTGCTCTAGAGCAGAAGTTCTCAACCTGTGGGTTGCAGCCACTTTGGTGGTTGACTGACCCTTTCACCGGTGTCCAAGAAAAACACAGAGATTTACACTGCAGGTCGTAACAGTAGCAAAATTACAGTTATTAAGGAGGAGCTGCATTCAAGGGTTGCAACACTAGAAACGTAGAGAACCAACCACTGCTCTAGCCCTAGACTGATTCAAAGCAAGCCTAGACTATATGGGTGAGTTCCCGGCTAGCCTGGGATAATGTTGAGACTATGCCTCAATAACTAAGGAAGAGTGGAATTTGTCAACAAAATCAAGCATGGAGACACCAGACTGAGACTGAGACTCGTCACACAAGTGACTTAGCATGATGAACTACATAAGCAGTGAAATAGCATTTTATCAAATCATTTTAAAACAGTGTTGAGGTCATTTCCCTGCAGTCTTAAAACTCAAGGTACAACTAGGAGAAGGGTTTTAATAATATAACTTCTCCTCCTAAGACTCTATTCAGCAGCCAGGTCCCCCTTCTCCAAAAAGCTTAGGTTTCAAAGTCGTGTTCCATCTTTGGAGATTGTCCAAGCTGCAGGTCGGTCAAACACCATCACCAGGTTTGCATAGCTGTCCCTTGAGCTCCCGTGGCCAGTATTGGATGCCCTGACTGTGATTCATGCCCATCACAGGATATAGACAGGAGGGCTTCCCATATCAACTGCTGAGTCCCGAGGGGAAGCCTCCACACACATTCATCAAAGTCAAACGGCAGCACACATTGAACTGGTTCATTAATTATGAAAATTCTCTCCCACAGTGACATCTTGTTAACTCGGAGGCTCAGCACGTTCTCGTGTGGTCCTTTCTGTCGACTTAGATCTAAGAGTGCCAGGTTCAGTAAGGAACTGAAGTTGTGTTTGCTTTTTCTTTGCCTCCTTTAGAAAGAAAAGGCTACTTTGTGTCTAACCCACATCTAAATATATACTTGTGTGTTTACCGGTGCTCACCGTGGATAGAGGTGGCCTTGTCCCTGGAAGAACATTTACCAAGCCAGGGTTTGTTTTACAGGGATACGTATATGGAGCTAAGAAAAGAGAGCCTGGTTCTTTTGAGACCTTTGAGTCCACCCTGGGATCTTACATACCTGCAATGCTCTGCTCGGGCCTGGCTGCTGGGTGGAAATTAGCCTTATGCCTCTTCTCTGTTAAGAAGAAGGTGACAAGAATGTATGCCTTTCTCCACCCTCTTTGAAAACAGTTCTGGCTTTTTGGCCTTTTATTTCCCAATACACTGGCTTGAATGCTTAAGAAGCTAACAGGGTGTGTCTATAGTCGGGCCCTTTACACACACTGAGATGGTCATTTTGGGTGCTTCTCTTACGGAAGAGCTCACGAGGCCCAGCCCATCCAATCTGCTGGCCACGCTTGATCACTGGATCCTCTCTAGGCTGAGAGGCCACTGTTTAAGCAGCAGTGATGTAATGATGCTGGAGGTTTTCCTTTGGTGTTTCATTGTGCACACACTTGGCTGTTACAACACTCCACACTCTGCACCCCACAGTATCAGGGCCTGAGGCTTTTTTTGTTTTCTGCCTTCCAGACCACATGTCTGCCATGTTGCCAGCTCTGAACATATGCATAGAGGCCAAATAGCAGCTTGCACCTGGCCCTCAGGACCCAATCCCACTGCCCAGACCTTTGACTGTGAGGGATCTGGGACAGTCGTTGCTCAGCGTCACAAGCTGGAGAACTCACTGAAGGCAGGATAACGTGACTGACCACCTGTGATGGGGTCCCCTTGGTGTTGTCTCCTAAATATTGGCACAGAGATAGCACCAAGCAGGCACTTATTAAATGAACAGCTAAAGAAGTAAATGAATCAAGGCCTCAAGGGAGTGGTAGCTACTCAAAAGCCGACCACAACAGCAGATGGAGAGCCTGCCCCATCTGCTTGTTTCCATCAACTTCCCAGAAGCCAGATTTACTTTTAATTAGACAAATTTCAGTTTAAGGAGACACACATGCAAGTCTAAATCAGGACTGTAAATATCCTAGTGGTGACACCACTGTATTATTTGGGAAAACTTCCCAAACTCGAGTCGCAATGGAACCCTTCTGTCTTGTCAGAGAAAACCTACAACTTAGGAACGTTTGCGGAAGACGCTTTTCTTCCTAAAATCGTGGCACTTCACACCAGGACCTTAAAGTCAATATAAACATTAATGAATATGTTTCTTTAAAAATCTATAGAAAGCCTGAGAAGGTGATTCAGGGTTTGCTGTGCAAACAGGGACCTGAGCTCAGATCCTAGCTCCCACTTTAAAAGCCCCAGATGGCAGTATGCCCTGTAAATCCCAGTGCTAAACAGGAGACAGACAGATTCCTGAAGCTTGCTAACTAGCCTGTCTAAACAACTCCATGAGCTCTGGATGTGACAAGAGAGCTTGTCTCAAAAAATATGGAAAAAAATTTGAGGAAGATACTGAAATCAACCCACACACACATACATGCACACCCAAACAGATATATTCACACAAACACATGTGAGTACCACACACACACACACCTACATACAACATACGTAAAATAAATAATAAATAGGCATAAAAATATAACGATGAAGTCTTCTCAGTGTACACCAATTACAGCTCCACTGTATGTTGCCATGACTGTGAAGAGCTCACGTGTTGATTGGTCTCCTTCTGTGGTAGCCTCCCTTCCTTTAGTAATCTCCCGGCAGTCATAGAAGACAAGAAATGGCAGATGCCTAGTAGTGTCATCAAAGAAATTCATCTGCCTTCTGATCCTGATCAATGAAACCTCATGACATGATCTCATTTCTACCCGGGGTCTGGAGAGCATCACTTCCTCTTTAAGTAAACACTAAAGGGAGATTATCCAGACAGAGCGTGTTAGATGACGTGGCTGTAACCGCCCTCCCCAGGAAATCTGGCATTTGTTCTGAAAACAGCTCTGGATTTTGAAAGAACTCTGACTAACCTAAGCATCCGATGTCCAGAGGTCTCCGCGGAAGTAACTCGTAAAGTGGGGGTGATGGGCAGAGGTATCATGAAGTATGAAGTCATACTTCAGCTCTTGCTTAAAGCAGGAGAAGGGACAGTTGCACTTTGACTGTCCCTAATCAACAGGTGTCTGCCAGACTAAATACACAATGTACAGACCTTGAAGTTCTATTTTTGTGTAGTGGTTTTCCCTTTATCTGTAGACGTACGGTGGGGGAGAGCAGCACAATGTACCTTCTCCATGATAACTGCTCACTGTAAATTCAGTAATTTCAGGGAGATACAATCAGTTGCTTTATTTCTAAAGAAATGAAATGCCACAAAACGTTAAGGAAGGGCTCAGTGTCGGAGACTGTCTGTAAGTAGCTTGGTCTAAGTTAGGAGAGAGAGTTGAGAAAAAAGTCAATCAAAAATGGCATTGAGGGCTGGGGCTCATTGGGACAGCATTTGCATAGCATCTGAGGCTCTATATTCTATCTCCATCACTCAGAACAGATAAACAGATGGGTAGATCAATAGATTGACTTAAATGCACTGCATTGAAGAATCTATCACTAACTATCTACTCCCTCCCCATAACAGGTTCCATTCTTCCATGAATGTATGCCGAGTGTCCAGGAACTGGACAGACTGCTTCTCCACCTACCTAGGCAGGAAGCTATTGTCATACAGCTAAATGTAGAGACATTCAGAAGCTAGATAATAAAAAGTAATTAGGTAGTTTGAAAAAAAAAGACAGAAAAAGCATGGTCAAATTAATAGCAGTAAATATTCGTGAGCAGTTGATGGTAATTGGTACAGTCACTGACGGGATGGTGATCTTCCCAACTGTTACTAAGCTCGCGAACCCCAATGGAAGAGTTAGGGGAAGGACTGAAGAGTTGAAAGGATTGCAACCCCATAGGAATAACAGCAATATCGACTAACCAAACCCACCCCACCCCTAGAGCTCCTAGGGACTAAACCACCAACCAAAGGGTACACATGGATGGGTCCATGGCTCCAGCTACATATGTAGCAGAGAATGGCATTATCTGACATGAATGAGAGAGGAGGCCCTGGGTCCTGTGGAGGCTTCATGCCCCAGCATAGGGCATGCTAGGAGGGTGAGGCAGGAGTTGGTTGTTGGGTGGAGGAGCACTCTCTTAGAGACAAAGTGGAGGGGGGATGGGATGGGGGGTGTTTGAGGCTGGGATACCCAGAAGGGGGACAACATTTGAATTGTAAATAAATAAAATAATCAATGGTGGGGGTGAGAGGAAGGGAATCAGAAGCTCCAACAGCTAACAAGATGCTGTGCCCACTAAATCAGAGTGTGAGGAGAAAAGCTGACCCAGTGACCCAGGTCACCCCAGCCTGGTTCCTGTGAAGAATGCCCCTGGGTCACAGAACACGCTCACATACCCCTGGGTCATAAACATACACTCACATGTCACACTCACATGCTAAGTATTGCACCAACCCATAGAGGACCAAGGAAGTCAGATGTTTTTCTAGAAGGAAGTAGGATGTGGCTTTTCCTTGGGAGTCTGTTTGTACTCACCATGAAGAAAGGACAACAGACCAAGAAATGCTTCCATCCAGAGACCTGTTTGGTAAAGCAATTATTACTCCAGCTACTTACACGGTGACAATCACAGACAGGCACAAGGATAACCTCACAGCTACACTACCAAAAAGTCCCTCATCTCCCAACCAATTAACTGATTATCAATCTTTGAAGAAGGCATAGGCTCCTTAAACTTGGTTAGCCCCCCAGCTCCTGCCATGAAAGATGTTAATGGGCTCCATCGTGTGAGTGTCTTGCAGGAGTGGCCACAGCTAGTTTGACTCAGTGACCACATCCAACCCCAAGGGAACAACTGTAGGGCACTTCACCCCTTCTTCAAAGCTTTCCACTCTTTCTTCTGCATTCCCTAAATCTCAGGGCTTATACAGATAAATGACTCTTTATTCCTTACAAGGGCTGATCATTGAGCCAAAATACCACAAATCACTTATTCTTAACAGTTTGACTGGTTACGAGTCTTCTCAATAGCACTCACCCACTAGGAAATGATGTTTCCTTCCACTCGGGCCAAAGGCAACAAACTACAGCACAAACAAATGTTTAAAACGCAACTTGACAGACACATTGTACCTATTTTACAGAGCAATAGTGGCTTCCCCTTAGACCTTCTGAGCACCCAGCCACAATGTTTCTTCTTGCTTTCACTCTCAAACCTAGGTCTCTTCCTGTGGAGAGGACCTTAAATTCAAATGTAAACTAACTGCTTTCACCTGGAGCAGTCATAGAGCTGCATGCCATGCTTATGGTGTTAGCATTGAGGGCCCATAAGGAGGCAGAATCATTGGCAATCATACTCGCCTAAGAGCTTGCACAGTACCTTCTGATCTTATGAACACTAGCCAGCATGGAGGGAGCTTCTAGCTCAGTCATGGCTTTTCCCAGCTTGGTGTCTCCGTGTCATGAATTCACAGTGTCCCTAGCAATATAATCTTGTGTCACAGTTACAGCCTGTAGCCATAAGAGCCCCTGTGGTATACCACTCCAACGCCGTGATTCTCTTCAATAACCTTATAGGTTCCGTGTACATCTCTGCCCCATGCAGCATGCCTTCTGATTTTAGGCTGTTGTACAGTTTTCTCAATTACCTTGTCCTGTATCATCTGCACTGATAAAGCTTCCAAATATTTAACAGCTGTACCTCATCCTTGCATCTTGTTGATTTCCTACCCTTGCTCCTTTAGGTACCGTGCACATCCTTCTGGAAAACTTTGACTCAGAACTTCAAACTCTATAATAAAACCTTTTATAGTGTGGGGGTAGGATCTCTGAAAGCCCAAAACCATCTGTTTTAAGCAAATAGTGATTGATCTTGGAATTCAACAGCCAAAAGAATGAAAAACATAGTCAGGTATAATAGAGCAATAATCCAAATGTTTTTATGAAATCATTTCCTCGAAAGAGCAATGTTGTATTCCATGTCATGAGGGAAGCACTGTCTAACTTAGCTCTCAATAACTCACATTCATTCTCCATGAGCCATACTGCCTCCTCATTCTATGTCATCTCCCCGCTGGGTGGGGTCATCTCATGTCACCTGTTTCTGAGCCCAGCCTGGATCTGAGAGGTGGCAAGGCTGTGTCATCATCTGCTGTGCCCTCCATTCAAGCCAACTTGCCATTCCTGACTCCTAGAAGGGCCTTGAGTGAGATAAACAACCCCTATCCCCTCCGCCCACACACACACAATATACATTTCTGCAAGCCAGAAATGTACAAAGCATGCTAGGGGTGGGGATAGCTGCCCACTGCTGGGTAAGTTTAATTGTTCACCCATCCAATTGTCAGTTCTCCCTTTGACCCAACTGCTGAACTACTTGTTGGGACATAATGCCTCCCAGAGATGAGCAGGCACTGAATTTGCCATCTTGTCTGTATTCTTCTGGGGATCCCCACTCAGTACAGATACCCCCACATTTGCTCTTAAATAATCTAAACAAATACTTTGCTCTTTTTCTTTTCCTCATGAATGTGGTGAAGCTTCAGGGGAGGTTGGGAATCAGGATGTGGGACTCAGAAGGGATCGACTTGAAGAAAACCTGCAGCAGACATCCCAGAGCTGAGGGCTAAGGCCTGGGGAACAACATCCTCTGGAGATGACTAGACAGCCTTACAGACCAACCCCCTGAGTGTGCCTGAGGCCCAGGACAGGGCTGGTGCCAGGACCACTACACAACTGTCTTGGGGGCAGTTAGACACACCAAAGAACTCAGGAAAATATAAGTGCTAACATTCTAGACACAAACCAGAGGGACAAGAAGAGACAGAAAGCATCTCTGTTTCTTCTTTGTGCCTTTTCTCAGCTGTGACTTCCATACTCTTGTGAATGCCAAGGCAGTCAAGAATATTAAAAGGCTGATTCTGGACACAGGTCCAGAATGTCTGTCAGGAAACACCCAAACTGGAGGCTGCCTAGAGCGTAGGAAACTCATATTTCACTCCATTTGAAACATTAGCGTTAGTTCTCATCCACATCAAAAGCTTACATCTAGAAGTGAATTCGTTCTCACTTCAAACAAACATTTAAAGTTCAATTAGCTCCCTTTTAATTCAATGCCAACCACTTAAAGAAAGGCGCTGAGAGTCTGCATACTGCATTTATATTATTCCTCCCTTCCTCTTCTCTCTCCAACTCCTATGTTGTCCCTGCCCCCAAATTCATCATTTTTTATTTTGTTACATACATACATACATACATACATACATACATACCCAACTTTCTGAATCTATTTAATATTGCTCACATATACATGTTTTTAAGGTTGACCATTCCCGACTAAATAGCCAGTTTGGGGGGGGGCATCCCTGGGGAAGACTGATTCTCCCTCTCCCAGCAGCTGTTAAATGTCTGTAGCTCTTCATCTAGGGGTGGAGGCCTCAGGATATTCCCCCATCCGAGTTAGCATGACTGCTGGCGTAGAGCCTACTCAACAGGAGGGAATTTATGCCTGGTACTGTAGAGCCAACTACCCATGATTGGTGAGGCTGGGGACGTAGAGGAAAACCTACTATTGACACTTTTCCCAACTAATATAATCATCATATAATTCTAAACACTCAGCCACTTAAATATTTTAAGAGCTTTTCTGGATGATAGGGAAGAGTACTATGAACCGCTACCATCAAAGCATGACATGGTTTGATTTGCATTTTTTCTGCACATTTGCTGGGTTATCTATCTTCCTTGAAAAGTGTCTGCTCAGTTCTTTTTCCTATTTGTTAACTGAATTGTCCATGCTTTGGGATCTTAGGGGTTTTTAATATTCTGGTTATTTATCTCCAGTTAGATGGATAGCTGGAAATCTTGTTCTCCTACCCTGCAGGCTGTTTCTTCTGTTCAGTTTCCTCTACTATGCTGATGCTGTAGAATTTAAGGCACTCCTATTTGATTCTTGCCATGATCCCTAAACTATTAGTCTCCACCTCAGTACAGACAGAAAACCACTGTCTGTACCTACATGTTGAAGTGTTCCCTTATTCTCAAATTCAGTTCTCATATTAAGGTTTTTGATCCATCCTGGGTTGCTTTTTGATGGTTGAGAGAGAGGAATCTGGTTTTATTCTTCCACATGTGGGCATTCTGTTCCCAGAACCACTTGCTGAGGAGGCTACAGAGCCTCAGTACAGGCGCAGTAAAGTTTGGCACTAAGCAGCATTAGCACAGTGGGCTCTGTCTACTCAACATGATCACAGGTCCACAGAGGCAGATCCATGGTCAGTTCAACAGCCCTTAGAAGGGTCCTGGACTCTACAGGATGGGCATCTATGCAAATTACTGGCATCTGCACTGGCTGATCTAAATTCTCCCTGACTAGAATTCTCCTGAGAATTTCCACACAGGGAGAAATCCCTCTCTAACTCCAACTAAAGGAGATGAGCCCATCTGTTTCTGTTTCTGCCTGTAAAATCATCAGCTTTGCCCCAGTCTTCTGGGTAGACCAGTAGTCCAGACCTCTGGGTAGACCAGTAGTCCAGACCTCTGGGTAGACCAGTAGTCCAGACCTCTGGGTAGACCAGGGTATTTAAAATTGCTGCCAAGTGCAAAGAGAACAAAAGCCTGAAGGATTCCACCTGAACACTGTGACCTCCAGGTTAGTGGAAGGTTACAATGGATTTGGAGAGACATCTAGTGACCAGTCCAGTAAACCACAGCAGCTTGGACAACGTGACAAAGTGATTTTATTTGATCAATAACCAAACATCTAAAGTGTTGTATTGTTTGTATTTATAGGGGGGAGAACCTCGCATTTCAAAAAGAATATTCTTCAAAAGAAAATCAAGTTATTTCCTTTCCTATTTAAGACAATAACCTTCTAAAATTCTAGAACAGAAAGAGGATTATGTGTCAGTTACTGCAAGTCACAGCACTTGGACATCAGGTTGCTTCCTTTCCTGATTTTCATAGCCACCAATAGGCTGAGTGACAAAAGAAAACAGTGTGCAAATTCTTCTGGGTTATTAATTATTATTAAATAATCAGAATGATTATTTCCATATCCACCTATTTATCTGCAAATTTCCTAACTTTATTTTTCTTAATGGGTAAATAATATTCTATTCTTTACATGTACCATTTTTATATTTTTAATTAAAATGCAATTACTGTATTATTTTACCCATTTCAAGCCCCTCCCAGAACTCCTCCCTCAAACCCCTTCTATCCTCCTACTCTCGAATTAATAGCCACCTTTTCTTTATTATTGTCAAACACATATGTGTACATATAAGTATGCACAGATAGATACAGTCTGATGAGTCCATTTTTGTTGTTTGTATGTATATAGTTTTAGGGCTGTTCACTTGTTGGATAACCAGTAAGGGGGCTCATCTCAGAGAGAGTAATTCTCCTTCTCCCAACTGTCCTTGGTCACCTGCAGCTATCTTAGGAGTGGGACCCTGCGAAGTTTTTCCCTTTCTGCAGTTGCATGTCAGTGATATTGTTGTTGTTCTTCATTTTGTTCTGCATTGTTTATGCAGTCGTTTCTAGGAGAGGCTGTTTCACAGCAGACTTCTCAGTGCTCTGGCTCGAACAGTCTCTCCACCCCTCTTCCTTCATGCTCTCTAAGCCATACATACAGGAGCTGTGATACAGAAATATCAGTTGACGCTCGACTCCTCACAATCCATTGGTCTCTACAATGTGTCGAGCTGTGTGATTAAAACAAGTACTCCTGAACATTTTAGAAATTGATTTAATTCCCCTTGAGTCAATCAGTTTGATCAATAGGCTCACCAATCAACCAATGCTGAACACAGAGCATCTTGAAGCAAGACTGAAAGTCCACCAACCACCCTGAAGTCCTGATGGCCTCTTCTCTATGAAAAATGGGAAGAAATCTCTGTATGTGTGCATGTGTGTATGCGTGTGAGCGTGCATGGTTAATCCTTATGTTGCCCACCATCGGCAGTACCGATATGAAACTGCCAAGGCATATTTTATTTTGAACTGCATCCTGATGCACTGCATATGTGAAGTAGCACATAGCGAGTCACACCAGCATACATCCCTTCTCTGTTATTAGGAAAGAAAAATAGTTCAAAAGATTTTAATTATTATTTTTGCCCTTTGACAATTTCATGTATATACATGACATCCTGGTTACTGCCACACTCACTCTTATTCCGTTTAACCACTATCTATCTCTCTATCTCTATCTCTTTCTCCATCTCTCTGTCCTCACCCCACTCTCACACACACACAAACACACATACACACACTCATATACTTAAACACACACTCATATACTTACACACACACAGTCTCACACAGACATTTACACACTCTCACACTCACACACTCTCACACATACAAATACACTCATATACTTACACACACACACATACACACACAGTCTCATCCACATATACATTTACTGACATATACACACTCATATATTTACACACTCTCACACTCACACACTCTCACACATGCAAACACACATTCACACATATACATACACACACTCATATACACTCTCACACACACATGCACACATATACATTCATAGACATATACATACACTCACATACTTACACACTCTCACACATGCACACACATTCATATACACATCTGCACACATACATACATTCACATACATACACACACACACACTCACACACCCAGAGACTCCTTTCCCTCTTTTCCATGCTCATGTGTTTCTGTTTTGTTTTGTGACCCACTGAGTTGAACCAGAGCCACCCACATATCCGTGGTTTTGTGACTGCACAGGAACACAGTGAGCACAGCACTGAAGATGATGTCTGCTCCTCCCCCAGAATCCATCAGTAGCTCACAGTTCCTCAGAGCCACACGGGCCCTCCCTCCCTGATCTGAGACTGTTGACACGCCCAGTGCTGGCAGCCACTGCTTCTATGAGCTCACAATTACACTGGTTGTGTTGTGCCCACAAGAGCACAAAGTCACGGCTCTTCTCCCCAAGCTCTGAATTCTTCCTGCCCCATCTCCTGTGTTGGTCTCTGAGCCTTCCACTGAGTGGTATGAACATTCACTAAGGGCGAAGCAGTCCACCATCCCTACTTGAGGAAATTCTTTCATATCTATGAACCGAGAACTTGGAGAAGTCTGGGGGTGGGCGGGGGACAGAGGCACTCAGAGGCAGCCACCTGCCTTCCAGGCACACCTGTTGACAGTTCCATCACTGGACACACTATCTCTGATAATAATGATTGTATAAGACAAACAACTGTTGACCGCATCATTAAACCAAGCTGCTTGTCCCTGAGCTGGAAAGTGTCAGCTACACAGAGGAGAGGCTTATGCTTCCAAATGAAAAACTCTGATAAACTACAAAGAGAGAAAATGGTGACTAACCAGTTTGGTGGGTTTTTATTTTTATTCAAGCAATTATTATACTTCTAGTCACAATCGCATGAGGATGTCTTCCTCAGTACACATCAGTGACCCAGAAAAACCTCCACGGAGACAGCTCCTTCTTGTCCTCCCCTCAAAGCCACTGAGGATCAGAGTGCTGCCAAGTCACAGCCTTGCTGGAGCCTGCCCAGTTAGCCCAGATTGCTTCATCCGATCCCATTACCCCCCAACATTGGTCTTAAAACCCTGTTTTCTTCTGAGAAGAGCTTTGGTGTAGGGAACAAATCTCATGGCACTTACCAATTGTGGTTTTCCCCTGACACCTATTCCCTGCACACTGCTCCTTACAGTATTTACCAATTGTAACCTCACACACACACACACACACCTGCTCTCTGCACCCCTGCACACTGCTCCTTACAGTACTTACCAATTGTAACCTCCCCACACACACACACACCTGCTCCCTGCACCCCTGCACACTGCTCCTTACAGTACTTAACAATTGTAACTTTACACACACACACACACACACACACACACACACACACCTGCTCCCTGCACACTGCTCCTTACAGTATTTACCAATTGTAACCTCACACACACACACACACCTGCTCTCTGCACCCCTGCACACTGCTCCTTACAGTACTTACCAATTGTAACCTCCCCACACACACACACACCTGCTCCCTGCACCCCTGCACACTGCTCCTTACAGTACTTAACAATTGTAACTTTACACACACACACACACACACACCTGCTCCCTGCACACTGCTCCTTACAGTACTTAACAATTGTAACTTTACACACACACACACACCTGCTCCCTGCACACTGCTCCTTACAGTACTTAACAATTGTAACTTTACACACACACACACACACACACACACACCTGCTCCCTGCACCCCTGCACGCTGCTCCTTGCAGTACTTACCAATTGTAACTTTACACACACACACACACACACACCTGCTCCCTGCACCCCTGCACGCTGCTCCTTGCAGTACTTACCAATTGTAACTTTACACACACACACACACACACCTGCTCCCTGCACCCCTGCACGCTGCTCCTTGCAGTACTTACCAATTGTAACCTTTCCCCTGACACCTGCGCCCTGCACACTGCTCATTACAGTACCTTCTGCTACAAACTATTGGGAAGAAATGAATTCAACCATGCAAAGTCTGGAGTCTCCCAATCTCCAGAACCAAGAGAGAGGGAGTTTCTGATGCTCAAGTCACCCCCCTGGGATTGTTACAGTATCCCTAGATAGTTAATGTAGAGTTTGGTACCAAAAGTGGAATAACTAAGCTAAACCAGGAAACCTAGCTGGCCAAGAACTGAGAACATCCAAGAGATACACACTAGCTGGTGCTGGTCAGACAGTAAACAGAGACAAGGAGGCCACATCCCACACTAAACCATCCACATCTGTGGAGCTGCTGTCCCCACAGAGGCCCAGTGGCTTCTATGCCCATGGTCGACTAAACTGAAACAAAAAGTGCCCTTGAGAAGAGGCGGCACCAGACACCTGGTGGTGGTTTTCTTAGTTAGAAACACATAGATCCTAATTGCCTTCATCAGCCCCCATCCTATGGCTGAAATGTGGATGTTCTTATTTGCAATATACAATGAGAAAAGGTCCCTTTATCAAGCGCTCCTTTACAGGCATCAGCTCCTCGGCCAAGCGCCAGGCAAACAAATTAGTCAGTTAAGGTCTTAACCAGGGCATGTTGGGGGGCATGCTCATGTGTGAGGTATGAGTAGGGGGTTTGCATGTGCTCGTGTGTGCATGGGCAATCAGAGGCCAGCAGTTGATGTCAAGTGTCTTCCTCAGTCGCTTTCCACCATGGATACCAAGCCAGGGCCTCTCACTTCAACCCAGAGCCGAGCCAGGCTTACAGGAGGACCACTACCCGCACTGCGTTTCTCATAAGTACATAGGATACAAACCCTGTTCCTCTCCTCACACAGCCTGCTCTTGATCTGGTGAGCACTTCCCCTTCCCAGGCATTCTACTGAGGTCGGAGAAATTTCAGCAACATGGGAAAGACCTGTGCATCAATGCTCAGGAGGGGAAATTGGGGATAGGAGTTACACACTATACCGTGAGCTTTAGTCGCTCACAGCGACTCTGACCATCCACCGAAAACTAAAAATACATCAAATAATGGCAGTGATTTCTGCACCATTAGAGTTCTCCAAGTTTCCTAAAATTACCTTGCCTTTTCTTCAGAGAAAGCTTATCTATTGTGTCCTAACCAATTATTAAAAATACTGACACTGTGAGTATATGAATATTTAAATATCTCTGCATACAAAGCTGTTCATCTATTTGATAAAAATTTATGGTCACATATTAAAGTCACTGCAAGTTCTATAGTAGAATCCACAAAAGCTTGGACTATCTCCCTGATGGCAGGACTAAACACTGTATACTTATTACCTGAGCAAGAATGGTCTTTGGCACCCGGTTCTGTTTCCATCTGCCACTAGAAATATAACCTCTCCATTTGTGTTCTCCACTGCTTTCAGCTGGGTGGATAAAGTGACAACGTATATGGAAATCAAGTGGAGGTCAAATTACCAATATTGTGTGAGTGGCTGGAGGTCATGGTTACCTTCACAGAGATCCCTGGAGCTCAGGGGGCATTGCTACACACTCAGCATTCAGCATTCCACTTCCTAATTTCAACGAACAAAGGGAAAACCCAAAAGAAGCTCCAAGCTTAGAATTAAGCCTGTATTTCAAGGGCACAGAGAACTAAGTCCTGAGCAGAGACAGCCAGGCACTACGGGTGGAATGTTCCTCTCATTGTGTTAATATTTCAAAAAGAAATCTATGTACAGGTAGCTTGATTCAACTTGAATAATTCCAGTTGTATGATATTAGACAGGAAAATAAACTACATCCTAAAAGAGGGAAAACAGATCCTCAAGGTTCCGTGGACTCCCAGCATTTATGACTTTTAGTTTAGTAAGCATCCAATGTGCTGGGTACAGTGAAGTGAGTTAAGCTGTTCCCAGGTCCCTGGAAGAGTGAGTCCACTTCTATCCCATTAGTTGACTGTGTTTTTCTTCTGGGTGTGGCCTGACCCATTGTGGGGGTTTGAATATGATTGGCCCAGGGAGTGGCACTATTGGGAGGTGTGGCCTTGCTGGAGCAAGTGTGTCACTGTGGGAGTGAGTTTTGAGACCCTCCTCCTAGCTGCCTGAGAGATTCAGTCTTCTGGTTCTCTATGGAACAAGATCTAGAACTCTCAGCTCCTTCTCTAGTGCCATGTCTACCTAGGCACTGCCATGTTTCCCACCTTGAGGGTAATGGACTGAACCTCTGAACCTGTAAGCCAGCCCCAATTCAATGTTGTCCTTTATAAGTTGCCTTGGTCATGGTGTCTGTTCACAGCAATGAAGCCCTAAGACCTCATCCTTACCCATCCTTCTTGTTCCTACTCCCAAGGTACCTCTTGTGAAGAGGAGGATTGTTCTGGTTTATCCAAGACAATGAACTTTTTTTTCTTGAGACAGGGTTTCTATGTGTAGTCCTGGCTGTCCTAGGATTCACTCTGTAGACCAGGCTAGCCTCTGCCTCCCAAGTGCTGGGACTAAGGCAGTACACCACTGCCTGGCTATGAAAGTCATTCTTAAAGAGATCCTAACAGCCCATGTCACTTGTTGGCACACCTTACTACCTTTTTCTCATTTCTGCCTTACATGTGGGAGGAAATGTGGGTCATGTCTGTGATTCTAGCAATCAGGCAGCCAAGACAGGAAGATTACAACTGTGTTTAATTAATTAATTAAAATAAAGTGTGTAAATATCGTGTGTGTGTGTGTGCATGTGTGTATAGAGAGGGCACATGAAGCTGAGGAGATACAATGGGGGATTCTGAGGAAAGCTGAAGGGAGGAGGAGAGGGATAGGTGAATATAATCAAGATACACTTTATCATGAATGAATTTTTCAAATAGAAAAAATATGTAGGTCATGAAAAGCGGTCAGCAAATAACAGTACTGCTGTCTTGGAACTATTACTTCTTACCTGACTGGATTCTCAGTCTTTCAGAGCTGGACTGGTTTCTGTAACAAGAGTTTATGAGGTTCTATCTTCCTTCACACACCTGCCCAGTCTTCCACTTTGCCGCCATGCTAGGGCGCATCGTGAAACATTCCCCAGAACCTGTCTTCCAGAGAATGAGAAATGGAACCAGTCAAGATGCAGAAGAGGTTGAAAAGGATTTTAACAGACATTGCAGTGCTCTAGCAGACATCCTTACCCTTAACATGGTGTCACAGTGAGCACTGTCCAAACAGAAGCATCATCTATGACCTTTATAGTGTGTGTCCTCAGAAAGTCACCTCAGTGGTTTCCAGACACTTTCATGTGTCAGGTTCCCAGGAGCCTATGCACCGGGCAACTGTACATTCTCACAGTGGAGAGGTGCTCCTGGTCAGCATGGCAGGCTGGGAAGAGGGAAGAGCCTCTACAAATGGACCAAAGAGGTAACAAACTTTGGGAGCCAGAGCTGGTGAGTGGAAACTGTATTTTCCTCTTGTTTTCTACATAAAAATTTTACTATCGTATATTAACTACATAAAATAATGGGTCTTGTGACGTTTTTAATGCATGTGTATAACGTACTTTAACCAAGATGCATTTTTTTTCCTTATGTACAGCATGCAAGGATCCACATGAAATGCCTTGCCTGGTTTCTCTTTGTGTCTCACCCAGTACCTCGCCAATTTTTATCCCTAAAGTGGAAATGCACAGGCGAGGAGTTCCAACATGTTATAAACTCAGTTTCTTCCCAGTCCTCACTATGATCAAAATCAACAATAGGTTGCCCAAAGTTAGTTGTCATTTCTGGAGGGAAGAAACAGCTCACTGGTAGGAAGGGGCCAAGTTCTGCATACATGTGAGTTCTGTTTCCACAACCACCAACCACCAACCACCAACGCGGCAAAGAGTGAAATACCCCGAGAAGCATGAGTGAGGCCACCCTTACCTAAGTGTCCTTGGGGAGAATGATCCAAAGACCAGAGCTAGGAATGTCACCTCGGGAAGAACCAGCGAGAGCCATAAGGTGGCCCATCTTGTGAGGAAGGAGGAGGAGGAGGGGGAGGAGGAGGAGGAGGAGGAGGAGGAGGAGGAGGAAAGATGATGTCCTGCTAGCCAAACCACCAGAGTTGAGTACGCATTCTTCTTCCTTCTCCAAAGACTCCAAACATCTACCCAGCATGAGAACAGAAACATCACTGACTGAGATGCCCATGGATGTCAGCATTCTTAGGCCACAGAGACCCCTCCAAATGCCATCCAGGGTTTCAGGGTGTCTCATGTAAGCCAGTGACTTCCTCAGTGTTACATTGAAGGAGTTTTCAGCCTAACCTCACAAGACAGTTTCCTAAACCCTTCTCACTTGTCCCTACATGGGAATTTTTTTTTCTTTTGTCAAAGGTTCAATGGGTTGTTTTCACCAACAATCAAAGCAAAACCCCAGAGTATAGTCTCCTGAGTGTTGTATCTGAATCTCAGCGCAGGTCACAAGAGAACCGTCTCAGTCTATGTTCAATGACCAGAGCTCATTAATGACAAGGCGGCCAATCAGTAGAGTGGCCTCCGTCACCAGGCAAGATGTGACTCCATCTGGGTCAACATGGTGAAGAAATTCGTTATCAACAAGTAAACACAAGGAATTCCAGGAAACAGGTATTAGCATTTCTGCCTGTTGTTTTGTTGAAATGAGGGCATGGAGCGCATGCTTCCAACAGGTCAAATCCACTCCGACCCTTGCTTCCAACGACTGCCCTGACGTGTCAGGAGAGCTGAAAACTGCTTGGCTGAAACCAAAGACTCTACTGGTAACCCCTAAAGGTGGTGGCCTATGCACAGCCAGAAATATAACTCTTCCTAGGAACTCACCTGGAGAACGCTGGGACAGAGCCCCACTTGGGATCTGAAACCCGAGGCTTCTTGGTCTTCCATAATCTTCATCCCAACCGGAGTCGCCATTCCTCCATCCCTGGCACAGTTGTGTCCCGTTTCTTTGAAACTCATCAAGCCCTTTGTATCAACACTTCCTCCAAGGACCTGAAGGTCAGTCCCCCTCCCCCCACCCCTACCCCCCATGAGAACCTGTCCAATGGCCATGCATCTCTTCTGCATCTCAGTTGTGCCCTGACCTTGGGGAGGAGGCGCAAAGGAGACTGTCTGATTACCTTCCCAATTATAAGTCAATTACTTTACTATTGGCACCTGCATTCTGCAATCACTGGCATAAAATCTTTTTCGAAACAAAATGTACTAGATGGGAAATCGACTGGAGTTTTTTTTAAAAGTTCACTCTGAAGGCAGCTGGGACTATGAAGTGTCCTCTCAGAAGGACTTTCTGTATATCTAAAGTGTTGGATCTCAGGACGCAGGTGTGAGCTGTGTGGAGGAAAGGCCTCACTTGGTCAAGAAGGTAGACAGCGGGGATGCCATTTTCCAGGGGAGCCTTGAAGAAAGCACAGGAGCTAGATGGATTCAGCCATGTGTATTAGATGTGAAGCCCAGAAGCTGAGCTCAGGGACCATGATCTTGTCCACAACCTGAACTCTAGACGTGAGTGGGAAAAACACTGCCTTGGTTACCAGCTACTTATAAATTGCCAGTGAGTCAGGCCCAGAGCCTGCTACACGAACAATCTGTGTACTTGCATGGGGCCTGCATTCAGAAGGTCCCATGCCTGGTCTCACATACCGCTACCACTGTCTGAAAATTTCTAATAATTTTTTTCCTTGAATTTGTGTTTTTGTAAGTCCACTGAGGTGGTAGCACACACGTACACGCAGAAGAGCTCCATTCAATGAGGAGAATTGACTGTCGTTTCGTATCTTTACCAGCATGCTTCCATGTTGGTTTAAGACAAGGTCACATGTAGCCCAGGCTGGACTCGATCTCACCACGTAGCTGAGGATAACCTTAAACTTGAGATCCTTCTGTGTCTACCTCCTGAGTGCTGATGTTACAGGATGCTGTGTGGGGTGCCGGGGAGGGGCAGGGCTTCCGGTGTGCTCTAAAGGGCTCTACCAACCGAGGCAGAGCACATGCTTCTCTATTAACAGTTAGTGTTGGTGTTAGCATACCACGTAAGGTCTGGACACAGCATTTCACATGTGTGGTATACTTCATTCGTCCTCTTCCTCCTGGTGGTGCCTTTACAACGAACAGCCTCATGCTATAGAGCTGGTCTTAGATGTACCTGTCCATGTTCTTCCCAAAGGCCGATGGGAACTTCCTAAGATAGAGGCAAGTCCATTCTGTCTTGTGGTTCTATTCTTCCAACCTGATGGAGATGTGGATGTCTTTCGGATGAGCAAGGAACACTCAGCGACGCTCTGACTCAATTAAAGCTGAAATTAAGGAGAGCAACGTTGCTTCGGTGGAGGAAAGAAATGACTTTATAAAAGTACTTGCCGGAAACAGTAATGAGAGAGGCTGGGAAACTGTTTTGTTATTCAGAAACAATTTCAGCTTCTGCCTGAGCCCTGGCTCATGCTGGGACTCTTCATTTTCTCTCCATCTCTCTTTCCCCAGCCACTGTGGTCTCCATACAGCTATATGTCACTGTGGACCCACTGAGAGACAAGTCATGTGCACACAGTAGGTCCCTTGCCCTGCTGGAGGGAGACACATTCCCCAGACAGCCTGACCTCATCCTTGTGTTAGAAATCAATCACCAGACTGACTACAACGTTTGGGTGCCACACCCAGTTGCTCGTGTCCCAGCACGGGCAGCATTTGGATGAATTTGATTCTGCAACCAGATGAGCTAAGCAAGGACAGCAACTATTAACTAATTTTGAACTAACCAGTTGCACAAAACTTCAGCACCACAAAGGGATCTCCTACCCTTTAGGAAGCAGGTCCCCTCCACAGATGGGTACAATGTCACTTTGTGTCTATATCACCAAACCCAGGACCTTCGAGCACCTGGGCAGCGGCTGGCTGCGCGGCAATGCTGCCAGGCTAGAATTACAACAGGTGAATTTTCCGGGGGACTCTCAAGTTACAGAGCTGGTTCTGTGGAAGGCAGAAAGTAAACAAAGGAGGATTCTTGTAAATACAGAACCCAAGAGGAGCTCAGCGGCAGGGCAGCCTCTCAGAGCACAAAGGAAATATGACACCTGAGAGATATCAACAGCCAAGCCTTTGCAGGGGGCCCAGTAGAGAAAAGAACACCTATAGGGAGCCCCAAGTCCTCAGAGCACGTCCCCATGGTGCACTCCACCCGTGTTGGCAAGAAATGTTAGCCCGTCTAGTGCACCATTCTGGATGGCTTGTTCCCCTGGTCCCTAGGCAAACCATCATCTATCTAGTTAGTTTCTTCCTTGAGCCATCCATGTCCCTTACATGGAGTCTCCACCTGATCCAATCGAAGGTTTTGCTTGCTCTTTACAACACCCGCCCAACTGGTACTCTTCACTCAGCTCTTGGCTCCACTCACCAAAAGTGAACTCAACTTCCACACCTGTACAAAATGTCACAGACTGTGCACCATGTCTGACAGCATCTGTTGTTGATGTTGTTTAACTCAACATCATGCCTAGAAACCCTCAGAGTCACCCACCAACTGAGAGATGGCTGGATTCCACAGCTACAGGGTCACCCGCTGTGTGTCCACACTACCGTTTATTTAACCCTTCCTCTCCTGGTTTCTGTCTCCTGCTATTGCAAATGAGGCTGCAAGAAATGACGCCATACATGTGTCATTTGTTCAAGATAGGGGCGGAAAAGTTTGCTCAGTGGACGAAAGAAAGTACTTGTACAACCTGAGTTTGATTCTCTGAACCTGTGGTAAAAGACTATCACATGCTGTGACACACACATCTCCGCACGTGTGCGTGCGCGCGCACACACACACACACATACTCACACACACACATACACACACACAAAGAATATAATAATTATTAGAATGAAAGAAAAAAGAGATGACTATGACAACGTGTAGATACATTGGCGATTTTGATAATTTCACCATTCACAGATGTAATGTAAAAAATTCATTTTGAAAATCTAAAACATGACCAAAAAGTAAGTTTGTCAATGGGTGGGCTAGCCTGAGATGCAGAAATGACTGAGTTTGACTGTTAGTTCCAGAAGTGTTCAGCTATATCAACAGGAGCCTTTTTCTCCTTTGTAAAATGCAACATTTTAATTCTTTGATGATTTACATATGTATACAATATATTCTGAACAGAGTCACTCATTATCCCCCAATCCTCCCAAATCCTCACGCCTTCTTTTAATAAAGCCACCAAATCTGACTTGTGATTCCCAAGTATGGGTGTGGAGCCATCCACAGGCACTCAGTTCAGTTCACCTTAAAGGAAGCTGACTCCCCCGGCCTCGTCAGCTACCCACAGCTCCTCAGGCAGGAGTGAGGAGTTCAAGGACCCCTCCCTCTCCATTGCTTGTTTATGAAATTCTACTCCTGGCCAAACTGATTCCAAGGAAAGGTAAAATGGTCATGCATAATTTGACATCTTTGCTTCAAGATGTTTGCTTCAAAGTGAAGTCTCCCAGGGGTCCCATCCTCAGAAGACTCTGCCGTTTTCCTACCTTCTGGACATCTTGTAATCTCACATCTTTAATATCTAGTATGATATCCATAAACTCGCCCCCAAGATGTTGCTTAAATCTGCATTCTCCTCCTGAACTCTACAGTCACTGAAGACCTGCAGACCCGAGGCCCTGGGTCACCCCTGCCCCTCTCTGCTCACATCCCTGTTCTGTCACCAGTTACTGGGAGGTGTCCCCAAATCTTCCCAGAACCTGGGAAGTTTCCGCCTTTACTCTCTTCAGTAGAGTTCCATCTCTTCTCAAATGACCATTGCAGAAAGAAGGCAAACTTGTTTAACTGACCCTGGTTCCTCATCCTTCAGAGACACCTCCCTAACCAGCCCTCCAGTGACACTCTAGAACACAGACCAGCCTTGTTTCTCTTGTGGTAAAAGCCACTTGTTTGCCCTCTTACCTCCTGTGGCTGAGTGTTAAATGAATAGAACATAAACCATGCAAGCTACAGCCTTCTCGAAGGCGCGCCTCCAGCCTCTCCTGGCCTCTGGCCACAGCAAAAGCCTGCCTTCCCCTGGGAGGCTGGCTCTCAGGCAGCCTTCCGTTGGCACCAGGAAATATCCCGTATGCTTCTTATTCACTCAGTTATTCAGCAAGTGCTTAATATGTGTGATTTATTATTTAACCAGAGAGGATGTTCTGGATGCCCCAAACCTTAGACATTCTCAGAAATTCCCTTCACATGAATGTCACAAGACAAATCTCCCACCTGTGGTACACAGCTGTCTTTCAGGGAAGTGTTTCTTAGCCTTGGCATTAGTCACATTTTGAGTCATTTATTAGGGTGGAGAGCCACCCTTTGGCCTCTAGGATGTGTGGTAGCACCTCAAGATTCTACTACCTCATGCCACTTGCTTTCAGTCCTACAATATGTCAGCCAACAACTGTCTTCAAATACTCTCAAATTTCTTCTAGGTTTAAGTCACTCCAGGTTGGGAGTTACTATAACAGGGCATTGGTTACACACCCCACTCTGTGATCAACGTTCCGTCACTACTACTAGCTAGACAAGAACATGGCTCTGTAGACCTTCCAGATGACCTAGGTTGTTGCGGGCCTGCAGAGAGTGAGTGTGCATGGCTGCCCTTGCCATGTAAAGACCAGTGACTAATACCACCCACCCCGGTGATGGAGGAAGCATTTGACAGATTATTGGCCACACAGAGTCTGAGCCCATAAGTTTGACACACCCACTAAGACAGCTTCATAGGACACTGTATCCTAAATGAGTTCACAGTGTCCTAGTGTCTGCCACAATCGTCAGGTTTCTACAGGGACAATAGAGCTATAAATAGAATAGAGATATAAGAACCAACATTGGGAGCCTTTTGTGTCCTTGAAGGTGGCAATAATCCCTGAAATTATTCAAAGGCCATTACTTCTGATTTGTGTTCCTTGATAATGGGTTAGGTGGCTTCAGGGGTTGTCTGTCCTCCTTGCCATGATGTCCCTCACTCTGCACAGCAACAAAAGCATTGGAACTTTAGGTAAAATGAACCCAAAGAGGCCGTCACTGAGACACATGCTAATCAAACTTTATAAAGAAAGCGAGCTCTTGAAAGTGGCAAGAACAGTGACTGAGCCTACCTGTCAGAGAAAGGGAGGGGGAGAGGAAGGGGAAAGAGAGGAGGCCTAACCCTAACCTTGACCAAGAGAGAGAGAGAGAGAGAGAGAGAGAGAGAGAGAGAGAGAGAGAATTAGCTGAAGAAGCTTTCTACCACTAACCTTCCCTAAAACAAATTCTCTGGAAGGTTCTAAAGGATAAAATAAAAAGGTCACTAGCATCAAATCAAGAAGGAAAGAAGGAAGGAAGGAAGGAAGGAAGGAAGGAAGGAAGGAAGGAAGGAAGGAAGGGAGGGAGGAAGGGAGGGAGGAAGGAAGGAAGGAAGAAGGGAGGGAGGAAGGGAGGGAGGGAGGGAGGGAGGAAGGAAGGAAGGAAGGAAGGAAGGAAGGAAGGAAGGAAGGAAGGAAGGGGGAAGGAGGGAGGGAGGGAGGGAGGAAGGAAGGAAGGAAGGAAGGAAGGAAGGAAGGAAAGAAGGAAGAAGAGGGGAGGGGAAGGAGAGGAGTGGAGAGGAGAGGGGAAAGAGAAGGGGAGAGGAAAGGAGGGGGAGGGGAGGGGAGGGGAGGGGAGGGGAGGGGAGGGGAGAGGAGAGGAGAGGAGAGGAGAGGAGAGGAGAGGAGAGGAGAGGGGAGGGGAGGGGAGGGGAGGGGAGGGGAGGGGAGGGGAGGGGAGGGGAGGGGAGAGGAGAGGAGAGGAGAGGAGAGGAGAGGGGAGGGGAGGGGAGGGGAGGGGAGGGGAGGGGAGGGGAGGGGAGGGGAGGGGAGGGGAGGGGAGGGGAGGGGAGGGGAGGGGAGGGGAGGGGAGGGGAGGGGAGGGGAGGGGAGGGGAGAGGAGAGGAGAGGAGAGGAGAGGAGAGGAGAGGAGAGGAGAGGAGAGGAGAGGAGAGGAGAGGAGAGGAGAGGAGAGGAGAGGAGAGGAGAGGAGAGGAGAGGAGAGGAGAGGAGAGGAGAGGAGCACTGGGCATCTACCTGCATCTCTGTGTGTCTGCCCCAGTTGTATAAACTAGAACCTGAGAAATAATCACAGGTGTGGGGGAGTTTGTGAGCCTAGAGGACTCAAAGGACTCAGAAAACTTCGTTTTCAACCTGGTGTCCAAAGCTGTCTACCTAATGAAAGAGATTTATGAATTCATATCATAGGTGGGCATCAGGACCAGTTCCCAAATTAATGTCACAACCTGAGACCATTGGTTAACCCCCAACCTCTAGTGTTAGCTCCTTTACAAAATGGCTGTAACTCCAAACAAGAGAGGTAGAAGAATCAATGTCCATGTATATACATGGAAATGAGAGGACTCTTCTCCCCGCCCCACCCTGCTCCAGACTGCGTTCCCTTCTTTTAGATGGATTAACCACTTGCACTTGAGGACTAGTTTTAAGTCAAGACGTTCCATTTCAGTGCCTAAGTCAACTCTCTCCTTTAGCTTCCTGGGTTTTTATTATTAAACAATTTTAATGATGCCATAAGCAGCTGTCCACCTGTCTTCTCTAGCACAGCGGTCTACAGTTGGCGGTGTAACTCATTGCAGGCTAGGAGTCTAGCCTGAAGCACTCTGCCGAGGGCAACAGTATGAAGATCTTCCCTCTGGGGGTTGAGAACTGCCACCTAGCTTATAATTCTGGACTCTCCTCTCTGTCAACACGGAAGTCCATGGTGCTGCTGTGGCACCATCTGCCTCACGTAGAAGGAAAAGGCACTAATCGCACCTTGGTGCCTTGTGAAGAAAGGTTCTGCCGACCAGTACACGTAGGCAGCGGGTTCTCAGAGCTCACATAGTGAATTCACTGTGACGTTCCAAGCCTCTTAAGCCTTCATCCAGTCTTCTAAGCTATACTGCATACCTACCAACACCTCCCCCTATCAACTGCAGATCACCGTCCAATCTAAATATCAGGGAGGCATCATCAAACTCACTAGAGCGGGCTCCAGGGGACTGTGACATTCTAACCCCCTCAGTGTCCACTCCCACATGCTTTGTGCTGATACGCTTCCCCGTCCTCTGTCACAGTGGTTTCTCTTGAAGCAGACACTTCTCCCAGAAGCTGAGCTCAGACCTGATTCTACTTATTATCCAGAAAGTAAGGAGGTAGACATGGTACAAAGCTGAGACGCCAGTGCCACCATGCAGTGGTGGCAATAAGTCCTGTCAAGAGAAAGATGAAACCCAAGAAGCCATATGCAATCTCAATCCTTCCTCAGCCTTTCCAGAGCCCTGCCATGGATATGTTTAATAAGAAAGTTACACAATGGATATGTTTAATAAGAAAGTTACACAATGTATATGTTTAATAAGAAAGTTACACAATGGATATGTTTAATAAGAAAGTTACACAATGGATATGTTTAATAAGAAAGTTACACAATGTAGGCCGGGCTTGGTGGCACATGCCTTTAATCCCAGCACTCAGGAGGCAGAGGCAGGCAGATTTCTGAGTTTGAGGTCAGCCTGGTCTACAAAATGAGTTCCAGGACTGCACAGAGAAACACTGTCTCAGAAAAAAAAGAAAGAAAGAGAGAGAGAGAGAGAGAGAGAGAGAGAGAGAAAAGAGAGAAAGAAAGAAAGAAAGAAAGAGAGAGAGAGAGAGAAAGTTACACAATGTATATGTTTAATAAGAAAGTTACACAGCAGCCAAAATGTTTACAAACCCTTATTACAATAACTGAACCTGAGATTAACCTTAGAGTCTCAAAAGCTATGCCTGTTGAACCAGTAAAACTAATAAAGGCAACCAGTTAAGTGGAATGGTAAATTCTATCCAACCAGGAGCCTTCCTACAGCTCACCCTGCCCGTCCCTCCTCCTGAGTTGCTCTAATTAACCAGCCTAATAGTATACATTCTGCACTTTTATTCTTGCTCAGTTTCTTATAACCTCCCTCTGAGAGACGCACTTGGCTGTAGGGCAATGGTGTGTGCTCAGGGCAGGAGTCGAGATGTCTAAAACTACAACTTGATAAAAACTGAGAGACCAGGAGGAAGGGCGGGAAGAGGTAAGAGAAGCCCATCCGTATTCACCAGGAGCCATGTTGGAATGGAGGGGCTTGGGTTCTTATCATGTGAGAAGTATTAGATGTGGTGCCCGACAGGTTATGCTCTGACGTTTGTGTAAAACTGTATCTGAGGCTGGAGAGATGGCTCAGTGGTTAATAACATTTGCTGCTTTTACGGAGAGGACCTGGGTTCAGTTCTCAGCACCTACGTGGTGACTCACAACCACCTGCGACTCCAGTTCCAGGAGATCCAACGCTCTCTTCTAACCTCCACTTCTACATGAACACAGTGCACATAAACTCACATAGGCACACGTTAACTTGTGACCATTATCTTTCAAATCACATTTTTATCAGAATCAGGCAAATATCCTTTAAAGAAACTATGGTGAATTTTCCCACACTAAGTATAATTTTGTGGATTAAGTATCTTTAAGTTAGGCTGGAGACAGTTCAGGCAGAAGAGTGCCTGCCTAACATGCCTGACGCCCTGTGTTCAGTCCTCAGCACTGCGTAAACTGGCTACAGTGACCTGTGGTTCTCAGGAGGCTGAGGCAGGAGGATCAGAGGTCAAGGTCCTCCTTGGCTTTGTTGTGAGTTCTAGGCTAGCATGGGTTACAGAAGACCCTGTCTGGATGAAATCAGTAATCATAAATCATGTGCTATATACATTTATATACATTATTCTATCTACTTCACATACTTCACATATCACAGGTTCTCCAATGTGCTTTGCTTGGGTACAACGCCCGAGTCCTTCGAAACCTGATTCCTTTTCTGAGAGCCGAGCAGGCAGGTTTGAGGCCTGAAGCAGACAGCAGTAGGCTGTCCCAAAGTCTAGGCTTCCTCCAACACTGTCATCCCTACTCCAGAAGGGTAGGAATAGCTCTGCTCAGACTCCCAGGCACCTAATCGCATCAGGAATGTTTCTCTCCTTTTCCCAACTGACCCCACTCCTGGGTCGCACCCTCACTCCTACTAAAAGCTGTCAGCTACAACCCTCTTCACTTACAATACCCAAAAGAAGGCATTGATTTCATCCTCATTAGTCATCATAGGGCTTCCCCTTATCTCCAGGCCTCTCTGGAGGAAAACCCAACCCTCTCTAATTAAACCCCAGCTGGGCAAACAGTGCAGACTTGGGGCCAATGTGATAAGACCAACCACACCTGCAGCCCATGGAAGCCAAGGAGCTTCTACCAGCCAAGTCTCAGATAGTTACAGACGCTCCCTCCAGCTCCAACTGGATGCCCCCCCCCCCCGCCCCCCGAGCCATTGCTGAATTCAGCTTTGATAAATGTGCTACAGAATCTGAGTGTTTTCCCTCCAGTCCTGGACCTGTCCCGGGGCCTCTGAGCACTGTACAGACAGCAGTGACACAGAGCCGTGGGTCAGACAGAATGCGTCTCCCTAAGCCCTCTAGAGCAGCCTTTCCCATCCCACCTTCAGGCTGTGCTAGTCTTCACACAGAGGTAAAGACTTCCACTGTGTCTGCCTCTAACTCTTGTACAGAAAGAAGCCAATGTACTTTGCAGTCCTCAACACAAGTGACACAGTCCTCAGCATCTGAGAGGACATTCTGGGCCCTCTGTCTCTGAGGGAGAGCAGCCTCACTCCATATAACTGTTTCATGCAGGACAAGCATGAAAACAGCGGATGGGTGGGTGGGTGGATGGATGGATGGATGATAGCTGGACGAATGGATGAATGGAAAGAATGATGAGTAGATGAATCAATGGATGGTGAGATGGATGGGTGTTGATGGATAGATAGATGGACAGATGGACAAATGGGTAGATTATGAGATAGATGGATTGATATATGGATGGAAAGATGGACAGACAGACCGACAGACAGATGTATGGAGCAGAGCTATTCCTACCCTTCTGTAGTAGGGATGACAGTGTTGGAGGAAGCCTAGACTTTGGGACAGCCTACTGCTGTCTGCTTCAGGCCTCAAACCTGCCTGCTCGGCTCTCAGAAAAGGAATCAGGATGGATAGAGAGATGGACAGATAGATAAATGGATGGATGGTAAAATGGATGAATAGATTGATAAATGGATGGATAGATGGATGACCATCCTACAAACACTAGCAGCCTCGGGATAGCGCTCATTCTGAGGAAACTAGCAGGCATCACTCATGCTGCCAGTGGACTGGAGGCCTGAGTCTCCAAGGAGACCTCCACGAAGCCAGTTCCCTAGCCTCCCTCCACACTTACCATGCTTGCTAAGCCTCCCCTTGGGTGTTTGCAGGGAAAAACATCTGCTGCAGGGTGAAATGCTGATGTGCATGGTCCTTATGGTGCCTCATTGCCCCCGGGCTGAAACGATATTGGTTCTGCTTTGCCCTGCACAATCCTCCCTAGTCGCTGAGAAACAGATTCAGATGAGAAGCCCAACTTCTGCTCTGGACTTCTGAGGGGGCGTCTTCCTCTACATCACTTCTGTTATGAGGGGTCAACTCTGGGTTGTCACTTCCCTTCAGGGGCGTTCATTCACCTTGATCTCTCCAGTCAAACAGCTCTCAGATGTTCTTCATAGATGTTCTTTTATGCTTGTTTCGAGTGCGTTCCGCATGGGGTTTGTTCCAGTCAGGAAGATTCTCACCTCAGTGGTTAAGTTCTTCAGTGGTGCAGTTGCATCTGATGGGCTCGCAGTGTGTGAGGGACGCTCAGATGGTGGCACCTCGTAAGGGGAATCTCTCTCTCTCTCTCTCTCTCTCTCTCTCGCTCGCTCTTGCTCTCTTGCTCGCTCGCTTGCTCACTCTCATACACACACCACATAAATTGAATTTTTTTTTCAATTGTGGTCAAACTCATTTACAGTCTAGCGGTGACCACTCTGCTGAACGAAGATGCAGTCCCTCTCTGTCCGCTCCCTTGCTCTTTGATGTCACCACATGTTGTCTCCTCTGTGTCATGTTTTCACATCTTTACCACATTCTCTTTTTGCTTCTGGAAAGATCTTCCCACCCAACTCATCCTCTGAGTCCAGTTAATATACTCTACCTCTGAGAAGACCAGACCCCCCGCCCCAACTCTCAAGTATCTGGGCCTGTGTCTTCTGCATTCTGTAGCTAATGGTTTAATGGTTACACCTTAGGTGGGGGAGGGGAAGTCTCCATCCCAGAAAAGGATGGGTTTACTGCCTCCTGCGAGAGCAATGGGGATCCCACACTCACTGGTGTTCGGTGAGGTTGTGAATTTACTGCCTACTTAACCACCTATGCCTCTCCAAATTGCTCCAGTCGGAGCTTTTGGGGGAGGAGGAGGTCAGGGGAAAAGATGATGACGTCATGCTCCCACAGCTTGCTCAATCTGCTTCATCTCTGACCCAGCAGTCTTGTGTTTTCTGCAGCGTCCATTGCATAGTAACGAACTAATTTAGGGTAAAATCCAGAGCCTTCATAGATCCCAGATAGAATATACATCTCTGCATCCACAGGTCACAGGCCCTGATTAGACAATGTCTGCAACTTAATCAAGTTGAATGGACAAGACCAAAGACAAAGGATTTTTTCCCTCTATGAAGTGCAACTTGTCCAGGGTTTCTCCATCTGGCCCCACTAACATCTGGAGCAGGTGAGTCTCTGCCTGCCTGTGCATTGCACTATTTCATAGCACCAATATTGCACTGTGAATTTTAGTCATGTTCTGCCTCAATTGCACCAATAAAAACTGACGCCAGCACCAAGCATCATCAAATACTCTGTAGGGAGTCAACATCAACATACACACACACACACACACACACACACACACACACGAAAAACAATGACTCAAGCGCATGCAAAGGATCAGACAGGAACAGGGAAAGCAGGCAAACAGGGCCATGCACTATCCTCTACCGTAGCTTCAGATGCTGATATGTTAGAGAGAGATGAAGTACTGGACTCACGTTTCAACCAAGGCAGTGTAAGACGAGTGCCATGCATGGCTGTTGACTGTGAATGTGTTTGTGTGAGAGCCATGTGTGGCTGTTGACTGTAAGTGTTTTCATGTGAGAGCCATGCACAGCTTTTGACTGTGAATGTGTTCCTGTGAGAGCCCTGCATGGCTGTTGACTGTGAGTGTGTTTGTGTGAGAGCCATAGATTCCAGACAGGAGCAGCAGCCTCACTGCCTTACCCATGCCTCAGCCATCCTGTGATGTGAGCATCTTCACACCACAGAATTTCACATGTAAAGACATAACACGGGATAGCCTGTGCCTGGGCACCAGACAGTCTCTGATACACTCCATCTTCATTATTAATTTACTCATGAGTGGGGTGAGTTGGAAAAGGCAGGGAAGCTGTTATGTAGGAAACTGAAGTTCACCTTAAAGGGAAAAGCCAAATGTACGTGTCACACTAAAACCCTCCAGAGGGCTGGCGAGGAGCCTGCTAGTGAAGTTTGCCTCACAAGCAACAAGACCCGAGTTCTAATCCCAGAAGCCACGTAAAAAGCCCAACATGGCGGAGTGCACTTATAATCCCAGTGCTCAGGAGGACAAGACAGGAGGGCTCTGGCAGCTTGCTAGCTGGTCAGTCTAGCTGAATCAGTAAGCTCTAGGATCAGTGTCTCAAAAAATAAGTCTGGTGAGATGACCTAGAAGGTCAGAATGCTTGCCATCAAGCCTAATGACTTGAGTTAAATCAACAAATAAGAGTTAAAAATAAAGTTGGGAACAATTGAGGAAGATACCCAACATGGATGTGTCCCAAAACACACACACAAACACACACAAACACAAACACATACATACACACACACCACACCACACACCCCTTTAAGCGTCTGAAGCACACAAATAATAGTAGGCACTGTAATACTACATGTGCTAATTCCTATGTAAAATGTGAGAACACAGCCCACCTACGTGTCTCTTTTCTACACCCAGAAGAATGTAGACCTGAGGCAGAGCCCATTTCAACACCCAGGGCCCTATTAACTTTGATAGAGCATTTTCGCCATCTAGTGGTAGCTTTGAGAGTTGTCTCCAAAATGCAAATCCACTGTGAACTTAAGAGACCTCCAAACTGATGCTCAGCTGGTGCCAGATTTTTGTAATTTTGAAGGAAGGAAAACTAGTATATCATTTAAAAGCTGAGAGACTTCTAAACAAAAATAAACCAAATCAATATTTTCATCTTTAAAATATTCCCAGACAAGTAAATGTCACTAATTCTCAGAAATATTTTTAAGTGTGTCATAGTGTCTCATCTCGGAGACAGAGCACAGCAGGAAACCGAAGTCAAGGGTCAAAGAAGGGAACAGAAGGATGCAAAGGTCACTGTCACATCTCATGTGAGCCAGAAAGCAGGATTACATAATTATATTGAAAATATACATGTACATGTATAAGAAATATATACACTCAATCTAAGATTAAAAGTGTTTCCCCTGAAAAATATTACCTGAGATAAAATGTTAAATTCATCTAAAAATAGACTGGATGCACCAAACTCAGATATAGCTAGGTAATTGTGTTGATAAAACACATCTCTCTTTAGTACCCAGAGACGGGGCTCCAAGTGCTCGCTGCTCCTGCAGAGAAGTGGAATGTGTTGCTCAGCCTGTAGGATGACGTCAGCTAGTTCCAGGGATCAAACGCCCTCCTCTAGATGTTGCAGTCACTGCACATACTTGGGGCACATACATATGTGCAGGCAAGACACCGTACATATAAATACAAATACATCTTTTAGAAATATTTTTTCAATCACATTTTTTTTTAAAGACAATGTCACTGTGTAACCCTGGCTGGCCTAGAACTCTCTATGCCAACCAGGAGCTCACAAGAGATGTGTCTGCTCCTGAGTGCTGGGATGGATTAAAGGTGTGGGTCTGTGCCACCAGGCCTGACCTTTCTCCAATACCTTTCTTTTTCCTGTATAATTGTCTTGCGTCTCTATTTCTCAAGCACTTTAGCTGTTCTCTTCCTTTCCATAGTAATGTCATGGGAAATGCCCAGTTTCACTTGTTAATCTGACACACCCTTGCCAAACGGCTCCTACATGCCAGGCATTGGAACGCCACGGGGTCTGGAAAGTGCCCTGTTCTGATGGGCATCCTGTAACTGGGAGGACAGGTGGCCCCAAAGCAAATATGTCACATGTGCTCTCCACAGGGCAGACCATTGTCTCACCTGATTCCCTGAGCACTGTGCGATGTGTCTTATTCCATCACAGAGGGGATGAAAGCTCAGCCTAAGAACAGTGATGGGACCCAAAGTCAGATCTGACTTCTCCAGGTCCCACCCTAACGACACCCACACATTTTCCTGTAACCTTTCTACAGTTAATGTAGCCAGCACACACTTGTGGCCAGGTATGGGGAGGGGATAATGCCAGGCCCTGGAGGTGCTGATAGGAGTCAGGTCCTACCTCCACCAACAGAGGCAGCCTGCTCCAATTGGATCATGCAGTTGTAAAGTGCCCAAGAGCACACTTGCCAGAGTTTATTCAAATTCAGCTACAACGTACTGGGAGAATACTAACTCTAAACTTTTAATAAGAGTCTAGTTTGGAGGCTGGAGACGTGGCTCGGTGGTTTGGAGCACCTGCTGCTCTTCCAGGGGACCAACATCTGGTTCCCAGCACCCTCATGACAGCCCAGAATCATCTGTAACTCCGGTTACAAGAAATCCAACACTCTCTTCTGGCCCCTGTGGCTTCCTGCACACATATGATACACATTGCACACATGTGATATACATGCGTATACTTAGGCACATGCACACACAAAAAATAAGTATTTTTTAAAAGAATAAGTTTAATTTGTCAAAGAAAGTTATCTATTGATTCTGTGGTTTACTTGTACAAAAGAAAGATTAAGTTAGGGTCAATTTGTATTCTGTAGGGGTTTTCTCCCATTTTATTTAGAGCCATAATGGAGCCAATTGCTAGGATTTTCAGGTCATCAAACAGCAACTGAAGTGGAACCGTTGCCTCTGTGCTGAGAGGCTCAGTGCTGCGGAACACTGCGTTATGAATGCTAACAAGAGACATAACACTGCAGCAAATTGAAAGGCAGAGCTTCTGAGGAACCCATGCTCCCCAACCCAAGACTGCCTGTGCTCCCCAACCCAAGATGCCTGTGCTCCCCAGCCCAAGACTGCCTGTGCTCCCCAATCCAAGATGCCAGTGCTCCCCAACCCAAGACTGCCTGTGCTCCCCAACTCAAGACTGCCAGTGCTCCCCAACCCAAGACTGCCTGTGCTCCCCAACCCAAGACTGCCTGTGCTCCCCAACCCAAGATGCCTGTGCTCCCCAACTCAAGACTGCCAGTGCTCCCCAACCCAAGACTGCCAGTGCTCCCCAACTCAAGACTGCCTGTGCTCCCCAACCCAAGATGCCTGTGCTCCCCAGCCCAAGACTGCCTGTGCTCCCCAATCCAAGATGCCAGTGCTCCCCAACCCAAGATGCCTGTGCTCCCCAACCCAAGACTGCCAGTGTTCCCCAACCCAAGATTGCCTTCCCGTGCTCCCCAATCCAAGATGCCTGTGCTCCCCAACTCAAGACTGCCAGTGCTCCCCAGCCCAAGACTGCCTGTGCTCCCCAACCCAAGATGCCTGTGCTCCCCAACCCAAGACTGCCAGTGCTCCCCAACCCAAGACTGCCAGTGCTCCCCAACCCAAGACTGCCAGTGCTCCCCAACCCAAGATTGCCTGTGCTCCCCAATCCAAGGCTATCTCTTACAAACACCCTGACCAGTGATCATGGATACCGAGCAGTGCAAGTCAGTGGTTAGGCCAGCTACTGCCAAGCATTTCCTAGCAAAGCTCTGCTTCTCTTTCTGGTCTGAGATGCATTGTTTGCTTGGTGAAATCCAAAGACATGAGAACCTCCTATGGTAAATGTTGATATAAGGAAAATGTCCTAGGTGACCAGCGTATTTATCAAGGTATTATTTCCACCACCTGCATGGAGTTTACCAAGTAGGCGGGGTAGGGTCGCTATCTTGTGTGCGTTCAACTTGAGTTGCCTGGATACCATGTCTTGGGCTCAACAGGGAACATAAATGTAATTGTGCCTCTCTTCACTTCAGCCATAGGAATTCCAGATTAGATCAGATCACCAGGCCACGTGAGCAAGCCCTATGCATTCTAACTCTCCGTGTGGCTTACCCAAGCTGCCCTCTGCAACCAAAGGCAGGAAGCATCACAATTAAAAAGATGTCTTAGAGTCTCATCATACATGGGCAGCTTTCAAGACTTCCTCCCTTCTCAGACCTCGGTTTGAGGTCCATCACTTCTAATTGCTGGCGATATAAAGGAGTTGATTGCTAATTCCCTTTCTGTAGCTAAATTGCTGGCACATGTTAATAACATCCTCGTAAGTTCCATTTGTGGTTGGCCATCAGGACCCATTAATTCTAAGATATGTTTGGCTTCCATAAACCAAAAACAGAGAGGGAATTTGGGGAAAAAAATCAGCCTAGAAAGGGGCATGGCTGTACATTCCATAATAGAGATAAAACTTTACAGTTGTCTCTACTGAGAAACCTTAAAATACTACCAAAAACCATGAGAAAAAGTGTGTGTGAGTGTGTGTGTGTGTGTGTGTACATGCATGTGCCTGTATGTGCATGCATGTGTGTATGCGAATATGCAGGCATGCATGTGCATACATGGGCACCTGTGCGTGTATCTAGAATGATCTGCTGTTGCCTAATTCTGCTCCTGGGTAGAGTGGGTGGAGATGGTAAGAAGAAGAGGCGGCTGCAACCGATGACTGGTAGCAAGCTCAGCAGCAGAGAGCAACCAGAGGCAGGAACTGCAGGGAGCAGAGGCAGCTGGGCTGAAAGGGGAAGCTGAGACAATGCAGAGTCAGGTCTTGGATGAGAGAAGGCTGCAAAGAGTTAAAGTTAAAGAGGCAGCAGCAAAAGTTGATGCCAGCTGCTGCTATGAGCTAAGGGTCCCAACATCCAGAGCTTAAGAGATATGACCTGACCCACGGAATCCTGCTGCTATGATCCATACACAAGGGTGGGCCCACTGTCTGGGCCCAGGACAGGAAGCCTCCCAACATGAGCCTCTTGTGGGGAGCTTGGGACTATATGCCCAGTCGTGGGGACCAGATCTGGGACTCAGAGCTATATGCCTCCGGGTCTGTTAGTCCAGCCTACATCTGGGACAAAGAGACCCAGAAGTCCCACCACCACTGTTTGCTTACTTACAATTTTAGCCTAAGAGGAGCAAAGGAACCCAGACTGCGCATCGGTAGCAGAAGAGAAAAGCCCACACACCGCTGTATACTTTTTTTGTAATTTTTTATGAGCCTATGATTATTTCCAAGCATGAGGTTAAAGACAAAATAGGATGAGTTTCATGTAACCTGCTTTGTAACTTCACCGAGGTAGTGAGGACGGGCGCTTACATTCTTGGTCATACCCAACTTTCTGACCTCGCTACTGTCTACCCAGAGCCACTTCAGGAATCTAATTATGATTAGATGTTCCTCTTGGCTCCCTTCTAACCATTCACAAGCCAGATCACCGTGCGTCCTCTCCAGAGACAGCTGGTCAGAACGAATATTGTAGCAGCTTGCACAGTTTCTCCCTGTCTCCCACACACAGGCCTCCCTAACCCCAAGCTGTCACTACACTAAGCTGGATCATGGGCCAGGAGGAAAGGCTTTGTTGACAGGCCAGTTGTCCGCTCAAGACTTCTGGTCAGCAGTAAAGCCCAGGGCATGCGCACCCAAGACCACAGGCAAAGAACCACAAGCCAACATTTTCTTTCACCACATCCAAAGTATCTTCCTGTTAGACAAAGAAGCAAGCCACCACACCACTGCCACCACCACACTCCTGATACCACCATACTGTCACCACCACACGGCCAGAACTGTACAAAGTGCACTTAATCAACAGAAAGTATCTTCGTGTTATAACACTGGGATAATTTCTCATCCCTCTACACTATCCCCACCCCCCAGAGAATGTCTGACAGGACTGGTTGGAGTTAAACAACCAGATTCAGATTTTCAAACAGACCAGCAAGCAACTATCCAGCTGCTTGAGAGTCTGAGTGGATGGCAGACACCACTGTGGAGCAAGAAGAGGCTCTGCACCAGTGCACCAGTGCAGAGGTGGAGTTGAGTCAGGACCGTGGAACATGGTGGTATGGGGTGTGTGCTCCTACCCTGGTCCATCCGACCCTGTGCTCTGCATCCTGCTTGCTGATACCATTCCCCACAGAGAAAGAAAATCTTAAAGAAATGTTTAAAAAGAGGAACCCTCAGATTCCCGCAACTCCACACTTAGCACTTTCAATGAGTACTGTAAAGACAAATGAGGGGCAGAAATTCAGGGGGAACAACCCGAGGGGCCTCGCCCAATACACCCAACTGCCAGGAAGAAGAGAAGTAGAAACCAGTTTTCACTGCCTTCTAAACACGAGTGTGCAAGAGAGGGAAGGAGAGAGAATTCACATTATTTGTCTTAAATATGACACGGCCAGACTCTGTCTGGTCACTGGGCAGCTGGGGAAGACACAGGAGACAGAGAGAGACATTTCATCCTATCTCCATTTCTTGTTTTAGTTTGGTTTGGTTTGGTTTGGTTTGGTTTGGTTTGGTTTTTTTTTTTTTTTTCTTAGCAGAAAGACGTGTGTGTTGGCAGAGCATTTTCCAATCAAACTCAGACTTACACTCCCAGCCAAGTAATTGGGTAACAGTAAGACAGGTCTGCAGCTGGACAGAGATAAAAGAAGCAGGTGAGAGATGTCCTTTTGGAGAAAGACAACAGAGTTCCGGGACTGAGTGGGTGGGAGGACACGCCTCCATGTTTAACACAGACTCAGACTACAGAAACAGGCCCTCAGACGGCTACACTTAGCCTGACCCTAAGCTGATAAGTTCTCATTTCAAAGGTGACTCATAGAACACTGTCTCCAGAAAGAAATTCGCTCGGAAACGTGAGCCAATCATAAACAAAGGGCCCAGCTGGCACTTGAATGGGCCAGTGCCTCAAATGGGGCATAGGATTTAGTCAAAATATCAAAGGACTTTAAAGCAAGCAGTTCACCTTGAAGTGGCTGTGGATGTGACCTGAGTCCCAGAGGGAGATGGGCGGGTGTCAGAACTGGGTCCCACAGCAGCTGGAGGCAAGTCCACTGGAGAAAGCTCAGCGAAGGCATCTCTTCGCTCCCTCAAACTTCAGCCATAGAGAAGGAAAAGAGGCATACCTCCATTGCTAAAAAGGAAGTTACCAGTGCTCATACTTCCGAAAGCGCTCACTCTACACGGAGAAATGGGGGAAGGGCAGACAGAGAGGTGGGGAGAGGCAGAGGCAGAGGGGATTTCTGCAATACCAACTTTGGCCTTAGGGGACACAGTGGGTGGGACAAGCCAGGGCCATGGGTGGTGAGTCAGGGCTCTGCCTGATGCTTTCCTATCTCTGCATCTCTTCATTGGGAATAAAGTCAGGTGGCCTCGCTGCCTCAGGGAGCCACTATGCAAATCCAGGTTCCACTGTGACTCCTAAAACACAGAAAGGCAAACTGAGTCTGCAGCCCCAGAGAAAAAAGAGCCTGTCATTCAACTCAGCCTGCCCTTTGGTTCTCGAGGGGTCTTGTTTTACAGCGGTTGTGGCATTTACATCCTAATCTGTTTCTCTTGCTCTTGTTTTAAGAGTCTAAGGTCTGGCTTACCTAGCCTAGGTCGGCCTTGAACTCTCGGTCCTCCTGCTTCAGCCTCTTGAGAGGCGAGATGACAAATGTGTACCTTGAGACTGGGAAAGGCAGCTCTACATTTCGGAGCACATGGTGCCTTCCCAGCACCCAGCTCCGGTGGCTCACAGCCTACCTACGGCTCCAGCTCCCATGGATCTGAGGCCTCTGGCCACAGGCACTTGCGGTCATAGGCACTCACAAGCAGACACACACCTACACCTATTTTAAAATAATAAAAATATTTAAGTAGATCTTTGGGACAAGCTATCTAACCATTTTCAGTGTGCCCTTCAGTAGTGTTGAGTACATCCCATCATCGTACAACCATTAGCACACTACAGACCCAGGGCTCTTTCTGTTTTGCAAAACTGAAAATACAATCCATCGAAGAGTACACCTCGCACACACCCGCAACACTCAGACCCCATCAAAATACCCAAGCACTCATACACAGCACACACCAAAACTCACATACACCCTAACACTCATAACACACACCCCAATTCGTGTGGACCCCACAGCTCTCCAACCTCCGATGTTCACACAACCCAACTCTCACCCCTCAACATGCTCACATACAACTTCACCTGTGCCTGGTACCCCAGCTCCTAAACACTTCTACTCTCACACACTCCAGCTTCTATGCTAACATGCCAGCTCACACACATCCCATGAGGCTCTGCCAGTCAAGCCCCTACCATGTCTGAGGATTCCTCTACAGAGCAGCTCCCATGCCTCATACAAGAACTCACAGCCACTCCCCAGTCTCCGGGCAGGACCTAAGGGATGCCATCACCCCATTCCTGTTCCCTGCCTCTATACGCTCTTGAAAATAAAATGCTTCCTGACTCTGCCATGCAAGCAAGGGAAGCACTAAGCCTTCTGAACACAGAGTCTGTTCTTCCCTGACATGGGAAATAGGGAGGGGGTGACTCAAAACTTATCCTGCACCGTAAAATGTATTGCTTGCTCTAAGTCCTGCTTTTAGGGACGGGGTCCCAGTTTTACTACATCATGTTCACTTTGTTTCCTCAAAAGGAGGAATCCGTTTAAAACATACTTACACATCCTCCTCAGATCACAAGTTCTTGAATAATAAGGAGGACAGAGTGAATATGAAGGGAAGGGAGTTTGTCTACAGGATGCCTGCAGAGTGGAGGAAGCCATAGCTGAAGGAGTAGAGAGTGAGGGACAAGATCAGAAAGATGAAGGGAAAGAACAGGGGTCCTTCCATCTCATTACATGCCTGGCTGTGCCATAAATCAGCCAGGACAAGCTCAAGGCAGGGAGACCCTAGAAAAATCTGGTATTGGTGACTCCGGGGGGACATTGCCTACTGGTTCTCCTCAAAGTGAAGAATGAGGAGAACACCTTCAGGCAGAAGATGCTGAGATTCAGCTTCCTCTGACTCCAGGGGTCTCTGGAGTCACTACCTTCTCTAGGCACTGACCATATGGGAGGACCACAGCAAGGAGGACGACTACAGAGGAGCGGGTTCACCTTGATCCCCTGGCCTGAGTACCTGAAGTAAGCACCGGAGGAAATTAGGCCCAAGTCAGAGAAGAGAAGTCCTTAGGCCCAGGACATACACACGTGGACCAGCTTTGCCAAGCTTGCGAGTGGTCACAGACCACACACACAAGGGGCATGAAACAAAACAGACCAGCCTTCAGAGGTCTGCATGCTTCCTAGCCTCTGAGGAAGGAAATCTGCAGACCAGTCAAATCCGGCTTCTCGTGGAGAAAGTCATTCTGTGACGACTCAATAGATCATGCCTCCACTAAATCAACCAACCATGGCTTCTTCTGTGGCAGGCCTGCATTTCTGCACCCGTGTGGGCAACTGCAACTCCACTGTCTTCTAGTCGCGTGGACTTGAGGCCATAGACTGAAGACCATGTACCACAAACCAAAGCTTACCCACATGGTGCTTGAGGCTGTTGACGTACTCCCTGTCCCCCTGTCGGAAAGGTTGTTATCAACTCCAGTTGATAACAGTTATCAACTGTTATCTACTCCAGTAAAGTCTAGCCACTGGGCTGAGGAGATGTCTCAGCCAGTAAAGCACTTGCCACACCAGTATGAAGACCTAACTTCAATTCTCACAACCCAGATAAAAATCTAGAAGTGATGGTGTTACACCTGTAATCCCAGAACTGAGGAGGCCAAGACAGCAGGAACCCTGGGACTCGCCAGACAGCTGGACAAGCCAATGAAGTGAATTCTGGGCCTACGAGAGACAGTCATAAGACTAAGATGTACAATACCTGACAAACATTACCCAAACTTGATATCTAGCCTGTACAAGTACTTGCACGTGCGCGCGTGCGCACACACACACACACACACACACACACACACACACACCACACACACGTACCCGTGCATACACACCACACACACTCAGTATAGCAACTACAGAAATACTGACAAGCAGCACGCACGCACACTGCTCCTCTCTCCCAGACATCGTTCCACAGCATCCAAGACTGGGGAAGTGTCATTAAGGTTCACAAAGAAAAGCCTGTCAGCACCAAGGGTTTTGTGGTAAGCCAGGGTGAGGTCTCCCTGGAGCTGGTGCTGCTCTGCTGGGCTACGCCCTCCCAATGTGGCTGTGGTTTGGTCCTCACACAAGCTGAAAGAGAAGCAGGGCTCATTTGCCTGCCTGCCCTCCCTCCCTCCGCACCAGCCTGTGAGCAGCAGAAGAGAAAGCCACAGCCCAGCCACCTCAACCACAGAGCCCCAGCTACCAGAAGACAACACTGGAGAAGAGTTTCCCAACCAAAAGAACAAGGAGGAATTCAATTAAAAGAGAGACAGCCAACCTGTCAACCAGTGGCCTTTATGATGTGGGAAATGTCAGAATTAGGGATAAGTGAGCAGTAACTCAAGCCACCGTAAAAGTCACCACAGATCACAAATGGCATCTTAACAATGCCAGCATCAAAAATTGTGGTGTATTTATAGTCTGCTTCTGGCTGTCAGATTCAGTAGTCAGCAGCCATGTGTACCAACTTATACTTAAATTTTAAGTCATCAAAAGGGTTCAAAGCTTAAACTGTTTCAGCTGTTCGGTCAGGCAAGGCGTACATTCTGGGTGCTGCCTCATGGCATGTGGCCTGTGGGTGCCATATTGGAAACAGAAGTTCTAAAAATGCTCTGTCATCACAGACAGCTCCTCTTGTAAGCCAGGATGGATGACTCCCGGGTGTTTGTTCCTAGCCTTGGCCTTGGGCTATGAAATGTGTGGTCTTGGTGGTCGGCTTGTCTGGATTTAGAAGTGTCTAAGAGCAGTGAAGCTTCTAAGTAGGAGTGTTCCCTTCCACAGGAAGCTGGCCTGAGGAACGGTGGGGAGGGAGAGAGAGACCTGCCTCAATGTGAGCAGTGCTATCCTGTGGACTGAGGCCCAGAGGGGAAGGGAACAGCAGGAGGGAGCCAGCAGGCAGCTGCATGCCCCCTCTGAGCATGTGCATGGCTGCTGCCCTTATCCACGAAGGTCAGGCTGCAACATTATCAGATTTCCAGTGTGGACAGGAAAGGATCAGCCAGTTTTTTGGCCCCAACTAGACTAGAGCTACTGCAGTGGCCTATTTATTTAACTGGATGGCTAAAGAGCTCTGGGCCTTTGTGGTGCAGGGATGTCTATTTTGAGGTTGTGTAAGCCAAGCCAATAACTCCTATTATATATTATATGATATATATCATGCTGTATTTACACGTGTTCATTATTCTGTGTCCCTAAGCTACCTGTAGATAACTAGTGGATACATTGTTGTGGCTTCCCATTTGTGGAATTATATCCACAAGTCAGATTGACTGAGAACTGAAAACATTTCCATAACTTGGATCTAGAGTATATACTAACAGGTTATTTCTTTTTGTCATTATTTCCAAAACACGTGTTCTAGTTTCATTTCTGTCACTATGATAAAATATCCTGAGGAAAAGCAACTTAAGAGAGAAGGGGGTTAATTGACTTACAATTCCACATTACAGTCTATATCTGAAGGGAAATGAGGCGGGACTCAGATACTCACATCACATCCAAAGTCAAGAGAGGAGAGAAGTAAATGCACAAAGGCTTACCTGCTTGCTTGATCTCAACTAACCTTCCCCCTCTCTGGAACTGTCTAGGACGCTCTGCTTAGAGAATGGTGCCACCCACAATGGGCTGCATCTTCCTACAATAACAATAATAAATAAATAATAATAATAACAATAATAAATAACAAAGACAGTGCCCCACTGATATGCCCATAGGCCAGCCTGACCTAAATCATTCTCCAGTAAGACTCTCTCCCCAGGTGATTCTAAGTTGTGTCCAGTTGACATTTAAAACTAACCAGCACAATGATACAATGTAACAACTGTTTGCATCCAATTGACATTGAATTGAGTCCTGCAAAAGGTAGCTTATATGCAAAAACCGATGTTGCCTTATATAAGAGTCTGGAAAGTCAGCAGATTTTGGTAACCATTGGTGTGTCTTGGCACCAATACTCCCCAGGGATTGAGAAACTAGTGAGCTAAGAAAAGCCACAAGTGATGGTACATTCCTGCAATACCAGTGCTTGGGGGGAAAAGGAAACTCATGAGTGTGAAGCTACTGTAGGCTCCACGGCAAGACTCTGCCTCAGCAGAGGGAAAGAGGGGAGTAAAGAGGGAGGGTCTGAAGAGAGTCCAGAACTGAAGTTTTATTCTGTGGCTCTCTGAGGACTTTCTATAGGTTTACACAAGCAATAAGCACCTGACTGGTCTGTTATGAGACTCAAGGACCACGTCAGTCAGTGCTGTTGTTCCACAGGGAGTGGGTGACATTGCGATTGTAATTATCACAGCATTGAATTGGATGACAGAAACCCTTCCAAGAGAAGCTGTCTGATGGCCTTGAGCTCATCTTGGTCATCCATTTTCCTCACTACTGGTGGGATCTACTTAGACGTCCCTGAAACGGAACAAGCAAACATTCCATTTCCACTGCAAGCATTCCTAAGATATATTGGTTTATTGGCCCTTTCCTCTCTATAAATGTTTGTAACTGTCACAGTTTAGATCTCAAATGCTCCCCACAAAGGCAGTGTCTACAGCCTTTGTCCACAGTTGCTGGTGCTACAGGAGGGGGTGGGGACACTGGGGGGGGGGCAGGGGCTACTTAGAGGAAACAGGTCACTGCGGACATGACATAGAAGTGTTTGTTGGGACACAGGCACCTTTCTCTCTGTTCCTTGGCCATGGTAAAGAGAACCTCTTAGCTCGGCATTACAGTTCTGCTTCGCCTCAGGCCCAGAAACAACAGTCACGTGACCATGGACAGAGACAAATAAACCTTTCCTCCTTTTAAGTGTCTGCTTCAGATATTTTGTCACAGCAATCAAAAGCTGATTAACAACCAGATTTGGGGGAAGGTATTATACTTCTTAGCACAAGCATTTGTCCCAGCCCCAGGCTAACTCTGGATTCTAGTTGTGAAACTAGAGATTGTCTTAGTCAAGGTTCATCATATAAAAAATACTAGAAATTAATCTATGCTGCCTTAGTCACAAAAGGAAATTTGTAAGACGATTGTTGTTGTCCCTGGTGGAATTCATGGATGAGGAGACTGGAGAGCCTGGGACCTACCAGTTTCTCCACCCCTCGTGTCTGTGTCTCTGTCTAATTGTCTGATTCGCCCAGATCTTCAGAACATTAGCCTCTGCTTCTGTGTTCACAGAGCAAAAGAGCAACATCCTCTTAGCATCTCCAAGAAACATGAGGCCATTCACAAGCCCCTCAAACTCAGAATTCCTGAGACGGAGCTCCAAGCTCATCTCCCAAAGGTCCCAACGCCCATGGGACAGGACTGGCCACATTTGTGTAAGATGACCACAGCAGCCACGATGCATAAGAGAGCAGGCAGAGACAGGACTGGGGAAAGGAACCATGCTGTGGACAGTGATATTAACCAAAGGGATAAGGGCAAAATGTAAGTTTAAGAAATAAAAGGGCCATCTAGCATCTAACGCAAAATATAATTGAGTGTCTGCAAAACGAAAAGACGCTGATATTAATTTCCAGATTGAGGAGGTCCCTTGGATGGGCCCGCTTGTCTGTTTCCCAGACTTCATGGGCACCTGCGTGTGGTGTGTTCATGCCTAAGGCTGAGCATCATGGTACATTGTTCCATGTTTTCTAAAGCAGAAGGGTCTCACAGTCACATTTCTCCCAGGATCCAGGAGAGGCTGGGGTCCATCTTATGCCTATATTCCTGGAGATGTACTGTTTCTCTACAAAGTAAACTAATCTGTGGAAACCATGGTTATTTTCCACATTTTTTAAGTTAGCGGTTCTGTAACCACCTTTAAGACTTCTCCAGGGAGTGAACCCAACCAGGGCATCATGCATGCTAGGCTAGAACTCTGTCTTCAGTCAAGTTGATTTTGTTATGAGTTGTTTCTCTGCCTGTTTTATTTTTCAAATATTAAATATTGACATTCTTTGAGGGAGATGGAAAAAATAGTAAAAGTCAAATTATTATCTTTATACGTTGTGCCTCCCCCCGACGACGAAAACATGCTGACTGTGTGTGCAGCTTATAAGAACAGAGAGTACACCATGCCGTCCTGGGATGGAGACCTGGAGAAGCTAGACACTCCCAAACCCAGGCCCAGAGCAGATAGCAAGTCCTAAAGCCTGCAAGACTTGGCGCTCCTGAAGCCAAGGCCAGCTCTGGCTTTATATTCAAATGTGGGAAACTAGAAAATCACTAACTGGCTTTATTTTTGCTACATGACAGCTTCCAGGGGGCAACATGACTCCTGAGAAGGATGTGGTACCATATCTGTATGGCACCATATGGATACCTGAATCATTAAAGTCTGTTATGCTCACAGGCCAGTCCCAAATGCCAAAGCAACAGACACTGACCACAGACACTCAGTTGAGGGATCCAGACAGTCAACCTGAAAAGGACAAGAGCTCTCATAGGAAGACCAACCGTGTACATTAACCTGGACCCCGAGAGCTCCCAGAGACTGAGTTACCAACCACAGAACATACACGGGCTAGCCCAAGGCCCCCAGCCATATGGAGCAGAGGACTGCCTTGTCTGGCCTCAGTGGAAGAGGATGCACCTAATCCTGTAGACTTGATACCCCAGGGAAGGGGGACGCCCAGGGGAGGGGGAGGGGAGAGCACCCTCTCAGAGGCATAGGGGAGGGAGAATGGGATGAAGAACTCTGAGTGGGGGAGGGGACTTGGAAGAGGGCAACATTTGGAATGTAACTAAATAAAATAATTAAATTAAAAGTCTCAACATGCTGATATCATTTTAAAGAGGAGTATCTGGGGGTAAACGAACGGTTATCTGAGGAGACGCTACTCAACTGCTTCTCACACTGACACTGTTAGCCTCTCTAGTCAAAACTGCACCTTCTCCAGAGAGGCCAAGTCTTTGGGTCTGGGGTAAGACCCCAGAGTCAAGGCTTCAACAGGCACCAGGTCTGGGGCAGCTGTCCAGAAACCACGGTGGGAAAACAGGACACGGACAGTGGGAGGATGTGGAGAGGAACCGGAAGTTTAGACTGCAACACAGGCAGGCGGAGGCTGAAATGAAGGATCCCATCCAACTGCTCCACCCACTTCTCTGCTTTTGAAGAGTCTTTGTCTCAGGAAGAGAACATTCTGGAAGAGTTGAGCAACCATAGAGGAAGCAAGAGGAGTCTCTAGCAACACCAAGTGCCAAAGTACCAAACCTAAGCCAAGGTTTAAAGCAATCATTAATGCCTGATGTAAGGTTATAGACGAATGAGGAATGGAAATAAGGGGAAAGAACGCACCGAGTCGATGTTATTGATTTACACGTTGAGAGAAATGCCAGAACTATTATTTAGATGTCAAAATAACTCCAAGAAGAGTACAAGGCTGTTTTGATAATTTGAAACCGAATACCTGCCGGCTTTGAGACAGGGCTCTCAGACACCCAGCCTCCGTAAATCCCGCTGCGCCTCTCTGAGCAGGTCACATTTCGTCTTCCAAGGTTATACCGTGTTAAATTATATGCAATTTCAAAAAGAGCAAACCCTTGTCCCGTACTAGAGTCCCCTTGTCTTAAAGGCATGCTCTGGCTCAAATTAATTTATAGCCCGAGGGGATTTGGGGAGAGAAAGCTAAAGATTCCAAGCGAAAATAGCCCAGAATCTTATTGCTTCTTAAATATCAAGGGATATTGTCTGGAGGCTAGGAAGGGCTGTGCAGGGCCACAGGTAAGCAGAACGGCGGGGAACTGTCAGGTCTGGTAGACGCTTCACAGCGGAAAGGTCCTGCTGGATGCAGAGAGCATAAAGTAGGAGCCCAGCACCCAGCAAACCGCTAAGCACAGCAGAGCTGGTGGAGAAGGGCAGCAGAGGCAGTGAGAATGACCTCCACTCCTTCCTAAGCCCTTACTGCAGAGGGCTCAGCGGGAGGTCAGACTTTCACTAGGGCTTGCTCGGATTCGCTACTTTCTCTGTGTCCGCTCCTCTCTCCCGCCACTTGAGATGCGCGGCTTAGTCGGAGGCCCCTGTGGTTAAAATCACAATATTAATTCAGAATAATCTTCTCAACGAGTAACTTCCTTGCCCCGAAGTCTCATCCAACTCCACCCTAAGTAAAAGGACTAAGTTTTTCCAGCTCTGCCACAGAAAAATGAATACAGCGATTCCAAAAAAAAAATAAAAATTCCAGTCTTAAGAGCTGGGGTCTCCTTTATACTAAGGTGTCTGAAGTAACTCCTTTTTGTTGCCAATTAAGTTTAACAGGGGTCGTTAAAATGTATACGACTTTTAAGGATTCCCCAACGTGAAAATCTAAAGCAGTAGTTCTTAACCTGAGGGCCGTGACCTTTTGGGGGAGGGGGTCAACCAGCCTTTTCACAGGGGTCGCTTAGGACCATTGGAAAGGACAGATATTTACATTACAATCCATAACAGTAACAAAATTACAGTTATGGAGTGGTAACTAAATAATTTTACAGCCGGGGTCACCACACCAGGAGGAACAGGATCAAAAGCAGCATTAGGGAGGTTGAGAACACAGCTTGAGAGCAGTCATTTGCAGGGTAATTGAATGCATGCATCGAAGTATGCTGTGTGCTAGAGTACCAAGCCGCATGCTACCTTCAAGCAGTGTCGAGATGCAGTTCAGCATCTGTTCTCTGGCATTTGAGAAAGAAAAATAAAGCATGACTATAAGTCTCCATTAGAATCGCCAAATATCTGTTTTCTCACTAAAACCATGGAGTCTTGCAGCAGCCCGATAGCAAAGGTCCTGAAACAGCCCTGACTGCGTTAAGTCTCAGGAACATGGCATGTTAGAAAGGCTTCGTTAGATAGATTTTTCTTTTTTTTTTTTTTAAAGATTTATTTATTTATTATATGTAAGTACACTGTAGCTGTCTTCAGACACTCCAGAAGAGGGCGCCAGATCCCATTACAGATGGTTGTTAGCCACCATGTGGTTGCTGGGATTTGAACTCTGGACCTTTGGAAGAGCAGTCGGGTGCTCTTACCCACTGAGCCATCTCACCAGCCCCCTAGATAGATTTTTCTAAATCTCGGAGCTTTGCTTAGGCACTCGCAGTACCCGTCACCCGCCCCATGCACTCTTCGGTAAGAATGCACCTGTGCCTTCTTGACTTAACCAGTCCCTTAAGTTTGGGTTCCCACGTATCTTTCCAATCTTGTTTATTTTCTCCTTGCTTCTGGTACTGGGCTATTTTTGAATCTATAGTTTAGCATGCTAACTACTGTGGTGGTTTGAATAAAAATGGCTACCACATGCCCAAAGGAAGTGGCGCTACTAGGGGGTGTGGCCTTGTGGGAGTGGGTGGGGTTTTGTCAGAGGAAGTGCATCACTAGGGCTTTGAGGCCTCAGATGCTCACGCCTGGCCAGTGTGTCACTGCTACTTCCTGCTGACTACTGACCTGGATGTAGAATTCTCAGCTTGCCCTCCAGTCCCGGGTGTGCCTGCATGTCACCATGCTTCCTGACATGATGATCGATCATGGACTGATCCTCTGAACTGTAAGCCAGCCCCAATTACACACTGTTCTTTATGAGAGTCGCTATGTGGTCCTGGTGTCTCTTCACAGCAATAAGGCCCTAACTAAGACAATACTCAATGTGTGCTTCCATTCCATGGAAATACCCTCTTTAAAATTCTCTTACCTCATGGTGATCAGATCTACCAGCAGTTATAGGGCCAAAGACACAAGGGAGGTAAAGAAACAGCTGCAGGAGAATATAAAAAGAAGAGCCTACGGGTGTGCTTGCTGTCTTTAGAGATATCACACGTGTGCTCGCGGTGTATTTTACATATGTGTGTCAGATAACAGCCTCTGTGTTGGGAAGGCGCTCGCAGCTAACCTCTTCAGTAGGTAAGACCATACTCAAGGATTTCCTGTCACCAACACCAAGACCCCAGTGAGTGACAAGAGCCATGGCATCCTCTTTCCTGGTGACTGACCAAGATGGCCAATCTACCAAATGAAATGAATTTAACTATGTTCTCCTATTGCTGGCTCAGAAATAGCTTTACACTGTCCTGTGAACTTCAGGAAACACGATGTTCTCACTGAATTCCTGAGGAAACTGCCTGCTGCTTGCTTCATGGTTTCCCCAGCTGGACTCAGCTTAAAATCATATTATACCTGACTCTAGGTGCCTATCTTTGTTTCTTACAACATTTCCATCTCAGTCACTTCAAAAATACATAAATGTATGTCTAGCATATTGGTATATAGGTCTGTAGTCAAGCATTGGGGAGGCAGAGGCAGCAGGAACGTGAGTTTAAGGCCAGCCTGGGCTACATAGCAAAAACTTACTTCAATAAATGAAAAAAAATGATTATATGAAATGTATAAAAATGTTTAAGTCTCTTTCTAGTTTGACAACTCACAGATGTCTTTCTGAAGGACCTAGGAGCCATCCCTTTGACATAGAATCATTAAGACCACGCTGCCTCTCCAAGTGTCTCTTTGAAAGTAGCAGCCTGTTTGGACAGGCATCAGAAAGCCTAATCACAGCCAAAATCATTTGAAAACATGGGACCCAACACTGTGGGCATTGGCCTCAACCACTGGCCCTTCTCCATCACTAAGGCACCCTGAATCAAGTCTCCCTTATATGCTTAGTTTTGTTCAGTACCTGTATTTGCTTTAACAGGAGGTCATTACTCCTATGAATGACATTGTATTTCATGGAGAAAGGGGAAAGCTTTTCCCTTGCTGCTCCAAGGAGCTATTTCTCTGAGAATACAGAATTCTTCATCTCTTCATGGCAAAGTGCCTGTACCCTGTTATGAGCCACCAGCAAGCCCTTTGGGAAACGGTGAAAGGTGACTCGGTGATGTTGGGTGTGAGAGCCATGATCTTAACAACTTCACTATCACGTGAACATGACAGAGTCAGCTTAGACAAACTGAAGACTGCCGTGTCATCCGGTGGTGGAATCTTGTGAAGAGAAGAGAAAGGAGACTTATCCCACATGGCCACTTTGGGACGAGGACCCATAAAGAGGTCTAGTGACCCCAGGTTTATCACTGGGACGCTGGCATGAAGTTCAGGTTTAATCAGAGGGCAAGAAGCACACATGCCTAAGAGGTCTGGGTCACAGCACGGACCTGTCCATCACTGACTCTCTGCTTCATTTCTGGTCTGTCCTGCAAGATGGTCCAGTGAGTTACTGGAATGGTGTAAAATCTCTTCCAGGGGATCAAGGCTCAGCCTGCTCCTTATTTCTGTAAGAATTCTTAGATGAAGTCCAACTTCTTGGGAGCCATTGTTTCTTATTTCAAGAGTCTGAGCCAAAATGGACTATGTAAATATCTGTCTCCAGAACTGCCAGGGAGGTTATAGATCTATACAAGTTTGTGTAGAGAACTACTCGTCCTTATTGCCCATTCATGCACTCAACAAATACTCTCCAGGTAGTGGTTTGAATGAAAATGGCCTCCATGGTCTCATAAGGGTGTGAACTTGTTGGGGTGGGCCTTGAGGTTTCAGATGCTCAAGTCAAGCCCAGTCTCTGTCTCTCTGTCTCTCCTCTCTCCTCTCTCTCTCTCTCTCTCTCTCTCTCTCTCTCTCTCTCTCTCTCTCTCTCTCTCTCTCTCTCTTCCTCTCCTCTCCTCTCCTCTGCTCTCTTCTCTCCTCTCTTCTCTCTCCTCTGCTCTCTTCTCTCCTCTCTTCTCTCTCTTCTCTCTCCTCTCTCCTCTCTCCCTCCCTCCTCTCTCCTCTCCCTCCCTGCTGCCTTTGGATTTGGATATAGAACTCTCTCAGCTCCCTCTCCAGCACCATGTCTGCCTGCAAGCTGCCACCATGCTCCCTGCCATGATGACAATGGACTACACCTCTGAACTATGAGCCAACCCCTGATTCAATGTTGTCTTTTGTAAGAGTAGTCATGGCCACAGTGTCTCATCACAGCAGCAGAACCCCTAATTAAGACACTGTATTTTGACCAGAAGCTGTTCTGAGTGTCAGGGTAGATTACAAGATTACCAAGAGAGAAGTTTGAAGGCTATTGGTGTGCTTTCTGCCTTAGCCTTTGTTGGCTTGATCTTAGAGGTTTGCCCTTGCCTAGGACAAGGAAGATGACAGGGATACACAGGAGTTAATGGGGGGGGGGGGGGGCACATCCACCTCTTTACATCGAAACATGGTATCTGATGTAGTGTTATTATTCTTGGGGTTGCTGCACCCCCTTGTTATCTTTAAATATCTGGTAGGGGTTTCTACCCAACTCCAGACCATATTGTTCCCAGATAAAAGACAGAGAAACCCTTAGGTTTATTTTGCTATTTTGATAAAAGCACCAGATCTGGGCAGATCTCAACCCTCTGGGCTATTTTGCTACTTCCCTGTGGTGATCCCCGAAATATCACTCGCTGTGTTCCACCTGGGCAGTGCCTATCCCATCGGGTCAGCCCTTACGGCTATGAATGAGGTCACAACCCACAGACCCCATGATACTCCCTTCTTCTCTCTCACTGTCATGGTCCCTACCTCAGACCCTAAGCCAAGGAAGCCCTCTCTTATGCCCAGCCCAGGCTGTAAGCATCTTTATTAACCAATCAGGGATAACTTGAGGAACAATGTGTTATACAACAAAAGCTGGTGTGTACAAGAGAATGGATGGGTCTTGGGGAAATCAGGTCCTGGGAAATAGTAATGAGCGTTTGAACAGATAGCAGCACCAGACCAGCCCCAGCACTCTGCAGACTTTGTTGTACTGGGCTGCTGACCTGGGAAAGACCGCCCTTGCTCATCCTCTGTAGCATAGAAAGAGCCAGGCATAGAGGAATAATCTGTGCAACACTTGGAAGGGAAGACCCACCCCTTTCTGTCCCTGAGTGAAGTGTGGTGAGAAGAAAACACAGAGCCAGGAGGTCAAGAGAAGCCAATGGTCATTACACTTTCAAATTGGGACATCCAGACAGACATGCCCATCCAAGCAGGGCTGTGTGCTGCTGATATTTGACAGCTCCCCAAACATGACCATCCTAATGGAACACCTTAAAATTCAGCTGCATCAGGGGTCACTTCAGCTCCCGTGGGGCTGAGAGCCAGCAGACAAGTAACTCTCCATCAGTGTGGGTTCCCAGCCTGGGGTTGGTAAGAGACGGTCTCACAGGTCTTCAGGCAACAAAGTACTAACAAAGGAGAGGTAGCACAGGTACCCTGGAGGTCATTACTATCTAAACTTAGAGAGAGAGGGAGAGGGAGGGAGGGAGGAGAGACAGAGAGAGAGACAGAGGAGAAAGAAAGAAAGAAAGAAAGAAAGAAAGAAAGAAAGAAAGAAAGAAAGAAAGAAAGAAAGAAAGAAAGAAAGAAAGAAAGAAAGGAAGAAAGGAAGGAAGAGAGAGAGAGAAGAGAGAGGGGGGGAGAGAGAGAGAGAGAGGCAAGACAAGACTTCAGTGGTCCCTCCTCATCCATGATTTTGATTTATGCATTCAGTCCCCTGTGGTCAATCAGAGCCCGAGGATATTAAATGAAACATGTCAGAAATAGATAGTTCATACGTGTTATGCCGCACATGAATTGGGAGTAGCATGAATAAGTCTGACATCCCACTCTGACCCACCCATGAATTGTCTAGTATATCCACACGGTGCATAGTAGCTGTCCATCAGTCATTTAGTTCCGGGTTCAGTTATCAGATCAGCTGTAGCAGCTACAGCAATGCAGATATCCAAGCAACCCCATCTTACTTCCTAAAGGCCCCACAGTAAAGAGGACTGACGCTGGCATTGGGAGTGCCAGGGGGAACCATGAAGTACCGGGCAAGGGCAGATGGTAGAGTACTTCTCATACCACCACGGAGACCTGAGTCTGGATCTCCAAGACTCACCTAAAAGTGGCTGCACATGCCTATAATCTGGGTGCTGAGGAGGTGGAGATGGGGATCCCAGGGGGTTACCAGCCGATGTAGCTGGACTCTTGAGTTCCAGGTTCAGAGAGAGAATCCATCTCAAAAGGTAAAGTAGAGAAGCAGTTGAAGAAATCACCAACACCAACTTCTAGCTTCCACACACAAGTCCACACACTTGCACATGTACACACATGCACATGTGCACACATATGCATACACACCTGCATGTGTGCACACATATGTCAATACCTGCATATGCACACATAAATACACACACTTACACATGTGCACATATATGCACACATACCTACACATGCACACACATATGCACACATATCCACACTTGTGCATACACCTGCATGTATACACACATATGCATGCACACCTGCATCTGTGCATATGTAGACTTGTACACACACACACACAAAAACTTTTCTGATGATGTACTAATTGGTTTTATTTTGAGAGAAACCACATTACCATAATTTCTATAACAGTGTGTACCATAACTGTCCTCTCTTTCTGTTAGTCTCTGCTGTTATTCTTACTGTGCTTAATTTGCAAATTAAATTTTATCTTAGGTATGGATGTAAGACACAAGATAGTGTATATGGAGTTGGGAAGCATGCATAATTCCAGGACTGTTCCGAAGACACTGGAACAGATAAGTGGCGAAGGGGGAACAGCTGGAGGCAGGGAAGCCAGTGTAGGAAGTAAGACTCAGTGGATACCAACATCCTTCTCACACCCAGAACCAGTGTAGGGAAAGATACACTGGAAGGCTACTGAAGCCTACTTCTCCTTAGACAGTGGCCTACAGGCATTTTTTTAGTTAAGCAGAGGTTTTTAATATAAACTGGATGGAACAACGCTTTAAACTGGATGGGACAGGAGTCATCTATCACCCAGGAGCCTGGGAGGATAGACACAGAAACTGGAATTAAGGGATTACATCATCTCTCTGGTGTGAGTTCAGCTAATGATTCTACACAGTATTGGCCCAGGCCCTGTCATTCCTACGGCAGGGCTCTGGCAATGGGAGCTCTGTGGGTCCCCATTTACACAGAAGGAAGGGACATGGGATAGAAACATCCAACAGAGCTAGTACCAAGGGTACTCAGACCATTGGGGCTTATAGTCATCTCATATTTGAGCAGAACACAGCTAAGACTTAAAATACTTGAGCCACTGAGGTGCCCAGTTCACCAAGATGAAGATACCCTCTGGTGTGTTCGGATACACACAGGTGTCTCTCACCAGTAAACAGAATACATGATTCTAAGTATCATAGGCTTGTTTACACAATCTCCCCTCAAAACAAAGGAAAAGGATAAAGCAGTAAATAAAGATGAGGTGGGAATGAGGAAGGGGGAAGGCCAGGCAGAGAGGCTCCTGTGAGAGATGTACGTTTGGAGAAACAAAGAAGGATGCGAAATGCTCTTCTCTGATGCCTCTGTATCCACTGTGAAGTTTGATTAAAGACATGCCCTTGAACTGGAATGATCAAAGATGGCTTCCAGTAAGTACAGCCTGGCCGACTCGTGATTTACTTTTTATTTTTAAACTGAATTCAGCAGAGACCTGCATGCATTAGGTTAAGATGATTAACAGTTGGAGTTTGACCTTGAAATAATCTTTACATTGTAAATTCTTAATGATCAAAACCGTGTTCTCAGTGATTAATACGTATTAGTAATTAATTATTAAAGAAGAGTAATTACAAATACATATTCTTAAAATCTTGAGGCTTTTAAGCCATTTGTAGAAGTGACTGGACATTTTTTCAAATTTGCAGGGAAAAAAACCCATCTGGTTCTCATGTTCATTGTCAGTGCATCAATAACCAGAGATGGTGTTTCTCTACCTCTTGTTCTTCCTTGTCTCGTAAGTGGGAAATTCACAGCAACTGGATCCCATTAAAGCCAAAGAATGAAAATGGTTCTATGAAGACCCATAACATTAAGTAGTAATCCTGGCTTGAGAAAGAACAAAGCAAAATGGCAAATATGTATGAAAATGCCAAAATGAAACCTGCTATTTTGTATACTAACTTAATAAAAATAAATAAACTAACACACACATACATACATATACACATACATACACACATACATACATACATACATACATATATGCACACATATACACATACACACATACATACATATACACATACATACACACATACATACATATATGCACACATATACACATACACACATACATACATACACACACATACATGCATACACACATACATACATATATATATACACATACATGCATGCACACATACACACATACATATACACATACATACATACACACATACATGCATACACACATGCATGCATATACACATACATACATGCACACATATACACATACACACATGCACACACATACATACACACATACATGCACATACATACATGCACACACATGCATACATACATACACACATATGTGCATACATACATACACACATACATACATGCATACAGGAGTCTGGAAGATGGTTTGGTCAGTCATGTGCTTACCGTGCAAGTACAAAGGTCTTAGTTCAATTCCCAGCACCGACATCAAAAAGAAGGTTTTGGCAACGCGTACCTATAATCCTGGAGCTAGGGAAACAGAAACAGGATTCCCAGCCAAATAAGTGCTCTCCAGGTTCAGAGGAGATCTTATCCCAAAAAGTAAGCTAGCAATTCCAGGTCAGAGTACAACGCTGAGAAGACAGGCGGGAAGTTCAAACACCTAGTCATATCATGTCCAGAGTCAAGAGCCACATTAGTGATCTGTGGAGAAACCAGAACCCCTGTGCACCAGTGAGGGGACGTGCATTCGGGCCACATGCAGCCACTCTTTAATGCAACCTAGTGGTTCCTCAACACACCACCCTGGCTGTGTTCCCAAGAGAACTGAAAGTCTGTGCACAAAGCTGTGTAGAAATGTTCAGCACTGTTCATAAAGTAAAAAACAACACGAGGGACCATCAGTTCATGAGCTGAAGAAAATATGGTATGTGTATAATGAAAAACTGTAGCACACAGAAACAAAGGAAGCACTGAAACAGACCAAACTGTGGATGAACTTGAAATCTTCACATCAAGTGCAAGAGGCAGTCACGAAGGACCCTTGGTACAGGCTTCTGTTCATATGAACTATCCAGAACAGAAAAGGCCACTGGACAACAAGATCACCCATCATGGGGCGCTGAGGGGATGGTGCAGTGGGTCATTATTCCTAATAGGAAGTTTCTGTGGGTGTGGGTGTTCTGGTTTCATTTCTGCTTCTATGACAAACAGCAGTTAGAGACAGGCTCAGTTGCTGAGAGCCATGACTGCTCCCACACATGAGGGGAGCTAGAGACAGGCTCGGCTGCTGAGAACACTGGCGGCTGCTGCTGCACATGAGGGGAGCTAGAGACAGGCTCAGATGCTGAGAGCACTGGCTGTTTGTGCAGAGAACTGGGTTTGAGTCCCAGCACCCAGGTGGCTCACAACTATCTGTAACTCCAGCTGAAAGAGACCTAATGCCCTCTTCTGGCCTCTGTAGGTACCAGGTACACACAAGGTACACAGACTTATGCAGAAAATAAAAATATATGAATTTTAAAGCAACATAAAGGAGGAGAGGACTTAACATGGTTTACAATCCCAGGTCGCAGTCCATCACTGGGGCAAGCCAACGCAGCCAGTTAGTCCACATCCTCATATGGATACTAAAAACACTAGGGGGGGTGGGGCGGGTTGAAGCAGGATTTCTCACTGTAGCTCTGGTTGTCCTGGAACTCTGCAGACTATGCTGGCCTTGAACTCACAGAGATCTGCCTGCCTCTGCTTCCCGAGGGTTGAGATTAAAGGCTTGCACCACCGCTGCCCAGAGTAACTACATATTTTTAAATGGTAATTTTTATGAGATGTGGGTTGTATCTCAACCTTTGAGGATCTGGAGTTCCCAAGGATATTCTCAATTAATATTGTGAGGAGAAACAAGTAGGAGATGTATGGAGCACAGACTTATGGGTTGAAGCCAGAACTAGATAATGTACCTTCAGGCTGTGTGGAAGAGGCTCTGTGACTCATATGCTAAGCCAAAGGGCAGCAGGGAGCCCTTAGTCATCACATGTAAGGAGAAGAAAGGCATGGTCTCTTAGTGACACTGAAGTGACACTAACGGTCTATGTCTTAATTAGGACATGTCTTAATTGCTGTGAAGAGACACCAATACCAAGACAACTCTTATATGGAAAACATTTCATTGGGCTGGCTTACAGTTCAGAGGTTCAGTCCATTATCATCATGGCAGGAAGCATGGCAGTGTGCAGGCAGGCATGGTGCTGGAGAAGCAGAGAGTTCTATATCTGGATAAGCAGGCAGCCAGGAGAAGACTATCTTCTTCCTTGGACAGAGCTAGAGCATATATATATATATATATATATAATCATCTCAAAGCCAACCCACACAGTGACACATTTCCTCCAACAAGGCCACACCTATTCCAACAAGGCCACACCTACTCCAACAAGGCCACACCTACCCTAACAAGGACACACCTACTCCAACAAGGCCACACCTACCCCAACAAGGCCACACCTACCCTAACAAGGCCACACCTACTCCAACAAGGCCACACCCACTCCAACAAGGCTGCACCTCCTAACAGTGCCATTCACTCCCTGTGGCCAAACATTCAAATACACTAGTCCATGAGGGCCAAACCTATTCAAACCACCACAGTCTACTAGTGATGTTGGCAGTGTGGAAAACTTTTTAATGTGTATGCATGTGGTAGATGTTTGTGCGCATGCTCATGGGTATGTGTGCAGGTGTGGGGTACACCTCCCTGTGGACTCCAGGTGTCTTCTTCTTCTATCATTCCCTGCTTTATTTTTTGTGACAAGGTGTCTCAGTAACCTGGAGCTCACTGACTTTGTGGGATGAGTATCCAGTGAGCCCCAGAGCTCCTCCAGTCTCTGCTTCCACAGAACTGGAATTACAGATGACCTGCACAGGCCTCCTGGGCCATGGACATGGATGCTTGGCACCCAACACTTGGGTCCTCATGCCTGTGCTGCAAGCATGGCATTGACTGGACTGATTCCCACCTCTGCCTCTCTACCACCTATAGACCTCTGAACTTCCTTCCAACTCTGTAGTTTTGTGAAGTAAAGACTGAGAATTTGGAGGTGGGATGGGCAGGGAAAATCAAGGAAAAGAAAAGATGTGGGCAAAGGATGAGTAGAGAAGGGTAACCTCAAGAAATAGAGGAGTGGAATTTAACAGAAATAAGAAATTTATAGCGGAGAGAGCCTGTGACTCCTCAGAGGGAGAAGGACATGTGGAGATGTTGTGGGCCAAGAGACACAAGTCAGATAGAAAGGCATGTCTTAGGAGAGCGCTCTTTCAGGGCAAAAGTATGGCTGCCACCATGAAGTACTTTATGTCACTTGCTCACGGTGGCATGTTCTGACAAACACAATTAAGTCATTGTCTGAAGATCACATTTACACAAGACTACAGTGTCAGGGCTGGAGAGATGGCTCAGTGGTTAAGAGCACTGACTGCTCTTCCAGAGGTCCTAAGTTCAAATCCCAGCAACCACATGGTGACTCACAACCATCTGCACAGCTACAGTATACTCATATACATAAAATAAATAAATAAATCTTTGAAAAAAAAACAGACTACAGTGTCACTAGATGATGTAAGGACAGGCTCCAGGGCCCTGCATGCTGTGTGAATGCTCTACTACTGAGCTACAACCCCAGCCCTCAATACTATCATATGGATCTAAGGGCTATACGTGATTTGATGTTGATAGAAAGGTCCTGATGTTATACATGACTTTATAGTCCTGAGTTCAATTACTTTATTTCAAAAACTTCTGTGGGCAAGAGTGTGGTCCAGTGGCAAGACACTTGCCTAGCATACACAAGGCCATGGGTTAAATTGTTAACAGAGAAAACCAATTCAAGCAAAGATCGAAAGACCATGTAGGCTGTGCCTCTGAACCAGCACATTGCTCCAGAGTGTCCCACCTTGCATTAGAGATGAGAGAACTATGCGCCCCCAGGAACCTTCTATGCCTAAGTCATTGTGGATGAGAGGTTTGCATTTGCTTACAGGACATATCAGGTGTCTCCCACTACACACACACACACATGAGAGCTGAGGGCTGTGACTAGGTGGGACAGCATTTGCCTACCATGTGCCAGGTCCTGGGTTCCAACCACAGTACTTTGAGGGGAACAGGAGGCAGGGGGACAAAAGTTCCTGACAGGCTGAATGAATATGAATCTACTAAATCATAAATACAATGTGTGATGGTCTACAATTTCTTTAATACTGCACAGTAAATGGACAGGGGAGGGCCTGATGGTTAAGAGCAGTCATTGCTCTTTTGGAGAACAGGAATTCAGTTCCCAGCACACACTTCTACCTGTAAGTCCAGCTCCAGGATATGTGACATCCTCTTCTGTGTAGGCACCTGAACACATCTACACAGATGTACACAGACATACACATAGAGGCGGAGAGATAGAGAGAAGGACGAGAGAGACAGACAGAGATAGACAGAGAGATCAGAAACTCTTGTTTGTATTTGCTGAGTAAAGTATTGGCTGTGACTCCTGGGCATTCTAAAACATTCACAGGCCTTCTTGTTCAACAGGATTTAAAGGTGATACAAGAGGTTGAACTTTTTTCTGTGGTCAAAATACAAGCTCCACGTTGTTAAGATGTGAGTATGGCATTATTTTATAGTCATGGAATCTACGAAGAGAACTCACAAGATTTGTGTGCAGTGTGGCCTTTCATAATTGATGCATGACTTCATTATTACGTGTCACTGATTGCTTTTCAAAAACATTGTGACTGTGGGAAACATCCATTAGTCAGTATTTATCAACATTTTAGGGTCAGATTAAAGTGAATCGGTGCTTGGGGAGCAAAGAGAAATATGGCGTGTGACCTCAAACGTGATGACATCCTGCTGAGAAAGAATACAGTAAGCCAAAGCTGTGCCCCATCTACTCACTACCGTGTGCTTTGGGCAGGTTGACCAGTTAGCTCTCACTGTCAGGTTGACCAGTTAGCTCTCACTGTCACCTAGAAGGTAAAGTGGGGATGGGGAATGCAATACCCTCTACTGTTACATAAGACCATGTTTACACTGTGTTTACACAAGTGTGTCCATAGTTCATGGTTTATGTTTCGCTTCCATCTCTTTTTATGGGCACTGAGGCCATGGTCAAGCTAGGCAAGTGCTCTGTTGTAAACTATATTCCTGGCACTCTTTGGACTCATCAGTATCTGAAATAGGGCCTCATTATGTTGACTAGACTGGCCTCAAACACAGTCTGTACCCCACCAGGTCTTGAACTTGTGGTCCCTCTGCCTCAGTGTTCAAAGCAGCGGAGATTACAAGCTTGTATCACCAAGCCAGGCTTCATCTAACTCTTTAATTAGACCCATTGAGTTTTTTCTGAGTTTCTTTTGAGAAGGGGGTTAATTCTTTTTTTTTTTAATTTCTTTTCATCAAAATATGTTTTGTAAAAATATCCATCCCTTAGCCAGGTATGTGGAAGGTCGGTGACCTCTGTAGTGAACGCTCGATGCTACCTTTGTAGAAGCAAGCAGACAATGAACGATGAGTAAGTGTAGCTCTATTCCCATCAAACTTCATTAACAAGGAAAGGCATCAGGCTAGACCCAGCCCATGAGGTCAGTTCATCTTGTCTGCATAGGTCCCAGAATCCCCACAGCTCGGCTGACACATTACACCTCTGTGCCTTTTGTCATAGATGGGTTTAATATTTGTCAGACATATATTATGATGAATCATCTCTTTCCTTTTCTCTTGTACACCGGCAAATGGAAATGGCCCATTTTAATGAGACACAAATATACACCCATCCCTAAGCATCTCTGGGGTTGTGCCCCATGAAAGAAAGAAAGAAAGAAAGAAAGAAAGAAAGAAAGAAAGAAAGAAAGAAAGAAAGAAAGAAAGAAAGAAAGAAAGAGAGAGAGAGAGAAAGGAGAGGAGAGGAAAGAGAAGAGGAGGAGAGGAGAGGAGAGGAGAGGAGAGGAGAGGAGAGGAGAGGAGAGGAGAGGAGAGAAGAGAAGAGAAGAGAAGAGAAGAGAAGAGAAGAGAAGAGAAGAGAAGAGAAGAGAAGAGAAGAGAAGAGAAAAGAAAAGAGGAAAAGGAAAAGGAAAAGGAAAAGGAAAAGGAAAAGGAAAAGGAAAAGGAAAAGGAAAAGGAAAAGGAAAAGGAAAAGGAAGAGAAGAGAAAAGAAGACATGGCCAAAAGGCAGCAGAGAACTTTGAGGCTGAAGTTATAAAATAATAAAAATCTCACTTCTCAAACATGTTCCCTCACTTCCTTCCTTCCCGTTCAGATTGCATGTTTTGTTTGGTTTCGTTTCATTTCATTTTAAGATAGAATGTGAGGAAACACATTTTGAAATTTGATGTGGTTGACTTTGGGGTTCGTATTAGTTTCCTGTCTTGTAGGGAGGAGCCACCCCAGAAGAAGCAACTGAAGGGAGGGAGGGCTCATCCCGGCTACAGCTGAGGGGGTGCAGCCTTTGTGGTGGGGAAGGCACAGCTGCTGGACAGTGAGCTTTGAGCACGTTGGACCTGCAGTCAAGAAGCAAAGAAAAGACAGGAAGGCAGGGCACGCTGTACAACCACCGCACCCATCCCTATGACCCGCCTCCTTCAAGGAAGCTCCACCTCCCAAAGGTTCCACAACCTTCCATGACACTGCCACCCTCTGAGGACCAAATGTTCAAACACAGGATCCTGTGCAGGTCTGTGCTGGCTGCCTTTATGTCAACTTGACTCAAGCTGAAGTCATCTGAGAGGCGGGAACCTCATTTGAAAAAAAAAAAAGCCTCCATAAGATCAGGCTGTAGGCAAGCCTGTAGGGCATTTACTTGACTAGTAATTGATAGGGGAGGGTGGGGAAGGACAAGGCTGTCCTCGGTGGAGGAGTGAGCCACAACCTGTCACCTGGGTTGTGAATGTGAGATGCCTCTGTCTTAGTTAGGGCTTCTATTGCTGTGATGGAACACTATGGCCAGTAGACTATTTCAACTTCAAGCAAACACCCATGCACATAAACACACACACACAAACACCCATACACATGAACACCCATGCACATAAACAGACACAAATACCCATACACATTAACACACACAAACACCCATGCACATAAACACATACACAAACACCCATACACATGAACACCCATGCACATAAACACACACACACACACCCATACACATAAACACACACACAAACACCCATACACATGAACACCCATGCACATAAACACACACACAAATACCCTTGCATATAAACACCCACATAAACACCCCTCCACATACAAACACCCATGCACATAAATACACACACACACACACATACACATAAACATCCAAACACATGAACACCCATGCATATAAACACACACACAAATACCCATACACATAAACACTCATACACATAAACACACATGCACATAAGCACATGTGCACATAAGCACCCACACGCAAGCCTAGGATATGGAGGAAGACACATTTACACTGCTTGTGTGAACTTCCACCTCTGTGACTTGAACCGTACTCTGGGCCTGGGCAGAAGAAATTCTCCATCCAATGGATCATGTGACCACAGGTTTCAATCATGTGACCACAGGTTTCAATCATGTGACCACAGGTTTCAAGGGCCAAGTCCCCGCTCACCTAGTAGCCTCAGTCCCTGTCTGCGAACACAGGCAACTTGAGAAGGAAAGGGCTCATTTCACCTTCCAGCCGACAGCCATGGTCAATGGGCGGTGGGCATGAACTCACGCAGAAGCTGAAGCAGAAGCCACAGAGGAACGCTAACTACTGGCCTACTCCCCTGGCTTACTCAGGAGTGGCACTACTCACAGTGGGCTGGGCTCCCACATCTATCATTTATTGAGAAAACACTCCACAAACTTGCCTATAGGTCAATCTGATGGAGCCAACTCTTCAATGAAGGTTACTCTTCCAAGATGATTCTACCCTGTTTCAACTCGGAAACACACACACACACACAACCAGCAGAGTCACATTTTTCTCCGTTACATTGGATGAGTCTCCCGGGCTGTCTGTATCCTGGATGCCCTGCATCCGAGAAGTGAGGAGACTACAGAGGAAACCGTGTGCAGGCATTACCCCATCTCATGAATGGCTGCCACAGTCCTTATACACATCTCATCCAGGAGAACAAATATCCTCGTAGACATGTGTGAAGCGAGAGATCGTCACTCAACATTTAACAACCTGCACACCTGTCCGGGTTCATTAGCCGGCTAATGAAAATAAACCTTGGTCACGTCTCGGATGGCTGTTCATTGCCCTGGTTTCTGCAGACATACTGTAAAATTAACTGTGAACTGCTATTTCCTGCAGCCCCACCCCCACCCCAGGTAGAGAGGGGTGAGAGGGCTAAAGAAGGCAGAAGCACACAGTGTCTGCAGAAATCATATTCAAGGGAGATCAAATGTAATGCTTTCTTTCAACGCAGACAACTGCTGTGAGATGTCCCATCCGAGCAGCCTTGAACACAGCCTCCGGGGTTGGCCGATTACCCCTGACGAATACCATTTGTGCTTGAGTGATGTCGCTGATGAAGTCAAATCGTGGGGGGTGGGGGTGGGGGAACAGAACGTGATGAAAGGGTTTTCAGTCTGCTGAAAACTTACTGTAACTTACACGTTCGCGCTGAGGCCCCACTTCCTGCCCGGGACAGGCCCCGTGTGATCTGGGCTTCTGAGCTGACTTTTGTTTGACGGTGTTCATGTCTCTTAAAGGGAGCCAGCTCTTTCTTCCCCTTTCCCAAAGCAAAAAGATGTACATAAACAAAGAGGGCCACCAAGCCCTGGTCGCTGTCATTCTGCACATGCGATAATAGTCGAAAACAATACCATGAGGTTGGCCAGCCAGCACGCCTGCAGCTGCTGCCAGCTCCCCTTGCCACTGTACACAAGCCATGGGCATGTCAGGACTCGAAGAGTGAACCAAAGCCCAGAGAAAGAAAAGGCCCAACAGTGTTCAGGGTGAGTTCGTCTGTCCCTCCCTCCCCTGCTCCCTCCTTCCCAGAAGCCCCGGTACCTACAGACAGACAGAACAAAGACAAAGCCAGCCACACACCCGATGTTCTCACCATCGTCCCTGCCTCTCACTCTCAAAGACTTGACCACAATCGCTGAGGGGCATCAGAGGGCAGCCAGGGAAATGGCTGGATGAACAAGAAGAAGCCTGTGTTGTCTCCTCCCAGTCAGTGGCTTTGGGCAAAGAACGGCCTTCCCTGTGAGCAAATGGAGGTAAAACTCCAAGTGTTGTGTTAGGCAGTCCGTGAAGCTGCAGCCCAACTTCCCATACAGTAGGGTGGTCCAGAAGCCGTATTTGATATTTGAGATCAGTTATGCTCCCAAGTGAAGAGACAAAACTGTCACCACCCGGAGTCCTCTAAGCAGAGCTACCCCCTTTAGGGGCGCCACAGTATGAATGGATTACTGATGGTCACACAGACCAACCCAAAAGACAAAGTACCCAGCATCCTTGGATTCCCTTGCGGATACCAAGGTCCTCTCACAAAATGGCAGACAATTTGCAAATCGCCCACACATGTGTGTGCTTTAAATCTGTACTATTTAAAGCTTAGTCCAACGTAAACATTGCACCAATAGGTGTGCTGTTGACTTAGTTATCATTCACTGCTGACTTGACACAGCTTACAGTCATCTGAGAGGAAAGCGAGGACCGAGACACTGCCTAGATCAGACTGACCTGTGCAGACTGTCATGATTATTAATTGGTGTAGAAAGGTCCAGGCCACCATGGGCTGTACTGTCCCTAGGCAGGTAGTTCTATGTGTGCAGGGAAGTTAGCAGAGCATAAGCCAGCAAACAGCTTGCCTCCCTGTGTCCTGCTGTGTGTCCTTGGGTGTCAGTGAGCTTCCAGTTTGGAGGCAAGGCTTTGTGAATAGCAAGCAGTTCAGCCCTGATGTCCCTCTGGGGTCGGCAGTGACCTGACAGTAGATGAGGTATAACCCTTGCCTCCCACAAGTTGCTTTTGGTTAGTGTTTCTATCGCAGCAACAGAAAGCAAACCAAGACGATTTTCAACGCAAGGCTGATTGAATCTCAGATGCAGAAACCGCAAATGCGGACAGTACTGCATACGATACACACAAATCGACTCCATCCCCGGGGCCAGTCACTCTCCGGTAGCTCAGACGTTTTACCTCTCCTGTGCACGGCAGGTTGTATTGACACAGAAGCCTTCCGAGGTACACTCAAAGGAAGAAGACAAGAGCCAGCAGTGTCCACTGACTGGAGTGTGTTGCTCCTACCAGTATCAAAAATGCTGCCTTCTTTCAGAGAGCTCTCTTTAAAACTATCCACCAACCGTGTGCGGGTGAGCCAAGGCCCCCAGCCCAGGTTAAACGGTGCTAGAACAAAAGCAATCTAAATCTCTGTCTTCAGCAACTGAGTGCCATTAAGGTATCAGCTGAGTCCCAGATACAACCAGCAGGACGGCTCCAGTCAGGAAGCGGTAATCTATACTTTTCTAGTTAGATTGTTTGTTTGTTTTTGTAAAATCCCAATGTTGTGGAAAGGGCCTCACCCAGATCAATATGCCTTTAAAAAAAAAAAACCATACCAAAAGCCCAAGGACCAAAATGAGTGGGAGACAGGGAAGGGAGAGGACCAAGAGGGACAACCCTGACAGTAGCTTCCTGTTCTGCACAGTAAATCCAGGGCATAAGAGCAGGTCACTACAGAAGCTCAGGAAACTTGGCCGGCCATGGGGTTTGCTTGGTTTTTTGTTTTTGTTTTTGTTTTTTGTTTTTTGTTTTTTTCTGAGACCACCACTGTGAAGTTGGTGGGTGGTAGGACTAAGTCAGTCCGCAGTGATCTGCAGTCTGTCAGCTGCCTGTGGACAAAAGAGCCAAGAGCGCCTCGAAGCTCTGCCCTCAGATCTAGCGCACCCCTCTCAGGCTGAGCCATCTGTCCGCAGAAAAAGATTCTTCCCAGCACTCCACAAAACGCACCCTCCTAGAAACATCTACCAGATGAGGCACTCTGAGGCCCTGAGGACTTTGCGTGGGTGGTCCAGTCAGCTCCTTAAAGGCAGCTCTTGTGTTTGCCTGTCCTTCGGGTAGTGTCTAAATTCTCAATTAAGACAGAAGTTGGCGTCTGCCTGGTCTTTCTCTGCAGTGCGGAAGACATTATTCATTTACTTAGGGCTCATCTGTAGTGCAACACGGTTGGCCCCTCCTCTGCCCTGAACTTACTCCTCATACATACTGGCCAAGCCTCGTCCCTGCTTCATATCCCTTCATCTGCTCTGTGCTCGCTGGTTGAACAGTTACTGCTTCCCAAAAAGAAAGCAACTGTCTGACTTTTTTGTCCCAAAAGCAAATCAGGGAGTTGTTTTGCCTTATTTGGCTCCTGCTAATATGGGGAGCACTGGGAGGGACACCTTTGGTGACTTGAATTGATGGAGCCCAAAAGCCCAACTCAGCATCCTTAGTGCAACAGTCCTCTGGTGCCACCTGGTGGACAAATGTGTAATGACTCAAGACTGCAAAGTCCGTGAAGTTGTGTATGTGTTTAAGGGAGCCTCCTGAGAAAATATCAAGTATATTACTTGTCGTACACTGGATACCTATATTTAACTCTGATTTTGAGCTAAACAATAAATAAAGCATTGGCTGCCTCTTTACTTAACACCAAATGCTACTAGTTAAGAGACTGTGTAACAATTACCACTCTCTCTTCTCCCTTCATAACTGAAAGTCTTTGAAACAGGAATGTTCCAGCTGGGAAAGTTGTAGCAGCTTGCTCCTGTATCCCAGAGTCTCAGAGAGAAACTGCAGACAGCTGAACACTGGGGTCTTTAATGGCCCCCATACCATGGCACACTCCAAGTCAGAACCTATTCAGGGGTGCACAGCATCTTAGGGGATGGCAGTGGGGATCCAATGTACAGACCAGACCTGGGAGGCAAAATAACAAAACCGGTTTCAGAGACTGGCCAAAGAGACCTCTGCAGTCAGAACACCCCCCACGCCCTCTCCTTTAGGGTTGAGTCTGCAGCCACATTCTGAACACCTTTTGATCTTAACGTAGTTGAGAGTCTCCCAGAGTTGGACTGAAATTGTTTACTGTCCCAGTAATTATGAGGTAGGCTCTGTGTGTCCCATTGTATCACAAACACACACACACACAAAGAACACACACTAGACACTTCTTGTTTTGATCTCAGCATATGATGTGAACCAGGTCACTTGTGTCTCAATGTGATAGCTGAGAAAGATGGACACAGACAGACATGCCGACAGTCTTTTTTTCTTGGGTGTAGGGTACCACTTTCCTTTCTCCTCCCACAGCCCTGATCCAGTTTCCTGGCTCCAGATGGTTTCAGGGACCCCTGAAGAAGGGCATCTCGACCACGCAGTCTGAGAGGTGGATGCAGGAAGGGGAAAACCCATCAAAATGGGCAGAGGCATGGATTCTGGTCCTGTGGCTTCTCAGAGTGTTTCTCAAACTCTTGAGGCTTCCACCACAAAATGGGGGCTCTGAAAGATAATCCCAAGGTCCCATTTAGCCCCGATCCTCATATGCTGAATCCATGAAGACTTGCTTCAAATCACTCTCAAGGCAAATTGCCACTGATCTGAAGTCAAGTGTGCTGAATGTCTTTGTCAAGAGTTCAGGAAAGGACTCGGTAGCATCCAGGTCTCCTCCTTCAGAATCCCGTATCACTCATCTTCAAAGTCAGCATAGGCAGAGATCACCTGGCAGCTCCTCTGATCTCTGCACTCCTGGATACACACGTACCCCCACACATACAATACACAAAAACATAGACACACACCCGACCACATGAGGAGACACAAACACACTCACTGGGCCACTTCTTCCCTCCTATGGGCCATGCTCCCTTCTGTTCACACTTGACTTTCTTGTTCTATAAAAGCAAGTTTGTTCCTGGGTGATCCAACTTGTCGAATTCCTGACAAAGGTCCCAGGTGCAGCTTCCAGCTCAGAAACCAGCGTGAGCTTGTTCTACTTTCTCTCTTGGGACAAAATGGCCAAACATTAACCTACCATGTAGGACAGAATCGCTGCTGGCCAACTTGAGACCTTCTAGCCTGAGTCTGGCCACTTACAGACTCAGAACCACAGGTCCTGTACAAGGTAAAGGATACAGGAGCAGGGTGCTCAGTACTCAAAAACAAAGAGACAGTACCAAGGCTGGGCCTTCCCAAGGTGGGGCAGCTCTGACCATCGTTGTATTGTGTTGTGTTGTTTTTTAAGAACACATCAAGATGGGATAGCCTAGAAAAGCTGGCCTTACCTGGAGGCCACAGTAGGCCCTGTCAGAAGTCAGACTTCCAGACTTCCTGCCAGGAGCCTGTGGCTTCTCATTCATTCCTGTGTCTACGTGTGCCAAGCACCGTCTGCAAGCTAGAACTACACAACTGCCCTTCAAATAAACTCCGACTGCTTGTGGACACGAAGCATCACGTATGTAACTGTGTCTGTGGAACTGCAGTGGGGTAGCTGTGGCCTCGCGGGCTTCTTTCTAATCACGAGACAAGCGATTGTCCACCCTGAGCAAGAGTACACTTATAGACCCAGTCAGCAAGGCGGCCCTACCCTCAATCAGGGGTTAAAAATAACAATACAAGTAAAAATAAAACAAGTAGAACCACGTGGTATCTGTGAAAGTCTTGAAGTTCAAGGGGCTTTCATTTTGAATGGTGTGAAAAAGATTTACTAAGGTAGCAGAAGAAGAAATTCTCAGACAGCACAGAGGCAAATGTGGCCTTGAAAACAAAGCTTTATCGAAACACAGCTAGGTGACATGCTTACCAATGTCATGCACATACCACAGGTGAATACATTCTTAAAAAGAGAACAAGAATTGAGCTGATGAGATGGCTCACTGGAGGTGGGCACCTGCCACCACACCTGCCATCCTGAGCTCAATCTCCGGGATCACATGGTGGAAGGACAGACCCAATTCCCATGAGTTATCTATCCTCTGAACACCGTAAGCACACATGGGACATTCAGACACAGGCATGCACACACACACACAGAGGCACATACACACAGGCATACACACACACACATACACATGCACACATGCAGGCATGCAGACACACATACACACAGGCATGTACATGCACACACACACACACAGGCATGCACACATACACACATACACATGCACGCATGCAGGCATGCACACACACATACACACAGGCATGCACAGGCATGCACACACATACACATAGGAACACACACATTCACATTCTTGCACATGTGCACACCCAAATGTATTTAAAAGGCAGGCCAACACAAAGTATATTTGCGTGTTTGCTTCTATGTATGACGTACAAGGAAAGATGTTCAAAATAAAGCTGAAATGCTTGCTTGAACTCCACCGGCTTCTGCACGCACTATTTCACTGGGCTCTGTGGAGAGAGAACTCAAGCCCTAGGGAGACGTCGAGGGAAGTGAGGACTCTGGGCAGCAGCACTGACTGCCTGAGGAACCCCAAGCCTCTGTTAAGTTTTAATTCCATTACTCAGTTGGGGGGTTCCCGAAGGTCACGGGCTGCTCAAAATCTCTGCCCCTTTTCCTGAACCCTAAGTCTTAAGGGAGAAAAGACAAAACTGAGACACGGGGCAAAATGTGGCTTTAGTTGTCCTAGACCCAGCTGTAACTGTACTGGAGGTGTCAGCAGTTGCCTAGAGGATTGCCAAGTTCCCTCCCTGGAGTGAACAAAGATCTGAACCACTTATACCCTGGGGATGAGAGGAGCCTGAGGCCGGAAGTTCCCTAAATGGATGCTGGCTTGGGTATTTTATAGGCCTTGGATCCTCATCCTTCCACTATGGATCCTAATACCTGCCCCTGTGCCTTCCTGCCGTTTCTCCTCCCAGAGTCTCTGGGAACAAGGGGCCACCATCAGGAAACCTGCTGCAACCCTGCTTAGAATCATGAAATTGTAAACAGAGTCTGCAGCCCCATATGAAATGGCCACCCAGGAAAGGACCTGTGTGGCTCACGGTCCTTCCCTGCCTCTGGCTGCAAAAGGCCACCAGCATGGTGACCTCCAAGACTCCCCTCCCAGAGAGGCTCAACACTTCCCTCAGAGACTACACGGGAAGGCCTGAGCAATCCAGCTGTGACCCAACACTGCCAACCTCTGCCACACTGTCACCACAGCTACCTGGCCCCAACTCATCCCTTTAGCCAACAGTGCCTGTGAGGCTTAGAGTCACATCTTGTCAACCACGGAGTGCACTGAAATGGAAGACAGCAGGAAACCCCTAGAGCTTCCCGCTCTGCAGTCTGTCACTGACACCCAATGACAGGTGTCACTCAAGACTGCGTGTCTGTCCATGGCTCCTCACCACCTAGAAGCCACCTCTGCTCCCTGTGCTGAGCTGGGAACAAGGAGATGCTCGTCACAGCTCACTAGTGGAAGGACAGCAGGAGAAGAAACACGAGACACGTCACCGTTTAATGGAAACAGTCCAAAGCCTGCAAATGATTTCATATAAAAGTCTGTTTATTCCAACCTCAGTAAAGACACAGCCGGTACACCCTCCATAGGAGGGAACCATGTGACCCCGGGAGGTCAGGAAAAGGGGGCTAGCAAGCTACTCAGGATCTCAGCAGAAGCCTGGAGGATCCTCAGCTCCTCCATCCGCAAGGCTTCCACCAAGGAGAGCTGGCTTCTCAGTGACACTGTCCCTTCCTTCATGTCAGAAACCTGAAAGTTATTTTTAAATTTTTATTATAATAGAAATGTACGAGAAAATTTACCATGTAAAACTGCTTTGAGTCCCCACCCCCTCCCCCACGTGGTGTAACCACAGCTACAATTCACTCCAGGTTACTTGTTCCGTCAAAACAGAAACACTCCAAGGATGACCGTGTAGGGAATCACCTGCTCTGGGGAACCCCTGTGTGGACAGCACCTTTTGTATTTTTATTTTCACTTAGCATAAAAGTGCACTAAAATTTTTAATTTTAACAATCACATTTCTTATAATTTATTAAAACAAAAAAAAATTGCCGGGTGTGGTGGTGCACGCCTTTAATCCCAGCACTCAGGAGGCAGAGGCAGGCGGATTTCTGAGTTCAAGGCCAGCCTGGTCTACAAAGTGAGTTCCCGGACAGCCAGGGCTATACAGAGAAACCCTGTCTTGAAAAACCAAGGGCCGGGTGGTGGTGCACGCCTTTAATCCCAGCACTTGGGAGGCAGAGGCAGGAGGATTTCTGAGTTCAAGGCCAGCCTGGTCTACAAAGTGAGTGCCAGGACAGCCAGGGCTATACAGAGAAACCCTGTCTCAAAAAAAAAAAAAAAAAAAAAAGAAAAACCAAAATAAAATAAAATAAATTAAATTAAAACACACAGAGAAAAAAATAGTTGAAATGCTATTACTAAGAGACTAGGCAATGATTTCTACCTACTAAAGCATGAGGTTAAGAGTTAAGACTCAACCCAAGTGATGATCACTGGATAAAGAAATGGGTACAGTCCAAAGCAGAACCAAGGCCTAGTGACCGAACTCGGGTCGGGGGCACAAGCCTAGGTGTCAGGCCCTGGGTTCCAATGCCAATGTCATAAAAACGGGGCGGGGATCAGGAGACCCTATGTGTGACATTAGGAACAAGCCAGGAGGACACAAAGTTAAATGAAATAGGCCAGAGCCTCTGTGTTCTACTTAGGACAGCAAAAAGAATGGCCGACAGCACGTGAATGGAGGCGAGACTGTGGAGATGTCCATAAACACACAGAGGGGAGCGAGCTCTCTGGACAGCAACACGTGAGCAGAGTTAGGAACAAGGCACCATGTTCATCACACAGACGATGAGAGCTCTCAGCACAGAAAGCCAGGTGGACAATGCTGTGCTTGGTGAAGCCATTCCACAGGTATGCGTGTATCAAGCACTGCTGTGCACTGTACACTACATATAAAACTTGCAGTGGGATGTACTGGCCACGCATGCACACGCAGAGGCCAGAGGAAGATGCTGGGCACCAGCTCCTATTGCTGTGAGTCGAGGTCTCTCACTTAACCTGGAACTCACCGCTTGGACCAGGCCAGATGGCCAGCGTGCCTTCTTAATTCTCCTGGTTCTACCTACATCCATCGGTCTCTGCCTATCCCCACCCCAGGCCCAAGGAAAACAGGCTACCATCCCAGCTTGCATGCCGGTGCTGGGGTCCCCCCATTGCACAGCAAGCGCGTCACCATCAGGCCAGCTTCCCAGCCCCATTTACTTAACTTGTAAAATGTAAACCTGTTAACACAGCCACATTTGTTCATCAGGGACTCTCAGGACTTCCCTAACAGCATGCATGATAAGCAACCTCAGGACTGAAACCTTGGGCCCACACCTTGCGCAGCACAGCCTGCGTCTCCTCGATGATGTCAGAGCATATTTTCTGGGCCACGCCCAAGCTTGTCTTCTCGTTTGTATCGGAGATGACTTCGCCAAGGAGCACCTTTTTCCAGGATGTGCTAGAGCAGAAATGTTCAATAAAGTCATTTCAGCACTCACTCTGCAAGATGACACACAGCAAGCCCGTTCTTCCTGAGCACAGTGAAGCTCGGCTCCTAACCCGTGAACATCATTCAGCTCCTGAGTGGAAGCCACCAGCACAGAGGAAGAAAGAGGAGCCGAGAGTAAATCAAGGGCCAGCTAGTCTGTCGGCTCCTGGCCAGCAGAGACTGGATTCTATTTTCACAGCAATCCTGGGTCTGGTGGACAAGTCACTGAAGTCACACCCACCAGCCACAGGGGCTCAAGAGGCAGAAACACAGAACCAGAAGGCCAGGCTCTGGCAAATGGCCACAAGACTCAGCAGCTGCGGCACTGTGTTCTCCTTTAAGGGAAAGTTTTTCCTAAAAGGTGACAGCCAAGAACACAGCTCACTGCCACACGCCCTCCAAATGGAAGGAGTCTGCAGCCAGGCCATTCTCTACACCCAGGTGAGTCAGTCACTCACGGTGCCTTGGCTTGCAGAGGTGAAGGCTTTGAGAGAAGACAAAGCCCATCCATGCTCTGCAGTCTAACGACCACAGGGCTGTCAAGACAGCAGCCAGGGAGCAAAAGATTTCGAAGCAAGAAGGGGATCAATGCTAAGACCCTCTACTTGGAAGAAAGGATGGAGGAGCCACTGGAGGCAGGAAATCTGGCTGTGCACGAAGTGGCTTAGAAGCAGGAGGTTGGACGGCTGCTGAATATGCAAATCGAGAGTGCACAGGCAGACAGACACCCGCAACAGGTCCCTTCAGGTAACAGGCGAACAATCCACTTGAAAGCCCATAGCTCAAAAGTCAGGGTGTGACTTATCACCCAAGAAAGCCAAGGGTCACAGTGTTCTTCAGTGTGTCATCTATAATGCATATCTAATTTAATCTTCATAATTCCCTACAAATAAAACCAACCATTCCTTTCAAAGACAACGAAACCGGAAGGTAAGGTCCTAGTCACAAGGCAACGCAGAGAGGCAAAGATGGCGACACACTGCCATCAGCTAGAGCCCGCCGTGTCACTCACATGAGTGAACCTAAGGGAAAATTAATCTGGGGGGACCTCTGCAAGCAGTGGCTGCTGTAGCCTGAAAAGGATGCGCACACACCTCTTTCCCACAGGGTCCATACGGAGCACGAGAAGTGAACAGTGAGTGACTGGGAGAGCCGGACAAAGGGAAGAGGAAGACAAGAACTGTGAGGAGCCACGCCCTCCCTGCCCTTGTGCTGTGCGACAGGCTGACCACAGACCTTCCTGGGCTCTCTAGGGAATGACTCAAGGAAGGAGGCACAGTATGCTCTTCTGTCATGGGCAAATCTTTTTTAAAACTCTAATTTCCTTGTAAGTGACCCTGCCTGGTGCAAATCTGTGCTGTCCAAGAGTCAGCTACTGGTATTAAGACCGTGGAGAAACTTTGCTTCTAACTCCCCAGAGGCAATGGTGAGAGATGCTGTAAGGACAGCAGGCATCACGAGTGAGTGCCGTGGTGCCGGGGCTGTCCATACACACGGCTGGACACTTGCCCAGCATCCGAGCAGCAGCAGGGTGGAAGCTGCTGTCCTAACCAGCCCTGCGCCTGGAGAAGTCCCTGTGCCGAGCGACAGGCAGCTCTGGGGTGTGGCTGGCAGCCCTAACCCCTTAGAAAGGGTGAGGAGCCTGAGCAAGATGAACGTCTACACTGGGTTCTTCTACCTGGCTCCTTTCACGAAAAAGGCCTTCAGCGGGGCTGGTTAGGACACAGTTAGAGAGGGTGGTGGTTAGGAGCTTGCTTACCACAGGAAAAGCCACCCACTCGCAGATGTGCCCCTGAACAGCGTCAGCGCTGACAGTACTCAGTCACTCAGAATAGTAAGCACAGGTCACCAGAGGTCACCTGGACAGAGGGGCAAGTTCTCAGAGCCACGCACTCTGGAAGGCTAAGGCCACTCAAAGCAGCGGAGCACAGTCCACTCCTTCCCTCTAAACTCAAGCCTCCCAAACCCCTCCATTTCACCAGAAGTAGGCACAGCTTGTACGTAATGCAGGGGAGACTTACAAGCGCTCGGCTTCCAGACACAGCAACTTGAGAGCCGTGAGTAGCCTCCAGGACGGCCCATCCCATCCAAACGTCAGATTTCTACAAAAGAGAAGCAGGCAACACCAAATGTGTCACGTAGAAACGACTCCGTGGCAAGCACCTAAGGAAGCTAGCAGTGGCTTTGAACAAGTACAATGCTAGGTCACCTCCACACAGAGGCGAGAAAATCAGGCTGCGGCTACTACGAATGAAGCTGGGTAACACCAGTCTCTGTGTGGTTCACTCCACACAAACGGAATCTGCTCTGACTGTTCTGAGCTGTGCTGGTAGTTGCTGTCATCTTTACACAAGCTAGAGTCACCAGAAAGAAGAGAGCCTCAGCTGAGGAACTGCCTCCCTAAGATCCAGCTGCAGAGCATCTTCTTAACTAGTGAACAATGGCGCAGGGCCCTGCCCACTGTGGGTGGAGTCATCCCTGGGCAGGTGGTCCTGGGCTCTATAAGCAAGCAGGAGGAGCAAGCCGTGAGGAACAAAACAGTAAGTAGCTGTCTTAGTCAGGATTTCTACTTCTGCACTAACATCATGACCAAGAAGCAAGTTGGGGAGGAAAGGGTTTATTCAGCTTACACTTCCACATTGCTGTTCATCACCAAAGGAAGTCAGGACTGGAACTCAAGCAGGTCAGGAAGCAGGAGCTGATACAGAGGCCATGGAGGGATGTTCCTTACTGGCTTGCCTCCCCTGGCTTGCTCAGCCTACTCTCTTATAGAACCCAAGACTACCAGCCCAGAGATGGTCCCACCCACAAGGGGCCTTTCCCCCTTGCTCACTAATGGAGAAAATGCCTTACAGCTGGATCTCATGGAGGCATTTCCTCAACTGAAGCTCCTTTCTCTGTGATAACTCCAGCTGTGTCAAGTTGACACACACCCAGCCAGTGCAGCAGCACCCTCCATGGCCTCTGCATCAGCTCCTGCCTCCAGGCTTCTGCCGTGCTTGAGTTCCTGCGATGTGGAAGTGTAAGCCAAATGAACCCTTTCCTCCCAGACTTGCTTTTGGTCATGGTGTGTGTCTTAGTCAGGGTTTCTATTCCTGCACAAACATCATGACCAAGAAGCAAGTTGGGGAGGAAAGGGTTTATTCAGCTTACACTTCCATACTGCTGTTCATCACCCAAGGAAGTCAGGACTGGAACTCAAGCAGGTCAGAAAGCAGGAGCTGATGCAGAGGCCATGGAGGGATGTTCTTTACTGGCTTGCCTCGCCTGGCTTCCTCAGCCTACTCTCTTATAGAACCCAAGACTACCAGCCCAGGGATGGTCCCACCCACAAGGGGCCTTTCCCCCTTGATCACTAATGGAGAAAATGCCTTACAGTTGGATCTCACGGAGGCATTTCCTCAACTGAAGCGCCTGTCTCTGTGATAACTCCAGCTGTGTCAAGTTGACACAAAAATAGCCAGTACAGTGTGTCATCACGCACTAGTAACCCTAGCTAAGACAAGGCTAAAAGCCATTTCCAATCAATTTCAGCCAGACACTGAACTTGGTCACGGGACCACAGCAAGAGGCCTGGTAACTACATCACACATTTACAGTGAGATGAACACAGAGACCCTGGTCATCTCGGAGAGCAAACAGCCACTGTCGCTGTGTACCCAAAAAACCTGATTTTATCCAGAAAAGAAGACGTGAAAGAGCTGGGGATCTGGTGTAGGTCACCGTCCCTGATGTTCTGCTAGGGACCAGCATAGCCTGTGATAGCGCAGCTCCACCCCACCTGACCCTGGGTCACGGACAGGATTGTTTCAAGCTTGACTCTCACCCCTTGAGTGCCTAAGACAACAAGCCCAACTTACTACAGTCTAAGAGCTTAATAAACACCCACCTGACAGCCAACACAGAGGCAGGAGGGTCACACTTACAGAAACCAGAGCCAGGAGTATTCCCATGGGAACTCCCTGAAGGGATAATTTCCAGACAGAAAAGCACTTACCCTGTAAAGCCATGATCCTTCAAAATGGCTGTCTTCCTGTGGACGTGCTTATCTGCTGCAGGGAGGAACTTAACCAGCATCTCTACATTAGAGAGGAGCATCAGAGACTTAGGATGTGATTCAGATAAAGCACGTGTCCCTCTCCCTCCCATCAGCCACCCACAAGAGTGTCTGCCAAGTCACACCAAGTGTCCTCTTTAGGACAGCTCGCTGAGAGCCCGGCTCCCTGAAGAGCTGTGAGCTTTCCAAGGCGGAGGACAGAAGCACAGAAGCGAGGCTCAGGCTGCCCCTAAGCACACAACAGCCTAAGAGGAAGCCGCCAGAGGGTTAGCCCTGCTGGGGACCAGCCAGGAACAGGCTGCCTCAGCACACGCAGGATGGCAATACTGCCTTACACCTGATTCAAAGCAGTCCACACAGCAGTGACCACAGCCTCAGCCTGAACTGTGAAGACTGGAGGACGTTTTGAAGGAGAGAGAAAGCAATGGCTCTTTTGTTTTTTGAGGTGATAGAAGACTTCCATTCTGTGTTTTAAAAAGAAAGAAAAGCAGGGATTTGGGGGTTAACTCTGACAGAAGCAAGCCTTCCCTTTCCTTCAGAGAGGGCCTGCACATGCCAGACCAGTTAGGCCACTGAGCCAACCCCTGAGCCCTACTCCATGTTAAACATAATGCTTGTTCCATGTGTTTACACGGTGCACTGGCTGGTGTGTGTCAACTTGACACAGCTGGAGTCATCACAGAGAAGGGAGCTCCAGTTGAGGAGATGCCTCCATGAGATCCAGCTGTAAGGCATTTTCTCAATTAGTGATCAAGGGGGAAAGGCCCCTTGTGAGTGGGACCATCCCTGGGCTGGTAGTCTTGGTTCTATAAGACAGCAGGCTGAGCAAGCCAGGAGAAGCAAGCCAGTAAGTAACATCCCTCCATGGCCTCTGCACCAGCTCCTGCTTCCTGACCTGCTTGAGTTCCAGTCCCGACTTCCTTTGGTGATGAACAGCAGTGTGGAAGTGTAAGCTGAATAAACCCTTTCCTCCCCAACTTGCTTCTTGGTCATGATGTTTGTGCAGGAATAGAAACCCTGACTAAGACACACAGCAGCTGCTTACAGTCAGAGCCACTGCAAGGCAACTACAAGGACTCAGAACAGGCCAATCTCAAAGCCGGCCGGCTTCCTAACTCACTGGACAAGTCCCCACTCACACTTTTCTTTACAGAGAAATCACTGCATGCATTTATCATGTGTTGTCAGTATACCACATACATACGGAAGGCCAGAGGGCAAATTACCAGACCCAGTTCTCTCCTTCCACCCTGGACGTCCTGAGGCCTGAACTCGGGTCACCAAGCTTTATGGCAAGCCCCTCCACCCACTGGCCCGTCCCATCTCGCTGCCCCAGCTCTGGCTCTTGTGTCTCTAATCTAAGAAGCATACTTGATATTCTGCCTTACGAAGGCAGACAGTCTCCCCTGAGAGTTACTATACTCGCCCCAGCCTACACAAATGAACATAAGCCAGGCAGTGAAGCCTCTGGCGGCTTGCTCAGGGCTTAGCTGCTTCTACATGAGTGCTGAGTAAGTTTCCACTCATGACAGGCTTACTCCCTCTGCAGCAACAATGACGCCTCAGAACAAAGATGCCTGTTTCCTCCCAGCCGTGACAGTCACACTCATCAGCTAAGCAACTCTCTTCCCACTCCACTGTCCTGGTTCATCACCCGGATGAACCGATCAATCAGTATCAATCAGTCGTGCTAATTTTACTTCAACAAAGAAATTCCAATCAGGAAGAGCAGGCGGGCTCTGCCTGAGAAAACTGAATGTTGCCTAGGACAGCTCTTTCCATTAGAACAGGAAATAACCATTATCAGCCAGTCCAACCTGCCGAGACAGGAACGCAGGCGTGAGGATTGCGGACGGAGACAAAGCCATACTCCAGGAGCAGCCTCTGGTTGTCATGGGGGCCGTAGCAGATGAACACCTCCTGGTGCTTCCTACAGCGCGAGGCTGTTCTTATCTCATAGCACCTGGTTTTCTCGTTGAACGCTGCTCTTACCTACAGGAGAAAGGTGTGAGAGTCCTCTTTTTAACACAGGTCGAAAGGCTCACCAAGCCACCATGGTGATTTCAGTACGAGGCAGTGTGGTGCACTCGGCAGTGAGACTCCCACGGACAGAGAATCGGACTCCTGCACTTCAGCCTGTTCCCTCCTCCATCTCACCGGTACCCAGGTGAGGGAGGAACTCCAGGCATGGACTCTGAAAATGGCCAAGCGTGACATCTGATGAGAGCTGCCTAAGGGAAGAAACTATGGCAGTACTAAGACTGTTGCTAGCAGTTGCAACGGCTTCACCAACTGTGGTCTTGATCATTGGTTGTAATTTGTTTATAGTTCTTTAAGGTAAGAAAGGTCTTTTGTAGCTCAGGACCCTCAGGCTCCCACCAACTATAGCTGAGGCTTTCTATGGTCATCTATAGAATCACCAAAGTCCACAAATGTCCACAAATAACAATAAAATCCAAGTGAGGCTGCTGGAGAATGACTGAGTCCCTGTGTCCAGCCTCACATGCTCTGTGTGCCCAGTGTCACTGCCTGGGATCAGGGAAAGGCCGTGCTCAGCACAGGGCCCGCAGGCCTGGAGGGCAGCGCAGTGCTGCAGAAGCTCAGCAGACATTTGCTAGAATGACGTCAGGGCAGCATGAAGGTGGTGGCCCGGCACATCCACCTGAAGCAGGCTACACCTCCACTACCATTCCATCCTTGACTCAGAACCCTTGTCCCTACATGGCAGGTTTCTGTAACCGCAGGACCCGTCTCCATGCCGGTCTCTCACCTGGACATGTGGGCTGTGATTCAGCAAGTCCAGGAACGGAGCAAGCGCACACGTGTCCGGCTCTGCGGAAAGGCACTCCTGCCTCCTGGACCTCAGGTACACAGCCCTGGTGTTCACCGTGCACCAGGCCCACAGGAAGGCTCGGTAGCTGAAAACGCTATCCACGGGCTCTGCAAACAGAGGCTGCAGGGTAGAGAAGAAGCCTCTAGCAGAGGCAAACAGGTCCTGCACTCGGGCTCTCTGCTCTTCCGCCTTCTCCTTTAAAGGGCTGGGAAGAAGATCTACCACTTCCGGCTCCAAACACACCGGGCAGGTGTATGACTTGGGTAAAATATCCAGGTAAGACTTCCAGAGGGACTGACGGCCGGCATGCTTTTCCGAGACTAAGAAAGTACACAAGGCCAGCAGAGGAGACACAGGAGGCTTCCACCTGGTGAAACGAGGAGACAGATGGAAGGAGTTAAAGTGTGGACTCACACAGTGTCGTCTGACTCAGAGGGGCTGTGTTCAAACTGTCAACTCTCCAAGACACGGGCATCTTTCCTAGGGCCGTGCCTCTCCAGAGCCGCCACTGCCGTGACTAGTAGGTAAGATTCACTCCGGTTTAGAAAAACAACACCTTGTTTCCAGCCTGGTTCTCCTGCTGAAGGCTTCTGAGTTTCACCGTGTAAAGATAAATAACACAGGGGTACAGAGGGTAGAAGGATAGAGAGCCACGACATCCAACACAGTGAATGCTGGCTCAAGCAACTATTTCAATTTAAACTACTTATAGTTAAGTAGTGCTTAAGACTCATTCTTTGCCGGGTATGGTGGTGCACGCCTTTAATCCCAGCACTCAGGAGGCAGAGGCAGGCGGATTTCTGAGTTCGAGGCCAGCCTGGTCTACAGAGTGAGTTCCAGCACAGCCAGGGCTATACAGAGAAACCCTGTCTCGAAAAGCCAAAAAAAAAAAATGATTCTTTAGTAACACAAGGCACACTCACACTCCAGTCACTCCACAGGCATCTGTGGCTCCTGGACAGTACAGAACAAAGCATCCCCACCTTTGCTGGGGGTTCTACTGGACGGCACCACCAAGACAGAACTGTGGAATCCGAAACTCCCAGGTTCTAATACAAATCATGTAGCTGCTGAATAATTACTCATAATTCAGTCCCTAAGGCACAAACAGACTCCGAAACATTACCGTTACTCTTCAAAGCCCAAATTCCCATGTTACCACACATTGTGCTGCGATCTGAGTGACTCAGAGAATAAGGGCCAGAGAGCATCTTCACTTTGCACAGGCATATAGAGAGCCGGGGAAGGGGCCTATAGAGAGCCGGGGGTAACGGGGTTCATAGAGAGCAGGTGGAGGGGTATCCACTTGGGTTAAAGGTCAGCACCATCTTTGAACCCAACGTAGAAATAATTTCTGCTGAGGCTCTCCCTCCTCTGACTTCAGGGATGCTCTGAAAGCAAGGCTCACCATCACATGCCCAGGACGTGGCTCTCAACCTACAGCACCTACCCTCCTCTGTTCCTAACTAAAGCTCTGCCCTAATGTCAAATCTGTTCAAAGGTGAAGACGCCAAGCTGGTAGAACAGGGTGAACCTGGGACAGTGGCCTAGCGGCTGCCAAGCTTTCTAGGGTAGAAGGAAACAGCCACACCGTTGTCACGTACACCATCCCACCCCATGCTCACTTTCTAGTAAATAGGGGACAGGATTCGCACCACATCCTAGGCAGCCTAGAAAACCTTAGAAACACAGTTCACATTGAACTAAGAGCAACCCTGGAAGAGAATAGACTTTCAATCGTACTGAGTATTTCTCGGCTAGCCGAGAGCTGGGTCCTCACGCCCTGCACTGCCGGCGGGCGGGCTGTGAGCAGCACTGGCAGACACCAGCTGCAAGGTATGGTCACTTACTTCTTAATGTAGGGCCCTACGGAGCTTCGAATCACAGTGTCCGTGGTGAGCAGGCAGCTCTCAGGCAGTGAGATCATCACCCGGCCCTCCTTGCCAAAGAGAAAGTAGAGTTTAGGAAGAACACTGGGGAAGTAAAACCTCTGCTTTACCAGGACAAGCAGTGAGGATGAGCATGGGCTTCAAGATCAGCTCTGGTTAACAAAAGACCAGCATCGTGGAGATCAGATCTTCTGGGGGCACTTCCTCGGGGTCAGCACACAGAGGCTGGGGTCCAGTGGGGGAGCCGAGGCTGCACATCAACAGGGTAAGCAACGTTTACCTAAGTGTCTGAAGGAACAGCTAACTTGGCACTGAGACCCAGAAGAGGCCGCTGGTGAAGGTGCAGCCTCTGTTGCAATGGAAATGCCAGGGTTGAAGGGCCATGGAAAGAAACAGGTTTGGCACTGTCAGAGACCAGGAGAGGACACTGGTGAATGTACAGCCTCAACTGCAGAGGAGATCCCAGTATCCTGGAGATGCCAGGACCATGAGGTGACCACAAGGGACCGCAGCCCTCACCCTGTGGAACCTTGGCTGGACCGGGAGCTTGTGGTCATCTCACCTGCTGTGGCGCTCTGGTACCCACTGTGAGGCTGAACACCAAGGCCAGAGCCCTGCACTCAAGGGGAAGAGCAGGTAAGGCCAAGAGGCAGCCAGGAACAGGAGCACTCACATGGAGGTGGCATCTTAAGCAGACCTCAAACTTGTAAAGTGTCTGAACTTCTTCAAGGCTGGGAATGTGGCACTACAGTTTATACCGTGGCATTACCATGAGATCTTGGAGGTAAACAGGCAAGGAGAGTTATGGTTTAATCGTGACATATTTTTGTGTAAGGCTGATAAAGGGTTCAACTATACTGGTTAATTTTTGTCAGCTTAAAACAAACAAGAGTTACACGGGCCAAGGAGGCCTGAATTGAGAGACTGCCTCCATCTGACTGACTTGTGGGCATATGGGTGGGACACATCCTACTGTGGGTGATGCCACCCTGGACAGCTTGTACCAGAAAGCAGGCTGAGCAAGTCATGAAAACCAAGACCCTAGGGAACAGCATTCTTCCATGGTGTCTGATTCAGTTCCTGCCGTCAGGTTCCAGCCAATCGCTGCTGCCCTGACTTCCCTATGTGATGGGCCATAACTCACCCCTCCTCAAGCTGCTTTTGACAAGTCTTCTAGCACAACAGAGAAAAGACTTGAACAGGCTCATTATAGTATCTATAACTATAATATATATCAAACTATACATTAAAGACCTACATACATCTCTCCACATACAGCACACATCTCTACTTTCAAACAGTTTCATAAAAACACATATTTCAAAGTACACGTGGTAGGTGACACGACATGCAACAGCACCCCAAAGGTGAAGGAAGGAAGACTGAGAGCTTGAGGCTAGCCTGAGCTACATACTGAATTCCAGGCCAGTCTGGGCTACATACAAAAATAAAACCCTGTCTCAAAAAAAAAAAAAAAAAAAAAAAGGTGATGGGAGGAGAGGAAAGAGCCAAGCCATGGTCAATGTCCACTTCATGCTCTAAGCACATTGGCACACATGCTGTGTGCAGGACAGCTGTAATTCACCTCCCATGCACTGCTTTGGAGCAAAGTCAGTTAGAGAGCTTGCCTTACAAGCCTGGAGTCCTGAGTTCAGATCCTGGAGTCCCCAGAACTCACGTGAGCGTGGAAGGAGAGAACCAACAACACCCAGTTGCCCTCTGACCTGCACATATGCAGTGGCACGTCACAAAACCACACGCTAATAGTTTACTTTAAAGATGATTCACCTAATAAAAAGTAGAAATACCACACACTAGCATGACACCGCTCACTAGTACTGAATACTTCCAAGTAGTAAATATGATAAATAAAAACCAAGTAGCATTATAAAATCACAGCACAGAAATGCATTCTTTTGGCTAAGCATACATACAAGACTAAGTTTAAACAAATTAAGTTAAGGAATTTAAAAATCAACTTAGGGGCTAGGCTGTAGCTCTGTGGTGCAATGTGTGCTGCCTGTGGGTAAGACCTTGGGTACAAACATCAGAATAAAAACTTTGTTGAAAATTAATTGTATGTGATTTTAAAATAAAGAAATTAATTTGTAACTTTTAAGAACATTGTATACTGGTTAATGTTTTAAAATAGCACAGAAAAAAACAAAAACGGATCCACGGAGATGACCTCTATCACGGACGCCACTCTCCAGGAGGGAAACCAGCTGGAGGACTGGAGCCAGGCTCTGGTCCAGGCTCCAGGGCCTCCTGACATCGTGTTTCCACTCTGACAAGAGCAGCTACTGCTGACATCCCTCATACAATCTAGGCTCCAATGTCTGCTACACAGCAAACTCAAGTTTCCAGGTCATAATCCTAACCAAATACACCCAGTTGGTAAGTGAGAAATGGCTACAGATTTGATTTAGTTGATGTGAGCGAACTCCGTATGCACGTACGCACGCATGCGCGCGCGCGCGCGCGCGCGCGCACACACACACACACACACACACACACCAAGCCCAGCATCCATCTTGGGCCTCAAGGATAAAGACAAAGTCCTCACCTGCAATGACACTTTGCTCATCAGCCCTCTTCCTGTTCCTAGAAAGAAAACATGGAGTAAATCCTACTACACCTTGCAGATCCTGGAGAGCCCTTACACACTCAACAGTGTCTCTCAGCCTCTCCCTCCCAGGGAAGAAGGGAGCTAAAAAGCTATTCTGGAGAATGACCCGGCCTCTCTGTGACTCTGGGCTCGGCCATGCCCTAAGGGCCTTGACACAGGGCGATGCTTATACTGCTCTCCCGGTGGCTTCTGGAGAACTCCATGTGCTAACCTAGGAACGGAACTTAGTGCCCATCCTTTGGCACAAGAAAACACAAAGTGAAAGGTCCTGTCCTTGGCTGGCAATGCAGGTCACTCTCACAAACCAGCAGAGACCTCGACCTTCCTGTGAATGGCGTCAGAAATGAAACGGGTGCTGGTCCTGACAAACGGAGCCAGGGGAGGGGAGACTCTTCATATTAACTGTCTTCCAACAGGAACCAGCACTTTACACAGACACACTCACGAGAGGATGCCTGCCCAGCACCAGACTCAGGCTCATCCTCTTGTCCTGGGGACAGCACCAGAGCAATGGTGCACGCCTTCCACGTCACCTTCCACATCACCTTTAAAAGCTCTGCCTCCCTAACCGCATCCATACTTCACTCTGCCAGACACTCTGCCCCTATCATACCCTCTTGATGTTCAGCCTGGTGGCTCAGTCACCTCGTGTGACTCACTCACATGGCCATTCTCTGGTGCATGCCAGAGACACGCTCGGGAAGTCATTTACCTTGGGAGCTTTAAGAAGTTAATCTATTCCAAATGAAGCTCCCTAGTGGCCAGAGGGATGAGCCAACAGCATATGTTTTTAAAGCTATGAGTCTATGCAGCATGCCCTGTTGTGATACCTTGGTGTGTTCTGTAGTTACCTCAACCCACCTGTGGCCTTGCCCAAGCTCTAAGAAACTGGTTCCCAACTAATGTCAAATTATGTTAATGTCTTCCCCCACGAGAGGCTATCAAATTCCAGAGGAAAATGTAAACCTGCCTCAGTTCGGATGACTGGAAGCCCACAAAGCTGCAGCTCCCTGAGAGAAACCCAAATGACCTAAGGGACAAGACAGCATTTGCTGAGGCCCCCAGCAAGGGTTCCTGTCCTGGAGCCACACAAGCTACAGAAAAAGTCACTCCAGTGGTTAGCTGGAACCTGCCTCACCCTCAGAAATCTACTTACGCACTGGGCCTGAGACAAGCCCATCTATGGCCATGATCCCCCAAACCCTACAGCCTCCAGGGACGGGGTGGAGCATCCATCCGATGGAGCATACGATCAGCACGCAGCTAGCATGCAGCACTGTGCATGTGAGGACTTGGGCGAGGTCTTTCCCTCAGGCCGGGGTTCCAGGAGACCCAAACTTCTGCTAAGCTGATAACTAACGCAGGCTGTGTTAACTTCAAGGCTGACCACTTGGGACTCATCCCTGGGAGAGACACAGTCTCCTCCCAGCAGCCTTCAGCTGCCTGTAGCTCTTGTCCAGGGGTGGGACCCACAACGTTTTGCCTGTTCCGTTTTAACATGTACATTGCCATCGCTGTTGTTCCAGTCTTGTTAGACTAGGAAAGACTAGTCTTTCCCTAACCCTAACCCTAACCCTAACCCTAACCCTAACCCTAACCCTAACCCTACCCTAGTCTAGGAGAGACTTTTCCCGCAGACACCCTGGTCTACTGTTCCTACTTGCCGCCTTCTTCTTCTTCAGGGACACCGACACTCCGATGTAGATAGATGTCCCTGTTGGGATTAGGCTGCCATGATCTGTCAATCTCTACACTGTGTCCAGCTGCGGTGCTCTGTGGTGGTTTGCTGTGAGGAGTGGCCTCTTCCATGAAGGCGGCAGTACACTTACATCTGAGGATTTGAAGCTGGGCACCTCAGATGAGAAGAACACTGTTTATCTTTCTGGGTCCGGGTTACCTCACACAACAGGGTCTTTTCAGGCTCATCCATTTACCTGCAAAGCTCATGCTCTCATTTCCCTTCAAAGCTGAGTAGAATCCCTCTGTGCACACATCCACACTTCACTGCTGAAGGACATTAGGTTGTTTCCGTTCCCTGGCTACCGTGACAGAGCAGGAGTGAAGATGGCTGAGTCCTGTTCTGTTGAGTCCTTCGGACATATGCCAAGTGCTACAGTGCAGTTGTGTGGTGGATTCGTTTTTAGCTTTCTGAGGGTTCTCTGTGCTGCTCTCCAGAGAGGCCGACTGGGCTGCACTCCCACCAGCAGTACACAGGGGAGCCTGCTTCTCCTCAAGGTCACCAGCAGCCCTGGCCAGGTGCTTTGCTGACAGTGGCCATCTGACTGGGATGAGATGAAATCTCAACAATGTTCTCAACTTGCTGTTCCGCCGATGAAGATGAGCACTTTTGAAGGTTTGTTTACGATGCTTGGGTTGGGGTCGCTGGTCCTGCCAGTCGTGTGGGCTCTTTACAGATGGCTCAAAGGATGCCCCTCCCCTCCCCATCCCATGCCCTGGGTGCTTACGACTTTGTCTTTCCCTCATTATTTTCCCTTTTTATTGTTTTATTTATTTATGAGACAAGGTCTCCTTACATAGCCCTGGCTTACCTACACACCCGGTCCATAGCTTCATCTTATTTTATCTTTCTCCTTCTTTACATCTTTTTTTTTTCTCGTTGTCATTTCTTTCCATACACCACCTCTCTTTGGACAGATAAAATACACACACCAATAGTGACATAGGAAGCCCAATATACAGCAACAGATGTGTTTCCAGGAATGACACACCCGCCTTCCCCTTGACCCTCACCTGGAAAGCTGGCGGGTACTAAGTCTGTGTCTTCAAACTTCCTTTCTTTCAGCCATTTTCTTAGCTCTATAAATTCTGATCTGTAGCTCTCATTCACTGACCAGGAGAGAAAAGAACACAGCACAATTACCACCACTGGATCAGCAGGGCCAGCACTTCAAGGGTATAAACCTGATGAGGCAGAGCAGACAGGAAAACACAGGGGGAACAAGTCTCACTAAAAATGAAAACGATACAAGCTAAACAGAGAAGCCATTCACAAAACCATTACTTCAATGCACACACAAAAACATTTGATACAATCTATTTTCGGTCTGGTAAACATTACCAGCAAATGAAGACAGTTTCCTAACTTCCAAACCCAGAGTCATGTAACAGAAAACACAGGGTGATGTCAGGACAAAAGCAGGGTAGGGCAGGGTGGAGTGGGTGGGGCAGGGCAGGGGCTGGGGAACAGCCCAGGGCGACCCAGCACTACCATAGGACTACCACAGCAGCAGTGAAAGCTAAGTGACCTGCTCCTAAGATCAGAAGCAGGGCAAGGTATCGGAGATAATTAACCAGCATAATAGCGGAAATAATACAAAACATCAAATAGGAAGAAAAGCAAAATTATTTTCAGAAGATGTAAGTACAATCATGGACTATCTGAGAAGACCATGAAAACAGCTACTAAGCAACAAATGAGTTTAGCAAATAAGATATAAACAATACATTAAAAAATAATTTTATTTCCACATACTAGTAATAACCAAAAATTCAAATTCCAAAAGTGCTATTAATACAAAATTCTTCACAGATCCCTATATATACACACACACATATATATACACACATATACATATATACATATACATACATACACACATACACACACACATACGTATATATACACACACACATGGGATGGAGAGATGGCTCACTGGTTGAGAGCACTGACTGCCCTTCCAGAGACCCCCCCAAATTCAATCCCCAGCAACCACATGGCAGCTCACAACTGCCTGTAAGTACAATTCTAGGGGACCCAACACCCTCCCACAGGCATACACGCAGGTAAAACACCAACGTACATAAAATGAAAATAAATTTATGTAAAAAGTATGTAGTAAAAAAGCAATTAGAAATTAATATACCAATCTAATATAAAACACTAAAGGAGAAACAGAGAAACAAAAAGCAGATATTCAACACAGAGAAAACAAGACAAAAGAGGGCAGATGCAAAAAATCCATGAAAAGGCAGCATCCACCAGGCCGAGGACGAGACCAAAGTATTTCACACCATTGATCAGACACACATCTGATCATCTTCAGAGAGAGAGAGAGAGCAGAGCAAAGGGATAGACAGACAGGAGGAGGCAAAGGGATGGACAGACAGAAGCAGAGCCACAGAGAAGAAAGCAGAAGCAGTGCGTAAGGCACATTTCACCTCTCACAGCACGCAGGGACGCCATTAACAAGTGTTCCTCAGGAACAACAGCGCTCTGAGGAGCACGGCAAGCAGACCCTCCTCCACACAGGGCTTCCTCCCAGGAGCAGCAGCCTGTACCTGCTCTTGAGCCAGAGCTTCGCCGTCTCTTCCTGGCCCTCTCTGTTCTTCCTCTTCGTCTCTGCATGCTAACCCTGGAGCCTGTGTCGTGTTCAGCTGAGAATAACGAGAGGCTCAGCCCTCCCTTCCAGCTGGATGAGAACCACAGACCTGGGCACCTTTGAATATACAAATACTTATTTTGGTGAATGTCTTCGGGATTTTTTTTTAATATTTATTTTACATATATATGAGTACACTGTCGCTGTCTTCAGACACACCAGAAGAGGGCATCGGATCCCATTACAGATGGTTGTGAGCCACTATGTGGGTTGCTGGGAATTGAACTCAGGATCTCTGGAAGAGCAGTCAGTGTTCTTAAATGCCAAGCCATCTCTCCAGCCCTATGTTTTCATTCTTTAAGGGAAAAAAAAAAAAATCCTTTTCTTAAAAGCTTTGAACACCAAACCATTTTATCTAGTGCTCAATTGGGATCCCTGAAGTAACAAGTCCCAGTTATGAGGGGGAGTAGTTCTCAACCTGTGATTCACAACCCCTTTGGGGTCCTCTATTAAATATGCTTCATATCGGATATGCACACTATAATTCATAATGTAGCAAAAATACAGTTATGAAATAGCAGCAAAATTATTTTATGGCTGGGGTCACTATATCATCAGGAATTGTATTTAAGGATAGCAGCATCAGGAAGGTTGAGAACCACTGCTCTAAAAGGAGCAAAAAAAAAAACATCTGGAGGCCCTACCGACTAAAATCTCACAGCTGATTTTCTAGACATATCCTCTGGTGACTTTCACAGCTCAATGCTAGTGAACATTTAGTATAGTGTTACGTAGCTGTGCTTAAGAACACACAGGGACTGGAGACACAGCTCAGTGCACAGAAGAAAATGAAGGCAAAACATCTATGCACATAAAATAATAATACAAAAAATACACGGTCATTATGAAGCACCCATCAGTTCAGAAGTCTTAGAAAAAATAAATAAGCCCCACTCAGTGTAGAGTGGAGTTTTAGCTCTAAAGGTCAGAATGATTAAAATGGGCATTCGCAGTTGACTAAAGAGAGCACAAGACAGAGATGACCAGAAGACATAAAATGACTACTCCATTCCACATCTCAGAGGCCAAAAAGGAAAGATCCAGGAACAGACAAGAGTGTAGACCAACTGTAGAAACTAACAACAGAAACACAGGCAAGCGTCCTTGGAAGATACATGCTAACATTTAAAAAACGATACAAGAAATACTGAGTAAAACTAAAGTTGAAGAAAATTCAAATTTAAAAGATGGGGGGGGGGGGCAGCTGGAGAGATGGCTCTGTGGTTAAGAGTGCACGGGGCTCCTGCAGATCAGGGTTCAGTTCCTAGCACCCATATGTGTAACTCCACTGCCTGGGGATCCAATGTCCTCTTCTAGCCTCCCTATACACTGCAAGCGTGTGGTGCTCAGACATACCTGTAGGCAACATACATAAGATAAGATAAACCCCTTTGGGTCCTGCCTCTGGGTAAAAAGAATGGCAGGACTCTGTAACAAAACGCCCTAGAGAACATTATTTGAAAGCATTCTTTTTGTTTGTTTTTTTTGTTTTGTTTTGTTTTGTTTTGTTTGTTTTCGAGACAGGGTTTCTCTGTGTAGCCCTGGCTGTCCTGGAACTCACTCTGTAGACCAGGCTGACCTCGAACTCAGAAATCTGCCTGCCTCTGCCTCCCAAGTGCTGGGATTTAAGGCGTGCGCCACCACGTCCAGTATTCTTAACAGCCTTTTACTACTTCCATCCTGCCCTGTACCGTACAGACGAATACTAAAGTGACATCCATCTAACATGTGCCAAACCAGTGGAAATGATTTTAAAATCTACTCTAAAAATAAAGGAGGGCAGGAAAGGACCGCCCAGGCAGTTTAATCTACCTCGGCAGGAAGACTTGCTTTACGAGTCAGTCTGGAGCCAGACACCAGGTCCGTCCTGGAGCCCACGTGTGGTGCACAAGGACGCGCAGTTACACCGCAGCCCTGTCCCCTGCTTGCCACCGGGACCCCAGTGATGGCCACACGCCACAGCGCCGTCCTGGCTCGCAGCCCTGGACCGACCGGACATCAATCAACCCATGCCACCCGCACCAGCTAACCAACCCAGGCCGGCTGACCGCACACCACGCCTGCGCAGTAGTCGCTCTGGTCCTGACTTCCGGTCCGGGAGAGGTTCCACGCGCGCACTGGAAATTGGGGTCTGGAGCCACACAGAACTCAGAAAAGCCAACGGAACCCCGCTCCCGTTACCCAGGCAACGCTAGGCCCACCGGAAGTGCTCCTGCTTACCTTAGGAACCGCGGCGAAGCCGGTGTACGGACGCAGACGGCTCCCCCAGCTACGAAGAATGCGGCTGCGGTGCGGCGAGCCTACGCCTCTGCCGCGCGCATGCGCAACTCCCAAGCCTCCACTGCTATGCCATAACGCGATGAGCATAGCTGTTGACCCATGCTCCAAAGAGCCAACGGGAAGTCTTTCCTCACCGTGTCCTTTCTTCCTCCGACTTCCTGCCCCCTCCACCAGACTGGCTTACCTGATCCCCACCTTGCCCTGCCCCTCCAGCTGCCAGGACCCAGGCGGTCCATTATCCTAGACAGCCTGTCCCCGCCTTTCCTCTTATCCACAGTGAAGGCATTTCTGTCTTGTCCCAAAACTGTTACTGGAATTGTTAGGGTCAGAGTAAAAGTAAGAATTGGCTTATGGGAAGAAATAAGAGAGAGAGAATTTAGACGTCCTCAAACAGCGAGGAGCAAGCTTTATTCAAAGAAGTGGATTTTCTAGTTCTAGCTCTGCATGTCGCGATCCAAGCACAGGACTCTGTCACATAAAGACCAGAGGTCAGGAAAAGGCACATTTCGTGCTTTAAGCTGGAGGTTTTTTTGTAGCTAAGGATGTGGAAGGGAGAAAGGGAGCTAGCTAGGGACAGAATGAGAAAGTTAGCTGGGTTCTGACACTACAGCGCCTGTTGTCCGTTTTTGCAACCACTGAGATAGATATCTGATGTGTTAGAATGTCAGGTCGCCTCTTAATAGCATACTAGGCCAAAACAGTTCCACGTGGAAGAGGTTTTTATTGGGAGAGAGGGACAAGGTGGCGGCGGAAAGAGAAAAGAGGGAGTGACAGAGGGGCGTTCTCCTTATTTATATGGAAAATGACGTAATGAAGGTAAAGGTGGGAGGTGAGCCAAGTGGATGCTGGGAATATGCTGCAGGTCTCACTGTCGCCTATGCGATGTCATAGGTTTGGGAGGTCCTGATGCTGACAATATCAGCTACTTTTTATTTCTGCAATCTCTGAATCGCTACGTTTGAATTCAATTTCAGGGTCTTCATTTTGGGGGGGGGGACGGGGGGCGGGGCGGCGTTTGTTCCAGATCCTTTATATGCAAAGGATAGGGGCGACTGTTTCTGTCTACGTAGTTCCTGCTGGCAGGGGGCATCATTTTCTAGGGGTTTGATCTGGCATGACTCTAAAAGAAGTACTGTTTTGGCTTTGATTTGTATGAATAACTGAGTAATGTCAGTGAAAAGATCCAAGAGAAACTTCTGTTAAAAAAACAAACAAACAAAAAAGTTAGGGCTCGGTATGATGGCACATGCCTTTAACCCCAGCACTCTGGAGGCAGAGGCAGGTGGATCTATGCTAGCCTGCTCTACCTAGCAAATCCCAAGACAGTGAGGGCTCCACAGAGAAACCCTGTCTCCAGAGAAGATGAAGTGGGGGGGGGGGGTTAAAAGGCAAAAAGGTCAGGATAAGGAGGATACAGAGGAAAGGCAGGAGAATGGGGAGGAGCCAGGATGCAAGAAGGACAATGGATTTTCAGTATCTGGTCCCTGAGCCTCTGGGCCTCCTACAAGCCACCTTTGATTGGTTGCTGTAAAGACAGCATTGTCCCTTGAGGAGAGTGTACATCACTCCGTGGGATGCACTGAAGAGGTCAGTCCCCACCATGGTGGCAAAGAGCCAAGTTCATCTTGAATGGCTTTGATCTGTCTTGAAACATCTTTAACAGATTGAGGCGGTTTCTAAAGCAAAGTGCAAATAATAAACTAATAATGATCAAGAGGAGCCTAGCTTGTCTCCCAAAACCTCCCCCACCCCCGTGGTCCTAATTGTCATTCATTATGCTCTTCTGAAACTTTATTAAGACAGCAGGATCTGCACTGCCCTCAAGGTTCCTTATACACCACGAACTACCCCTGAGTGGCTGTTCTACTGAAATAATTCAATGAACATCTGTCTCACTCCAGCAACAGAAGAAAGTCCCTGGGGGTATGGAGATTGCAGACCAAATACTCACTGGTATAAAAGAGCAAACCACAATCAGCTAAGTTATCCTGGATGACAGAGCAGGTATCCAGACCATGCAAGGTGTGACCACACCTACGTGACACTACTGAGCGCCGAGGACACCGGAGGGGTGTTTGCTCAAGCAAGACCAACAAGAAGGATCCTTTTGTGCCTTGACTGTGATGGACACAAAACCTAAAATGCCAATGAAATTCGTACAGAATGAATAAATTTACCTGAGATCACAAAAGAGGAGTCTGAATAGAATTGGAAGCTTGTCTTCCTGTTGATACATGGTGTTTTACTATAGTTTCGGCAGCTCACATCCTCGTGTGACTCCAGTCTGCGGCATCTGATGCCCGGTGCCCTCTTTTGGCCTCTGGGCATTGCATCAGAACACACATATACCGTTTTTGCTTCCCGTGGTTACATGGGTCCCAAGGATTGAACTCAGGCTGCTGGGTGATCAAGGTCCTTGCCCTCGCTTGCTGAGCCATCCCACCCTGGGCAGCATTTTTTTTTTTTTTGGATTTTTCAGGTTTCTGAAGCAATGGACTGACTAGGAGCTTACTTTGAATGGCAATTTACAAGCAATGTATATGAGGCAGTAGAATCTTTTGAAATGGAAATCTTATACCTGTCTCCTTTATTTTACTGTATTCCTAATACAATGACCTTCGTACACACAAAGGGAGGTCTTCCTGTGGGGTCAGTATAACTAAAATGTCTGACTTTAATCTAAACGGCCACTTGTTTCTAATAGCAACCTACTGAACGGGGAGGAAATGAAACCTGACCTGCAGATCCCGATAGCCAGGGCGTTAGGAACCAGTGACAACATCTGCCTCCCACGACTGAACCAAATTTCATTTTGCCAGCATACGGCATCATGTCGTCTTAAAAAGGAACTAAAAGGGTGCATTGTGGTGCACAGAAGAGCAGCATCCCCTGAAGGCCCACACGTCTGTACACTCAATACAAACATCCAGGTAAGACAAAGCAGTTAGCAGTCTCTAAAGGGATACCACAGGCTAGTAAGGAATGTTTCCTGCCCAGAGATTACCCCAAGAGCTTTGCTTTGGTGTCCTAAGAGGTGAATTCAACACAAATTGCGATTCCTCCTCATTCTCTCCCAGTTTGTCCTACAATTCAGGTTCCTACTACTTAAGTGGCAGGTTTATGTTATTTTTTTTAATCACCAGAAAGAAAACGTACAGAGGTCCAACTTGCAAGTTGGGGGCAAGAGTGAAAAATTCATACATGCAATGAGGAAGACCTAGACCAGTGGGCAAGCTGAATGCATGATTTCCAGGTGCACAGCTGCGTCTCTCTCTCTCTCTCTCTCTGTCTCTCTCTCTCTGTCTCTCTCTCTGTCTGTCTCTCTCTCTGTCTTTCTCTCTCTGTCTCTCTCTCTCTCTGTCTCTCTCTCTCTTTCTCTCTGTCTCTCTCTCGCACGCGCGCGCGCGCCTTCTCCTGCAGTCTTGCATAGCTGCTGGCTTCAACAGGCCTTTAGAAAAAAGCCTGAGATGTCAGTCATTTGACCTGGCCGGTTTTTTTCCTGGCTGGTGTGTAACCCCCAACTGCATGATGCATCATCTGAGATAACAGACAACCTGACACCTTTCGTTGCATGGTAAACTTTTATTAAAAAAAAAAAAAAGAAGTTCAGCTAAGGTGAGCCATTTCCTAAATACACAGCAATTTGACAAGAGGCAAGTTAAACATAAGCACTAAACAACAACCACACTCCACCACCACCACCAGCCACGCCCCCGTAGGGAGGGGCTTAAACTGCGCATGCGTGCTGGGTCCGACGTTGAGGCCAATTTCAGTCCGCCAGTGAGCCGGTCTTGAACCACTCTCCAGCAGCCTCCGAGAGGCAGAGTTTGCGCCAGGTTCCTTGGTCTCCGACGGCCTCCCTACTCACGCCAGCCATGTCTTCCAGCAGACCCGTGGCGCTGGTGACCGGTGCTAACAAAGGAATCGGATTCGCGATCACTCGTGACCTGTGTCGGAAATTCTCCGGGGACGTGGTGCTCGCGGCGCGGGACGAGGCGCGGGGCCACACGGCAGTGCAGAAGCTGCAGGCGGAGGGCCTGAACCCACGCTTCCACCAGCTGGACATCGACAACCCGCAGAGCATCCGCGCACTGCGCGACTTTCTGCTCAAGGAGTACGGAGGCCTGGACGTGCTGGTCAACAACGCAGGCATCGCCTTCAAGGGTAAGCCATTGCATTGGGTGTGGAGACAGAAGGTAGCTTCCCCAGAGCCTGGTGGCAGGGTGGGCTATGCCTCTCTGGCAGAATTACTAGAACCAGGAGCACTATGCTGTAGGGCTCTGAAACAGATGCCCAGGGAGAAACAGGACGGAATAGTAGGCGCTGCAGGGATGCAGGAAAGCAGAGCCTCAATGTTCGCCATCATTTCTAGGTTTCCCTCACCCAAATGTTGAGTAATTGAATTGGATTTGGCGATACTGAAGTGGAACTCTATCTGATAGTGAAATAAACAAGAGATTGAGGAGAGAGAAAGAGACAGAGGGAAACGGTGTTTCATTAAGATCCTGATATATACAAACTTCACCTAGCCTCCCCCAGTGGTGGTGTCTTTCAAGCACAATAGAAAATTGTCAGATGGACAGTGACGCAGAGCTGAATGTAAACAAGAATGAACTTGGAAGTGGGTCTCGAAAGCTCTGGCTTAGGTCTTGACATTTTCACTCTGCTAACTCGGTTTTCTTTCCCTCTGAAAGTCAATGACCCCACCCCCTTCCACATACAAGCAGAGGTGACAATGAAAACGAACTTTTTTGGTACCCGAGATGTCTGCAAGGAGCTGCTTCCTCTAATAAAACCCCAAGGTGAGTCAGCCAGGTGACTTCCAGGCTCAGCTCCTCTCCCTACTGCACAGCCTCTCTGCCACTGTGAGGCACTGCTCAGACCTTTGATCTCAATTCTTTTGTGGCCATTGACTCTCTCTTTGCATACGCAGCTCTTCTTAATCTTCAAATAAGATTCCAGTATCCACTTCTTCCACATCCTCGCCCATTAGGGGCTTTAGGACTCCGATAATGTCTGAAATATTTTGCATACATACTGACATCCCACTGGCCACAATGGCGTGTCCCCACAAGTCCTCAGATTGTACCCAACTACATCCCTCAGCCCAGCTCCACAGCAGCTCTCAGCTGTCAAGATGCACCCTGCAAACCCTCTGAGGAAGCCGCCTTTCTGGAGCAGGCTCCTTTCCAGGATTTCTGTGCCTCTCTACAGCACTTCGCCCCTCCCAAAAGTCCTTCAGGAAGGAGATCAGGCCTTTAGCAGGGCTCACAAGACTCTATAATCTCACCCTTCCTTCTTCCGAGCTCATGTTAGCGCTCCTTCAACATGAGAAACCTTTCTGGAAAAAACAAACTATCACATTACATTTCTCATGAACTGTTCTCATACCCCAAGTCTTTGAATAGCACGTGAATGACCAGTCATTAAATACACACCAGCAATGATGAGGGAGTCGCTTTGGAAATGTGAGTCTCTGGTATAAAGTTGACTAAGTATGGCTCTCTCAGAACTCCTGTCCTCTCTCCTGTCTTCCCCTCTGGACCAGACCTCATGGTCATCTGGCCTCTCTGCTCACACAAACCTAAAAGGCAAAAAAACAGATTCTCTGCTACTTAACTCCTGTTCTGTGCATCCCTGTCTCACATGAAATCTTTCTGGTCCAATGTCTCACCAGATGTAAATTCCTGCTCTTGTATGTACATCTCTACATGGTGATGTGTTTTTAGGCAGAGTGGTGAATGTGTCCAGCATGGTGAGTCTCAGGGCCCTGAAAAACTGCAGGCTGGAGCTGCAGGAGAAGTTTCGAAGTGAGACCATCACAGAGGAGGAGCTGGTGGGGCTCATGAACAAGTTTGTGGAAGATACGAAGAAAGGAGTCCATGCGAAAGAAGGCTGGCCTAATAGTGCATATGGGGTCACCAAGATTGGGGTGACAGTCCTGTCCAGAATCCTTGCCAGGAAACTCAATGAGCAGAGGAGAGGGGACAAGATCCTTTTGAATGCCTGCTGCCCTGGGTGGGTCAGAACTGACATGGCAGGACCAAAAGCCACCAAAAGCCCAGAAGAAGGAGCAGAGACCCCTGTATACTTGGCCCTTTTGCCTCCAGATGCAGAGGGGCCTCATGGGCAGTTTGTTCAAGATAAAACAGTTGAACCATGGTGAACCCAACTCTCCCCTCCCACCCCTTGTATCGAGACTTGGTGAAGGCCAAGGACATTTATAATCTAATAACACTTCTGAAAAATAAATATAACATTCTTTAAACGCACACATTTTTACAAATGTTTTTAAATTGTTCTTTATTTTGTTCACTTGTCTTTGGTGTATATCAGGAAGGGTGCTACACCCATAGAGTGCTCTTGAGTGCCAGGAGAGGCAGTGGATGCCAGGAACTGGGCATAAAGATGTTGTAAGCCTGCTCATGTGTGCTAGAAAAGGAGCTCTGGCCTCTACAAGAGCATCAAGGAAGCTTCCCTGCTGAGCCATGTCTTCAGTCCTCATTTCTACAGATGCCTTTCAGGCAAAACTGTCTCCATCCCACGTGTTTAATTAAAACAGAACTCAGGCCAAGGGATGGCACGGTGTGACTGCAGACAATGAACATCTCAGGAGCCAAAGCAGATTGGGGATGCTTGTGCACCCCACAGTGTGTGCTATCAGCTCAGGGGCGTCCTTAATAGACACTGTGTGTCGAAAGCCTGAGTCATGACAATGCTGACACAAAACAAGGTGCTCAAAAGGAAAAGAGATCATTTCCCCTGGGGGCGTTTTGAGTGACCATGAGGTCACCCAACAACGTGGTGCACCTTGGAAGCACTTCCAGGAGGGTTTCATAGTTTACAGACTAAGAAAGCGATTGACTAAGGCCACGTTGAAATCATTTGATGGGCACAGCAGTGAGGCACATACAGTGTTGTCTTCTGTAGGCCCAAGAGGCTACCTGAGGACATTCTTGGTACTTGGATTGCTGGGAGCCTGCGTTCTACCAGGTCAGGAGCTTCTAAGAGGTTTTTATTCATTAATATCAGGGGTTAGTTCAGAGTTGGGCAATGACGTGCTGTTCTAAATGCTTGGCCTAGTACAATAGAAAGTCATGAACCTCTGAACCTGCAAAATTCCAGTCTCTCCACAGCAAACAGTCCTTCAGTCTCTTCAGACTCCTTCTAGGAGTCTGGTTCACAGCCAGACACAGCTTCTTTTCAAGAATTTTTGTTCACAACGAACCGCAACACAAGGATTGAAAAGTGAGTGGGCATGTACAGGAAGCAAACACATGGTGTACAGGCTTTTTTCATTTGTGTGATTGTATGTGTGCTGTCATGTTCACGTACATGATGTGTATGTGTGCTGTCATGTGCATATACAGATGTGTATGTATCTGTTCATGTATACATACATGATGTATGTATGTGTTTTCATGTGCACATTTGTGATCTCTGGGTGATTTTATGTGCAGAGGTGTATGTCTGTTTATATGCACATACAGGCTCTGTATGTGTGCTTTCCTGTTCAAACACATAATGTATATGTGTCCTTTCATGTTCACATTCATGACGTGAATGTGTGCTTTCATGTACACATACATGACAGCCTCAGGGGTCATTCCTCAGGTGCCTGACCCTGCTCTGATCCATTTTGGTTCTTCATTTCCTTTCAAAGTTAGGTTACTTGCTAGACTAGCAGGCCAACAGCTCCAGGATCTGCTGTCTCTGCCTGCTTAGTGTGGGGGATAAAGTCTATGCCATGGGTCCTGGGCTCTGACTCAAGTTTGTAAGGCAAGCACTTCGCTGACTGGCCTAACTCACTCCTCAGCCTGCAGGATGACTTCTAGACTATTTTTTTTCTTTCACTTTTAAATCTGCTGAAATCTCTCCAACCATGGGAGAGGCTAGGAGGCACATACTAATTTTTTGTTCACCTCTTTATCTGTTGAAAGATTTCCAACCTTGGCCAAAGACTAGGGTCCTACTCAGCCATAAAGTATATGCCAGCTTGCCTGAGGCAATGGGTTGAGTCTTTAGAACAAAGAGGAGCAAGAAGAGACCATCGGCTTTACCTACTTAATGCATGAGCTGACCCAGGATGACTACTTGTCAGCGTGCCTCTATCACATTGACTATCAAGTCAGGATGATAACAACAGGATACACATCACCGTTTATGTGTGCAAGCACCATCAGGCATGCAGGCATGCATAGGATATGGTGTCATGCCACACTGCCATTGGGGATGACACAATCCTCAAAAGTGAAGAATTGCACATGCTCACTTTCTGTCACAAGGGACCTTGCATGATGTGGACCTGCCCATGACCCTGGCTCTGTCAGGAACTCTTCATATTCCTCAAGGCCTCTGACAGTCTTACTGTGGACCAGTGATTCCAGGTTGAAGAGGGATAGTCACCCCTGAACACAAAGCAAGGCCTTTCATAGGCGTTCGCTGCACAAGGCTTCTCTCCCAACAGGGCTGTTCACTTCCTCTTGCTTATTTTGTATTTTTGTGAACAAATGCCAGAACATCAAGATCAAATATCACAGCCACAGAGTTCCAAGTGATAGTCTGAGAATGTATACTCCAGTCCAGAGACATTTGTCCTTAATACCTTAACACCACCTAGCATTGCAGAGGTTTTAAGGAATGCACTCCAGTCAAAATCCTTGATTAACCATGGCATCAGGGAGTATGATTATTCAATATTTTTTAGGGTTTAATCGTTTCTTAGGCTGAAGGGTAAGATACACAAGGCTAAAATGAGAGTTTTAGAAAAGGGTAAAATTATGACTGACACAGATATAATATTAAGCTTCTATTAAACACATGTATGATTATTTGTATGATAAGAGGGATTGAGACAGATGTGAGTCCAAAAATAAAGATTAAAGGTTCAAGGTTACATGGAAAAGGAACACTGAGTTAAAGGATGAACACAGACGAAATCCAGTGCATCCATGGTGTAGGGAACTCACTTAAATCCCAGCATTTATGTGTCTGTCAGGCCTTACAATTCACAAGTTGTAAGCAGTGTGCATGCGGCGAAAGTGCAGTGCTGAGATCGTCCTGGAAAACAGTCACCACTCTTGAAGGAGCTTGATGAGGAGCCATCATGCCTAGGGGAGACCAGGAGGAGGTTTGTGGGAGTGGACAATTTGAGTTGGCCTGCTCTCCAGTGCTAACTACCTCATGGAGTCACTTCCTCAGATTTCCTAAAGCAGTCCCTCTAACTGAAGACTTCATCTAACCTTTGAACTTTGTAGGCTTATGCATGGTGCACATGAATACATGCAGACATACACACAGACAGACTCACACACATACACATAGCCAAACACAGACACACACACCACATACCACATGCACCTCTTAAAATAAATGTATAATTAGAAGGGCAAAGAGAAGTATTTTTTTAATTACATCATTTCACAGAAAATCAAGGATGCCACTGCAGAAGTCATTGCAAACTTACCCCACCAGACCCCTTTATGAGGAAAGAGAACAGTCTCAAATCAAGGTGATCTCTCAAAATGTAAGAACAGGAGAGAAGACACACAGGAGAAAGGGCATCACCATGCCCAGAGAAGAACCCAAAAGAACCACGGGAGAGCACAGAGAGACCACCTATGACACCAAGACCCAATCCACTGCAAACACATCCGTGACCTGCAGCCATTTTGTCAGGAAATACAGGAAAGGCAGTGATTCTCAATGTCAGCTCTACAACTCATGGAGAACAAGGAAGTCATGGTGTGAGCAACTTCACGTCACAGGACAAGCAACTAAGGGAGACATCCAAAAGTCTGAACAACACTCAAGAAAAGTTAGAAACATAAGGATTCTCCTGTAAAATAAAGCTGCTGCTGCTGCCTGTAGCTCTTTATCTAGACATTGGACCTCGTAAAATTTCCTCATCCATGTTGACTCGACAACTGGTGCTTACCTTAGGTCCTCCTCCTCCTCCACTGAATCAAGGTGACCCAGGGAGCCACAGATGGTCACATTGCAAAGAGTAGGTGGGCATGTGGTGCCAGCCCCAACTGATAAACCTACAGCACCATCTCTACTCCTAGAGCTTGGGAGAAAGACTGTTCAAGTGAGAGGTCCACACTGCCTGATGCTACATGGTGACATCTAGACCAGGACACAGATACAGAACCTGTGAAATCTCAGCAGTAGGCTTGCCTACATAACACCTGCCTAAGGTAAGCACCAGTTGTCTAGTCAACATGGATGAGGAAATTTCATGAGGTCCAACGTCTAGATAAAGAGCTACAGGCAGTCAATGAAGAGATACAGGCTAGTCTTCTTTAGAGCCAAGCCCATGAGAGGTGATCCAATCCAGAGTGGTCAGCCCTACCCTAAACTTGTTTTTTTGTTTTTTTGGTTTTTTTTTTTTTTGGTTTTTCCAGGCAGGGTTTCTCTGTGTAGCCTTGGCTGTCCTGGAACTCACTCTGTAGACCAGGCTGGCCTCGAACTCAGAAATCCGCCTGCCTCTGCCTCCCGAGTGCTGGGATTAAAGGCGTGCGCCACCACGCCCGGCCAGCCCTAAACTTGTATGCACATACACAACACTGAAGACTTGAAACCTCTGTGTGTGTGTGTGTGTGTGTGTGTGTGTGTGTGTGTGTGTGTGTGTGTGTGTGTGTTTGTGTGTGTGTGAGTGTGGTGTGTCTGTGTTTGTAATGTCTGTGTGTATGTATCTCTGCATGTGATGTCTGTGTGTGTGGTCTGTTTGAGTGTATGTATAACATGATAATTACAGAAGGAGGGATGATAAACTCGAGAGAGAAAGGGGCAGCAGGTGGAATTAGGGAGGGGGAGAAGCAGAAATGATGCAAACACAGTACTCATATATGACATTCTCAAAAATAATAAATTTTAAATATAAGCTTCAAATGATCTCTAAGTACAAAACCAAGAATATTGGCCAGGACATAAAGCAGGCTCACACCTATGCCTGCCTTCTTTGTCTCACCTTTGACTTGAATTTACAGGATAACAGAAGCAGAGGCAGGTGGCCAAGTTCTGCTTGGAAAAGCCTGAGTCACCGTGAGATCGAACTTATCCTTGGACACACACGTGGCTTATACCTCAGAGTGGGAGGAGGTGTCAAATTGCACATGGACTCCTGGACACATCTTTGGGAGGTCTCATCCAGTACAGATTTGATTGGTAGGCACACAATGCATTGGAGAACTCCATATATAACTTATTAAGTGAACTTGGGCAAACACAAATGTCCACCACAGTCCAGTGAATGCCTTAACACAGATAAAACTTGGTAACACACTCTCCAGGGAGAGGCAGGCTGGCAATCAGCCCAAGAACTCTGTCCTGCTCATGCACTGTAGCCTAACTTGTAGAAACACTGTTTGATTCTGCAGATCCCAGAGTGGAGGTCGCTTCCCCACTCTCAGTGCTTCTGGGTGACATGAACCATCAGCTACTCAAGGGGGAGAGGGCTGCAACTCTCCTCAGAAGGGGGAGAGAACCTGGCCAGGCACAGATACAATGCTAAGGGTGGCCAGCAGAGGGTGCTGGGAAGGAAGGAAACAGACTCACCAATAGGAGTCCTAAAGCACTCCACCTGGCCCTGTCTGTGCACACATTGCTTCCAGGCCTTTTTAAAATTTACTTACTTATTATTCCCTTCGAGTCTCTTTTTTCCCATTTACTTCTTCCTTACTTTGTTCTCAGCAGTATTTTTTTTTTACCTTTAGTATGGTTTTTTTTTGCACTTTTTATTTTGTTCCACTTCTACTTTTGTGAGAATTTTTTCAGCTGGGATTCTTTCCTTTTCTTTCTTCACAAAGTTTCTCAGTGACATTTACTTTATTTTGTCTGCATGTGCACACGTGCATGTATTGGTTTTCTCCTTCCATCATGTGGGTCCCAGGAATGAGACTCAGCTCCTTAGTCTTAGTAGCAAGCACTTCAGCCAATTGAGTGAACATCACTCACCAACAGCCCTTAATGTAAACGGCTTCAGCTCATCGATAAAAGGATGCAGACTGAATGATACGATAGAAAAACAAAACAAACAAACAAAACACACAAGGCTTAACTGTGCATTGACTCCAAGAAGTACACATCCCTGTGAAAGACACAAACCGAGAGTCAAAGAATGGAGAACAAGGGACCTGTAACTGGAAGCTAAGAACAAGACACCATAGCTATCTTTCCATTGAATAACCTAGACTTCAAACCAAACTAGTCAGAAGAGATATAGACCACTACATATTGATCAAGGAAACTCTTCATCGAGATAATATAATGATTAGAAACATATGTGCATACCATGTTGGGGTTCCCAATTTAATGAAACAAAACTAGTGCACATACAAGGACAGAGAGGTCCTGATCCCATCACAGAAGATAAGAATAAAGCCCATACTCTACATAAGACATCTAAACTAAAAACCAACCAAAAGCCTGCAGAGTTAAACTATAGCACTGATCAAATTGACTTCACAGATATGTAAGAATCTGCCATCCAGAGACAGAAACCGTACCCCTAGCCAAGGAGCTGCTGACAGGTGAGAGCTGCTAAGAAAGAGGAGTCAGGGTTCTTTAGAGAGTTGACCCTGATAGGTTGATCATGCTCCAGTGTATGGTGCCATATTCCTGTCCATATGGGCAGTACAAACTCATCAATAAAGACAGTAAGGAAGAAAGAGGAAGAGAAAGAAAGGAAGGAAGGAGAAGAGGAAGAGGATGAAGAGAAGGAAGAAAGAGGGAGGGAATTTTTAAATTTACAGAATCAAGTGAAAATGAAATCACAACTTGTAAAGAAAAAAACCTTTGAAATACAGCTATGGGCGGTTTAAAAGAAATACATATAGTTATAATTCTTTACTTTAAAATTAGACAGATGTCAAGTGAATAACCTATTGGTGTGCCACAGGACTCTACAAAGACAAGGACAATATAAACCCAAAGCAGCAATAGCAATAAATAAAAACTTGCTTCAGCAGTAATTAATGAAGACTAAATGAACAATAGATAGGATCAATAAAAGGTTTGGTTCATGAAGAAAATAAACAATTGAGAAAACTCAAGCCAACTAGCCAAGAAGGAGAGATGACACAGTAAGATTAGAGGTGAGGGGCTGGAGAGAGCTCAGGAGACAAGAGCACTGAGTGCCTTCCAGAGGACCTGGGTTCTGTCCCCTGCACCACATGATGGCTCACAGCAGTTGGGCATGGCAGGCACATGATGCACAGACATGCATGTAGGCAAAACACCCACACATAAATAAGTTAATCTCAAACAACTTTTTAAAGATTATAGATGAAAGAAGAGGAGCTCTTATAGATTCCAATTAAATACAGAGACTTATTATGAAATGCTATAACAAGTCCTACTACAAACACGAGAAAATCCTGGTGAAATAGGTAAATTCCAAGACCCATTATTTTTATTTATTTTTCTTTTTGAGTCAGGGTTTCTCTGTATAGCCCTGGCTGTCCTGGAACTCACTTGGTAGACCAGGCTGGCCTCGAACTCAGAAATCTGCCTGCCTCTGCCTCCCGAGTGCTGGGATTAAAGGCATGTGCCACCACGCCCAGCTCCAAGACCCATTATTAGGGTTCGGGAGTTGATTCACAAACCACATGGACGCTGATCTCAATGAGACAGGGAGAGTTTATTGAGCCATGGCCATGGTCCAGATGCAGAATCTGAGCCATGATCCTGAGTTAAGATTCTATAAAAGTTTTAAGTCCCAAATCCACAAACATCTGTGACAAGTTATTCCACCAATAAGGATTTAGGGGTAGGGGATTTCCATAGGAATATGTCTTTGTTGGATACTTGTCCTGCTCCCATTGGTGGGAGTATTCAAAGGAGGCAGGGGACTTACCTTCTCTAATAACATTCTTGTCCTCACTTATCTAACTGAACAGGACTTGTCTAACATTCATGTCTTAACTTGCCAACTAGGATGTCAGTTACACACACACATGTCTCTTTCTGCCAAGTAGGTGTCAGTTCCCAGGAAGGTCTTGGGAACCTAATCTTTACAAGAGCACTACTCAAAATGGAAGTCTTATTCCAAATGGTTTGTGTCTCTCTGATGTTGGGGTCTGTCCCAGGGGCAGTTTGTATCATGAAATCTTGTACACAGGTACAGGAAGTGCTGGTGGTGGTGGCTTCTGGTCCAGTCTTGTTGTGGGTAACTATGCAGAGCAGTCCCACTGATTCTGTCGTGATTGGTTCCCATGGGCACAGACAGAACAGAATATGTAATCAATCCTGGCATTAGTAAGGTTCCTCCTGACAGCAGAAACCTGTGAGAAATCTTCTTTATAATGGCAGGCTAACCAAGTAAGAGTTACCTGGGCGTTCACACCCAAGACCTGCCAACGTTGAGTCAAAATGATTGAAGCAGTTTAAACCATTGACAAGAAAAGGAATTAACTTTTTACAAATACCTCCAACAAGGCAAGGCCCAAGACCACATGGATTCAAAGCTGAATTCTCCAAACCATTCGAGAAACCACAAAGATTAGGGTAAAAATGAACAAGGATGTCTCTGATCATCCTGGACAACTCAAAAACAAACATAAAAATGAAAAAAAGAAACAAAATCCAGCTACCACAGCTGATGTGGCCTCACAGTCTTGCTGCCCAATATAAAATCTGATTTTATCCAAAAATGAAACTGTAGAAGGGTGAGTTCTCAGTCTTGTCTAGCCCACCACCCCTGACCTAGACCATGATTTGTGCTGACAGGTTCTGCTAGAGGATGGTCTAGCCTGCAATAGCCCAGTGCCATCCCACCTAACTACATGGTAGACATGGACTAGCATGAGAACACACATCCACAGGCACAGGGCTGGTGTGAGCACAGGGCTGGTGTGAGCACAGGGCTGGTGTGAGCACAGGGCTGGTGTGAGCACACAACTGGTGTGAGCATAGGGCTGCGTTGAGCAGAGGCACCTTTCAAGGTTGACTCTCACATTCCCATTAATATTAAAAAGTTAAGGAAATTCTCTAACTAGGGGGTCACAAAACAGTGTCTTTTTTGTTTTTCAAGAAGGTCTCACTATACAGGTGAGGTCAACCTTAAACTGACCATATCATCAAAGCTGCCCTTAAACCTTCCATCCCCTGGACAGAGTGCTGGCACTCCAGTTGGCTCTGCCCAGCTCAAGCTTATTTTCAGGAGGCCATAGGTGGCTCTGTTTTGCTTTACAATTTTGCTTGAGGAAATTCTGCAGGCTGATGTTGTGTAACTAAGTCCATTTAAATTCACCCACATGGGAATTCTTACACAAGTTTTTTGAGTGTGTGGAGAAAAACAAAACCACTTCCCCATGTAATCTCAGCCAGAAGTTCTATTTGAAGATATGCCTTCCAAAAAGAAAAAGAAAACAAAAACAAAAACAACAACAACACAGGTCTGCAGAGCTGGCTCAATTTTTAAGAGCACTGTTTGCTCTTCCCAGAGGTACTGAGTTTGCTTCCCAACAACCACATGGTGGCTCACAGCCATGTGAATTAAGGAAAGCACATATTTACTATCACCCAAGGAAGCTTCAGTGAGCGTCAAGAACTACCCAGAAGCTGCCCTCTGTCAGGACCCTGCACATTCCTCAAGGCCTCTGACAGTCTCACTGTGGACCAGTGATTCCAGGTTGGAGAGGGATAGTCACCCCTGAACACAAAGCAAGGCCTTTCATAGGCATTCGCTGCACAAGGCTCCTCTCCCAACAGGGCTGTTCACTTCCTCTTGCTTATTTTGTATTTTTGTGAACAAACTCCAGAACATCAAGATCAAATATCACAGCCACAGAGTTCCAAGTGATAGTGTGAAAATGTATACTCCAATCCAGAGACATTTGTCCTTAATACTTGTCTTAGTTAGGATTTTACTGCTGTGAACAGACACCATGACCAAGGCACGTCTTATTAAAAAAAAAAAAAAAAAAAAAAAAAAACAAAGAACATTTAATTGGGGCTGGCTTACAGTCTAGGAGGTTCAGTCCATTATCTTCAAGGTGAAAGCATGGCACTACCCAGGCAGGCATGGCACAGGCAGAGCTGAGTTCTATGTCTTCATCCAAAGGCTGATAGTAGAAGACTGACTTCCAGGCAACTAGGGTGAGGGTCTTAAGCCCACACCCACAGTGACACACCCATTCCAACCAGGTCACACCTATTCCAACAAGGCCACACCTCCAAATGGTGCCACTCCCTGGTCCAAGAATACATAAACCATGACATTCCACTCCCTGGCCCCCATAGACTTGTTCAAAAACATGAGTCTATAGGCTCATATTTAAACACAGCATAATAAAAAGTGCAAACAAAGTCCTCATAGTCTATAGCAGTCTCAACAATGTTAAAAGTCCAAAGTTCAAGATCTCTTCTGAGATTCATCCAATCACTTAACTGTAATCCCCAAAAAAGACAGGAAACCAGCTGGGCAAGCTCCAAACTCTGCATCTCCATGACTGATGTCAAAGCGGTCTTCAGATCTCCACTCCTTTCTCATCTTGGTTGACTGCAACAACTGCTTTCTTCTGGGCTGGTTCCATCCCTGTTAGCAACTTTTCTCAACATGTATCCCATGGCTCTGACATCTTTAACATCTTTGAGTCTCCAAGGCAATTTCAATGTTACAGCTTCTTGTTTCAGTGTCTGGGATTCCACTTGATCTTTTGAGCTCCTCCTAAGGGCTGGTGTCACTTTTCCAGCTCTGCCCTCTGTAGCACGCTAAGCTCAGGTTGATCCACTCCACTACTGCTGCTGTTCTTGGTGATCATCCCATGGTACTGACATCTCCAATACACCGGGGTGTTCCGCTCCAAGTAGGCTTCACCAATAGCCTCTCATAGGCTCTCTTCATGGTGCCAAGCATCAAATCCTTTGCATGATCCCTTCAGTCCTGGGCCATCAACTACAGCTGAGGCTATACCTTCTCCAATGGCCTTCCATGACTTCTCACAGTGCCATGACTCAGCTGTTCTTCATGACACCTTCTTGCCTTCAAAACCAGTACCACCTGGGTGACTCTTACACATTACCAAGTCCAGCCACAGCATGAGGTACAATCTTGGCTATCTCTGGAACACAGCTTCTTTGTGCTCCCAGAAAACACTACCCAGGAGATTTTACCTCAGTGATGCTGTCTCTTCTTAATCACTGCTAAATTCTTAGCTCCAGATAACCAGCATCAATTGTCCCAGTAGTTCCTTCCATTCTTGACTCTAGAGCCAGAGCCACATGGCTGAAGCTACAGAGTTCTGCTGCTTGCAGGAATTAGAACATGACCTGCTTGTACTATTACATCGTCACTGGCTTGCTGTTTTCCAAATCCTTCACTGCCTAAGCTTGGCTATCCTGGGTCTTGCTCTGTAGATTGACCTTGAATGCAGAGGTCAGCGTGCCAGTCTCCTGGGATTAAAGGTGTGTACCACCATGCCTGGATCTAGAGTTAGCTGGGTAGGATCTTGCCCCAAGGTCCCACTCCCTTAATCTGTTATCTCCTAGAACACAGGATTTTGCTCCATTTCACTTCCTGGTACCCCTTTAATACACGAACCATATATTTTATATTCATATAACCATATATTTCTAAGCTTGCTACGCTTGTTCAAACTTCTCTTCATAAGACTTAACCAGAGAATAAAGTCTCTGCTGAGCTTTTTTGAAACTTCCTTTGTCAATGCAATTAATCTGAGTCTCTTCACCTTAGCCTCAGGCAGACTTTTCAGACCAGGGCAAAAAGTAGCCACATTATTCACCAAAATATGACAAAAACAGTCTTTATGCCACATTCTGAAATTCTTCTCCTTTGAAATCTCTTGGGCCAGGTCAACACAGTTCAAATTACTCCCAGCAACAAAGTCTTCCATAGTGCTACTAGGATGACCCATTAAGCCCCATTTAAAGCATTCCACTGCTTTCCAAATCCAAAGTCCCAAAATCCACATTCTTTCAAATAAAAGCATGGTCAGGCCTATCACAGCAATACCCAGTCCCTGGTACCAACTTCTGTCTTAGTTAGGATTTTACTGCTGTGAACAGACACCATGACCAAGGCACATCTTATAAAAAAAACAAAACAAAACAAAAAAAACATTAATTGGAGCTGGCTTACAGTCTCAGAGGTTCAGTCCATTATTATCAAGGTGAGAGCATGGCAGTATCCAGGCAGGCATGGCACAGGCAGAGCTGAGAGGTCTATGTCTTCACCAAAAGGTTGCTAGTGGAAGACTGACTTCCAGGCAACTAGGGTGAGGGTCTTAAGCCCACACCCACTGTGACACACCTACTCCAACCAGGTCACACCTATTCCAACAAGGCCACACCTCCAAATGGTGCCACTCCCTGGTCCAAGAATATACAAACCATGACAATATCTTAATACCAGCTAGCATTGCAGAGGTTTTAAAGAATGCACTCCAGGTCAAAATCGTTGATTAATCATGGCATCTGGGAGTATAATTTTTCAATATTTATTATGGTCTGTTTCTTAGGCCAAAGATGCTAAAATAATGTTTTAACATTATATATAACACAGTGCTAAAAAAAAGAGTTTTAGAAAAGGGTAAAAGTATGACTGTCACGGATACAAGATTAAGCTTCTGAGCTGGCAAGATGGCTCAGCAGGTAAGAGCATTGACTGCTCTTTTGAAGGTCCTGAGTTCAAATCCCAGCAACCACATGGTGGCTCACAACCACCCCTAATGAGATCCGATGCCCTCTTCTGGTGCATCTGAAGTCAGCTACAGTGTACTTATGTATAATAATAAATGAATCTTTGGGCCAGAACAAGCAGGGACTGAGCAAGCGGGGCCGACCAGGGCATGCAGAGGTCCTAAAAATTCAATTCCCAACAACCACATGAAGGCTCACAACCATCTGTACAGCTACAGTGTACTCACATACATAAAATAAATAAATAAATCTTTTTTAAAAAGATTAAGCTTCTATTAAACACATGTATGATTATTTGTATTATAAGAAGGATTGAGACAGATGTGAGTCCAAAAATAAAGATTAAAGGTTCAAGGTTACATGGAAAAGGCACACTGAGTTAAAGGATGAACACAGACGAAATCCAGTGCATCCATGGTGTAGGGGACTCACTTAAATCCCAGCATTTAAGTGTCTGTCAGGCCTTACAATTCACAAGTTGTAAGCACTGTGCATGCGGCCAAAGTGCAGTGCTGAGATCTTCCTGGAAAACAGTCACCACTCTTGAAGGAGCTTGATGAGGAGCCATCATGCCCAGGGAGACCAGGAGGAGGTTTGTGGGAGTGGACAATTTGAGTCCTAATTGGCCTGCTCTCTAGTGCTAACTACCTCATGAAGTCACTTCCTCAGATTTCCTAAAGCAGTCTCTCTGACTGAAGACTTCATCTTTCCTTTGAACTTTGTAGGCTTATGCATGGTGCACATGAATACAAGCAGACATATACACAAACAGACTCACACACACACACACACACACACACACATAGACCATACACACACACACACAGACATAAACACACACACACAGAGACATAAACACACACACATAGACCATACACACACACACAGAGAGATCTCTAGTTCCATGGTTTCCAACACCCTGGCTAGCAATGCAGGCACTTCACAAAAGTGGTGAACATACACACATGCAGAAAAATACTCATGTTAAGAGAAAAATGTTCATATAAACGATGTAACAATAAACAAAAAAGCAAATATATGTATATATATATATATACATATATATATATATCATATCAAAAGGTTACCAAGTTTTCCTACAACTACACAAACAGCTATCTTCTTCCCTTCCACTACAATAAAAGCAGGTCCAGTTCCTCCATCTCCCCCCATTCTCTCAAACATGCATTCTGTTTTTCCCACTAAATGTTTATGGGCACACATACTCCAACAGTGATCTAAAAGTGTCTGGGTCTTCCTTGGGGTGTTCTCTGGCCACTGATTAAAGATAGAAATCAACACTGGCCAGAGCTATAAACAACCAAGTAGTTGGGAACAAGGCACCACCCTCTTTGACATCCTTGTTCAAAAGAAACAACGGTGTCAGAGGGGACTGAGGGGCAGGTAAGACACCTCCGCAGTCCCGTGGGTGCTGAAATGGCAGAGGACATGAGTTCTGTCCCTAGTACCTGTATCAATTGTCTCACAAGAACCTGTAACTCCAGCTTCTAAGGATGTGATGACTCTTCTGTACTCTATAATCCCTCTCTTTACACACACACACACCCTCATGCACACACGCACATATACACTCACATGCACACACACACACACCCTCATACACACAGGCGCACAGACACACCTCTTGAAATAAATCTATAATAAGCAAGGCAAAGTGAAGTATTTTTTTAATTACATCATTTCACAGAAAATCAAGGATGCCACTGCAGAAGTCATTGCAAACTTACCCCACCCAATGCCTTTATGAGGAAAGAGAACAGTCTCAAATCCAGGTGAGCTCTCAGAATGTAAGAACAGGAGAGAAGACACACAGGAGAAAGGGCATCACCATGCCCAGAGAAGAACCCAAAAGACCCACGGGAGAGCACAGAGAGACCACCTATGACACCAAGACCCAATCCACTGCAAACACATCCGTGACCTGCAGCCATTTTGTCAGGAAATACAGGAAAGGCAGTGATTCTCAATGTCAGCTCTACAACTCATGGAGAACAAGGGAGTCATGGTGTGAGCAACTTCACATCACAGAACAAGCAACTAAGGGAAACATCCAAAAGTCTGAACAACACTCAAGAAAAGTTAGAAGCATAAGGATTCTCCTGTAAAATAAAGCTGCTGCTGCTGCCTGTAGCTCTTTATCTAGACATTGGACCTCGTAAAATTTCCTCATCCATGTAGACTCGACAACTGGTGCTTACCTTAGGTCCTCCTCCTCCTTCTCCTCCTCCTCCTCCTCCTCCTTCTCCTCCTCTCTTCTTCTTCTTCTTCTTCTTCTTCTTCTTCTTCTTCTTCTTCTTCTTCTTCTTCTTCTTCTTCTTCTTCTTCTTCTTCCTCCTCCTCCTCCTCCTCCTCCTCCACTGAATCAAAGTGACCCAGGGAGCCACAGATGGTCACATTGCAAAGAGTAGGTGGCCATGTGGCGCCAGCCCCAACTAATAAACCTACAGCACCATCTCTACTCCTAGGGCTTGGGAGAAAGACGGTTCAAGTGAGAGGTCCACACTGCCTGATGCTACATGGTAACATCTAGACCAGGACACAGATACAGAACCTGTGAAATCTCAGCAGTAGGCTTGCCTACATAACACCTGCCTAAGGTAAGCACCAGTTGTCAAGTCAACATGGATGAGGAAATTCCATGAGGTCCAACGTCTAGATAAAGAGCTACAGCCAGTCAATGAAGAGATACAGGCTAGTCTTCTTTAGAGCCAAGCCCATGAGAGATGATGCAATCCAAAGTGGTCAGCCCTAAACTTGTGTGCACATACACAACACTGATGACTTGAAACCTCTGTGTGTGTGTGTGTGTGTGTATGTGTGTGTGTGTGTGAGTGTGGTGTGTCTGTGTTTGTAATGTCTGTGTGTATGTATCTCTGCATGTGATGTCTGTGTGTGTGGTCTGTTTGAGTGTATGTATAACATGATAATTACAGAAGGAGGGATGATAAACTCGAGAGAGAAAGGGGCAGCAGGTGGAATTAGGGAGGGGGAGAAGCAGAAATGATGCAAACACAGTACTCATATATGACATTCTCAAAAATAATAAATTTTAAATATAAGCTTCAAATGATCTCTAAGTACAAAACCAAGAATATTGGCCAGGACATAAAGCAGGCTCACACCTATGCCTGCCTTCTTTATCTCACCTTTGACTTGATTTTACAGGATAACAGAAGCAGAGGCAGGTGGCCAAGTTCTGCTTGGAAAAGCCTGAGTCACCGTGAGATCGAACTTATCCTTGGACACACACGTGGCTTATACCTCAGAGTGGGAGGAGGTGTCAAATTGCACATGGACTCCTGGACACATCTTTGGGAGGTCTCATCCAGTACAGATTTGATTGGTAGGCACACAATGCATTGGAGAACTCCATATATAACTTATTAAGTGAACTTGGGCAAACACAAATGTCCACCACAGTCCAGTGAATGCCTTAACACAGATAAAACTTGGTAACACACTCTCCAGGGAGAGGCAGGCTGGCAATCAGCCCAAGAACTCTGTCCTGCTCATGCACTGTAGCCTAACTTGTAGAAACACTGTTTGATTCTGCAGATCCCAGAGTGGAGGTCGCTTCCCCACTCTCAGTGCTTCTGGGTGACATGAACCATCAGCTACTCAAGGGGGAGAGGGCTGCAACTCTCCTCAGAAGGGGGAGAGAACCTGGCCAGGCACAGATACAATGCTAAGGGTGGCCAGCAGAGGGTGCTGGGAAGGAAGGAAACAGACTCACCAATAGGAGTCCTAAAGCACTCTACCTGACCCTGTCTGTGCACACATTGCTCCAAGGCCTTTTTTTTTAAATTTACTTACTTATTTTTTTGCCTTCAAGTCTCTTTTTTTTTCCATTTACATCTACCTTATTTTGTTCTTGGCAATATTTTTTAACTCTAGTGTTTTTTTTTTTTTACATTTTTACTTGTTATTCCGCTTCTAATTTTGTTAATTTTTTTCAGCTGGGAATCTTTCCTATTGTTTCTTATAAACAGTTTCTAAATGACATTTACTTTATTGTGTCTGCATATGCACATGTATGCCCTGCAAAGAGAAATCAGAGGTCTACTTGCAAGAGTTGGTTTTCTCCTTCTACCATGTGGTTCTACGGAAGGAAACTCCGCTCTTCAGCCTTGGTAGCAAACACTTCTACCTGTTGAATGAACAGCACTCAATAACATCCTTTAATGTAAATGGCTTCAGCTATCTTTTCATCTAATGACCTAGACTTCAAACCAAACTAGTCAGAGGAGATACAGACCACTACATATTGATCAAGGAAGCTCTTCATCGAGATAATATAATGATTAGAAACATATGTGCATAACGTGTTGGGTCTCCAAATTTAATGAAACAAAACTAGTGCACATACAGGGTAGTCAGGTCCTGATCCCATCACAGAAGATAAGATTAAAGCCCACACTCTATATAGGACATCTAAACTAAAAATCAACCAAAAGACTACAGAGTTAAACTATAGGACTGATCAAAGGGACTTCACAGATATGTAAAATCTGCCATCCAGAGACAGAAACCCTACCCCTAGCCAAGGAGCTGCTGAGGGGTGAGAACTGCTAAGGGAGGGGAGTCGGGATTCTTTAGAGTTCTGATGACCCTGATAGGTTGATCATGCTCCAGTGTATGGCGCCATATACATGCCTATATGGGGATTACTAACTCAATGATAAGGGAGGAAGGGAAAGAGAGAAAGGAGGGGGAAGAAGAAAAACAAGACCTTGATACTAGGAGGGAGATTAGAGGGCTGGAAATTGGGATAACGTAGAGAGAGGCACGGGGATGCATGAGTATAAAATTCTCAAAGGAAAAAAAAGGTGTAAAATATTTTATAAAAGGAATATGCCAACCCAAAGGAGTATACTCCTCTCATCATGAATGGAACCTCTCGAAACCCACCCACCAGGACTGGAGAGATGGTTCAGGAGCTAAGAGCACTGGCTGCTCTTGCATAAGAACTCAGTTCAGGTCCTCATGCTGTGAGAGATGACTCCTTCTTTTGGACTCTGTTGGTTCCAGGCAGGGTCATTGTGCACAGATATTCCATGCAAGCAAACACTCATACATGTTAAAACAAAGAAAACAAACAAACAGAACCAAACTACACGTGGGACCATAAAGTAATACTAACAAAAGCTAAATTAAATATTTTCCTGTGTCCAGTCAGCTCACTGTGCAGTCTTAGAGGCCATTAGCAATGTCAGCTCTTGCAGAGGACCCAGGTTCAGTACCCAGCACCCCCATGGTGTCTCAGAACCAAATGTAATTCTATAGTTTTTTTGTTTTTTATTTTTACAAAGAAGAGAGCGCTAAAGAGGGAGATCAGATTTGAGGTGGGGAGGAAGAAAGATACACTTCAAGGAAAAAAAGAGGAGAGAGAGAGTGAGAGAGAAGACAAGCTGGATGTGACATAAATCCTTCTTATCTAACTTTTGAGACCCCGTCTCTCTGGTAGCTCTGGCTATTCAGAAACTCGATGGAAAGCCTCAAACCCTCAGAGAAATCCCTGTCTCTAAAGGTGTGTGCCACCATTGCCTGCCCAGCCAGCAACTCTAACACTAATTCCAGGGGATCCAACCCCTCTTCTGGTCTCCTAGGTACCAGAAACACACGTGGAAGGAACACTTACATAAATGCAGATAAAATACAAACATGTGTGTGTGTGTGTGTGTGTATAATATATTATATATATATTATATTATATATTATATATATATATAAGCTTTTAAAGAAAAACTAGCGAAACACCAAATTGTATGGTAACTGAACAACAATGAGTCTTAGAATAAATGACAGAGGAAATCTTTAAATTCACAGAATCAAAGAAAAATGAAATCAGAACGTGTGAACGCCTTTACAAACAGCTAAGGGAGATCTAAGAGGAGATATATATATACACTAAATTTCGAAAGATGTCAAATGAATAACCTAATGGTGTGCCATGAGACCCTACAAAGACAAGAACAATACAAACACAAAAGCAACAATAGCATTAAATAAAAGCTTACTTCAGCAGAGATTACCTAATGAAGACTGAAAGAACAATAGATAGGATCATTTCTCTCGATTTCATGTGTTTTGCAAATTGTATCTTGGGTATTCTAAGTTTCTGGGCTAATATCCACTTATCAGAGAGTATATATCATGTGTGATCTTTTGTGATTGGGTTACCTCATTCAGGATGATATCCTCCAGATCCATTCATTTGCCTAAGAATTTCATAAATTCATTGTTTTATTTGCTGAGTAGTAAGTACTCCATTGTGTAAATGTACCACATTTTCTGTATCCATTCCTCTGTTGAAGGACATCTGGGTTCTTTCCACCCTCTGCTATTATAAATAGGGCTACTATGAACATAGTGGAGCATGTGTCCTTATTACAAGTTGGAGCATCTTCTAGGTATATGCCCAGGAGAGGTATTGCTGGATTTTCTGGTAGTACTATGTCCAATTTTCTGAGGAACAGCCAGACTGATATCCAGAGTGGTTGTACAAGCTTGCAATCCCACCAACAATGGAGGAGTGTTCCTCTTTCTCCACATCCCGGCTAGCAACTGCTGTCACCTGAATTTTTGATCTTAGCCATTCTGGCTGGTGTGAGGTGGAATCTCAGGGTTGTTTTGATTTGCATTTTGCTGATGATTAAGGATGTTGAACATTTTTTCAGGTGCTTCTCAGCCATTCGGTATTCCTCAGGTGAGAATTCTTTGTTCAGCTCTGAGCCCCATTTTTTAATAGGGTTATTTTATTTTCTGAAGTCCATCTTCTTGAGTTCGTTATATATATTGGATACTACTCTCCTATCTGATTTAGGATTGGTAAAGGTCCTGTCCCAATCTGTTGGTGGCCTTTTTATCTTATTGACAGTGTCTTTTGCCTTACAGAAGCTTTGCAGTTTTATGAGGTCCCATTTGTCGATTCTTGATCTTACAGCACAAGCCATTGCTATTCTGTTCAGGAATTTTTTCCCCTGTGCCCATTTCTTCTAGGCTTTTCTCCAATTTCTCCTCTATACATTTCAGTGTCTCTGGTTTATGTGGAGCTCCTTGATCCATTTAGACTTGAGCTTTGTACAAGGAGATAAGAATGGATCAATTCGCATTCTTCTACATGATAACCACCAGTTGTGCCAGCACCATTTGTTGAAAAGGCTGTCCTTTTTTCCACTGGATGGTTTTAGCTCCCTTGTCAAAGATCAAGTGACCATAGGTGTGTCAGTTTATTTCTGGGTCTTCAATTCTATTCCATTGATCTACCTGTCTGTCAATGTACCAGTACCATGCAGTTTTTTTAATCACAATTGCTCTGTATTACAGCTTGAGGTCAGGCATGGTGATTTCACCAGATGTTCTTTTATTGTTGAGAATACTTTTTGCTATCCTAGGTTTTTTGTTATTCCAGAGGAATTTGCAAATTGCCCTTCATAACTCAGGGAAGAATTGAATTGGAATTTTGATGGGGATTACATTGAATCTGTAGATTGCTTTTGGCAAGATAGCCATTTTGACTATGTTAATCCTGCCAATCCATGAGCATGGGAGATCTTTCCATCTTCTGAGATCTTCTTTGACTTCTTTCTTCAGAGAGGATGGCTCCATTTTTAAGAGCACAGTTTGCTCTTAAAGAAGTCCTGAGTTCAGTTCCCCGCAACAACATGGTGGTGCACAACCATGTGTAATGGGATTTTTGACATGCAGACATATATGCAGATTGAGCACTCCTATATAAAATAAATAATAAATAAAACCTCTAAAAGGAACAATAACAAAAACACGTTCTTAGTTCAAGGCCCTTGTGTCCTATGCCAACTGTGTTTATACTCTTCTTGCAGAAGTCTACACAGCCACTGTTTTTCCTCCTGATGCACAGAAGCACCAATAGACATGAGCCCAGTGAGAGCCAACAGTGTCCTGCTGCCCACTATTGCCCTAAACATGCCTGGCATTGTTCACCAGCCTCAACCACAGACCCTCTCAGCTAATGCTGGGCTGGCTCTCCAACCTTATACTGGGGTAAACCCATCTCTTTATAGGAGTATTAGATGACTTCGGTGGTGGGGGTGCATGCTTGTAATCACAGCACTCGAGGCAGAGGCAGAGGCAGAGGCAGAGGCAGAGGCAGAGGCAGAGGCAGAGGCAGAGGCAGAGGCAGAGGCAGAGGCAGAGGCAGAGGCAGAGGCAGAGGCAGAGGCAGAGGCAGAGGCAGAGGCAGAGGCAGAGGCAGAGGCAGAGGCAGAGGCAGAGGCAGAGGCAGAGGCAGAGGCAGGCAGAGCTCTGACTTGGAGACAAACCTGGTCTGAATAAGTTCCAGGATAATAGGTACTATACAAAGAAACACTGGTGACAGACAGACAGACAGACAGACACACACACACACACACACACACACACACACACACGCACACACACACGGAGAGGAGCAAGGGATGACCTCAACCACAGATGAAACAGCAAGGCTGCCTGAGGCTCACCTCTCAGCATCCTGTGAGCTAACATGGAAGCCTCCATATTCCCAAGATGCCATTCCATGCAGAGGCAGGTGTGGCAGCAGAGGCCCAGATTCTAACTGTGTCCCCTTCATTGCATACCCTCAATGGGCTTCAATACCAGGTGACCAATGAATGTTTTTCTGCTCTCCAAAGGAGTCCTACCCAGTAACCTACCCTGCAAATACACTCTCCTGTACAAACCACTCCAGGAAAGGCTGTCTGTCTGTCTGTCTGTCTCCCAAGGTAGGATTGTTTAACCATTGTCCAAGCTCTTTTTTCCATAAATGCTCTATGATATGTCCATCAGTAAATATGTATCAAATACAAATTGTGTGTCAGACCCTATTCTGAACACTTGCATTGCCAAGAGGAATGAGATTTAAATCTCCTCAGGGATTACAGAACTTAGGGGAGGAAAGAGAGAGATCCCAGATCAGAGCAAAGCCTAGCTCTGCCACCTCCTGGACAGCAGTGGGGTAGGAAAGCCAGGAGAGCCCTCACCCCAACCCAAGAACACAGCAGTACTCTGTGTTCCCAAAAGATGCCAGGGGTTAGAGCTCAGGGCTTTTGAGTCCTGAACCAGAGAAGAGAGAAACAGAAGAACAAAGGAAAAGAAAGCATGCCAAGAGAATTGGGGAAGGAGGGATGGAGAGAGAATTGACAGATCTTACACGAAAATATCTTCCCTGTTTTAGAAATAACATCTGGCTCCATTACCCATGCGACTTCAAATTCAGAGTGTCAAGAGTTCTCAGTAGGAAGTCGGTGAGATGGAAGGGAGCTGGCTTGATGACCTGGGACTGAGCAAAGCTGTTAGAAGTATCCAAAGGGATGCTCTATCCTAGCAAAGAACTTCCCTGCCCAAGGATTATCCGATGAAGTTGTGTTAGTGTCCTAAGTGGGAAATTCAACCCAAGTTTCAATTCCTCCTCACTTTCTGCCAGGTCCTCCTACAATTCAAGTTCCTACGAGTTAAGGGGCAACGTTATTTTATATGAACACCAAAAACAACATGTACGACTGGGTAAACAACGAAAAATGTATAGAAAGGCAGAAGAAGACCGAGATGCATGGGCAAGCTGAATGCATGACTGCCAGATAGACAGCTGAGCACCTTCCTGCCAGCCTTCTTCTAAACACAAAACTCCTTAAGGAAAAAGTCCAAGATGCCAGTCATTGACCTCGTCCTTTTCCTGGCTGGTTTTTAACCCCCAACATCACCCTGAATACCCTGAGTTAACAGACAACCTGACACCTTTCTTTTCATAGCAAACTTTTATCCAAACAGCCTGAGTTCTGTGGGGCCTCCCTGTTGGTGGAGTGAGGTACCCCCCGGTAAATTCACACCAATTTTCAGAATAGCTTGCAAGGACAGTCGCCAGTGAGTGGCAACTGGCCCACATGTTGGCTTGGCTTAGATTGCACATGATTGCTGGGCCCACAGTTTCCCCCACCCATACCCCTGCCCACCTCCAGACGCCCAGAAAAGCACTTCTAGAGAGACTATACAGCTGCTTCCAGCTTGACAGTTTGCCCCAAGTTCATTGCTCTTTGTCTGCCTCCCTAGGCACAGGCAGCCATGTCGCCCTGCAGCCAAGTGGCCCTAGTAACTGGAGGTAACAAGGGCATCGGCTTTGAGATCACTCCTGACCTGTGTCAGAAATTCTCCGGGGACGTAGTGCTCACTGCATGGGTCGGGGCACGGGGCCACTCAGCAGTGCAGAAGATGCAGGCTGAGGGCCTGAACCCACGCTTCCACCAGATGGACATTAATGATCCTCAGAGCATCCGCGAGCTGCTCGACTTTCTGCTCAAGGAGTACAGGGGACTTAATGTGCTGGTCAACAATGCGGGTATAGCCTTCAAGGGTAAGACATGGGATGTAGAGAAGGAAGGTGGCTTCTCCAAGCCTGGTACAATGGTGGGCTGTGCTTCTCTGGCAGCATTTCTAGGACCAGCGCAACTATGTGGTGGGACTCTGAAACAGATCCTCTGGGAGAAACAGGACAGGTTCAGGCTGCAGGGATACAGGAAAGAAGAGCCTCAATGTGTTTACCTAAATAGTTCTAGTTGCCATCTCTTCCAGGTTTGCCTCAAGCAGTGCTTGACTACTCTGGCTTACAGATACTTATCTGATAATGACATAAAGAAGAGGTTTAGAGGAGAAAAGAGACCAGGGGAAAGGTGTTGCATTAAGATCCTGATATATACAAATTTCCCCAGCCTCACCCAGGGTTGGAGTCTTCCAAAAACAACAGAACATTGTCAGATGGACAGTGACGCAGAGCTGAATGTAAACACGACTGTACTTGGAAGTGGGTCTCGAAAGCTCTGGCTTAGGTCTTGACATTTTCACTCAGCTAACTCGGTTTCTTTCACCCTGAAAGTTGATGACCCCACCCCCTTCCACATTAAAGGAGAGGTGACAATGAAAACGAACTTTTTTGGTACCCAAGATGTCTGCAAGGAGCTGCTCCCTCTAATAAAACCCCAAGGTGAGTCTGCCAGGTGACTTCCAGGCTCAGTTCCTCTCCCTCTCAGCATAGCCTCTCTGCCACTTGGAGGCCTGGCTCTGCTCTTTGATGTCAATCTTTTGTGGCCATTGACTCTCTCTTTGCCTATCCAACTCTTCTTTAATCTCCAAATAAAATTCCAGGATCCATTTCTTCCACGTCCTCACTCATTAAGGGATTTTAGGATTCCAATAATGTCTGAAACATTTTGCACACACACTGACATTCCACTGATCACAATGTCCTGTCCCCACAAGTCCTCAGATTGTACCCAAGTACCACCCTCAGCCCAGCTCCACAGCAGGTCTCAGCTGTCAAGATGTACCCGGCAAACCCTCTGAGGAGGCCTCCTTTCTGGAACAGGATCTTTCCAGGGCTTCTATGCCTCTCTATAGAAACCTCCCCTCCCAAAAATCCTTCAGGAAGGAGAACAAACCTTTAGATTGGCTCACAGAACACTGTGATCTGACCCTTCCTTCCTCCTGGCTGATGTTAGCTCCTTATCAACATGCGTCACCTTTCTGCAAAACAAACCATCACATTACATTTCTCATGAACTGCTCTCATACCCCAAGTCGTTGGATAGCAGGTGAATAACCAGTCATTAAATACACACCAGTAATGATGAGGGAGCCGCTTTGGAAATGTGAGTCTCTGGTATAGAGTTGACTAAGTATGGCTCTCTCAGAACTCTTGTCCTCTCTTGTGTCTTCCTCTCTAGACCAGACCTCATGGTTATCTGGCTTCTTTGCTCTTTGCTCAAACAAACCTGAAAGGCAAAAAAAAAAAAAAAAAAAAAAAACATTTTCTATGCTACTTAAATGCTGTTCTGTGCGTCCCTGTCTCACATGAAATCTTTCTGATCCAATGTCTCACCAGATGTAAATTCCTGCTCTTGTATGTGCATCTCTACATGGTGATGTGTTTTTAGGCAGAGTGGTGAATGTGTCCAGCATGGTGAGTCTCAGTGCCCTGAAAGACTGCAGCCCGGAGCTGCAGCAGAAGTTTCAAAGCGAGACCATCACAGAGGAGGAGCTGATGGGGCTCATGAACAAGTTTGTGGAGGATACGAAGAAAGGAGTCCATGCGAAAGAAGGCTGGCCTAATAGTACATATGGGGTCACCAAGATTGGAGTGACAGTCCTGTCCAGAATCCTTGCCAGGAAACTCAATGAGCAGAGGAGAGGGGACAAGATCCTTCTGAATGCCTGCTGCCCTGGGTGGGTCAGAACTGACATGACAGGACCACAAGCCACCAAAAGCCCAGAAGAAGGAGCAGAGACTCCTGTATACTTGGCCCTTTTGCCTCCAGATGCAGAGGGGCCTCACAGGCAGTTTGTTCAAGATAAAACAGTTGAACCATGGTGAACCCAATTCTCCCCTCCCACCTTCTTGTATTCTGACTTGCTGAAGGCCAAGGGCATTTATAATCTAATAACGCTTCTGAAAAATAAACATGATTAACTCCTTAAGCACTCAGATTTTTGCACATTTTTCTAAAACTTTCCTTAATTTTGTGCATCTGAGTGTCTTTCATACATGTCTGGAAGGGTGATACACCCATAGAGTCTCTTGGAGATAAAGTTGGTTGTAACCCTCTCATGTGTGCTGGAAAGGGAACCCTGGCCTCTACAAGAGCAGCAAGGGAGCTTCCCTGCTGAGCCATGTCTTCAGTCCTCATTTCTACAGATGCCTTTTATGCAACATTGACTTCACCTAGTAGTTTAATTATAGCAAAATTCGGGCCAAAGGAAGGCACAGGATTACATCAGTCAGTGAATATCTAAAACACCACGTCAGATTGCAGATGATTACGGTCCCTATGATCTGTGCTCTCAGCTTGGGGTGTCCTTGATAGACACTGTGTGTGGAAATCCTGAGTCATGACAATTCAGACACAAAACAAAGCACTCAGGGGCTGGAGAGATGGTTCAGAGGATAAGAGCACTGGCTGCTCTTCCAGAGGTCTTGAGTTCAATTCCCAGCAACCACATGGTAGCTCATAACCATGTGGTTTAGTGAACTCTGGTGCCCTCTCCTGGTCTTCAGGCACACATGCAGGAGACTGCTGTGTACATAATAAACAAACAAACAAATAAATAAATCCTTTTAAAAACAAAAACAAAAAACAAAGCACTCAAAAGGAGATCATTTATCCTGCATTGTGAGTGACCACGGCCTGGGAACACAGAATTAGGACCCCCAATTTATGTTCCAGCTCAGAAGCACTTTCCCGAGGGTTTTATCGTTTCCTAGAGGACATTATCAATGAAGACAACTTTGAAGTCCATGGATGGCACAGCAGAGAGGCAGGGACAGTGAGATGGAGCTGTTCTGTAGGCCCAAGATGCTACCGCAGGACATTCTTAGCTCTCGGATTGCTGGAAGCTAGTGTTCCACCAGGTCAGTAGCATCTAAGAGGTTTTTATTTTTATCATGAGATGTTGGCTCAGATTTGGCAAGGGGAAGTTGTTCCAGAAGCTAAACCTAGTCCAAGATACTTAACCTCTGACCCTGCAGGATCCCAGTCTCTCCACAGCAACCTGTCCTTCAGTCTCTTCAGGCACAGAACTCCTTCCAGGAGTCTTATAGACAGCCAGACACAGCTGCTCTTCAGGAATTTTCATTCACGCTTTTCCCTGTTGGGCAAGCGTCACAATCTGTGCAGGCAGAGGCCACAGTCTCATAGTTAGGACTCATTCCTAGGATCTGATGCTGAGGAGGCTTGAGTAGTGCACAGGACAGGAGACTTCAGGAGAGAAATACTGATAAAGGCCATTGTGAACCACATCTGACATATTACATTTACACTCTGTATCTAACATTACATTTATATAGGACATAGTTACAAAAATTAAATAACCAAGAACACAACTTGTCCTAATGGAGTGAAAATTACAGAAGAAATAGATGTCTAAAATAAGCAAAGTTTATGAGGTCCATTACATATCCCCCATGTTTACAGTTGGTTGTTTTTTTGTTTGTTTGTTTTTTTGGTTTTCGGTTTTTTGTTTTTTGGTTTTTCGAGACAGGATTTCTCTGTATAGCTCCGGCTGTCCTGGAACTCACTTTGTAGACCAGGCTGGCCTCGAACTCAGAAACTTGCCTGCCTCTGCCTCCCTAGTGCTGGGATTAAAGGCGTGCACCACCACGCCCGGCTTACAGTTGTTTATGGTTGATGAATTTTACTCATTTTTTAAATGGTTAGAAATGGAACTGTCAATGCAGTTACTCTAATGTTGACCTTTTTCCGCCAAAGTATTGGTTCATTGATTTTTTTTTTAATTCCAGTTAATTGTACTTTAGAACATTTTAAACAGTAATTAAAGCAAAAACATCAGTATTTGAAGTATAAAATGTCAACAATGCAAAGATGTTGTTATCAGACACTGATGTCTTTTGTGTAATTTAGTTACTAAGAATTAACCATAATTTTGGGGTATCTCAGAGTAAATGGAGTAGTTTAGTCAGGGTTCTCTAAATAACAGAATTTATAGAATGTTTGTGTGTGTGTCTGCCTCTATGTGTATGTGCCTGTGTGTGTTCCAATGTTCCAAGAATCCAGTAGCTGTTCAGTCCATGAGGCTAGTCTCCCAGCTGACCTTCAGTATATATATATTCTGGAATCCCAAGGAAGGAGGCTAAAATGCCAGTAAAGAAATGCACTTCCTCATGAAGTTGGGAGGAAGCAAGCAGCAGAGGGAACCTCCCTCTTCCCTCTTCTTCTTCCATGTCTTTATGAAGGCCTCCAGCCTCAGAAAGCTTGGCCCAGGCTAGAGGTGGTCTTCCCACCACAAGGACCTGGACTAGACATGGATCATCTCACTTCAGATGATTCAAGTAGAATCCTCTCACAGGTGTGCCTATCCATTTGAGGGTTTTACTTGATTCCGGATGCAGTCAAGTTAACTACCAACAATAGGCTTCCCATAGAGTTAAAGTGTAACTTAAAAACTTTGTTTTACTCAAATTATATTGAATAGTGAAATATATGTACGTGTTTGTAAAGACAATGTAAAAAACTTGAATCTTTCAAGCATTAGTTTGAAGCAAATCGTCATAACAAAGAGGCAGGGCCAATGAAAGTGCACTCTGTGTTCATCTGTAACTTCATCAAAACCAAGACTAGCATTTCTTTTATCATTTAGAATACAAGATGGAATTGAACATCAAATTATAAAAATATTTAAGAAATTGTAATGAACATAGTCTCTCCATAGCAATCTGTCCTTCAGTCTCTTCAGGCACAGAACTCCTTCCAGGAGTCTGGTTCACAGCCAGACACAGCTTTTTTTCAAGAGTTTGTGTTCACAAAGAACAGTCACACAAAGATTGTAAAGTAAGTGAGCATGTACAGGAAGCAAACAAAGAGTGTGGGAACTTTCTTCTTTTGTGTGCTGTGTATGTGTGCTGTCATGTGCACATACAGATGTCTACGTGTTTTTTTCATGGGCACATACATGATGTGTATGTGTTTTCATGTCCACATACGTGATGTGTATGTGTGCTTTCATACACACATACATGACAGCCTCAGGGGTCATTCCTTAGGTGCTTGACCCTGCTCTGATCCATTTTGGTTCTTCATTTCATTTCAAAGTTAAGTTACTTGCTAGACTAGCAGGCCAACCAGCTCCAGGGATCTGCTGTCTCTGCCTGCTTAGTGTGGGGGATAAAGTCTATGCCATGGGTCCTGGGCTCTGACTCAAGATTGTAAGGCAAGCACTTCCCTGGCTGACCTAACTCACACCTCAGCCCGCACGATGACTTCTAGACTATTTTTTTCTTTCACTTTTAAATCTGCTGAAATCTCTCTAACCATGGGAGAGGCTAGGAGGTACTTACTAATTTTTTCTTCTTTTTTTCAATTTTTTTATTAGATAGTTCCTTCATCTACATTTCAAATGCTATCCCAAAACTCCCCTCTCATCTCCCCCTGCCCTGCTCCCCAATCCACCCACTCCCACTTCTTGGCCTTGGCATTCCGCTGTACTGGGGCATATAAAGTTTGCAAGACCAAGGGGCCTCTCTTCCCAATGATGGCCGACTTCTGCTACATATGCAGCTAGAGACACGAGCTCTGGGGGTACTGGTTAGTTCATACTATTGTTCCACCTAGAAGGTTGCAGACACCTTCAGCTCCTTGGGTACTTTCTCTAGCTCCTCAATTGAGGGCCCTGTGTTCCATCCAATAGATGAATGTGAGCATCCACTTCTGTATTTGCCAGGCACTGGCCTAGCCTCAGAAGAGACGGCTATATCAGGGTCCTTTCAGCAAAATCATGCTGGCATATGCCATAGTGTCTGTGTTTGGTGGCTGATTATGGAATGGATCCCCAGGTGGGGCAGTCTCTGGATGGTCCATCCTTTCATCTCAGCTCCAAACTTTGTCTCTGTAACTACTTCCATGGGTATTTTGTTCCCTATTCTAAGGAGGAATGAAGTATTCACACAGAAGCCTTATTTATAATAGCCAGAAGCTGGAAAGAACCCAGGTGTCCCTCAACAGAAGAATGGATACAGAAAATGTGGTACATTTACACAATGGAGTACTACTCAGCTATTAAAAACAATGAATTTATGAAATTCTTGGACAAATGGATGGATCTGGAGGATATCATCCTTAGTGAGGTAACCCAATCACAAAAGAACTCACATGATATACATTCATTGATAAGTGGATATTAGCCCAGGAACTTAGAATACCCAAGATAATTTTTTTGTTCACCTTTTTATCTGTTGAAAGATTTCCAACCATGGCCAAAGACTAGGATCCTGCTTAGCCACAGAATGTATGCCAGCTCACCTGAGGCCCTGGGTTTGGATCCTCAGAACAAGGATGGGAAGGAAGATATTCTCGGCTTTACCTACTTCATGGATGAGCTGACACAGGATGGCTAAGTGTCACTGTGCCTTTATCATATTGACTATCAAGTCAGGGAGATAACATCAGGATACATGTTGCCATTTAGGTGTGCAAACCTCACCAGGTGTGTGGACATGCATAGGATATGCTGTCATGCCACACTGCCATTGGGGATGACACAATCCCCAGAATTAAGGAAAGCACATATTTACTATGACCCAAGGAAGCTTCAGTGAGCATCAAGAACTACCCAGAAGCTGCCCTCTGTCAGGACCCTGCACATTCCTCAAGGCCTCTGACAGTCTCACTGTGGACCAGTGATTCCCAGGTTGAAGAGGGATAGTCACCCCTGAACACAAAGCAAGGCCTTTCATAGGCATTCGCTGCACAAGGCTCCTCTCCCAACCGGGCTGTTCACTTCCTCTTGCTTATTTTGTATTTTTGTGAACAAACTCCAGAACATCAAGATCAAATATCACAGCCACAGAGTTCCAAGTGATAGTGTGAAAATGTATACTCCAATCCAGAGACATTTGTCCTTAATACTTGTCTTAGTTAGGATTTTACTGCTGTGAACAGACACCATGACCAAGGCACGTCTTATTAAAAAAAAAAAAAAAAAAAAAACAAAGAACATTTAATTGGGGCTGGCTTACAGTCTAGGAGGTTCAGTCCATTATCTTCAAGGTGAAAGCATGGCACTACCCAGGCAGGCATGGCACAGGCAGAGCTGAGTTCTATGTCTTCATCCAAAGGCTGATAGTAGAAGACTGACTTCCAGGCAACTAGGGTGAGGGTCTTAAGCCCACACCCACAGTGACACACCCATTCCAACCAGGTCACACCTATTCCAACAAGGCCACACCTCCAAATGGTGCCACTCCCTGGTCCAAGAATACATAAACCATGACATTCCACTCCCTGGCCCCCATAGACTTGTTCAAAAACATGAGTCTATAGGCTCATATTTAAACACAGCATAATAAAAAGTGCAAACAAAGTCCTCATAGTCTATAGCAGTCTCAACAATATTAAAAGTCCAAAGTTCAAGATCTCTTCTGAGATTCATCCAATCACTTAACTGTAATCCCCAAAAAAGACAGGAAACCAGCTGGGCAAGCTCCAAACTCTGCATCTCCATGACTGATGTCAAAGCGGTCTTCAGATCTCCACTCCTTTCTCATCTTGGTTGACTGCAACAACTGCTTTCTTCTGGGCTGGTTCCATCCCTGTTAGCAACTTTTCTCAACATGTATCCCATGGCTCTGACATCTTTAACATCTTTGAGTCTCCAAGGCAATTTCAATGTTACAGCTTCTTGTTTCAGTGTCTGGGATTCCACTTGATCTTTTGAGCTCCTCCTAAGGGCTGGTGTCACTTTTCCAGCTCTGCCCTCTGTAGCACGCTAAGCTCAGGTTGATCCACTCCACTACTGCTGCTGTTCTTGGTGATCATCCCATGGTACTGACATCTCCAATACACCGGGGTGTTCCGCTCCAAGTAGGCTTCACCAATAGCCTCTCATAGGCTCTCTTCATGGTGCCAAGCATCAAATCCTTTGCATGATCCCTTCAGTCCTGGGCCATCAACTACAGCTGAGGCTATACCTTCTCCAATGGCCTTCCATGACTTCTCACAGTGCCATGACTCAGCTGTTCTTCATGACACCTTCATGCCTTCAAAACCAGTACCACCTGGGTGACTCTTACACATTACCAAGTCCAGCCACAGCATGAGGTACAATCTTGGCTATCTCTGGAACACAGCTTCTTTGTGCTCCTAGAAAACACTACCCAGGAGATTTTACCTCAGTGATGCTGTCTCTCCTTAATCACTGCTAAATTCTTAGCTCCAGATAACCAGCATCAATTGTCCCAGTAGTTCCTTCCATTCTTGACTCTAGAGCCAGAGCCACATGGCTGAAGCTACAGAGTTCTGCTGCTTGCAGGAATTAGAACATGACCTGCTTGTACTATTACATCGTCACTGGCTTGCTGTTTTCCAAATCCTTCACTGCCTAAGCTTGGCTATCCTGGGTCTTGCTCTGTAGATTGACCTTGAATGCAGAGGTCAGCGTGCCAGTCTCCTGGGATTAAAGGTGTGTACCACCATGCCTGGATCTAGATTTAGCTGGGTAGGATCTTGCCCCAAGGTCCCACTCCCTTAATCTGTTATCTCCTAGAACACAGGATTTTGCTCCATTTCACTTCCTGGTACCCCTTTAATACACGAACCATATATTTTATATTCATATAACCATATATTTCTAAGCTTGCTATGCTTGTTCAAACTTCTCTTCATAAGACTTAACCAGAGAATAAAGTCTCTGCTGAGCTTTTTTGAAACTTCCTTTGTCAATGCAATTAATCTGAGTCTCTTCACCTTAGCCTCAGGCAGACTTTTCAGACCAGGGCAAAAAGTAGCCACATTAGTCACCAAAATATGACAAAAACAGTCTTTATGCCACATTCTGAAATTCTTCTCCTTTGAAATCTCTTGGGCCAGGTCAACACAGTTCAAATTACTCCCAGCAACAAAGTCTTCCATAGTGCTACTAGGATGACCCATTAAGCCCCATTTAAAGCATTCCACTGCTTTCCAAATCCAAAGTCCCAAAATCCACATTCTTTCAAATAAAAGCATGGTCAGGCCTATCACAGCAATACCCAGTCCCTGGTACCAACTTCTGTCTTAGTTAGGATTTTACTGCTGTGAACAGACACCATGACCAAGGCACATCTTATAAAAAAAAAAAAAAACAAAAAAAACAAAAAAAAAAAAACAAAAAAAAAAAAACATTAATTGGAGCTGGCTTACAGTCTCAGAGGTTCAGTCCATTATTATCAAGGTGAGAGCATGGCAGTATCCAGGCAGGCATGGCACAGGCAGAGCTGAGAGGTCTATGTCTTCACCAAAAGGTTGCTAGTGGAAGACTGACTTCCAGGCAACTAGGGTGAGGGTCTTAAGCCCACACCCACTGTGACACACCTACTCCAACCAGGTCACACCTATTCCAACAAGGCCACACCTCCAAATGGTGCCACTCCCTGGTCCAAGAATATACAAACCATGACAATATCTTAATACCAGCTAGCATTGCAGAGGTTTTAAAGAATGCACTCCAGGTCAAAATCGTTGATTAATCATGGCATCTGGGAGTATAATTTTTCAATATTTATTATGGTCTGTTTCTTAGGCCAAAGATGCTAAAATAATGTTTTAACATTATATATAACACAGTGCTAAAAAAAAGAGTTTTAGAAAAGGGTAAAAGTATGACTGTCACGGATACAAGATTAAGCTTCTGAGCTGGCAAGATGGCTCAGCAGGTAAGAGCATTGACTGCTCTTTTGAAGGTCCTGAGTTCAAATCCCAGCAACCACATGGTGGCTCACAACCACCCCTAATGAGATCCGATGCCCTCTTCTGGTGCATCTGAAGTCAGCTACAGTGTACTTATGTATAATAATAAATGAATCTTTGGGCCAGAACAAGCAGGGACTGAGCAAGCGGGGCCGACCAGGGCATGCAGAGGTCCTAAAAATTCAATTCCCAACAACCACATGAAGGCTCACAACCATCTGTACAGCTACAGTGTACTCACATACATAAAATAAATAAATAAATCTTTTAAAAAAAGATTAAGCTTCTATTAAACACATGTATGATTATTTGTATTATAAGAAGGATTGAGACAGATGTGAGTCCAAAAATAAAGATTAAAGGTTCAAGGTTACATGGAAAAGGCACACTGAGTTAAAGGATGAACACAGACGAAATCCAGTGCATCCATGGTGTAGGGGACTCACTTAAATCCCAGCATTTATGTGTCTGTCAGACCTTACAATTCACAAGTTGTAAGCACTGTGCATGCGGCCAAAGTGCAGTGCTGAGATCTTCCTGGAAAACAGTCACCACTCTTGAAGGAGCTTGATGAGGAGCCATCATGCCCAGGGAGACCAGGAGGAGGTTTGTGGGAGTGGACACTTTGAGTCCTAATTGGCCTGCTCTCTAGTGCTAACTACCTCATGAAGTCACTTCCTCAGATTTCCTAAAGCAGTCTCTCTGACTGAAGACTTCATCTTTCCTTTGAACTTTGTAGGCTTATGCATGGTGCACATGAATACAAGCAGACATATACACAAACAGACTTACACACACACACACACACACACACATAGACCATACACACACACACACACAGACATAAACACACACACACAGAGACATAAACACACACACATAGACCATACACACACACACACACACACACAGAGATCTCTAGTTCCATGGTTTCCAACACCCTGGCTAGCAATGCAGGCACTTCACAAAAGTGGTGAACATACACACATGCAGAAAAATACTCACGTTAAGAGAAAAATGTTCATATAAACGATGTAACAATAAACAAAAAAGCAAATATATGTATATATATATATATATATATATATCATATCAAAAGGTTACCAAGTCTTCCTACAACTACACAAACAGCTATCTTCTTCCCTTCCACTACAATAAAAGCAGGTCCAGTTCCTCCATCTCCCCCCATTCTCTCAAACATGCATTCTGTTTTTCCCACTAAATGTTTATGGGCACACATACTCCAACAGTGATCTAAAAGTGTCTGGGTCTTCCTTGGGGTGTTCTCTGGCCACTGATTAAAGATAGAAATCAACACTGGCCAGAGCTATAAACAACCAAGTAGTTGGGAACAAGGCACCACCCTCTTTGACATCCTTGTTCAAAAGAAACAACGGTGTCAGAGGGGACTGAGGGGCAGGTAAGACACCTCCGCAGTCCCGTGGGTGCTGAAATGGCAGAGGACATGAGTTCTGTCCCTAGCACCTGTATCAATTGTCTCACAAGAACCTGTAACTCCAGCTTCTAAGGATGTGATGACTCTTCTGTACTCTATAATCCCTCTCTTTACACACACACACACCCTCATGCACACACGCACACATACACTCACATGCACACACACACACACCCTCATACACACAGGCGCACAGACACACCTCTTGAAATAAATCTATAATAAGCAAGGCAAAGTGAAGTATTTTTTTAATTACATCATTTCACAGAAAATCAAGGATGCCACTGCAGAAGTCATTGCAAACTTACCCCACCCAATGCCTTTATGAGGAAAGAGAACAGTCTCAAATCCAGGTGAGCTCTCAGAATGTAAGAACAGGAGAGAAGACATGAAGGAGGAAGGGCATCACCATGCCCAGAGAAGAACCCAAAAGACCCACGGGAAAGCACAGAGAGACCGCCTATGACACCAAGACCCAATCCACTGCAAACACATCCGTGACCTGCAGCCATTTTGTCAGGAAATACAGGAAAGGCAGCGATTCTCAATGTCAGCTCTACAACTCATGGAGAACAAGGGAGTCATGGTGTGAGCAACTTCACATCACAGAACAAGCAACTAAGGGAAACATCCAAAAGTCTGAACAACACTCAAGAAAAGTTAGAAGCATAAGGATTCTCCTGTAAAATAAAGCTGCTGCTGCCTGTAGCTCTTTATCTAGACATTGGACCTCGTAAAATTTCCTCATCCATGTTGACTCGACAACTGGTGCTTACCTTAGGTCCTCCTCCTCCTCCTCCTTCTCCTCCTCTCTTCTTCTTCTTCTTCTTCCTCCTCCTCCTCCTCCTCTTCCTCCTCCTCCTCCACTGAATCAAAGTGACCCAGGGAGCCACAGATGGTCACATTGCAAAGAGTAGGTGGGCATGTGGCGCCAGCCCCAACTAATAAACCTACAGCACCATCCCTACTCCTAGGGCTTGGGAGAAAGACGGTTCAAGTGAGAGGTCCACACTGCCTGATGCTACATGGTAACATCTAGACCAGGACACAGATACAGAACCTGTGAAATCTCAGCAGTAGGCTTGCCTACATAACACCTGCCTAAGGTAAGCACCAGTTGTCTAGTCAACATGGATGAGGAAATTCCATGAGGTCCAACGTCTAGATAAAGAGCTACAGCCAGTCAATGAAGAGATACAGGCTAGTCTTCTTTAGAGCCAAGCCCATGAGAGATGATCCAATCCAGAGTGGTCAGCCCTAAACTTGTGTACATACACAACACTGATGACTTGAAACCTCTGTGTGTGTGTGTGTGTCTGTGTGTGTGTGTGTGTGTGTATGTGTGTGTGTGTGTGAGTGTGGTGTGTCTGTGTTTGTAATGTCTGTGTGTATGTATCTCTGCATGTGATGTCTGTGTGTGGTGTGTTTGAGTGTATGTATAACATGATAATTACAGAAGGAGGGATGATAAACTCGAGAGAGAAAGGGTCAGCAGGTGGAATTAGGGAGGGGGAGAAGCAGAAATGATGCAAACACAGTACTCATATATGACATTCTCAACAATAATAAATTTTAAATATAAGCTTCAAATGATCTCTAAGTACAAAACCAAGAATATTGGCCAGGACATAAAGCAGGCTCACACCTATGCCTGCCTTCTTTATCTCACCTTTGACTTGATTTTACAGGATAACAGAAGCAGAGGCAGGTGGCCAAGTTCTGCTTGGAAAAGCCTGAGTCACCGTGAGATTGAACTTATCCTTGGACACACACGTGGCTTATACCTCAGAGTGGGAGGAGGTGTCAAATTGCACATGGACTCCTGGACACATCTTTGGGAGGTCTCATCCAGTACAAATTTGATTGGTAGGCACACAATGCACTGGAGAACTCCATATATAACTTATTAACTAAACTTGGGCAAACACAAATGTCCACCACAGTCCAGTGAATGCCTTAACACAGATAAAACTTGGTAACACACTCTCCAGGGAGAGGCAGGCTGGCAATCAGCCCAAGAACTCTGTCCTGCTCATGCACTGTAGCCTAACTTGTAGAAACACTGTTTGATTCTGCAGATCCCAGAGTGGAGGTCGCTTCCCCACTCTCAGTGCTTCTGGGTGACATGAACCATCAGCTACTCAAGGGGGAGAGGGCTGCAACTCTCCTCAGAAGGGGGAGAGAACCTGGCCAGGCACAGATACAATGCTAAGGGTGGCCAGCAGAGGGTGCTGGGAAGGAAGGAAACAGACTCACCAATAGGAGTCCTAGAGCACTCTACCTGACCCTGTCTGTGCACACATTGCTCCAAGGCCTTTTTTTTTAATTTACTTACTTATTTTTTTGCCATCAAGTCTCTTTTTTTTTCCATTTACTTCTACCTTATTTTGTTCTTGGCAATATTTTTTAACTCTAGTGTTTTTTTTTTTACATTTTTACTTGTTATTCCGATCTAATTTTGTTAATTTTTTTCAGCTGGGAATCTTTCCTATTGTTTCTTATAAACAGTTTCTAAATGACATTTACTTTATTGTGTCTGCATATGCACATGTATGCCCTGCAAAGAGAAATCAGAGGTCTACTTGCAAGAGTTGGTTTTCTCCTTCTACCATGTGGTTCTACGGAAGGAAACTCCGCTCTTCAGCCTTGGTAGCAAACACTTCTACCTGTTGAATGAACAGCACTCAATAACATCCTTTAATGTAAATGGCTTCAGCTATCTTTTCATCTAATGACCTAGACTTCAAACCAAACTAGTCAGAAGAGATACAGACCACTACATATTGATCAAGGAAGCTCTTCATCGAGATAATATAATGATTACAAACATATGTGCATAACGTGTTGGGTCTCCAAATTTAATGAAACAAAACTAGTGCACATACAGGGTAGTCAGGTCCTGATCCCATCACAGAAGATAAGATTAAAGCCCACACTCTATATAGGACATTTAAACTAAAAATCAACCAAAAGACTACAGAGTTAAACTATAGGACTGATCAAAGGGACTTCACAGATATGTAAAAATCTGCCATCCAGAGACAGAAACCCTACCCCTAGCCAAGGAGCTGCTGAGGGGTGAGAACTGCTAAGGGAGGGGAGTCGGGATTCTTTAGAGTTCTGATGACCCTGATAGGTTGATCATGCTCCAGTGTATGGCGCCATATACATGCCTATATGGGGAGTACTAACTCAATGATAAGGGAGGAAGGGAAAGAGAGAAAGGAGGGGGAAGAAGAAAAACAAGACCTTGATACTAGGAGGGAGATTAGAGGGCTGGAAATTGGGATAACGTAGAGAGAGGCACGGGGATGCATGAGTATAAAATTCTCAAAGGAAAAAAAAAGGTGTAAAATATTTTATAAAAGGAATATGCCAACCCAAAGGAGTATACTCCTCTCATCATGAATGGAACCTCTCGAAACCCACCCACCAGGACTGGAGAGATGGTTCAGGAGCTAAGAGCACTGGCTGCTCTTGCATAAGAACTCAGTTCAGGTCCTCATGCTGTGAGAGATGACTCCTTCTTTTGGACTCTGTTGGTTCCAGGCAGGGTCATTGTGCACAGATATTCCATGCAAGCAAACACTCAAACATGTTAAAACAAAGAAAACAAACAAACAGAACCAAACTACACGTGGGACCATAAAGTAATACTAACAAAAGCTAATCTAAATATTTTCCTGTGTCCAGTCAGCTCACTGTGCAGTCTTAGAGGCCATTAGCAATGTCAGCTCTTGCAGAGGACCCAGGTTCAGTACCCAGCACCCCCATGGTGTCTCAGAACCAAATGTAATTCTATAGTTTTTTTGTTTTTTATTTTTACAAAGAAGAGAGCGCTAAAGAGGGAGATCAGATTTGAGGTGGGGAGGAAGAAAGATACACTTCAAGGAAAAAAAGAGGAGAGAGAGAGTGAGAGAGAAGACAAGCTGGATGTGACATAAATCCTTCTTGTCTAACTTTTGAGGCCCCGTCTCTCTGGTAGCTCTGGCTATTCAGAAACTCGATGGAAAGCCTCAAACCCTCAGAGAAATCCCTGTCTCTAAAGGTGTGTGCCACCATTGCCTGCCCAGCCAGCAACTCTAACACTAATTCCAGGGGATCCAACCCCTCTTCTGGTCTCCTAGGTACCAGAAACACACGTGGAAGGAACACTTACATAAATGCAGATAAAATACAAACGTGTGTGTGTGTGTGTATAATATATTATATGTATTATATACATATATTATATATATATAAGCTTTTAAAGAAAAACTAGCGAAACACCAAATTGTATGGTAACTGAACAACAATGAGTCTTAGAATAAATGACAGAGGAAATCTTTAAATTCACAGAATCAAAGAAAAATGAAATCAGAACGTGTGAACGCCTTTACAAACAGCTAAGAGGAGATATATATATACACTAAATTTCGAAAGATGTCAAATGAATAACCTAATGGTGTGCCATGAGACCAGCAAGAACGACGCTGCAACAGGATCCTTCTGCACACGTTTACTGGGAGAGCTTGATTGTAGAGGCGAATAGACCCTGAGCCCAGCCCTGGTGCTGCTTTATATAGGCCTAGGAGAGGCGTGTCTCATACCCGGATTGGTTGTGCTTGGTTGATGCTTACCACCTCATTTGCATTCCTACATCTGATTGGTTACTTTCTCTCTCATCTGATTGGTTAACTTCTCTCTCTTCTGATTGGTCAATTTCTCTCTCATCTGATTGGTCAATTTCTCTCTCATCTGATTGATCAATTTCTCTCTCATCTGATTGGTCAATTTTGGTTAATTCTCAAAACCTCATCTTGGCAAAAAACTTTCCTGCCTATGTATGTGTGGTGTCCAGCAGAAGCCTGTGCCACTCTGCAATGGCACATGTGGCTTCCCACATTCACCCACATGGGAAATCTTAGAGAATTTGTGTGTGTGTGTGTGTGTGTGTGTGTGTGTGTAGAAAAAAATACCCACTTCTCTATGTAGTCTCAGTCAGAAGTTTTATTTGAAGATATGTCTTAAAAAACAACAACAGCAGCAGCAACAATAACAAACATGTCTGTAGAGATGGCTCCGGTTGTTTTTTTGGTTTTTTTTTTTTTTTGGTTTTTTGTTTATGTTTTGTTTTTTTAATGTCAAAGGGGAGAACTTTATTTTTCTTTACATTTCATTTTTTATTAGATATTTTCTTTATCTCAATTTCAAATATTATTCCGAAAGTTACCTATACCCTCCCCCTGCCCTGCTCCCCAACCCATCCACTCCTGCTTCCTGGCCTGGCATTCTCCTGTACTGCGGCATATAATCTTCGCAAGATCAAGGGCCTCTCCTCCAATTGATGGCCAACTAGGCCATCCTCTGCTACATATGCAGCTAGAGACACAGCTCTTGGGGGAGGGGGAGTACTGGTTAGTTCATATTGTTGTTCCTCCTATAGGGTTGCAGACCCCTTTAACTCCTGGGTACTTTGTTTAGCTCCTTCTTTGGGGGCCCTGTGTTCCATCCAATAGATGACTGTGAGCATCCACTTCTGTATTTGCCAGGCACTGGCATAGCCTCACAAGAGACAGCTATATCAGGGTCCTGTCAGCAAAATCTTGCTGGCATATGCAATAGTCTCTGCATTTGGTGGTTGAATATGGGATGGAGCCCCACGTGGGGCAGTCTCTGGATGGTCCTTTCTTCTGTCTCAGCTCTGAACTTTGTTTCTATAACTCCTTCCATAGGTATTTTGATCCCCATTCTAAGAAGGAACGAAGTATCCACACTTTGGTCTTCCTTCTTCTCGATTTCATGTGTTTTGCAAATTGTATCTTGGGTATTCTAAGTTTCTGGGCTAATATCCGCTTATCAGAGAGTATATATCATGTGTGATCTTTTGTGATTGGGTTACCTCATTCAGGATGATATCCTCCAGATCCATTCATTTGCCTAAGAATTTCATAAATTCATTGTTTTATTTGCTGAGTAGTACTCCATTGTGTAAATGTATCACATTTTCTGTATCCATTCCTCTGTTGAAGGACATCTGGGTTCTTTCCACCCTCTGCTATTATAAATAGGGCTACTACGAACATAGTGGAGCATGTGTCCTTATTACAAGTTGGAGCATCTTCTAGGTATATGCCCAGGAGAGGTATTGCTGGATCTTCTGGGAGTACTATGTCCAATTTTCTGAGGAACAGCCAGACTGATATCCAGAGTGGTTGTTCAAGCTTGCAATCCCACCAACAATGGAGGAGTGTTCCTCTTTCTCCACATCCCGGCTAGCAACTGCTGTCACCTGAATTTTTGATCTTAGCCATTCTGGCTGGTGTGAGGTGGAATCTCAGGGTTGTTTTGATTTGCATTTTGCTGATGATTAAGGATGTTGAACATTTTTTCAGGTGCTTCTCAGCCATTCGGTATTCCTCAGGTGAGAATTCTTTGTTCAGCTCTGAGCCCCATTTTTTAATAGGGTTATTTTATTTTCTGAAGTCCATCTTCTTGAGTTCGTTATATATATTGGATACTACTCTCCTATCTGATTTAGGATTGGTAAAGGTCCTGTCCCAATCTGTTGGTGGCCTTTTTGTCTTATTGACAGTGTCTTTTGCCTTACAGAAGCTTTGCAGTTTTATGGGGTCCCATTTGTCGATTCTTGATCTTACAGCACAAGCCATTGCTATTCTGTTCAGGAATTTTTTCCCCTGTGCCCATTTCTTCTAGGCTTTTCTCCAATTTCTCCTCTATACATTTCAGTGTCTCTGGTTTATGTGGAGCTCCTTGATCCATTTAGACTTGAGCTTTGTACAAGGAGATAAGAATGGATCAATTCGCATTCTTCTACATGATAACCACCAGTTGAGCCAGCACCATTTGTTGAAAAGGCTGTCCTTTTTTCCACTGGATGGTTTTAGCTCCCTTGTCAAAGATCAAGTGACCATAGGTGTGTCAGTTTATTTCTGGGTCTTCAATTCTATTCCATTGATCTACCTGTCTGTCAATGTACCAGTACCATGCAGTTTTTTTAATCACAATTGCTCTGTATTACAGCTTGAGGTCAGGCATGGTGATTTCACCAGATGTTCTTTTATTGTTGAGAATACTTTTTGCTATCCTAGGTTTTTTGTTATTCCAGAGGAATTTGCAAATTGCCCTTCATAACTCAGGGAAGAATTGAATTGGAATTTTGATGGGGATTACATTGAATCTGTAGATTGCTTTTGGCAAGATAGCCATTTTGACTATGTTAATCCTGCCAATCCATGAGCATGGGAGATCTTTCCATCTTCTGAGATCTTCTTTGACTTCTGTCTTCAGAGAGGATGGCTCCATTTTTAAGAGCACAGTTTGCTCTTAAAGAAGTCCTGAGTTCAGTTCCCCGCAACAACATGGTGGTGCACAACCATGTGTAATGGGATTTTTGACATGCAGACATATATGCAGATTGAGCACTCCTATATAAAATAAATAATAAATAAAACCTCTAAAAGGAACAATAACAAAAACACGTTCTTAGTTCAAGGCCCTTGTGTCCTATGCCAACTGTGTTTATACTCTTCTTGCAGAAGCCTACATGGCTACTGTTTTTCCTCCTGATGCACAGAAGCACCAATAGACATGAGCCCAGTGAGAGCCAACAGTGTCCTGCTGCCCACTATTGCCCTACACATGCCTGGCATTGTTCACCAGCCTCAACCACAGACCCTCTCAGCTAACGCTGGGCTGGCTCTCCAACCTTATACTGGGGTAAACCCATCTCTTTATAGGAGTATTAGATGACTTCGGTGGTGGGGGTGCATGCCTGTAATCACAGCACTCGAGGCAGAGGCAGAGGCAGAGGCAGAGGCAGAGGCAGAGGCAGAGGCAGAGGCAGAGGCAGAGGCAGAGGCAGAGGCAGAGGCAGAGGCAGAGGCAGAGGCAGAGGCAGAGGCAGAGGCAGAGGCAGAGGCAGAGAGGCAGAGGCAGGCAGAGCTCTGACTTGGAGACAAGCCTGGTCTGAATAAGTTCCAGGATAATAGGTACTATACAAAGAAACACTGGTGACAGACAGACAGACAGACAGACAGACACACACACACACACACACACACACACACGGAGAGGAGCAAGGGATGACCTCAACCACAGATGAAACAGCAAGGCTGCCCGAGGCTCACCTCTCAGCATCCTGTGAGCTAACATGGAAGCCTCCATATTCCCAAGATGCCATTCCATGCAGAGGCAGGTGTGGCAGCAGAGGCCCAGATTCTAACTGTGTCCCCTTCATTGCATACCCTCAATGGGCTTCAATACCAGGTGACCAATGAATGTTTTTCTGCTCTCCAAAGGAGTCCTACCCAGTAACCTACCCTGCAAATACACTCTCCTGTACAAACCACTCCAGGAAAGGCTGTCTGTCTGTCTGTCTCCCAATGTAGGATTGTTTAACCATTGTCCAAGCTCTTTTTTCCATAAATGCTCTATGATATGTCCATCAGTAAATATGTATCAAATACAAATTGTGTGTCAGACCCTATTCTGCACACTTGCATTGCCAAGAGGAATGAGACTTAGATCTCCTCAGGGATTACAGAACTTAGGGGAGGAAAGAGAGAGATCCCAGATCAGAGCAAAGCCTAGCTCTGCCACCTCCTGGACAGCACTGGGGTAGGAAAGCCAGGAGAGCCCTCACCCCAACCCAAGAACACAGCAGTACTCTGTGTTCCCAAAAGATGCCAGGGGTTAGAGCTCAGGGCTTTTGAGTCCTGAACCAGAGAAAAGAGAAACAGAAGAACAAAGGAAAAGAAAGCATGCCAAGAGAATTGGGGAAGGAGGGATGGAGAGAGAATTGACAGATCTTACACGAAAATATCTTCCCTGTTTTAGAAATAACATCTGGCTCCATTACCCATGCGACTTCAAATTCAGAGTGTCAAGAGTTCTCAGTAGGAAGTCGGTGAGATGGAAGGGAGCTGGCTTGATGACCTGGGACTGAGCAAAGCTGTTAGAAGTATCCAAAGGGATGCTCTATCCTAGCAAAGAACTTCCCTGCCCAAGGATTATCCGATGAAGTTGTGTTAGTGTCCTAAGTGGGAAATTCAACCCAAGTTTCAATTCCTCCTCACTTTCTGCCAGGTCCTCCTACAATTCAAGTTCCTACGAGTTAAGGGGCAACGTTATTTTATATGAACACCAAAAACAACATGTACGACTGGGTAAACAACGAAAAATGTATAGAAAGGCAGAAGAAGACCGAGATGCATGGGCAAGCTGAATGCATGACTGCCAGATAGACAGCTGAGCACCTTCCTGCCAGCCTTCTTCTAAACACAAAACTCCTTAAGGAAAAAGTCCAAGATGCCAGTCATTGACCTCGTCCTTTTCCTGTCTGGTTTTTAACCCCCAACATCACCCTGAATACCCTGAGTTAACAGATAACCTGATACCTTTCTTTTCATGGCAAACTTTTATCCAAACAGCCTGAGTTCTGTGGGGCCTCCCTGTTGGTGGAGTGAGGTACCCCCCGGTAAATTCACACCAATTTTCAGAATAGCTTGCAAGGACAGTCGCCAGTGAGTGGCAACTGGCCCACATGTTGGCTTGGCTTAGATTGCACATGATTGCTGGGCCCACAGTTTCCCCCACCCATACCCCTGCCCACCTCCAGACGCCCAGAAAAGCACTTCTAGAGAGACTATACAGCTGTTTCCAGCTTGAGAGTTTGCCCCAAGTTCATTGCTCTTTGTCTGCCTACCTAGGCACAGGCAGCCATGTCGCCCTGCAGCCAAGTGGCCCTAGTAACTGGAGGTGACAAGGGCATCGGCTTTGAGATCACTCCTGACCTGTGTCAGAAATTCTCCGGGGACGTAGTGCTCACTGCATGGGTCGGGGCACGGGGCCACTCAGCAGTGCAGAAGCTGCAGGCTGAGGGCCTGAACCCACGCTTCTACCAGCTGGACATTAATGATCCTCAGAGCATCCCCGAGCTGTGCGACTTTCTGCTCAAGGAGTACAGGGGACTTAATGTGCTGGTCAACAATGCGGGTATAGCCTTCAAGGGTAAGACATGGGATGTAGAGAAGGAAGGTGGCTTCTCCAAGCCTGGTACAATGGTGGGCTGTGCTTCTCTGGCAGCATTTCTAGGACCAGCGCAACTATGTGGTGGGACTCTGAAACAGATCCTCTGGGAGAAACAGGACAGGTTCAGGCTGCAGGGATACAGGAAAGAAGAGCCTCAATGTGTTTACCTAAATAGTTCTAGTTGCCATCTCTTCCAGGTTTGCCTCAAGCAGTGCTTGACTACTCTGGCTTACAGATACTTATCTGATAATGACATAAAGAAGAGGTTTAGAGGAGAAAAGAGACCAGGGGAAAGGTGTTGCATTAAGATCCTGATATATACAAATTTCCCCAGCCTCACCCAGGGTTGGAGTCTTCCAAAAACAACAGAACATTGTCAGATGGACAGTGACGCAGAGCTGAATGTAAACACGACTGTACTTGGAAGTGCGTCTCGAAAGCTCTGGCTTAGGTCTTGACATTTTCACTCAGCTAACTCGGTTCTCTTTCACCCTGAAAGTTGATGACCCCACCCCCTTCCACATTAAAGGAGAGGTGACAATGAAAACGAACTTTTTTGGTACCCAAGATGTCTGCAAGGAGCTGCTCCCTCTAATAAAACCCCAAGGTGAGTCTGCCAGGTGACTTCCAGGCTCAGTTTCTCTCCCTCTCAGCATAGCCTCTCTGCCACTTGGAGGCCTGGCTCTGCTCTTTGATGTCAATCTTTTGTGGCCATTGACTCTCTCTTTGCCTATCCAACTCTTCTTTAATCTCCAAATAAGATTCCAGGATCCATTTCTTCCACCTCCTCACCCATTAAGGGATTTTAGGATTCCAATAATGTCTGAAACATTTTGCACACACACTGACATTCCACTGGTCACAATGTCCTGTCCCCACAAGTCCTCAGATTGTACCCAAGTACCACCCTCAGCCCAGCTCCACAGCAGGTCTCAGCTGTCAAGATGCACCTGGCAAACCCTCTGAGGAGGCCTCCTTTCTGGAACAGGATCTTTCCAGGGCTTCTATGCCTCTCTACAGAAACCTCCCCTCCCAAAAATCCTTCAGGAAGGAGAAGAAACCTTTAGCTTGGCTCACAGAACACTGTGATCTGACCCTTCCTTCCTCCTGGCTGATGTTAGCTCCTTATCAACATGCGTCACCTTTCTGCAAAACAAACCATCACATTACATTTCTCATGAACTGCTCTCATACCCCAAGTCGTTGGATAGCAGGTGAATGACCAGTCATTAAATACACACCAGTAATGATGAGGGAGCCGCTTTGGAAATGTGAGTCTCTGGTATAGAGTTGACTAAGTATGGCTCTCTCAGAACTCTTGTCCTCTCTTGTGTCTTCCTCTCTAGACCAGACCTCATGGTTATCTGGCTTCTTTGCTCTTTGCTCAAACAAACCTGAAAGGCAAAAAAAAAAAAAAAAAAAAAAGCATTTTCTATGCTACTTAAATGCTGTTCTGTGTGTCCCTGTCTCACATGAAATCTTTCTGATCCAATGTCTCACCAGATGTAAATTCCTGCTCTTGTATGTGCGTCTCTACATGGTGTTGTGTTTTTAGGCAGAGTGGTGAATGTGTCCAGCATGGTGAGTCTCAGGGCCCTGAAAGACTGCAGCCCGGAGCTGCAGCAGAAGTTTCAAAGCGAGACCATCACAGAGGAGGAGCTGATGGGGCTCATGAACAAGTTTGTGGAGGATACGAAGAAAGGAGTCCATGCGAAAGAAGGCTGGCCTAATAGTACATATGGGGTCACCAAGATTGGAGTGACAGACCTGTCCAGAATCCTTGCCAGGAAACTCAATGAGCAGAGGAGAGGGGACAAGATCCTTTTGAATGCCTGCTGCCCTGGGTGGGTCAGAACTGACATGACAGGACCACAAGCCACCAAAAGCCCAGAAGAAGGAGCAGAGACTCCTGTATACTTGGCCCTTTTGCCTCCAGATGCAGAGGGGCCTCACAGGCAGTTTGTTCAAGATAAAACAGTTGAACCATGGTGAACCCAATTCTCCCCTCCCACCTTCTTGTATTCTGACTTGCTGAAGGCCAAGGGCATTTATAATCTAATAACGCTTCTGAAAAATAAACATGATTAACTCCTTAAGCACTCAGATTTTTGCACATTTTTCTAAAACTTTCCTTAATTTTGTGCATCTGAGTGTCTTTCATACATGTCTGGAAGGGCGATACACCCATAGAGTCTCTTGGAGATAAAGTTGGTTGCAACCCTCTCGTGTGTGCTGGAAAGGGAACCCTGGCCTCTACAAGAGCAGCAAGGGACCTCCCTGCCTAGCCATGTCTTCAGTCCTCATTTCTACAGATGCCTTTTATGCAACATTGACTTCACCTAGTAGTTTAATTATAGCAAAATTCGGGCCAAGGGAAGGCACAGGATGACATCAGTCAGTGAATATCTAAAACACCACGTCAGATTGCAGATGATTACGGTCCCTATGATCTGTGCTCTCAGCTTGGGGTGTCCTTGATAGACACTGTGTGTGGAAATCCTGAGTCATGACAATTCAGACACAAAACAAAGCACTCAGGGGCTGGAGAGATGGTTCAGAGGATAAGAGCACTGGCTGCTCTTCCAGAGGTCTTGAGTTCAATCCCCAGCAACCACATGGTAGCTAATAATATTCATGTCCTAACATATGTAACAGAATAAGACTTGTCTAATATTCATGTCTTAATTTGCCAACTAGGATGTCAGTTACACACATATATGTCTCTTTCTGCCAAGTAGGATGTCAGTTCCCAGGAAGGTCTTGGGAACCTAAATTTTACTAGACTACTACTCAAAATGGAAGTCTTATTCCAAATGGTTTGTGTCTCTCTTATGTTGGTGTCTGTCCCAGGGGCAGTTTGTATCATAAAATCTTGTACACAGGTACAGGAAGTGCTGGTGGTGGTTGCTTCTGGTCCAGTCTTGTTGTGGGTAACTATGCAGAGCAGTTCCACTGATTTCTGTTATGATTGGTTTCCATGGGCACAGACAGAACAGAATATGTAATCAATCCTGGCATTAGGAAGGATCCAGTAACAGCAGAAACATATGAGAAATCTTCCTTATAATGGCAGGCTAGTCAAGTAAGAGTTACCAAGGCCTTAACACCCACGACATGCCAACATTAAAGCAAAATGTTTTAAAGAGCTTAAACCATCAACAAGATAAGGAAGTAATTTTTCACAAAATCCTCCAACAAGGCAAAACTCCAAGACCACATGGATTCAAAGCTGAATTCTCCAAACCTTTAGAGAAACCACAGATTTTAGTGTAAATATGAATGAGGGTGTCTCAGTCATCCTGAGCACCTCAAAAAACCAAAACAAAAACAAAAATGAAAAAACATCTACTACAGCTGATGTGGCCTCACACTCTTGCTGCACAATATAAAATCTGATTTTATCCAAAGAAGAAAAATATGCAAAGTTTTTTTCATTCTTGAAAAATGGAAAGAGTTTTCAGTCTTGTCTAGCCCACCATCCCTAACCTGAACCCTGATTTGTGCTGACAGGTTCTGCTAGAGGCCGGTCTAGCCTGCAATAGCCCAGTGCCATCCCACCTGACTGCATGGTAGAGATGGACCAGCTCCAGAACACACATCCACAGGCACAGGGCTGGTGTCAGCACAAGGCTGGTGTGAGCACAGGGCTGGTGTGAGCAGAGGCACCTTTCAAGCTTGACTCTCAAATTCCCCAACAAGTGTTTCCCCCTCTAGAGTCTCTACAACACTGAGACACATTAAGTACTTACTAAATGCCTCTCTGTCTACTAAAATAACTAAAGGAATTGTCACATCTATGTAAACTCTGCATTTCTGTGTACTCGGGTGTGTCATGTGTCCATGTGCATATATGTACATGTGTGCATGTATGTGGGCCTATGTGTGTATGCATGTTATATGTGCATGTGTGTGCATATGCTTGTATTGTGCATGTGTTTATGGGTGTGTGTGCATGTGTATGTCATGTGTGCATGTGTATGTCATGTTTGCATTGTATGTCATGTTTGCATGTGTATGTCATGCTTGCATGTGTAAATTTGTATATTACACGTATGTCTGTACATATGTGTGTCTTCGGGCGCACTTGCCCCTGTGGGTGCTTGCGAAGACCAAAGATTTATCCTGTGGTGTCTTCCTCAATCTCTTCTCCTCTTTACTTTTTTAAAGGTTTATTTTATTTTTAATTTGCGTGTGTGTGTGTGTGTGTGTGTGTGTGTGTGTTTGTATAGGCATGTGCAAACACATGACTGCGGATGCTCTCAGAGACTAGAAGTGCTGGAAACTGATGGAGCTAGCGTTTCAGCTAGTTGTGAGCTCCGTGTTATGGGTCCCGGGATTCAAACCCTCGTCCTGGGGAAGGGCAGCCAATGCTCCTCACTGCTGAGCTGTCTCTCTGCTCCCTCCCTTCAGCTTTTTGTCAGCCAGAATTTCTGAGTGACCCTGGAGTTTACCATTTCTGCTGCACTGTCCTGATCTCCTGGCACTGGCACAAGGCACCATGGCTGGCTGACAAGTGCCTAGTTGCTGGGAATCTGAACTAAGGTCCTCGTACTTACATAGCAAGCACTTTATCTACTAAGTCATCTCCCCAGCTCGTAGAAATTTCCTGAAGGAATAGCTTCGACATAGAAAAACTCCTGTAAAGCCAAGGAAGCTTTAAAGTGGAATTTGTGTGTTTGCTCATCTGATAAAAAATAATATTTGACAAGAATCTGTTCACTAAGAAGAAGAGGGGACAGTGAGGTGGCTCAGAGGGCAGGGGTGCTTGTCTCCATCCTGACAACCTGCGTCTAATCTCAGAACCCATGTGGGAAAAAGAAAAAATAGCTTCCATAAGCTCTTCTCTGAGCTACACACACATGTGCGCGCGCGCACACACACACACACATGAATGAGCAAATAAGTAAATAACTGAAGGAGAGGAAGCAGAGGGTGTGCTAGGGATGTGGCTCAGTGCTGGAGCAATGGCCTAGAATATACAAAGTCCTGGCTTTGATTCCCCATGCAGGAAAAAATGGGGAGGGGAGACAGGGAGTTAAAAGCAGACAGAATTTAGGATATAATTCAGATAATCCAAGTCTTGCCTCTAATTCAGCTCATTTTCCATCCACCAGCCACCCTGTCTAACCAAGAGTGTCTCCTGGTTCGTGCTCAATGTCCCCTTCAGCACAGCTCACAGAGACCTCTTGAGATTGCCATTTCCAGTTGTCACCTTGACTATATCTGGAATGAACTACAATCCAGAATTAGAGGGCACACCTGTGATCAAGATCTTGAGGCATGGTGTCCATGAAAAGCTTAGGCCCAGACAAGGTGGTGCATGCCTTTAATCTGGTCCACACCTTCGGCTGGAGGCCTACATAAGGACACTGGAAGGAGGAAGACTCACTCCTCCCTGTCGGCTTGCACTTGCTTGTCTGCACATCTTGTTGGAACCTACTTCTTCAGGATCCCAGCTTCTACAGAAGCCTCGCAGGACTGAACAGCTTCTTGGCCTTCCCATCCACAGCTGCCCATTGTTGGGTGAGTTGGACTGCAGACTGTAAGTCACTCCAGTAATTTCCTTGAATCTACAGAGACATCCCATAAGTCCTGTGACTCTAGAGAAGCCTGACTAATACATCTCAGGTTCCTGGAAAGCTGTGAGGTTTTTAAGGCTGAGGACGCAAGAAGCAAGGTTCAGGTTCGCACTAAGCACACCAACAGCCTACAAGGAACATGGGGAACAGCCAGAAACATGCCTAAGTATATGGTGGGGGATGTTTAACAAGCACATTCAAAGCCGTCCAAGCCCCAGTCACTGTAGCCAGAGGGTGAGCACGTGAAGACTGGCAACACTATTTGGAAGGAAAAGAGAACTAAATTATCCTCCTGGGGGCTGAGGTGATGACTCCACAGGTATAGCACTTGTGCTGTGTGAGCCCCCCCACCCCACTCCCGAGTACATGCTGGAAGATGTAGCACATTAGCACATTGACGGGAAGCCAGACAGAAGAAACCCAGGAATCTCTGCCGCCAGCCAAACTGGCAGACACAGCAGGGGAAAACAAAAAAACCAAAAAAAGTCTTTTCCTCAAAACCAAGGTGTGGGATGGAGATGAAGGCTCAGCCGTTAAGAGCACAGGCTACTACTTTCCAGACGACCTGGGTTCAAGTCCCTGCACCCACAGTAGTGCACACCCCCTTAGTGGACCCTGCACATGTGTTGTACACAGACACGTATTCAAACAAGATGACCATACGCGTAAAATAAGTCTTAAAAGAACACTAAAAACAAGGTATGCTGGCACATGTGTGTATGCGCACATACCATACATATGCACAAGTCATATACACACAGGGTTTTTTAAAGGAACTTTTCTGTCTCATCTGAAATTGTAAAACAACTAAAATGAAATTTGTTTTCAAATTTACTTGACAACTTACATTTACATTCCCATTAATATTAATGAGATTCTAAAGCTGAGGCCATGCCCTGGGTGGAGCAGTGCCATTCCAGGCCGCTATGCCTGGCTCAAACCTAGTTTTCCAGAAGTTTCCAGTTTCTATTTTGCTTTTCAGTTTTGCTTGAGGCAATTCTGTGGACTGAAGTTGTATAACTAAGTCCATTTAAGCTCACCCACAGCAGCTACACACAGGAAATCTTAGACCATTTTCTTCACGGAGCAAAAACCACTTCTCCATGTAGTCTCAGCCAGAAGTTATATTTGAAGATGTGTCTTCGAAAAACAAACCACGTTCTTAGTTCAAGGTCCTTGTGTCCTATGCCCACTGTGTTTATACTCTTCCTGCAGAAGTCTACACAGCCACTGTTTTTCTTCCTGGATGCACAGAAGCACCAATAGACATGAGCCCAGTGGGAACCAACTGTGTCCTGCTACCCACTATTGCCCTACACATGCCTGGCATTGTTCACCAGCCTCAACCACAGACCCTCTCAGCTAACGCTGGGCTGGCTCTCCAACCTTATACTGGGGTAAACCCATCTCTTTATAGGAGTATTAGATGACTTCGGTGGTGGGGGTGCATGCCTGTAATCACAGCACTCGCAGAGGCAGAGGCAGAGGCAGAGGCAGAGGCAGAGGCAGAGGCAGAGGCAGAGGCAGAGGCAGAGGCAGAGGCAGAGGCAGAGGCAGAGGCAGAGGCAGAGGCAGAGGCAGAGGCAGAGGCAGAGGCAGAGGCAGAGGCAGAGGCAGAGGCAGAGGCAGAGGCAGGCAGAGCTCTGAGTTTGAGACCAGTCTGATTTACAGAATGAGTTCCAGGACAGCCAGGGCTACACAGAAAAACCCTGTCAAGAAACAGAGAGAGAGAGACACACAGAGAGGGCAGGGGTTGACCTCAGCCACAGAAGACACAGCAAGACTGCCCTAAGCAGTAAGTATGAGTGTGTGTAAATGTGTGTGTATACATGTATGTGTATATGCGTGTGAGTGCATTTGACTGTGGATAAACACATATGTATGTGTATGTGTGTATGAGTTGTATGAGTATGTGTGTAAGTACAACTGTGAATGTGTGTGTGTGTGTGTGTGTGTGTGTGTGTGTGTGTGTGTGTGTGTGTGAAGAGACCAACAGGCAGAGAACTTCCAACCATTCCAGGAGCCTCATGTTGGATTGGTTTCCGTTGCTAACACGGCCTACCTGAACTTCCATCTGTCTCTCTGCCTGTTCCGCATCTGGACCTGCCATCCATTTGTCTATGTGAAGCCTGACTGGCTCTTTGCATGCGCAGCTTCTATGACCCTGAGCCTCACTTCTGTGCGGCTCAGGTTCTCAGAGGCTCAGTTCAGCTCTGACCCTGAGGCTTGACTCTGCTCAGATGCAGAGTGCAGCCATTCTCTGAAGAGACACTTATGGCCCCTCTTTCCTCCTTTAATGAGGCACTTGTGTCCCTCTCTTTGGTCATCATCTGACCATTAAAATAACGATCACCAAAATGCTGAGACTTCCCCTAAGAACTCCATGCTGACAAGAGGGCCTGACTGCAGCCTGGTGCCAGCCAGGGCAATAGGAAGAGACTTCACACATCCAGGGAGTTGAACTCAGATTGTCATGGTTAGCATCTCTCCACTGCCTGCCTCCAGGAACCCAGTGACAGCACGATATGCCATCCCTAGCCAAGATGTGACACATCCCTACTGTCGCCACAGGTCGCATAACACCCCACTACGCATAAGCTACATCCTTTATAAAAGGCCAGTCCCTCCTCTCCGAACTCTCTGTATCCAATAAACCTCCCGTGTGAGATCTGTTCCATTCTGACTTTTTGGTGTTCGTCGCTTACATCACAGTGGCCATCTTGGCAACAAGTGCTTTTGCCAGCTGAGCTATCCCTCCTGCTTGGGTTCTCCTTTTAAATGAAAGATTTTCAAGTGAGTCTTCAGATTTTCACCCCGAAGCTTTCTCCATGGGTTAGGTCTTGTCATCAAGACCTTTTCTCTGTGCTTAGCCTCTCTTTAGATGATCACTTAGACACGGTCAATAGCCAATTGAAAGTCTTTATTCCAGCTGTCTGGGACTACACTCAGGAATCTAGGACCCAAGCATAGGCCTGAGCATTTAAAGCAAGGGGCTTTTAAGGGCCCCAACCACATCTTGTTACCTGGCTCAGCCGCTGGAGGGGAGTTTCTGCACAAGCAGGCAGTTGAGCAAAAGCTAAGGCTTGAACAAAAGCTAGGTTGTTAGTTGGGGTTGGGGTTTGTGCAAGAAGATTAACAGAGGCTTAGATAAGTTGTTAGCTGCAGGGAGAGGTTTTGAGCCAACAGTTGAGTAGTAGCTAAGTTAGCTGGGGGGTATCTCTGTTCCTAAAATAGAGTTGGGTAATTTTCCACAGAACTCTCCATCAAGGACATCAAATCCTAATTAAACCTGAGGTGACCTGAGCAAGAGTTCAAAATGAAGAGACAGCACTGCTTTGCTCTGTCACGTGGCCAGTGTCTTTAACAGTTATGAGCCCTCCCTTCACACCCACCCTGAGACCTTACATGCCATACTCCTGCATCCAGCTGCACCATTTTTATATCTTTCTGTCATGCTTTTGTTCTGAATTCTTATTAGGCACTGTGGTGGTGTGAATATGCTTAGCTGGTGGGAAGTGGCACTGTTAGGAGGCGTGGCCTTGGAGAAAGTGTGACACTGTGGAGGCCGGGCTTTGAGGTCTCACATATATGCTCAGGTCTGGACAGTGTGATCCAGACCCTCCTCCTGGCTGCCTGAGGAAGACTGTCTTCTCCTGGTTGCCTTCAGATCAAGATCTAGATCTCTCTCAGCTCCTCCAGCACCATATCTGCCTGGATGCTGCCATACTTCCCACCATGATGATAATGGACTGAACCTCTGAAACTGTAAGCCAGCCCCAGTTAAATGTTTGCCTTTATAAGAGTTGCCTTGGTCATGCTGTCTCTCCACAGCAATGAAACCCTAGGTAACACACTGACCATGGGTCCGTTAATTCCTTGTTTAGTGAATATTAAAGTTGCATCCATATGGTCTACTAAAACAAAGTAAATCATTTAAACAGCTCTATAATAAGAAATAAGGTTGAAGCAATAAGTTTGAAAAATCTCTAAACTAAAAAATGTCCGGGTCTTCCTCCTTAGAATAGGGAACAAAACACCCATGGAAGGAGTTAAAGAGACAAAGTTTGGAGCTAAGACAAAAGGGTGGACCATCCAGAGACTACACCACCCAGGGATCCATCCCATAATCAGCCACCAAACCCAGACACTATTGCATTTGCCAGCAAGATTTTGCTGAAAGGACCCTGATATAGCTATCTTGAGTGAGGCTATGCCAGTGCCTGGCAAATACAGAAGTAGATGCTCACAGTCATCTATAGGATGGAACACAGGGCCCCCAATGGAGGAGCTAGAGAAAGTACCCAAGGAGCTGAAGGGATCTGCAACCCTATAGGTGGAACAACAATATGAACTAACCAGTACCCCCAGAGCTCGTGTCTCTAGCTGCATATGTAGCAGAAGATGGCCTAGTCGACCGTCATTGGGACGAGAAGCCCCTTGGTCTTGCAAACTTTATATGCTCCAGTACAGGGGAATGGCAGGACCAAGAAGTGAGAGTGGGTGGGTAGGGGAGCAGGGGGGCGGTATAGAGAACTTTCAGGATAGCATTTAAAATGTAAATAAGGAAAATATCTTTAAAAAAAAGACAGCTACAAAAAAAATGTCCAGGTCTAAATGGATTCACTGATGAATTCTACCAGGCCTTTGAGTTGACACCCCTGCTTCTCAAACTATTTCATGCACTAGAAATAAAAAGAATGCTGCCTAACTCTTTTTACAATGTCAACATTACCCTTAAACAAAAGTCGGCTAAAGACAATTAGCAGTAGCTAAAGAAAATTCTGAAGAGACTAGGAAGGAAGGGAATACATCTCAACAAAGCTATACAAGACAAAATCGGTAGATTGCTTCTTGCTACGGAGGAATCTCGTGTATTTACACTGAGACTGTATAGTTCCAAGAGCTGATTATAAGCCCTGAGGCATCATAATGTAGACTGTTAATCTCAGAACTCAGAAGGCAGAGGCAGGCAGATCTCTGTGCGTTTGAGGCCAGCCTGTTCTACAGAGTGAGTTTCAGTACAGCCAGGGCTACACAGAGAAACCCTGTCTCAAAAAGCAAACAAACAAGAAAAAAAAAATCTGAGACCCTGAAACTAAGAGGGAAATGTAACACAAATACTTCAAGACATAGCCACACCATGGACTTTTTCGAATACAAAGTAAATTTTGTCATTTACAGGAAAATGCGTGCAAATGGAGGTAACCCTATTAGACAACAAATTAAACAGCCCCAGAAAGACAAACATCGCATGCCTTTTCACATTTATGGTTCGAAGATTTAGTGGAGATACATGCAAGCAATGAAGATGAACCAGGGGGAAGAGAGAGAGCTAGTGGAAAAGCGACAAGAAAAGGGGGATACGGGGGAAATGCGATGTGCATGCAGTCGGGATTAATATAAAAATTTTAATGAAAATTTAAACAAAGAAAAATGCATGTGAGTGCCCCCTAAAGTACTGTACAGGGGTGGCCCTGTGCCCTAAAAGCAGCCATTCTGACCTGCAGGGGCAATGTTGGCTTTTCAGTGCCAGGGTGTATAAGCCTATAGTGACTTTAAAATGTTGCCTACCATTTATGTAAAATCTAGCCAAGAATTAGCCAGCAGGCTTTCCTTCATTTGAGCAGTGAGTGGCCACCAGGTCCCCACTCATTCCTTACATCTCATTCTATACTAGCTATAAAGACTTACTTCATTTGCAGAGATATGTTATAAACTCTAAGGGGGAGGCGGGGAAGGGTTAGGCCAGTTCCATTTCTTGAAGCAACATAGAAAGCTGAGAGCCTCGGGAAGTGAAGAACAGAACAGTCAGACTTTAACTACAAGACCAACTGAGTGATGCTTGGCTGCCAGGTGGGCAGATGCCACCTGGAGCTCTGAGGTCTGTTTGGCACAGTCCAGGCTTCCCATCTTGTGTGTTTCCTTTCCAGGTCAACAGACCATGATCATCTTTTTGTTCTTTAAGATCTGGACTCACCTTTCTTCCTTGTTTTAACTGTCTATTAATATGTCCCACACCCTGACTATTACAAACTATCCAGTTTCTCTTGAGGTAAGCTGTTATAAAATTGAGTCCATGGGCAGTGCCAGCAAGTATACCATCACTGGTTAAACACTCTGCAATTCAAACGATTAGCCACTGAGAGACTAAGATGTCTTGCTGTGAGGTGGACACTTCCCCCAACACTAACTTAGACTTGTTTGTCTTGTTTGCTCTAAAGCCACTGAGTCGTGCCAAGAGCAGTACCCAAAACCGCTCCGGTGTCTGGGCTCTGGGCCTAAAGTCCCCAGACACATGATGCTCCGGACACTCACACAGACAACCTCAAGTCCAGCAACATCTTAGTAGCCCAAAATCGACTGCTTTAGTTCTTCTGGTGGGTGCCTCTCACTGTCCACTCAGCTATGCCGTCCTGCAGTCGCGTTGCACTGGTGACTGGAGCTAATAAAGGCATCGGCTTTGCGATCACGCGTGACCTGTGTCAGCAATTCTCAGGGGATGTGGTGCTCACTGCACGGGACGAGGCACGGGGCCTTGCAGCAGTGCAGAAGCTGCAGGCTGAGGGCCTGAGCCCACACTTCCACCAGCTGGACATCGATGACCCTCAGAGCATCCGTGCGCTTCACGACTTTCTGCTCAAGGAGTATGGAGGCCTGGATGTGCTGGTCAACAACGCGGGCATTGGCACCTGGCCCAAAAATAAGCCACCAGGAAAAAGGGACTTCTTCAAGGAACCCCAGCCAGGTGGGTCTGCTCTTGGCCTGGCAGTGCAGGGGTATGAGATAGGCTTTGGCTTGTGGGAATTACAGCTGGCTCCTGGAGAAGAACAAGATAGGTTGTCAGCTTCAGAAAGGACAGGATGAATATTCCAGTGTTATGGTATGTCTGAAGAACTCCCTCGAGCCTTAGTAAGTTGGAGGGAGTCTTTACTAACTGCTAGTGTGTCAGGAGCCATCTAGTATAGGCTAAGGCTAGCAGGTGGCCTTCCTGGAGGTGGCCCACCATTTTTGCATGGTCTGTGATGGGTGAGCTCAATGGCAAGGTCCAAAGAAACTTCACCTCAGGATTGCTTCTTGCAGCTGCTATGCCTTCCCTGTCATCATTAAATTAACAGAGTAGTTCCTCAGCATTGGCTCACCCTATTGATCAGATTTCCTGCAGATCAACATAAAGATGAACTTTCATGAGTTAATGATTGTATAGAATTCTTGATTTGATTCAAGTGATCTTAGAAAGAACGTTTTTAGATATGGTTTTAGTTGCTTTGCTAGAAAGATGTATCAAAGTTAGAATCAAGAATAGAATGTGCCCACTCCTCATATAGTAACCAAAGGCTGCATAAAAAGAAACAGAATGAGCTTTCATAATTATACTAAAAAGAGAAATAGATTGAGACAGATGTACATGTAAGGAAAAACATCTAGGTCCAAGGATAAAGCCACGGGTGTGCACTACGATAAGGCGAGGCCATATGAAATTGTTGCTGTGAACTTATAATGAGCATATTAGAATGAAACGCTGCTTTGAGCTTAATATCAGCATCCTCTGTAACTCCCCTTTAGTGTAACATTTTATCTATGAGGTAATTTTCTAAAGAACATTTTTTTTTCTAAGAAGGTATAAAAAGGCCTGCTAAAAGAAAGAAAGTTGGGCCGCCGGGCGTGGTGGCGCACACCTTTAATCCCAGCACTCGGGAGGCAGAGGCAGGCGGATTTCTGAGTTCGAGGCCAGCCTGGTCTACAGAGTGAGTTCCAGGACAGCCAGGGCTATACAGAGAAACCCTGTCTCGAAAAACCAAAAAAAAAAAAAAAAAACAGAAAGAAAGAAAGTTGGGTGTGAGAGTAATCTGACTGCAGCATCTGTCACCCCACTGATTGCCAGGGTTGATCCGGCTGCTCTGGCTGGCTAGGCAGGTGTCCTCTTCCTCCCTCACCACTCCATGTGTGTCCCTCCTGAATGCTCAGCCAAAGAGGATGGCCTTCCCCCGAATAGAGGAGGACTGGTCTTCGGCCAAGGGGAGCTGCGCTCCCCTGCTAGAACCTCCAAACAAGCTCTCAAGAAATAAAGTTGTTGTTTGGATAGTTTGGCTTGGGAGGCTCTGTGCCAACCACCCATCCACCCATCCACCCACCTGTCCACCCACCCATCCATCCATCCACCCATCCATCCACCCATCCACCCATCCACCCACCCACCCATCCACCCACCCATCCATCCACCCATCCACCCATCCACCCACCCACCCATCCATCCACCCATCTACCCATCCACCCATCCACCCATCCACCCATCCACCATCCATCCATCCATGTCTGTTTGTATATATATATATATATATATATATATATATACATATATATATATATATATATATGTGTGTGTGTGTGTGTGTGTGTGTGTGTGTGTGTGTGTGTGTATGTATGTATGTATGTATATATGTGTGTAAACATGCACAAATACTCGTGGAATTGACTGAAACAAATGGTCAGGCCTGGCCAGAGTGTAGGTATATGACTATATATGTGTGTCTGTGTGTATTTGCCTGTATAGAACATTTTAATTCTTTTCCTTTCCTTTCTCCCTGGTTCACAAAGAGTTAACCAGCCTAGCCAGAGAGGCTTCTGGCTGCCTGGACAGAGGAGGGTAAACAATAAACTTTTTACTAACTCCCCCACTGCTAGGAAACAGTGTTAGTTGCCCAACGCAGCGTTTTTTAACCACAGAATAAGGAAGAAAGTTTTTGAGATTTTTTTAAAAGAAGTTATTAGCAACCATTTAGTATAGTTAAGAGCTAGAAGGCAAGAGACAGTATCAGTCTTTAACCTACATCTGTGTCCAACGCTATGTCCCACGTCAAACCATTCCAAGCCAGGCCGGCTCTGGGCACTAATGGAAGTATTCCAAGCAGATTATCAGGAAGTTGACTTGAGTTTTTAAGGTCAGAAAATGCAACTGTGACATACGCAGAAAAGCAGCCCTGGACACCTCCAGCAAGCATTGTTTACAGAAGCAGAGAATAAGAGTTAAGTGGTCTGGCAGTTTACCCTTAGCTCAGGAGACATTGTATAGGAATTTAGGTCTGGTCCAGAGATTCTGATCAAATAACCTTCTAACCACTTTGGGGTTGACTGAGTCCTTTGCACATTCATGTCAAGTGGATGTTATGATTGGACCATACAACCAGTTGGGTTTAGTTCCAACTGATTTGGAATAAGCTAGAAATGGGGAGGTGGTCTTTTACCTAAGACTCCTTGTGAGAGACCTTCACCTGAGCTCCAAGCTGTCATGCGACCAAATGCAGCACTATCAAACCAGGAACCCCTCAAAGGCACAGCAATTACACATCAGTAGGTGTCCTGGTTAGGGTTCTGTTATGAAGAGACACGATGACCAAGACAATGTATAAAAGGAAACATTCCACTGGGAACTTACTTGCATTTTTTGAGGGATGGTTCATAATCACCATGTAAGGAGGCAGACAGGCATGGTGCTGGGGCAGTGACTGCGAGCTCTACATCCTCATCTGCAGGCAGAGGGGAGAGGGGAGAGAGGGGTGGGAAGGAGGAGAGAGAGGCATGGTGCTGGGGCAGTGACTGAGAACTCTACATTCTCATCTGCAGGCAGTAGGCAGAGGGGAGAGGGGGTGAGAGAGAGGAGAGAGAGGCATGGTGCTGGAACAGTGACTGAGAACTCTACATCCTCATCTGCAGGCAGTAGGCAGAGGGGAGAGAGGGGTGGAGAGAGGGGAGGGAGAGAGAGAGAGAGAAGAAGGGAGGGGAGGGGAGGGGTGGAGAGAGGGGAGGGAGAGAGAGAGAGAGAAGAAGGGAGGGGAGGGGAGTGGAGGGGAGGGGAGGGGAGGGGAGGGGAGGGGAGGGGAGGAGAGGAGAGGAGAGGAGAGGAGAGGAGAGGAGAGGAGAGGAGAGGAGAGGAGAGGAGAGGAGAGGAGAGGAGAGGAGAGGAGAGGAGAGGAGAGGAGAGGAGAGGAGAGACAGACAGACAGACAGAGAAAGAGAGAGAGAGAGAGAGAGAGAGAGAGAGAGAGAGAGAGAGAGAGAGAGAGAGAGAGAGAGAGAGAGAGTTTGGACCTTGACCTGGTGTGGGCTTTTAAAACCTCAAAGTCCACTTGCAATGCCACACCTACTCTAACAAGGCCACACATCATAATCCTTCACAAACAGTTCCATTCCCTCCATGGCAATGCAATCAAACATGTGACCCTGCTGGGGACCATTTTCATTCAAATCTACTGTGGTAGGTCTTACCTAACTATACTTCAAGTACACAGTTGGATCAAGCTCTGATTAATGACTGCTCTGTCACTGTTCTCTTTCTCCCCTACAAAGGCACTGATCTCACCCACTTTCACATTCTAAGAGAAGCTGCAATGAAAACTAACTTTTTTGGTACCCAGGCCGTCTGCACAGAGCTACTCCCTCTAATAAAAACCCAAGGTGAATCTGATGGGTGACCTTCCTTACCTGGGGTCTGGCTGCCTGAGGTCTGCCCTCCTGGGGTCTGGCTGCTTGGGGTTTGCCTTTCTGGGGTTTGCCCATCTGGGGTTTTTCCTACTGGGTTCTGGCCTCCTGCAATCTGCCTGCCTGGGGTCTGCTTGCCTAAGTCTGACTGGCTGGGGTCTGACTGACTGACTGGGGTCTGACTGACTGACTAGAATCTGACTGACTGACTGACTGGGGTCTGTCTGCCTGACTGACTGGGGTCTGTCTGCCTGACTGACTGGGGTCTGCCTGCCTGCCTGCCTGACTGACTGACTGACTGGGGTCTGACTGACTGACTGGGGTCTGTCTGACTAACTGACTGACTGTGGTCTGACTGACTGACTGACTGGGGTCTGACTGACTGACTGACTGAGGTCTGACTGACTGACTGGGGTCTGCCTGATACCTCCTTTCCAGGTCCAGCTTCTTTTTCCACTCAAGAAGGACTCCTTGCTGGATATCCAATCTACCACTGTTTCTCCAGCACCCACTGACCCTCACCATGATCTTTATATCTGCCTCATTTTCCTTCCTAGTCTTAATTCAGGCGCCCATTACTCCAAGCCCATCTGTATGTCCAAGATCCCACTTTCTGAGTGGCTTCTCTTAGCCTGGTGGAGTCTTCACCAACACCTACCCACTGAACCCACCACCCAGAAAATTCTTCCACTTGCTGTGAGCACTCCCAGAATCTCCTTCTCCTGAGATCCATCCATACCTTATCTTTCTATAACTTTACTCCCCCACTCCAACCATACTTCTTTATAAATCATGTTGATAACCAACCAGTTTGGCGAAATCACCATGCTTATCCCTGAGTCAGAACCTAGTATCATGCCTGAGTCTTCTGCATCTCTGTCTGTCAGCTCACCCCTACATAAGGCTCTTGGCTGCCAATCCACACACCTGCAAAGTCTCCTGGGCCTTTTCCTTTTCGTCTCTATTGTCTTCATCCCTATTCCCCACCCAAAACCCCTGGATGGAAAACCCAAGTCCTTGGCACGCTTTGTAAAGATTACCATAATCTGATTCCTCTTTCCTCCAGGTTCTTGTTAGCTTCCCAATAACCTGCACATGACAAACTATCATATGTCTTTTATAAATTCTTCTAATAACACAAATATTTGGCCGGTGAGCCAGGCTCTCTCGGGTGGCTTTCTTTGTAGGCATCCTGTCCCACTGCAACTAGCTCCTCCTCCCATAGGTGCAGCTGAGTGATAGTGACGGGAGCAGAATGGGCAGAAATAACTAGTATAAATTCTTTTCTACATTAGTCGTTCACAGTAGTCCTGGAAAGTCCCGTCTTATCACTTCTGTGCACTGTGGATGACACACTTGTCCCTGTACCAAAGGACACCAATAAAGACAACCACTTTTAAAACATACATGTGCAATTTAAACCACTTCCCTTTGTCCCAGCCTACCCCTCCCACCCCGAGAAGATTCCAGTACTTCTTAAGGCCGAGTTCCACAGATCTCAGAGGGCAGCTTTTGTCAATGCCCCTTGTCTGCTCAATCTGCCTCAAGCTTGCCTTGTGCTACCACAAGGTAATGTTTGTGTGTGCTTCTCTACAAATGAACACTGCTGGTATTCCCTCAAGTGTGAATTTCCCCAGCTAAACCCCCTGCTACTTAGAACTCATCACTTCTGTGTTTATGTTGTGTATCTTAGGCAGAGTGGTGAATATATCAAGCCTAATAAGTCTAGAGGCCCTGAAAAACTGCAGCCCGGAGCTACAGAAGAAGTTTCGAAGTGAGACCATCACAGAGGAGGAGCTGGTGGGGCTCATGAACAAGTTTGTGGAGGATACAAAGAAAGGAGTCCATGTAAAAGAAGGCTGGCCTAATAGTGCATATGGGGTCACCAAGATTGGAGTGACAGTCCTGTCCAGAATCCTTGCCAGGAAACTCAATGAGCAGAGGAGAGGGGACAAGATCCTTCTGAATGCCTGCTGTCCTGGGTGGGTCAGAACCGACATGGCAGGACCACAAGCCACCAAAAGCCCAGAAGAAGGAGCAAAGACCCCTGTGTACTTAGCCCTTTTGCCTCCAGATGCAGAGGGGCCTCACGGACAGTTTGTTCAAGATAAAAAAGTGGAACAATGGTGAACTCAGCTCTTTGCACAACTCCCATCTGTAGCCTGTCCTAAAGGGGACAGTTCTGATCTTAATTCTATGATGTCTTGTGATTTCCTCAAGGGATGGAAATTATTAATGAAAGTCAAGATGGAGTAAATGACTCTTTATGTGTGTTCATTTATTGTGTGTGTGTTTGTATGTGTATGTGAGACATGTAGATGCATGCATGCACGATATGTTATTTTAGATACATGGGTGCATGGTATGAGCATAGAAGTTAGAAGAAAACCTTAGGCCTGGATGCTCAGGTCACTTCCTCTTTGTTTTTAATTTTTGAGATAAGGTTGTGATAGCTAAACTATTCTTATTAATTCTTTGAGACCATCATACAGGTATACAACATCTTTTGATCATATCCATCTTCTGCTTTTCCTCCTCACTCCCCAGTTTTCCCACCATGTCCAACTTTGGGTTATGTTTATTTTTTCCTAATGCTGCTGCTCTTGTTTTTAAACAAGCTTGGTTGAACTACCAGAGGACACATCCTTAAAACTGATTCTTCTCCCCACTCCCAGAAGCTGCCAGCTGTCAACAGTTTCTCAATGAAGGGCAGGGGCTTATGGGCACCTTCCCACTCTGTGCCAGAATGCTGTCTTTGCGCAGGCAACCACAGCTGCTGTGGGTCCGTGAGTCAGCCATCCTGTCAGGGTCAGGAGACCCTGAATTGCTCTACTCTTCCCCAATCTCTGGCTCTTATAATCTTTCTTCCTTAACATCCTACATCTTGGGGAAGGGTAACAGAGCTGTCCTTCTTTGTTGGTGAGCAGCCCACAGATGCTTTCTCTCCACACTGACTAATTATGAGTTTCTTCATTTACCATTATCTACTGCACAAAGAAACCTCTCTAGTTTCTGTGAGCTAAACTAATTTACAGGTATAGAGATATAAATTTAGAGGGCCATTATATACTATGTCCAATTAGCAAAATAATAGTAGTAGGTTTAACCTTGTGGGCTATGAGTTAGGGTTCCAGATTTACAGTCCTAGGCATGGGTTTCATCAGGAGCAGGCCTTAAATCAGGAGTTCTCAACCTGTAGGTCACAACCCCCCACAGAGTCACATATCAGATATCCTGCATATCAGATTACATTATGATTTATAACAGTAGCAAAATTAGAGTTATGGAGTAGCAACAAAATGCTTTTATGGTTGGGGTTACCACAGTGTGAGGAACTGTATTACTGGGCCACAGCGTTAGGGAGATTGAGAACTAATACCTTAAATCTGGTGAGAAAGCAGTCAGGTACACACACACACACACACACACACCCGTCACATTCACACTACCTTTGCACCTGGGGCATATCTTGCTGGGTTTGTCTCACACCCACAGGGCTCACACTGAGGTGAGACTGTTCGTGACTTTTCCTACCATCACGTTCTGGTAGGTAACCAAGAGCTGTTCAAAATCCTGAATTGTTTGGGAGTATCCAGGATACCCCTGATTAATAACTCAAGGGAAGCTATCCCTTGCTTGGCAAGGGAAATTTTTATTTGGCAACTTACAGCTTCTTGGAGGAGCATTATCCCCTGCATAGGTCAACTCCAATGTAATTGTGTGTATGTGTGTGTGAGTGATAAGTGTAGCGGTCAGAGACTAATCTGCTCTACTCCCCTCCAGTGGTGTGAGTTCCTCGATGGCCGCCCAAATGCTCTGGATTCTCAAATGAAAGACACACACACATACACACATACACACATACACACAAACACAGAGGCTTCTATTTTAATGTGCCTTAAGCAGCACAATGGCTGGGTCACTCCCAAATTTCCATGTTGCTAACACCTCCCCTCTGATACTCCTGAATCATTACTTACTAAAATCTATATTCCATCTTTGCCACGCCAACCCAGACATGGGGGGAGGAGGCTGTGGCCACTCTTCCCTGGCTCTTACGTGTTTGTACGCTCTCTCTTCTACAGCTCTCAATCCTGCATCTTATTCCTTTCCTGGCAATGGTGATTCTCTCTCCTTCTTCAGTCCCCTTGCCTGCAAGTCCTAAAGTCCTGCCCAGCCATTGATGGCTGGCAACTTTATTTACCAATTAGAACCTGCTGGGGACAGGGACCTTCACTGTCTCACCTGTGTGCAGGATTCTCATGCATTTCGGGAACCCACAATGCAACCATTAAACCAAACCCACAACAAATATGTTTCCATGAGGTTTTTTTTTTTTTTGGTTTTTTTTTTTTTTTTAAATATCGGCATTGTTAGCCATCTGTCTCTCCACCTTCTCCTTTGACCTCCCCTCTCATCCCTCTCCTCTCTCAAAACTCTTCCTTGGCCAGTGTTCTACAGCTATAAAGAGACACCATAACATTGGCAACTCTTATAAACGACAGTTAATTGGGGCTTGCTTACATTTCAGAGGTTTAATCCAGAAGTTTAGCAGCACACAGGCCGACATCATGGTGCTGGAGAGTTCTATCTGGATCCACTAGCAACAAAAAGAAAAACAGCCACTGGGCCTGACTTGGGCATCTGAAAATCTCAAAGCCAGTGACAATGGGGCCTTCAATGACACCACACCTACCCCAACAATGAATGTATACTTGCTTGTACTCAGCCTAATTTTTCCAGTCATACAGTTTAGGCCCTCTGCCAGGGAATGTTGTCGGCTGCCATATCCTGTATGGTGGTTTAAATAGGCATGCCCCCCATAGATTCGTGTATATTTCAATGCTTGGCCATAGGGAGTGACACTATTAGGAGGTATGGTCTTATTGGAGAAAGTCTGATACTGTGTAGACAGGATTTGAGGTCTTTGATGCTTAAGCTCCGCCCAGTGTGTTATCAGGGCCTCCTCCTGGCTGCCTGCAGAAGACAGTCCCCTTCTTCTGCCTTCTGATCAAGATGTAGAACTCTCAGCTCCTCCTGCACCTTGTCTGCCTGCACGCTGCCATGCTTCCCACTATGATGATAATGGACTAAACCCCTGAAACTGTAAGCCAGCCCCAATTAAATGTTTATAAGAGTTGCCTTAATCATGGTGTCTCTTCACAGCAATGAAACCCGAAGTAAGACATCCTGGGTCTCTTCATTCTAACAGTGCCACTCCGTGAGACTAAGATCCCAATCTATGATTAAATCCATTATTTAATCCATCACAATATCCCATCCCATTATGTCCCCTTTCCCCTTCATATCACCTGAATTCTACTATGTCCCCTTTCTTTCCCATCCCCAACAACAGTCCTTTTTTTTAGCTTCCTGTAATCTACAGGTGCTCCAAGTTAAACACACAAGTCTAAAGCTTTGATGCCAAGATCCACATATTAATGAGAACACATAACATTTGTCTTCCGGGTCTGGGCTCACTCACTGAGTATAATGTTTTCAGTTGTATCAATTTGCCTGCAAATTTTATAACTTCATTTAATGGTCAGCTTTAGCTGTCAACTTGACAGAACTTAAGGGACACCTGGGAAGGAAGGCTCAAGGTGGGATTACTGACATTGTCTTGGCCTGGGGCTGGGGGGCTAGTCGTTAGCTCTCTGATGAGAGAAGACCCAGGACATGCTACCTGTGAATACTCCCTAGGCAAGGAGAGTGGAGAGATCAGGACGAGTGCACATATGCATTCATTTCTCCTCCTTCTTCATTGTGGACTTGTTATAAGTAGCTGTTGGAATTTTCTGCCTTGATTTTTTTTTTCATGGTGATGGATTGTTACCTGAAATCGTAAGATGAAAAAGCCTCATTCTCCTTTATAGTTTTGGTTTGGTTTGGTTTGGTTTGGTTTGGTTTGGTTTGGTTTGGTTGTCAGAGTATTTATAAAAGCGACACAAATAAAATCAGAGTGAGGGTTTCAGTGGCCCAGAATCTCACCACGGGTTGCAGGCTTCACAGGAATCTACTTGTCTTAATTAATCACTGGGATGACCCACCTCATGCCCAGCTTTTTACGTGCTGCCGTGGAATCTCAGATCTCCATACTCGGGGGCAAATGCTTTATGCACCAAACCATCTTTCTACTCTATATGTATCTGCTCTGCAGATATTGTCTTCAACCTACCCTATATCTATCCAATCCTACAGATTATCTTCAAAGGTTTAATAATGCAAAGGTTAGATCAGAGGAAAAGACAATATACTTCAAGGCTGAGTAGACACAGAAGGAGCCAAATAGTAACAGCTTGTTTTGTCTTAGTTTTTTTTTTTTAAACTGGCACCCAAAATAATGAACATAGTTAGGGCATTACCATCTACATACATCATGTATTAGAGTCAACCCTCACTATCCACATACATCATGGACTGTATTAGAGTCAACCCTCACTTTCAGACATTTGTATCTCTTACTTCAATCTTGAATCCACAAATAGGAGAAAAATGTGTGATATGTCTTTCTGAACTTGGCATATTTTGCTTAACAAAATAAGTTCCAACCATTTCCTTGCGAATGATATCATTTCATATTTCTTTATGGCTAAATAAAACTCCATTGTGAATGCACACCACATTGTAATTATCAATTCATCTGCTCATTGATTTCTAGACTAATTACACATATCTCAGATGCTGTGAATAGCCGTGATTAGTGTGAATGTACAGATAACTTGTAGTTTGTCTTCTTTGATTCCCTCAGGTATTTACCCAGGGTTGATACAGCTAACTCATACGGTAGTTTTATTTTTAGTTTTTAAAAGTGATTTTCATACTTACTTCCATGGTAAAGGCACACCGTAGAAGGTTCATTTTCCCACAACAAAACTGTTTTCTTGATATAGCCATGTTGACCTGGGGGTGTGGGGAGAATATCAATTTAACTTTGGTGTTGCTGTTTTTAAGACCAACTCTGCCCAAGGTGAGAATGAATCTCACTGTGGTTTTATTTTACATTTCCATGCTGGCTAAGGACAGAGAACATTTTTTGGAGTATTTATTGGTTATTTGTGCTTTATTGAGAACTATCTGCTCAGTTCATTTGCCTGTGTGTTGATTGCATTATTTCTGTATTTGTGTTTTGATTGATTGTATTTTAAATTTTGAGTTGATTATGTATTGATTTCCTTTGCTGCTGTTTCTTTCGTTCTCTTGTGGGTACTGGGTATTGTTTTCTGGTCTACTGGAGCCCTTTTCAGAAAATCTTTACCTATCCCCGTGTCTTAAACTGTGTGCTTTTTGTTTTCCCCAATAGCTTTGAAGTTTCCAGTGTTATTGTTGATGTCTTTGATACATTTTAACTGATTTTAATTAATATTTTTATTTTGTTTTCAACTCAAAATATCGAATCAGTGATCATATAAGCGACACATGCGACAAAGATCTAACACACACACACACACACACACAAAATATTTTAGAAAATACGTTCATTTTGTGCTATGCTCAAAGGAAATGTAAGTTTGGAACGTACTGGAAAGACTTGATGCTTGCTTAGTGATTTGGAGAATTTGTTCTGTTTCATTTATATGTGTATACACGTTCATTTCTATTTCTAAAATTTTAACTGTAACAGAATATCTTGATCATATCCAGCACAATTCCCTATTCTTAGCACTCAGTGTTAGCATTCTGTCTAAACTCCACCACACATTTACCTGGCAACAGCAGGGTAGGCCTGGCCCACTATAAAAGGGGCTGCTTGCCCCCTCCTCCCTCTCTTGCTCTTGTTTCCCTCTTGCTTCTCTCTTGCTTCTCTCTTGCTTCTCTCTTGCCCTCTTGGGCTCTTCCCTTCCCCCCCTCCCTTCCCCCTCTCTCCACGTGCTCATGATCATGCCTCTACTTCTCTTCTCTTCTCTTCTCTTCTCTTCTCTTCTCTTCTCTTCTCTTCTCTTCTCTTCTCTTCTCTTCTTCTTCTTCTTCTTCTTCTTCTTCTTCTTCTTCTTCTTCTTCTTTCTCTCTCTCTCTCTCTCTCTCTCTCTCTCTCTCTCTCTCTCTCTCTCTCTCTCTGCCTTTGTCTCTATTACCCTCTTAACTCCCCTCTCCATGCCCTGACTAAACTTTATTCTATACTATACCATCCTGTGGCTGGTCCCTCAGGGGGAAGGGATGCCTCAGCATGGGCCCGCCGAGGCACCCCCTTCCCCCACACCTCACCACACCCCCATAGACAGATCTTATATCTCTTTATCGTCATATAAACACATCACTCAGGCTTCCCTAACAAATTTCCCTTCCCACATCATGTCTTTTTTTTTTTTTTTAACTAACTGGGTTCATCTAGTACTGCCAATGGAAATATTAACTGTTCTTTATGGCTTGGCCTTGTGCAAGTCTTGAGCCTGTGGCCATAGCTACAGAGAGCTCACTAATGCAACAGCCATGTCATGTCCAAAAGACAGGATTTCACAGCATTGTTCTTCCCCCTCCAGCTTGCAGTGTTTCCTGAGACTGTGGTAGGCCAGGGTAGGAGAGGGAGTGGAGCCAGGGTGGGGGAGGAGAGGGGCAGGGATTGTTACACTGGTTTTGTTTAGGGCTGATTGCCCCTTATCCTGAGACTGGGGGGCTGGGAGGGATGGAATAAGGGGTGGGGTGGATAGGGGTGGTGTATGGTGGGTTGGGGTGGGTATGGGGTAGGCAGAGTTGGGGTGGGGATGGGGTGGACGGAGTTGGGATGGGAATTGTCTAAAGCAGATGGTAGAAGATATATTTTACTGGAGGGCTCACAGTTTCAGAGGATGAATCCATGACCATCATGTTAGGAAGCATGGCCGCAGGCAGGCAGGCTTGGTGCTCGAGCAGCAGCTGAGAACTCACATCCTGTTCTGCTGAGTATGAGGAAGAGAGTGAACTAACACGGAATGGGGTAGAATTTTGAAATCTCAAAGCGCACCCCAGTAACACACCTCCTCCAACAAAGCCATATCTCTTAGTCCCTCCCAAATAGTTCCACCAAGGTAGGGACCAAGCCCTCAAGCATATGAAGCCTATGAGACCATTCTCAATCAAACCACTACACTAGGGCTGGAGAGATGGCTCAGCAGTTAAGAGCACTGACTGCTCTTGAGGTCCTGAGTTCAATTCCCAGCACCCACACGGTGGCTCACAACCATCTGTAATGAGATCTGATGCTCTCTTCTTGTGTGTCTGAAGTCACCTTCACACCATTGTTGTACCAATTGGCATGCTGTACCTGTAACATACAGAGTTCACCACTTGGTAATACCTCTATTATCTTTTCATCCCTAGGTATCTGCATTCCATCTTATACCTGGACGGGCTTATCACCCATGTAACTTCTTGCCTTTTTCCTATTCTTCAGTTCACAATATTTCTCCCAGCATCCTTTAGAAGGCTAACTTAATGGTCATACATTCTTTTAATGTGTTTCTGTCATGGAAAGTTTTTATTTACCTTTCAATTTAGATAGATAGGTTTCCTGGGCACACTGGTCTGGGTTGGCAGCTGTGATTTTTTTTTTTTTCAGAACTTAAAGTACATCTTTCCAAATCCTTCTGGCTTTCAGAGTTTCCATGGAAACATCAGCTTTAATTCTCATGCTCCTACCTTTGCATGTGACTTGAGCATTCTCCTCTATGACTACCATCAATACAGTGTCTTGGGATTAAATCAAAGCTATATAATAACCCAGGTGGCACATGCCTTTAACCTCAGCACTCCAGAGACTTAGGCAGATCTCTGTGAGTCTGAGGTCAGCCTTGTCTACATAATGAGTTCCAGGCCAGTCAGGGTTATGTAGAAAGGCTTACAAGAAAGGAAGAAAGAAAGAAAGAAGAAAAAGTTGGAGGAAAGCTACATAAATCAGACCTCATACTCATTTTTTTTAAATGCAGTGATTCGGAATGGGGATCATATCTATAGATTATAGTCTTAACTATCACAATTGCCATTTTACACGCATGGTGCCTGGATAGGTATTTGCTCAGACCATGCTAGACCTCACCCCCAAGGGAATCCTTTATCTGCTGATTGCATGTGACCTTGGTTTCTCTTTGGAGCACTAAGTGAATTGTTTTTATAAGGCAATTGGCCGAGTCACAGTTTGCCCCAGGGTGAACACCGTATTTTAAACATCATCAAAGGCTTCATCAAGACTTCCAGGAATTGAAACTATAACAAAGAAAAGCAGTGTCAGCCTCAGCTCTAGGGGAGCAAGGGGCTCCATCCCTCAAGTTGGCTGACATTTTCTTACAAATCTTCCCTTGTACCAAACATGGAACCATGTGCTTTAAAACAAGCAATGGTTTTAAACCAGTAAATAATAAAGATGCAGGTCTACTCTACAAATTAGTGATGGAATCACTTCGCAGCCCAGGTGGTCTCAGAGCACGGACTCTGTGAATAGTAAGGAAAATTTATTCAACACTGGGGGAAAGGAGGTTCCATTGACCCCAAATTTGTCACCAGGCCTCCATTTTAAAAGAAAAAGGGCCTGAGAACTTGACCTGCAGCTAAACCCAAGCTGCACCCAAGTTCAGAAAGAACCACGTAGCTTGTTTCTGGCCCATACCCCAGAGTTACTCCCTAGCTACTTCCTAGCTACTCCTGAGCAACAGCCAATCAGGATCAGTCTGGTAGTTCCAGTTGTACTTTTAGACCATTTGTGGTTGTGCATGGTTTTGCTTCAGAGCACCCACCTGTCAGCTTACAACAGTCATTCAATTAGATGCTTGCCAGGTTAGAAACCCCCTTGCTTGCTTGCTTGCCATTTCTTATTAAACCTTGTTCCACTGAGGGCTCGGGACTTCACCCTCCCATCCCGTTGCATCAGTGATGGTGTGAGCCCAAGCTCAAGCTTGAATAAGGCCTTAGTGCAATTGCATCAAATTGGCTCCTTGGTGATCTTTTGGGGTTCATGAATGCTTCCTGAACAGGTACAACCCTAGAAAGAGGTAATAAAGTCAGAGTTAAGAATAGAATGTGCCCACTCCTCATTATAGTAAGTAAAGGCTGCATAATAAGGAATACAATGAGAGCTTTCATAATTATGCTAAAAAGAGAAATAGACCTGGGACATATTGGTGTTCAAGGGGAAACATTTAGGTCCAAGGATGAAGCCGCAGGTGTGCACTATGATAAGGCAAGGCCAGGTAAAAAACTGTTGCTTTGAACTTATAATGAGCATATAGAATGAAACACTGCTTTGAACTTAATATCAGCATCCTAGTGTAGCTCCCCTTTGATCTAACATCTTATCTCTGAGGTCATTTTCAAAAGAACTTTTTGTCTGAGAAGTTATAAAAAGACCAGAGAAAAGAAATAAAATTGTTGTTTGAGTGGTTTGGCTTGGGAAGCTCTGCCCCATCCATCCATCCATCCATCCATCCATCCATCCATCCATCCTCCATCTACCCATCCAAATGTATATGTCTGTTTGTCTATCTGTATGTGTGTAGGTATACTTGCATACTTACAGGTATGTAAACACACATGAATACTTGTGGAGTTAATTGCAACAGTCAGGCCAGGTCAATGTGTGTGTGAGTGTGTGTGTGTGTGTGTGTATGTGTGTGTATGAATGTATATGTGTCTGTGCATATTTGCCTGTATAGAACATTTTCATTCTTTTCCCTTCTTCCTCTCTGGTTCACAGGATTCTGGCTGCCTGAAACGGAAGGGAGGCTAGCAATAAACCCTTTACTTAGCAACAAGTGTCAATAGATCCAGAGGCCTGCAGCTTCTGGCCTCAGAGTAACTTAAAGTCAAAATAGGCATAAGTTATAGAAAGCAACCCTACTCTCTTGCAAGCCCAAGTCTTGCCCCCACCTACACTCTCCCCCCCCCCCCAGCTGCTTCAGAGAGGACCCAGCCCAAGGCTAAGCTCCTGGCATGAACCCATGAACATTTTAAATTATATTAAGAAAACCAGGTCTGTGACTTTACCAAATACACCCTGCTGAACAAAGGGTGCAACACCCTTGCCTGAACCCCACAAAAAAAAGATATCTAATAGTGCAACAGTGACAGTCCCACTGGTCTGTCATCTGAGTATGTATGTGTGTGTCTGTGAGTGTGTGTGTGTGTGTGTGTGTGTGTGTGCACACGCATGCACATGTATGTGTATGAGAAAGCACATGTGAATGTGTATATGTGTCACATGTATGTACTTGTGTGTATGAGTGCATCTGTATGTGAGAGCACAGGTGTGTGTGTGTGTGTGTGTGTGTTTGTGTTTGTGAATTGTGTGAGTGTGATTGTGAATAGGTGTGCCAGGGCCACACTGGGGTCGGCATCTTCCCCTTTCCATTTTAGGTCAAGGGTGTGAACATTGATCGTGAGTGTAGTTACTGAGTACTCTACTTGTTTTGGTGCAGATTGGAAGGAGAAACAAAACCAGTAAGAATAAACCAACTGTGATTCCTCCATTTATCAGGTAAGTCATCATCCAGGAAGATGAAGAAGTGAAGTCATGCACGGCAGAGGCAAAGGCTGAAGACACTTCCTCAGTAGAAGTGGATCCTGTGGATTGCTGTCGTGTCCAGGTGAGGGCCGGCACAAGATAAGGTGAGAGCCTGTGATTGGGCAGTGGCAAAGGAAGGTAGTATCAGAATTTTAGAGAGGAGGACAGAGAACCGGAGAGAGGGAGAAGAAGGGAAGGAGAAGAAGAGATATGATGGAACCTATAGAAGAAGAAGAGGAGCCAGAACTACACAGTCCTAGGAGCCATAAGTATTGAGGATTTCTTAGACGGGTGATTAAATAATAAGTGGGGTGCATTTGCCCCATCTAGGGGTATAGCTTGTGTTTATATCAATTTGAGTTTTGAGTTCATTGTGTGGGCATTTTGTGGGATTTGTGACTGCTAACCACAGGGGGTAGATGGCTGGGGATGTGAGCAGAATCCAAAGCACAAGAATTGCAAGATGGGCAGTCTCTGCATGGGGTTAGCCATGGAGGCAGTGAGGTTGCTGGGGCCAGAGAGTATCCAGCATTAGTGCAGGATGGTTTATTCATGGCAGGCAAGAATCCAGTAGAAATTTAAGATTCTTAGCCTATGAGTTAGAAATTTGGAGGCTTGGTGAGCAGAGCTGAGTCAAGTCACATGACTCTAGCTTGGAAACCTTGAAACAAAGAAAGAGGGCTCTGAGGTCCCCTGCTGTGAAAAGAGACAAGGTGGTGGCTCTGAGTCAGAGAGCCAGAGAATAGAAGCTGCCTACTTCTTGGGGCAGATATTGATTGAACTGAAAATTTATAAAATTGGGATTATTTGCTTTTAGGATAGATTTACATTCAGATTTTGTCCAAATAACATGGGGAATTTCGTCTTCGGTTCAGAACTAGAATAGGGAAACTGTACTGACTCCTAAGTAGAGAGCAATAATAATTGCCTGCTATGAACAGGTATTAAATAATAGATGTCTGTGACTCCAGGTAGAGAGCATAACAGATAGATGATATAACCGATACTAATAAATAGAAGTATGTGGCTCTAGGTGTAAGACTCTGCTGAGCCTTGACTACCGGGTAACTACCCTGAGTGAACCACAGCAGAGCCAGGGATCGATGCAAAAGCAAGAGGAATTTATTGTTACAGTGCACTGGGGTTGTCCTGCACTCGAAGGAGTGGTGGAGACCTCAGGTGACCCCTTCAGCAAGTTTTTATACAGTTTCCAGGGGTGGAATAGAGCATCAGCAACTAGGCACAATATGATTGGTGGAACAGTGTGCCCTTTAAACTGATTGGTCTTTAGGGAATGAGGTAATAGGGGCTTAATCAGCCTCTCCCTTCCACCCTATGTGCTCTCTGACCTGTCTCTTCCACGAGGGGAGGGGTCTGGTGGAATTTTCCAAAGGCTCTGCACTGACCTTTTCACAGGTAGAGAGCACAACAGATAGATAGATGGTCTACAGGAAGCTCTTGTTCTTTGTTTGTGGAATCCATGGGAATTTTGGGTTAAAATCCTGGTTGGACTAATTGCCTGCTTCTTATTAACAGGTATTAATAGAAGTGTGATTAAATTGTTTTTATAGTTAGAAGGAGAGAATATAGATTTTCAAAATGAAAATGGTTGTTTTATTATTCCTCTGGGAGAGAGGGCAGGAACAGGCTTTCCTGGTTGCTGACTGAAGGATGTGCTATTTTGGGAGAAAGGTTTTGTCTCTGTCTTTTTAGAACAGGTGGTTAGTGTAGACACACCTTCCAGAGTCACATGGATCAGATGTGACAGAGGGAGACACCGCCCCCAGAGGTCTAGATTCCAGAGAAGCAAACAAAAAAAGTTATCTTGATGATACTAAAATTTTGTTTTGAGATTTGCATACTACAGAATATGTGATATCCTTGGCGAGTCTCATTGTCAGACATGCTGAACTGACCTGCTTGAACTCCTGATCTCTTAGACTTTCAGCCAGATCCAGTCAGGACACAGACATCAGAGACTATAACAATTGTTTGGTGTGGCCTTCTTAAGGCCAACCAACTCCTTAATTTTCCCCTAACCACCCCCTCCTTCAAAATATCTCAACGCCCATATTCAGCTATGAAGAGTCACCATCCCAGTTCCCTGGGCTTGGGGAACCTTTATTTTAAAGGTTTTCTTTCTGGGGAAATTTTAAATGATCAGAATTTGTAAAGAGGATATAGCTAGAATTGATTGTGTAGCCACAATCTCACTTGGTAGAAATCTTTAAGTTGAAGTTATAATTTCTTCATTGGTGTAGAATTTGTTTTGATGCAAAATCAGGGTTTTCACTGGTATAAATTTCTTTGATTGTTACGAAATTTTTTAAAGTACAAGGAGCCAGGCATGGTGGCGCATGCCTTTAATCCCAGCACTTGGGAGGCAGAGGCAGGCAGATTTCTGAGTTCAAGGCCAGCCTGGTCTACAAAGTGAGTTCCAGGACAGCCAGGGCTATACAGAGAAACCCCGTCTCGGGAAAAAAAAAAAAAAAAAAGTACAGGGCTTGAACCTTGTCCTTATATAACTGCCTTTACAAACTAATCTGCGATGATTAAGAATGAGTCAAGGGCCAGATAGCAAATTCCTGGCTCTGAGTTAATTGCTAGGTATTTTCCTAGCCACAGCTGAGAGTAGTTAATGGACAGCAGTCCAGGTTACTTTCCATAGATAAATGGCTTTTTCAAAAACATCGGAAATCCACAGAATGTGACACTTAATGTTATTTATTCTTTTGTTGTTGAGACGTATCTGCTCCTAGCAGCTCCCCTTTTGTGGATTCAAAGAAGAAACTGAGCATTTCTACCTCCAGGTGGAGTAGTACATTGTGGCTACTTAGCCACTGGGCAGAATTTGCCTATTCATTTACAGACAAAATAGTGTCCAGAGAAAGGACACACTATGTGGAATAGTCAACTGATAATCTCTGCCAAGTCAGGGTAATCAGTCCTTCAAAATTCTGCGTTACAAAGGTCTATCAGATAATCCTGGACTAGAAGGCTGAAGGCTATAGCTCCAACTTCCTGACATACGGGATCTGTATAGGTAAGCAACTCTCTCTACAATTTGTCTCGGTTCTGGAATCTGTGTTAGGCTTCCTATATTTCCAGATAATGTTGGTCATTCTTGGATTTATGAGGGGGTTGAAAGGCTACTTATAGTCTCATACTCAACCCAGGCTATTTAGCATTGAGAGAACATATTTGAGAAGATAGTTTTCAGATAGTATGCAAGCGAAACCAGGACATAACATGGATTTATAAGCATTTTTAAGTTTGGATAGATAACAGAATGTTCTATTTATTTGACAAAGATGATGGACTGGATGTTAGGTGTATTTTATACTTTATAATTTATAAAACAGTAATAGTTATTATGTTCAATTTATATATTTGAGAGGAAAGACCTTTTAACTGGACAGAAAAGGGGAAATGTGGATTGCTGTCTGTATGCAGATGAGGGCAGGCACAAAATAAGGTGAGAACCTGTGATTGAGCAATGGGGAAGGAAGGCAGGCTGATAATTTTAGAGATGAGGACAGAGAGGACAGAGGAACAGAGAAGAAGGGAAGGAGAGGAGGAGATAAGATGGAACCTATAGGAGAGGAAGAGGAGCCAGAACCACACAGTCCTGGGAGCCATAAGTATTGAGGATTTCTTAGATATGTGATTAAATAATAAGTGGGGTGCATTTGCCCCATCTAGGTGTGTAGCTTGTGTTTATATTATGTGAGTTTTGAGTTCGTTGTGCAGGTGTTTTGTGGGTTGAGAATTTACTCATATAAATCTGACTGATAAATCACAAGCCTCTAGAGTTTTGATTTTACTGGGTTACAATCCACAACAAGAGAATCACAAGATGGGCGGTGGCTGCATGGGGCTAGCCGTGAAGATGGCAAGACAGTCGGGTCCAGAGAGTAGCTGGCATTAGCGTGGTATGGTGCATTTTTAATATTTCCTGCTACACTCTAGAACTACTAATATTCATGATCTTATGATGTAGGGAATCTATATCCAAGGCCCAATTAGAATTAGCCCCTTTAAATGAGACTGAATTTTAGACCAATGCTGTTCAGACGTACTAGATTCCAAGGGGGCTACACAGACCCAACAGAACAGTGAATGGCATTGCACTGAGAGCCTGCTATTAACATTTTGAATTTGATTCCTCACAAATAGGACTGCTTCCTCTGGAGCATTAAGCCTATCCTGAAGCCCCCTATCAATATTTTCCTGGATCATGAGTGCTACTGACACATTCTTAGATAACTGGTCTACCTGATGTGTTGTGTGAAATTCTTTAAGAATGTAGTGGATAAAACCGGGCGTGGTGGCACACGCCTTTAATCCCAGCACTCGGGAGGCAGAGGCAGGCGGATTTCTGAGTTCGAGGCCAGCCTGGTCTACAAAGTGAGTTCCAGGACAGCCAGGGCTATACAGAGAAACCCTGTCTTGAAACCTCCCCCCCCAAAAAAGGAATGTTATAGATAAGGCAAAACTAGAAAGCATACCTATTGAATCTGTGATCCCCAATATCAAGGCTGCAATGTACGTGCCTGCATTTCCCTGCCATATGTGTTGTTGGTAGGGAAAATTAACATGACTATGTATGAGTTTAGATTCAATGTAACTTTCTGTGATTGTAACTTGACTGTGTATCTGACATTGCACAAGGGATTTCTGTTGTGGTACTTCAACAACCTTCATTTGTTATGCTTCCCAGTTAATGTTTCAGATCCTTGGTATGCAAATAGAGATGTGTTAATTCAATTGCATCAAGAATTTTTTAATCTAAAGATGCTAAACCCCCACAATTTGATGCTGCAAAGGTTGCTTCTGAATGGTTAGAACAACTAAGAAAGAGCATGCTTTCCTGGTTTTGTTTATTCATTTGGACTTCTCAGTACTTGTCTAGGGTACTCTAACGGTTACAGGATTATGCCAGTCACATAGTTATGTGATTAAGTGTGCTCACCCTTCCTTTTTGATCATCTGTGCAGATCTCCATCATAGACAGCTGGAAACAGTAACCTAATAGGTTTCACCTCCCATTGCAGAGGCTGGTAGTCAAAAACAGGAAAGATTCTCTCAGAGGCGGATCAACCTAAGACAGGGCATAAATTCCAGGATCTGTGTTCTGTTCTGATGACAGGTGAGATTCACAGTCCTTGAGGGATGCCTAAGACAGGCACAGTCTTTCTGCACCAATAGCTGAGGCAGCTTTGGATTGTATAAAACAAAAAAGGGAAAGGTGTTGGGAACAATTTTTGTCGCTTTTGTGAAAGCCCGCCTGTCAGGCAGAGTCAAGGCAGGCCAGAGTCTGCTGGCAGATTTCCTGGCCTGCTGACACATGGAACAATAAGAGGAGCTACACTTGAAGCTCAAGGTAAGGGGCTGAACATTCTGTTAATCTTGGTGGTCTCTGCATGGGAACAGATATCCAATGTATGTCAGCCTTTGTCTCTGTTAGCTTGTGACATTGTTTCTGACAATACTGTAAAGTATATAAAGGCTATAAGAAATAGATTCAGGGCTGTCATGGTATAGATCTGCAGCCCTACCGATTTCTAGCTTTTGACTCTGAGTCTTCTTTCCATCTTTTCTGTACTCATCTTCATTCCCACCTCCACCCCACCCCCAGAGGACTGTTTCACTTTGCACTAGCAGGCCCGGTGCATATGCAAGAGACATCTGCTTCGGTACCTGAAAGACCTTTGATAACTTTTCCATGTATTGTTATCTCCTTAAAATGCCTATTTTTCTTTACCTCATCTACCAAATACACTAAATAACTTGAACCAAAACTTTTTTATTTCCAGAGTTTGTATTGATTAAACCCTAACACATAATGGCAACAGCAACATTTGAGCGACCCTCTGTCCTGCGTGAAACTGTACTGTTTTTGTGGGTGGCTGAAACATGATTTTTATCTCTCCTGTGTAGTCAGAATCAGTAAACACCTGGAATTACATGTATCCCTTGTAGGAAGGTAAAGCTTCTACCTAAAATTAGACTGCTAGCAGAATACTGACTTCCAGGCAGCTAGGATGAGGTTCTTAAAGCCCACACCCACAGTGACACACCTACTCCAACAGGGCCACACAGTCTAACAGTGACACTCCCCGGGCTGAGCATAATCAAACCATCACACCCTCATTATTTAAGGTGTCTATGGCTGGGCTCTCTGAAAGACTCCCTGCTGAGGACAGTCCCCTTTAACAGGGAGTAGTGTTCCATTTTTGTGAAATTTAGATCTACATTCTTTCTGGCAATGGTAATCTTAATGGCAGTGTGGCACAATGTAGTTGGAGAGGCACCCCCTGCTTGGCCCATACCACTCTGCACCAATACTTCTCTGCTTTGGCCATCAGGGAACTGGCAGTTTATGTGCCCAGGCTGTCCGCAGTTGAAACAAAGGCCACAGCTTGGCTCTTTGCTTTTAGGTCTCCCTCTCTGAGATCCCCTGGAGAGCTGCTACCCTCACAAGCCCCTGCACCAAATAAGAACATAAAGTCAGCATAGAGGCTGACAAAATGCATATTTCCAGAACTCCTTGCAGGCCTAAGCAGGTCTCGGCAGGCTTTTTTAGCCTTTCATAAGCTAATTGCCTCAACAAGACACCTGCTGCCCCTTCATTGAGATTTATTTTTGTGACTGTGTCTGTTAGATCGTCACAAAATCAACATAAGGCTCTTCTGCACCCTGGCTGATGTCCACCAAAACCAAGGTTTATTGTAACTTTTTTTAGAGGTTTATTTATTTATTTTATGTATATGAGTACATTGAAGCTGTACAGATGGTTGTGAGCCATTATGTGATTGCTGGGAATTGAACTCAGGACCTTTATTTTAAAAGATTTATTTATTTATCTTACTTTTTTTGGTATGAGTACACAGTAGCAGTCTTCAGACACACCAGAAGAAGGCATCAGATCTCATTACAGATGATTGTGAGCCACCATGTGGTTTCTGGGAATTGAACTCGGGACCTCTGGAAGAGCCGTCAGTGCTCTTAACCACTGAGCCATCTCTCCAGCCCCAAAGCCTAGGTTTATGATGCAGAAGAGGGTAACTTCCTCCAGGCAGTCATAGCAAGATTCAAGATAGCAACCAAATTTTCTTTGATATTCTCACCTGTGCCCTAGGGTCCCAGAATGCCCCCGTCCCAGTCAATAACTGATATGTAGCCTCCCTATTTTTCTCTCTTTTGAAGAGTAATTCTTTTCTGACCTCCTCCTCATACTCTGTTTTTCACAACAAAATTGTCCTCCTGAGACACAAGCCCTTGCTACCTGTTGCCAGTTCAATTCCCAGCAGCCACATGGTGGCTCACAGCCATCAATACTGGCATCTGCTGCCCTCTGCTGGCATGCAGGTGTGGCTCACAACCAACAATACTGGCATCTGCTGCCCTCTGCTGGCATGCAGGTGTACATGCAGATAGAACATACATGTACATAGATAAATAATCTTTACGGTATGTAAACACAAGTTACTCTAGGCTATTATCATACTAAGATTTCGAATTTCAGTTTTCACATTGATCGATGTTCTGACGAGCTGGTAAAGCACTGGCTACTCTTATCAGTCACAAGCTCAAGATTTTAACTTTCCCCTGATTGTCTTCTCAAGATACACTCAACAACGCTTCTCATCATGCTAGAAACATCTCTGTGCAATCTGTGTATTTAACCCTCTGGACAAGGAGGAGGAGGAGGAGGGGACGGGGGGAGGAGGAGGGGAGGGGGGAGGAGGAAGAGAAAGAGGAGGAGGAGGGGAGGGGGGAGGAGGAGGAGGAGAGTCACACTTTTTAACCCAAAGCCATAGCTTTTACATTGACTCAAAGGCATGATTATTCTCCAACTGTTTTACAGACACCTGTTAGCTGGTTTCCCTACATTGTGGCTTTCAGTGCAGATTACAAACAACAGTAATATAAGCTTCAGAGAGTCGAGAAAATCCTAAGACTTAGCTCCCCCTTTCACAAGTCAAATGGATTCAGATAAGTACTCCTGTCCATCAATGGCTAAGCTTTCCTGCCTATTGCCTACTCCTGAGGTGGAAGGTCGAAATATACAAGTTTCCTTTAAGTTCTTTAACCTTAACTTGGGTCCTTAGTCATTATCTGTCTTGGCAGAGTTCCACCTGCCTGGTACACACCATCCAGAGACCAGCTGTGCACTACAAACCGCTCCGAAGATGATCTATACCACACAGACCCCAGGTAGTCCACCAACACCGGAAAGCCCAGGACTTGGGATCCAGTTGATGTGATTGCTGCTTATCTCTTCAGCTGGGTCATCACACCAGGCGTTTCTGATGGATGGCCCATTGCCTGAATCCCCTCCAAGGCTGTGACTATTATTCCAGGCTTCCTGGGGACTAACAAAGGCATCCAAACTTCAGCAGGGAGTGGTTACACAGGATAGGATGCCAGCCCTTCTCCTCAACCAACATCTAAAATATTAGGTCCAAGGAAAACTCCCTGGCAAAGGGGACAAAAGGGTTTCCTATAGTGCCTGTTAGCATACCAAGATGATATGGTCTTAAAAAATATATGTTCTTACAATGCTAACCTGCCATTTGTTTTTGTTTGTTTGTTTGTTTTTCTTTTTCCTTTTTGTTTTCTTTTGTTTTCTTTTTTTGAGTTATATGGGTCAATCAAAGAAAGAGGCACTGCAGGATGTATTACAACCTTTGGTGAACGAAATGCCTAGGAGTTGTCTTAAGGAACCATTACCTAGGGCTGGAGAGATGGCTCAATGGTTAAGAGCACCAACTACTCTTCCAGAGGTCCTGAGTTCAAATCCCAGCAACCGCATAGTGGCTCACAACCATCTGTAATGGAATCCGATGCCCTCTTCTGGGGTATCTAAGGGTAGTGACAGTGTATTCATGTAAGATAAATAAATCTTAATTTTTAAAAAAGGAACCATTACCTAAGCAAATTCAGTCATATAAGAATTCAAAGTTTGCCAGGATTATCTTTCAACTAAGTCATGCTAAGGCTCTGTAACTCCCAAGGAACAGCAACCCAACGAATCTCAGCTAACAATCATTGATTATTTACAAGTGACTACTACAAGACTAAGTGACCATCGCTCCACAGTAAATGCCAGGTACAATGGCTCTTCTTTAATTCTGCTGCACTAACCAAACAGATACAGCTTGTAAATTGGCCATGCATCTTTTGATGCATTACAAATTTTGCCTCACCCCCTCCCATCAAGGATTTGACAGGGACACGTAAGACAAGGGGGCAATAATCAACCAGCCTTCCTCCATCTTGGGCTTAAAAGCCATCTTATATTAAAGACAGATGTACTGGCTAGTTTTGTGTCAACTTGACACAGCTGGAGTTATCACAGAGAAAGGAGCTTCCGTTGAGGAAATGCCTCCATGAGATCCAACTGTAAGGCATTTTCTCAATTAGTGATCAAGGGGGAAAGGCCCCTTGTGGGTGGGACCATCCCTGGGCTGGTAGTCCTGGGTTCTATAAGAGAGTAGGCTGAGCAAGCCAGGGGAAGCAAGCCAGTAAGAACATCCCTCCATGGCCTCTGCATCAGCTCCTGCTCCCTGACCTGCTTGAGTTCCAGTCCTGACATCCTTTGGTAATGAACAGCAGTATGGAAGTGTAAGCTGAATAAACCCTTTCCTCCCCAATTGCTTCTTGGTCATGATGTTTGTGCAGGAATAGAAACCCTAAGACAAATTGGTACCAGCATAGTGGGGTATTCCTGTGACAACCTGACCATGTTTTGGGGAGGACTGTGGAAGGACTTTGGAACTTTGGGCTAGAAGATCCATTTGATGTTAAGAGCTCTGTCAGATGTTGTGTAGGAGCTTGGAAGATAATGTTGAGAACAGTGCAGAAGATGGAGGCCTGGTTTGTGAAATTTCAGAGGGAAAATTAAAGACTCTTTTCAGGGCCATTACTATTTTGGAGTTTGATTATTCTGTGGTTCTGGTTAGCTGGGGCTGAAGCATCAGCTGTGATTAACAAGATACCAGAACTACTAAAGCAAAACCTTTGCATTACTAGGACTATTGATGCTGATTAGCTGGAGCTAAGAAATTAGTGGTGATTAAGAAGAGACCAACATCGTTGAGGTGACATCTTCTGGGAAGTGTTTTCTGAGAGCACAGAGGCTGTGTTCCAGAAATAGCCAAGGTTGTACTCCTGCTGCAGTGGGACTTGGTAATGTGTAAGGGTCACCCAGGTGGTACTGGTTTTGAAGGCATGAAGAGGTCTGCAGAGCAGCTGAGGTTTGGCACTGTGAGAGGCCATGGAAGGCCATTGAAGGTGCAGCCTCAGTTGCAATTGATGGCCCAGGGCTGAAGGGGTCATGCAAAGGAGTTGAGGCTTGGCACCATGAAGAGAGCCTATGAGAGGCTATTGTTGAAGCCAAGTTACATTGGAAGACAGCAGCATTTTGGAGATGCCAGTACCATGAGATGACCACCAAGAATAGCAGCAGCAGTGGAGTACAGGCGGCTGGAGCCTAGAAGACAATGTGTGTGCTACAAAGGGCATGGCTGGAGAAGTGACCCAAACCCTTGGAGGAGCCCAGAAGATCGTGAGTTGGATCCCAGACATTGGATGGTTGGAGATTGATTTTTGCTTTTGATTGTGACTGTGCCCTGATATTTTTCCCCCTTGAAGGAAATTTTTTAGTGAAACCTTCAGTTAAGAGACTTTGAATTTTAAAAGATACTGGATATTTTAAAAGGATTGAACTTTTAATATGTAAAGACTGTGGGACTTTTAAAGTTGTTTAGATCTTGGGGATGAATAAGAACTAAGGGTTGAGGCTTTTTGTGTGATGTATTTTAAGGGTGATGTATTTGTGTGTCAAGCTGACAAGGGGTCAATTGTACTGGCTATTTTTATGTCAACTTGACACAGCTGGAGTTATCACAGAGAAAGGACCTTCAGTTGAGGAAATGCCTCCATGAGATCCAACTGTAAGGCATTTTCTCAATTAGTGACTGTAAGGCATTTTCTCAATTAGTGATCAAGGGGGAAAGGCCCCTTGTGGGTGGGACCATCTCTGGGCTGGTAGTCTTGGGTTCTATAAGAGAGCAGGCTGAGCAAGCCAGGGGAAGCAAGCCAGTAAGAAACATCCCTCCATGGCTTCTGCATCAGCTCCTGCTTTCTGACCTGCTTGAGTTCCAGTCCTGACTTCCTTTGGTGATGAACAGCAGTGTGGAAGTGTAAGCCGAATAAACCCTTTCCTCCCCAAGTGCTTCTTGGTCATGACATTTGTGCAGGAATAGAAACCCTGACTAAGACAACAAACTAGGCTCATCCCTGTTTATGATTAAACCTCTGTTTCTCAAGGATTGAGATTACGCCCCATCTGTAACTTTAACTACAAATGTGTACGAGGAACAGAAAGGCCTTGCTGCCAGGGCAGTGGTCACTTCCACATGCGCATCGATAAACAGCAAGCGGAGCAGCGAAGCCACAGAAGTAACTTCCCACATGAGGGCCAAACTGAAGCCTGCCTGAGAGCCTGGAGATGGGTGACACGGATTATGACAGTTGTTATGACTGGCTTGTTACCACCACCTTGCGATGAGGTCTTCGTTTCAGGAGGTCATTCTAACTAACTTATTATGCTTATATTCTGCTTCTGTGACCCCGTCTAATTTTTTTTTCTTAATGTATGAATGTTGTCTGCATACACACCTGCATGCCAGAAGAGGCATCAGATCCCATTACGGATAGTTGTGAGCCACCATGTGGTTGCTGGGAATTGAACTCGGGACCTCTGGAAGAGCAGCCAGTGCTCTTAACTGTTGAGCCATCTCTCCAGCCTCAAAACCCATCTATTTTACCCACCAAATCCTGCATTTGGAAGCCCCCTGCCCCTGAGCCTTGTTTCCTCATATCCAATGCAGCTTCTACCTTAGGGTGAAATAACTTGTGTACATGAATAACAAAGCTCGTTCTAATTAATTGCTAATTAATTTAATTGTTTGGCCGCGATGATTTGCATCAGCAGTCTTTCTCCTTGAATCTCTGAGTTTAACACAAGAGCAAAAGGTTACAGGACACTGGCATCAGATGAGGTGGAGGGTGCTCTCCTGAGCTACAGAAGGAATTGCCGGGTGGTTAAGATGGACTCAAGTCCAGTGCCGTTGGTCCTGGGGCATCAAGGGGATGAAGAAAGGACAGAAACCTATACAGACAAGCTGGAACCTGATGGAGTATACCTCCTCCTTAACAACCTGAAGCACAATAAATTCATCACTTACAGCGCAGGGGAGGAGTTAGCTAGTCTCCATAGGCAGCCTGTAGGCTGGCAGGCTAGCAGACTCGGGCTGTAAACATTCCAGAGGAGGGAACTTCAGTTGCTGGGCTTGTACCTAACAGCCACCATCAGCACTGGAACCTGAGAGAGTTTTGCCATCCTCTGAGCTGGCCTGGGGAGAGGGGCTTTGCCAGTTTCCCATGAGTCTGAGGCTCTGGTTCATGGCATGGCCACACGAATATTAAACAATACGTATTCACTCCGGGCCTCGTCAGATCCTCACAAAAAGTACTAGCATTGTCCACGATTGGCAACGGTTCTGGCATTCCAGAAACACAAAGTACCCCATGGCTTGCAGGGTGGTGGTGCCATCTTTGATCTTCCCAAACACCACCTGTTTGCCATGTCCTGGCAGCTTGAATGAAAACCTGGGAAGCATTTGCCATGGACAAGATCCCAGGACTGTGTGCTTCAGGGGGAGCTCTCCTCCTCAGATGTCTCCCTGTAGGTGGATGTGCCTCCAACACCAATACCATGACTGTGTTGCATAGTGCTCTGTGAACCTGTCCCAGGCTCAAATCACTGGAGAGGAGGGAGCCTCCATAGACTGGACTGTAGGCAAGCCTGGAGAGCATTTTCTTAATTAGCAATTAATGTAGTAGGGCCCCACCCATGGTGGATGGAGCCACACATGCCCAACAGGCAGCCCTGAGTTCTGAAAGGAAGCAGACTGAGCAGGACAGTGCTGGCACATGACCTTAATCCCAAAACTCTGGAGGCAGAGGCAGGCAGATCTCTATGAGTTTGAGGCTAACCTGGTCTACAGAGCGAGTTCCAGGACAGCCAAGGCTACACAAAGAAACCCTATCTTAAAAAGAGGAGGAGGAGGGAGAGGAGGAGGAGGGAAAGGAGGAAGAGGAGGAGGAGGAGGGAAGGAAGAATGGAGAAGGAGGAGAAAGGAAGGAAAGAAGAAGAAGAAGGAGGAGGAGGAGGAGGAGGAGGAAATAGCAAGCAAGGAAAACAGCAAGCTGAGTAAGCCATGAGGAGCAAGCCAGTAAGCAGCACCCCCTCCATGTCCTCTGCATCAGTTCCTGCCTCCAGATTCCTGCCCTGCATGAGTTCCTGCCCTCACTGCTTTGAGTGATGAACTGTTTCATGGAACTGTGAGTGAAATAAGCCCTTTTCTCCCCAAGTTGCTTTTGGTCACGGTGTCTCATCACAGCAAGAGTGACCCTGATTGGGATGTCAACCCAGCACATGAATTCTGGAATAATTCTGTGACCTGAGAAACCCTCTAACAAGGGCTCAGCATCTACCACCATGTCAAAGAAATGATGGGGTCAACCCAAGTGGCAGCAGGTTCCACACCTCCCCTAAGCATTTTTTAAAATCTAACTCTTTAGACGTATGTGTATATGTATATCTGTGTACCATGTACATGCCTGGTGCCCACATAGGACACTTCTGCAGAGGGCACTGGAGACCGCTGCGAATTGGGTGCAGAATCAAACCCAGGTCCCGTGCGAACATCCAGAGCTGTTCTGGCTGACACACCTTTCCCTCCCCACAACCCCCAAACATTTCTATAGTAGGGACTTACAGCTGTCGCTACACCCAGCACTGTGATCATTACAAGAGAGCAAAATTGTGGTACTGAGAGATTGGGACTCTTGCCCAGAGACACAGCGAAAATAGCAGAGATGGCACCAGGCCCATGGGGCATAGGGCTTCACTCATGAATATGCCTGTACCCATCGGGGCACTCATCTATTTAAGGTGCAGGGGAAGGGCCATCTATGGACATCCAGTTCCACAGATATGCAGCAGTGGTCTCAGAAGAGAACCTCAGTATGCCAGGCTGTTGGTTAAGACTTGATTCTTACCCTATGATTAAGAAATATAGCAGGTCTTGGATTGGAGAGCTAGCTCAGCGGTTCAGAGCACTGGCTGCCCTTCCAGAGGTCCTGAGTTCAATTCCCAGCAACTTCATGGTGAATCACAACCATCTGTAATGGGATCTGATGCCCTCTCCTGGCATGGAGATAGAGCACTCAGATACATACAGCAGGTCTCTAGGTATGGTGGAATGTATCTGTGATTCCTGAATTCATAGTGGTTTCAGTACGCCACCTTGTAGAAGGAAGGGACAGGGAGGCTGGGATGGGGGGAGGGGATTTATAGCTTCAGTGAGAACAGAGACAAGTTAAGATGGTCATCAACTTAATTAAAAACTCTCCAGGGAGTAGGGTGTTTCTCCAAATACACCAGATACAGAATTATCACATAACCCAGCTGTACTGCGCCTGGGAATATTCAGCATACCACAGGGATACTTACACCTTCATGGTCACTGAGGCCTTAGAACAGCCAAGCCAGGAACCAGTCTAGACACCCACTTAAAGGCAAATGGAGAAAGAAAATGAGGTGTGTGTACACAGTGGAGTTTTATTTAGCCACACACACACACACAAAAAAAAAATGAAATGATGCCATTGGCAGGAAAATAAGTAGAACTGGAGAAAGAACCTTGTGCTAAGTGAAATAACTGTGTACAAGGGCAGATGCTGCCCGTTGTCTTTACTTGAACACCAGACTGATGTATGTGTGACATGAAGCAGAAGGAGGACTGTCGACATGGAGAAGAACGGAACTAAAGGGAGTGGTGACAGGAGAGTTTTGAAGGTGACAATGCGCAGAGCAGTGCACAGGTGTGAAAACATGTCGATGGAACATGCTGTTTTGGATGACGACAAAAAGGGAGATTTCATCAAACCACAAGAACCCATCATGACCCGGAAATTATGCATGCATGTGAGAGTGTCCGACCGTCGTGGTAAGTCTGTGTGTCTGTCCCACAGCTTCCCCTCCACTGTTCAGTAGATAGGGACCCAGCCAGCCAAGGTTTCCACAAGACACCTGGCATCAGACAGCTTTGTCTTCCCACACGCTCTGCTCTCCAATTATTCTGTCTCCACTAATCTGTGCCTTTCTCTGAGATAATTATCGTTACGTAAAAGGCTTTAGCATCGCTCAGCTTTTGCAACTGTTTTTCAGAGACAGGTTTTTCTAGGCAAGAGAGCACAGACTTGAGAGCTCAGCACGTGGGAGACTAAGACAGGAGGATGACGATCCAGAGCATACCAGGGGGCAAAGTACGGGATGAAGAAAGAAAGAAAATACTGCTTTACTGACTCGCCCAGGCTGGTCTTGAACTCTTGATCTGAAGTCACTCCCCTGCCTCCTCCTCCTCCCTTGACAATCTACAGGGCATGCACTGCTATGTCCCGTTGTGTTTGAAACTGTTTGTAAAAGATACTATTAGAGTTTATTCTCTGCTTTCAAAAGAGTTATTAAAGCTCATAGCAAGGTTGTCAGAGAACCTTAACCAAATAGTTAGAATTAAAAGAAGTTTTTTTTTTTTTTTTAAAAATAATAACATTGATCCAAAAAAGGTATCAAAAGGTAAGTTGGAAGGAGCCGATGGTGTATTTCAGCAGCTAATCAAGTCTGCACTGCACTCTGGTTCCAGCACCCAACCCCAAAAGTCAATATTTAAATGGGAATCGTGTAAACTGTACTGCCTGCACTAGAAAAGAGGAAACATCTTAAACCAGCAGCCTTGGCTTCCACTTCAAGAGGAAAATGAGCATATTAAGCCTCAAATGGACAAAAACAGGAAATAAAAATCAGAAAATAAATAAAAATAATCAGAAAATGCTACCAGAAATGGAGAAAATGGAGAAAAGAGGATCAAGAGGAGTAAATGTCGGTTGCTTGGGAAGTTTTCTTTTAAAGATGTTAAATCTCTGCCGGACTGGTTAGGGGGAGAGAAGGATGAAAAGCCAGACCGTGGCCTGTGCCTGTGGACCCAGTACCCTGCCTAGAGGCTGAGACTGGAGGATTGTTAGAACCAGGAGTTCAAGACCAACCTGGGCAACACAGCGAGACCCTATCTCCCAAACAAAACACCGGGGTTGTGTGAGAATTTGAAAAGTCAGAAACAGTGTTCGGTAAGAGCCTAAGATCCCAGCAGGACGTGGACGGGAGTTCAAGGTCATCCTTATTGAACTTAAGTCAGGGCTGGCCAGCAAAACAGTGCAGGGAGGGAGGGAGGGAGGGTGGGAGGGAGGGAGGGAAGGAAGGAGGAAGGAAGGGAGGGGAAACAATAGTTCTATGTTCCTTTAAAAATATATATTTTATTTCATGTCTCTGTGTGCTTGTGTGTGTGTGCATGTGTGCGTGTGTGTTGTGTGCATGTGTGTGTGTGTACATGTGTGTGTCTGTGTGTGCTTGTGTGCATGTGTGTGTGCATGTGTGTGCGTGTGCATATGTGTGTGTGTGTGTGTGTGTGTGTGTAGGTTCCAGACCACTTGCAAGAGTCATTTCTTTCCTTCTACCTTGTTTTTTTTTAATTTTTAATATTTTTATTACATATTTTCCTCAATTACATTTCCAATGCTATCCCAAAAGTCCCCCATAGCGCCCCCCACTTCCCTACCCACCCATTCCCATTCTTTTGGCCCTGGCATTCCCCTATATTGGGGCATATAAAGTTTGCAAGTCCAATGGGCCTCTCTTTCCATTGATGGCCAACTAGGCCATCTTTCGATACATATGCAGCTAGAGACAAGAGCTCCGGGGTTCAGCGATCAAACTCAATTCATCAGGCTTGGTGACAAGTGGCTTCCCCCTTTGTTTAATAATCACAGAGAACCACGCCCTCACCAACAACTTCCTACGGGAGCGGTGTCCTGGTGTCCTATGAAATCCTTGCTGCTGGATGTCCACAACACAGCAACCTCACCAGCCTCAGAGTATGGACTTAACACAGGTCTCCATTTTCCCCCAGGCATTGACATAAAAACCACAGCTCTCACCCTTTTTGTCTGGTTGGTTTGGGGTTTTGCTTGTTTGTTTGTTTTTTTCAAGGCAAGGTTTCTCTGTGTAACCCTGGCTGTCCTGGAACTCAGTTTGTAGACTAAGCCAACCTTAAACTCAGAGATCTGCCTGCCCGTGCCTTCCAATTGCTGGAATTAAAGGCATACACCACCACCACCTGCTCTCAGCTCTCATCATAAAGAAATTTATCCTGGGGGCATTGTGAGTGACCACGGCCTGGGAACACAGAATTAGGACCCCCAATTTATGTTCCAGCTCAGAAGCACTTTCCTGAGGGTTTTATCGTTTCCTAGACGACATTATCAATCAAGGCTACTTTGAAGTCCATGGGTGACACAGCAGAGAGGCAGGGACAGTGAGATGGAGCTGTTCTGTAGGCCCAAGATGCTACCGCAGGACATTCTTAGCTCTCAGATTGCTGGAAGCTAGTGTCCCACCGGGTCAGTAGCGTCTAAGAGGTTTTTATTTATTATCACGAGATGTTGGCTCAGATTTGGCAAGGAGAGGTTGTTCCAGAAGCTAAACCTAGTCCAAGATACTTAACCTCTGACCCTGCAGAATCCCAGTCTCTCCACAGCAACCTGTCCTTCAGTCCCTTCAGGGACAGAACTCCTTCCAGGAGTCTTGTAGACAGCCAGACACAACTTCTTCTCAGGAATTCTCATTCACAAGGATCTGCTAGGCAAGTGCTCCATCACTGAACTACACTCTGAACTCCCCACTGGCTGTGGGATCCTAACTTCTGTGGGGTCCTAACCACATGTGCATAAGACAGATGGTCAAAGCCAGGTGTGGTGGCACACGCCTTTAATCCCAGCACTCGGGAGGCAGAGGCAGGTGGATTTCTGAGTTCGAGGCCCGCCTGGTCTACAGAGTGAGTTCCAGGACAGCCAGAGCTATACAGAGAAACCCTGTCTCGAAAAACCAAAAAAAAAAAAAAAAAAAGACAGATGGTCAAACTGTGTGTGGGGGTTGGGAGGAAGGGGGCAGGGTGCCCGTGTGTGCAGAGGTCAGAGGTTGACAAATGTCTTCCGCTATTCATCTCTTCCTGATTCTTTGAGGCAGGGTCTCTAGCTTGAACCGGACCTTGCAGACTTGGCTAATCAGCTCGCCTCCGGAATCCTGCATCTAGGGTTACACAGCAGCCACACTGCCCCACAGTTGTGTGGACCGGGGATTTGAACTCTAGTCCTCATGACCTTCACCCACGGAGCCAGCTCCACAGCCTTGGCCCAGCTCACGTTCTCCTTTTCATTCAGTCCAGCATCCCAGTCCCTGGAACGGTACTGAGCTTAGGGTGGACCTCCTACCCCAGTCAGCCTAACTGAGAAACTCCCTCATAGACATGCTGAGAGAGAGGTCTGTCTCCTAGATCCTCTCAAGTTAACATCACAGGCATGCTAGGCCCCCACAGGGCTCATCTTCCTGACCTCCGGGATCATTTGAAACAGAAGGTGGAGTCCGTAATAAGAGGCTAAGGCAGTTTGACCGGATCAGCTTAGGAAACGCTGAATCACTGTGAGGACTTAATTGGCCTTAAACCTCAGAATCCCTAGCCAAGTAGGATCAACACAGACTCGATTCCACCCAAGAAGGGAGGAGGTCTGATTGCGTGCCCACACTTAGACACGCCTGGAATTTTGTTCGTAGGTTCAGCATCTCCTTGGGAGATGACTCACATAGACTGAGACCAATGCAGATCTATCTGCATATCCAGTACACTTGGAATAAACCAAAGCACTGAGGGCTCCCGTACTACTCAAAACAGTCCGATAAACATGAGCCTTCTCTCCCACGTGGGGGCGCACCGAGACCTCCAGCCGCGAGGGCTCGCCCACACCTGTTCAGTCTACTCCTAGGCACTGTTCCCTGAAGTCCCTGAGCAAACAGCGGGGTGTGTTAAGTAATCTCAGAGCGAGTTCCACAGAAGCAAACATTTGCATTTTGCAGAGAACGACGGCTTCTCGCCCAAGAAAATTACGGAGCATTTGTTTTCCTCCTTTTGAGGTTTCCCCAAAATAGTTGTTTCAATCCGACTGCCACGAGTCCTGCTGCCCACTTCCTTTGGGAGCTGCGCTTGTCGCTGACCACTGCTTAGCTCTGAACCAGGATCTCTACACTGGCGGGCGGACGGGCGGGCGGGAGGAGGCGGACCCTTTGGGAACAGACGGCTCCTCCTCAGAGGGGAGGGACAGGCTTCTCAAGGCCTTGCTCTCTAGCAGTCGCAGCGCCGGGTCCCAGAACCTATTCCTACGCCACGGTTTTGACCACGCGTGACGCGCTGCCCAGCCGGCCCGGCCATCAGGTGGTCCGTGTGTCCCTCTGACATGTCGTCCTGCAGCCGCGTGGCCCTGGTAACCGGGGCTAACAAAGGCATCGGCTTTGCGATCACGCGTGACCTGTGTCGGAAATTCTCCGGGGACGTGGTGCTCACGGCGCGGGACGAGGCGCGGGGCCGCGCGGCGGTGCAGCAGCTGCAGGCGGAGGGCCTGAGCCCACGCTTCCACCAGCTGGACATCGACGACCCGCAGAGCATCCGTGCGCTGCGCGACTTTCTGCGCAAGGAGTACGGGGGACTTAACGTGCTGGTCAACAACGCGGGCATCGCCTTTAGAAGTAGGTGTGGGGCTCCAGGAGGAGGTGTCCCGGGGTTCTCCGAGGGTGCTGGGCAGTGAGCCTCTGGGATCCGGAGGCTGCGCCATCCCGCCTGGGTGCACCCGGCTCGCGCCCTGCGAGGCGAGTTCCCCTGTGCGGTGACTCGGGTGCGGGCCCGCCCAGGCGCCCCACTCCACGCCCGACCCGGCCGGCGGCCTGTGCGGGCCTGTGCTCTGCCGGAGGCCCTCCTTAGAACTTTCAGCTGCGCCTGTTTGCAAGAAAACCGGTCTCTTGGGAGGGAACCACGCCTTGTCAAGCTCATCAGCTTTCTGTCCCACGCACGAAGGCTTTTCCCAGAGAAGGGTCTTCCAAAAAAATACGGTTGGAGCTTTCGCTTCGCGTGAAACAAGGGCGCATTCATAGATGCCAGGAGATATCTGCTGAGGACAGGAAATGGGTCGCCCGGACACAATTAGCGCCCTGGCACGATAGTGGGTTTCCTACCCGCTTTAATGGAGCGTTTTGAGAGGCTCTCGCAAAAAGGAAGCGAGCTCTGCTTCCCTCCTCCTCGGGGAACTAGGTTTGTTATTAAACTTGCAAGTGCGGTTTGGAAATCATCTTCCTTTAGGGGGAAAAAAAAAAACAAGATCGCTTACTCTAACAAATGTCCAATTAGCAAAATTATCCAGTTGCCATGTGCTGGAACTGAAACAAACATTCCAGCTTCACTGAAAATGCTGAGAGAGCCGGAGACTAACGAGGGAGGGAGACTATTGTGCAGCCGAAAACTCTCCAGTTGGCCCTGGACACCCATAGGCGCCTTCGTGAGAGCCAAGTTACCCTTGTACCCGCACTTCCAAACTCTGGCATGTGGGCTTTGGGGAAGGGGAGGGGCGAGCTCACCACCTCAGCCACTCTCAGCATCGGATGGAAGGTTTGGTGAATTAAGGCCCTGGAGGTTCATACTTAAATGTGGGCCATGTGTATGCAAACCTGAGCAGCAGCTGCCCCACCACACAAGCTGAGGTCTTACACCTGCCTCACCAGAGCATCTTTTCCCAACCTCCAGGAACCCTATTCAAGCTTGAGACAGGAAGATCAAAACTGAGTGTTCTTGAGACGCGACATGAGCGTGGCTGATGAGAAACTTGGGGTGTGGACCAGAAACTTCTTTCCTTATGCTCTTAAGACCTTTAGAATGATCAAGTTCTAGTTTAAAGGTGTGTGCGTGTGTGTGTGTGTGTGTGTACTTTACAGATGTGTGTATCACCATGCTCAGCAAGACTGTCTTAAAGTTAGTACACTTTCCCTTTAGCTGTTATGTGATGAGATCCAACTTGGCCACACGAGTTTCAGAGGAAAATGTAATTCTCTTTCTTTCTTTCTTTCTTTCTTTCTTTCTTTCTTTCTTTCTTTGCTTTTCAAAGTGGATGATCCAACACCCTTCGACATTCAAGCTGAGGTGACACTGAAGACGAACTTTTTTGCCACTAGAAATGTCTGCACTGAGTTACTGCCCATAATGAAACCACATGGTAAGTCCAAAGTAGGACTACTGTCCCTCAGGAAGCAGCCCCCGGTCCCTCAAATAGGGCAACCAACAGGGACCACCAGGGCTGCCATTTGCTTGTGAGATGGAGGGTAAAAACTGCCTTATTTTATCAAGGTGTCTGGCTCTGTACTTGAGCCTTTTGGCTGTGGTTGTCAGAACTCTGTGGTGCTGATCAGTTCTTGGGGTCTGTGTCATGAGCTCAACCTCCATCACAGGATGCAGCATGGCCCCAAAGGTCTGTGACAGTCTTAGAGAGTTGCCCTCCTGCCCCGGCATTGCAAGGAGGGGCCCACCCCTGACTTATCTGGCATTATAACAGTCCTTCTGTTCCTTTCTTATGTCAAACAAACAAACGAACAAACAAACAAAAACCTTATGAGAAGGTGTTTTTCTAAATGCTGTAAGCTGAGAGAATCCGAAAGAAGTAGTTTTTTTTTATGGGGAAACACCTTACCTCCAGCCCATGAGGGTTCAATATTTATTATTAATTATCATTAATTTCCTTCTAATGTTTATTGGGTGCCCACCATAATACCCAGCACTGGAAGTAAAAACTGGGCCCATCATATACAGGAGGACCATTTCATCCACAGAGCCTGGAGCTGAGCTGGGAGATAGAGATTTCCTAACAAAGACTCTAAGGTGTGAGACGGCCAACTTGATGGAGAGAGGCACTTCTCTGGGGATTTCCCTTTTCTGAGATTGACTGCGGTTCTGAGGGAAAGTGCTGTTGTTTTGATTTTTTTTTTTTTTAAGGCTTTAATTTATGTATATGAGTGCTCTACCTGTATGTGCATCTGTTCACCAGCAGAGGGCGTCAGATCTCATTACAGATGGTTGTGAGCCACCATGTGGTTGCTGGGAACTGAACTCAGGACCTCTGGAAGAGCAGTCAGTGCTCTTAACCTTTGAGCCAACTCTCCAGCCCCCGGCTATTGTTTTTAAAAAACATAATTTTCAGGGCCAGAGAGAGAGAGAGAGTTCGGAGATTAAGAGCACTTGTTGCTCTTGTAGAAGACATGGGCTCAGTTCCCATGGTTTCCTGCACCTATATAGCTCACAGCCATTGGTAACTCCAGTTCCAGAGGATCCAACACCCTATTCTAACCTCTTTGGGCACAGGGCAATGTACACATACATACATACATACAGGCAAAACACTCATACAGACACATAAAATAAATAGAAATTTAAAAATTTAATTTTCTTAACATTTTGAAAGAGAATTAGCTCAGGATTTAGGAGAATTTTTCCCCCCTCTATTCTTTTTTTTTAACCAGGATCTAACTCTACAGTGTTTTCTGGCCTTGAATTTGCCGTGTAAACCAGGCTGACCTTGAACCTCTGACGCCTCCTCCTGCCTTTGCTTCCTGGATGCTGGGATCCCAGGCATGCATCCCTATCCCAGCTTATTTGTAAGAAAATGTCAGTCTGAAAACTGTAGTGAGAGCTGAACTTGGACCCCTGCCCGCCACCTGCTCACTCCTCCCTCGTTTCTTAGTGGGATGGATTCCCAGGAAGTCTCCGGGCCCCCGCACACACCTGCGATCCCTGAACTCAGAAGCCTTCACCGCCAATCGCCTGATCGAATAAACTTCATTCTGTTGAAATGAGAATTACAACATCAAGTGAGAGCCAAGCCAATTTTGAAAGTTAAAGGAAAGCTCTCAGAGGAAGCGGGAGGGGCAAGAATCAGGTGAACCGCGGCTTTAATCAAGCCTGCAGCTTCCTGCCCTGGGGGAACTCTGATTGATAGGGCACCTGCCTAGGACAGGTGACTTGGCTACACTCTGTTCCCTGAGAGCTGAGAGACACTGTGCTTACTATCACAGACTTGCACTTTCTGTTTAGCTTTTAGCACCTTACTTTCCAGGATCCTAGGTCTTGCTTACACGCTCAAGACAAAAAAATAGCTTCAGCAATAATTAAGTCACTAGAGGGAGCTACTTGCCTGTTGTTCTTTCTTAAAAAAAAAAAAAAAAAAAAAAGTGGAAGTTGTTTCTGTATGCATGGAGACACACATGCACAAGCACGCATGTGCACACACACACACACACATGCACACTCACGTGCGCCAGACAATGCTGCCGCTGGTAGTTGGTGTGGTGTCGTCCCTCTTAGAGCTGGCTGGACCATCTGGTTAATAGGATGATCTTTGATCACCCTCCAGCACCTCCCACACATGTGCCCCTGGATCAAAGAGGACACAAGATAACTTCCCCCTATAATGTGGATTAGAACTTCCTCCAAGGCACCTCGCAGCTCCTACAGTTAGTGTTTATTGTCTTCCCTGCCCCCTCCCTCACTCCCTCTCTTCTTTCTCTATACACTTTGCAGACCTAAAACTTCATAGCCCAAGCTGGCCTTGAACTCACAGCCTCCCAGTTGCCGGAATCATATTATGAACCCTACTGCCTCTTCAGTAGCTGTGAACTTTGGCCAATGTGAATATTAACTCATATTCATGAATTGGTTCATTGTCATGTTGCTGGTATCTTAGATTAATGAAGTTGGAACCAGAGTGGAGAATGGGTCTCCCTCCAGTGTGGATTGGATGAAGTTATCACTAGAGATACACTTCTAGGAGAGGATGGAGGTGGCTGCCCACAGCCCTAGCCAACTGTGCATCTAGGGAATTGAGAGCCTTCATCCTGAAGTCTCCTTCAAGGCACCGTCCCTTGGGATTCAGGTGATAAGTAGGCGGATTATGTGTGTTGAAAGAGGAGGTTTTTGGTTTTGTCTTTGTTTTTTTTTAATAAAACTGCCTGATGATTCTGTCACCTGCCATAGTGACTTGGCTCTAGAAATAGTCACAATAGGTATGCTGGGTCTGGTCTCGGGTATACTCCAGGCTTTTCTGCCATGACAACTGCTTTAAAAAAAATGAACACAGACACAAGGACAACTAAAGGGTATATCTGCTCAAGCTAGGTGGAAGTTACAGTTCTGAACAAAGGAAAACCTGGGTAGCTGATACAGGAAGAACTGAGGATTTCAGTTTGCATAGCACATCCCATCCTGACTGAGTAAGTTCTTAGGAGGCTGACCCTGGCCTGCAAGTGGGATGAGTTTGCCCCTGTGGTATTTTTAACTTTGAGGCTTGGGTGGCCCTTGGGCCCTGGGTATCTGTTTTGTGGCTTTGTTGTGAAAACATGAAACAGATGTGATCCCAAGGATTCCTCCCTGATGCAGTACTTTAGTTTCCTTTTGGGTGGTCCCCAGCTGCCACAGATCTGCAGAGCCATGAGTCCACCATCTTTAAAAGCAAGGCTTCTTAAACTTTCTCCACTAGTGACCTTTTCACTCTGGGGGAAATTTTAATGCAACAGCAAGTATATGAAATTGGTAAACCAACATTTTCTGATTATGAACCATCAAGACATTTCATTTAAAATGATTCTTTTAAAGTTGGGGATGTAGCTCAGTTGTTATGGTGCTTGCCTGGCACACAGGAGGTCCTCGGTTTAATTCCTAGTAATATATAAATTGAATATGATAGCAAATGCCTGTACTCCTAAGGTGGAGGCAGGAGGATCAGAAATCCAAGGTTACCCTCAGCGACCTGTAGAGAGTTTGAAGCACAACCTGAGATGCATGAGTCTCTGTCAAGAAAAAAAAAAAAGCACGTAGAATTTTACCAGTTAAAATTAAGGCAAATTTGCATAATAATGAGATGCAGTTCTTATTTATTTACATAGAAGTTTAGATCCTGGTTGAGTAATTGGTGCTGCAGGATGCAGCAAATCTTCAACACTTTCCAAAAATCAATCAACATTTGTATTTTACAACCATTGGTACCAAGAACACCTCTTCACATAAATGCATATTACAGAATGTTGAAAGTATGTTAGGACCATCTCAAAAGTTCTTGGAAATTCTGTCCTAAGCGCAAGCCAAAATTCATCTCACTAATCTTTTGAAACGTAAGTCAGCACCTCCAGCAATAGTCTTTAGAATGAAACATTCTAACATAATGCAGTCCAAAGTTACACCAACCTGATGCCCACAGACTGTGGAATGATGGGAGGAAAATGTCAAAAAATTGGTTTTAGCAATTGATCTGTTGTTTTTCCGTAAGAGCAGGAAAGTTGGTCTGTGCAGGAACAAGCCACTGCAGGTCACCACATACGAGTTCCAGACTTGAGTAGAAGTGTTTTACACGGTGCTTCTTGGCAGTTAGTAGCAAAATGGCATCTAAAATGCACGTGCATGCTCAGAAACCAAGGATGCAGTAAAGTCCCGAGACACAAAACTGTTGAACACTGCCAGAAAAACCTCAGATTTAGAGTGCATTTGATTTTAAATTCATTTTTAGACACGGCACTTTTTACTATTACATATATGCAAACACATATGTGTATACATGTATACAAAATAGCAAAAAGGTTTTCAAATATATATCATATGTATAGTTATAGAAGGAAAGCCTGGTCAGTGGTAGAGATGTGTTTGTCCCCTTGGAATACACACAAACAGACAGACACATACACACACACGTGGATTGTATGTCTTCTAGACTTGCTGTCTATTTGTTCATGTATTTATTTATTTGAAGGGGTGTGTGTGTTTATATGCATCATGTGTGGATGTCAGAGGACAAACCACAGGAATCAGTTCTCCCACTTTGGAGACTTAGAATGGAACTCTGGGGCTGGAGTGATGGCTCAGTGGTTAAGATAACTGACTGCTCTTCCAGAAGTCCTGAGTTCAGTTCCCAGCAACCGCATGATGGCTCACAACCATCTGTAGCAGGATGCTTTCTTCTGGTATGTCTGAGAACAGCAACAATGTACTGTTGCTACATAAAAGAATAAATAAATCTTTTTTAAAAATTAAAAAAAAAAAAAAAAAGTGGAACTCAGGTCATCCGGCTGGGAGGCAAGAAAGAGCCTTTACTTGCGGAGCTGTCTCCGCGCCTCCACCTTCTGTTTTATCAGCAGTTAAACCTACACTGCACAGAGACTGCGGTGCACACCTCCGTACCTTCTGAAATACCCTTTGTGATGGACTTTCCTGGCGTTGTCTGTTGCAGGTAGAGTGGTGAACATCAGCAGTCTGCAGGGGTTAAAAGCCCTAGAGAACTGCAGGGAAGATCTTCAGGAAAAGTTCCGATGTGACACACTTACCGAGGTGGACCTGGTCGACCTCATGAAAAAGTTTGTGGAGGATACAAAAAATGAAGTCCACGAGAGGGAAGGTTGGCCAGACTCGGCTTACGGGGTGTCGAAGCTGGGGGTGACAGTCCTTACGAGGATCCTGGCCCGGCAGCTGGATGAAAAGAGGAAAGCAGACAGGATTCTGCTCAATGCCTGCTGCCCGGGATGGGTGAAGACCGACATGGCGAGGGACCAGGGCTCCCGGACCGTGGAAGAGGGGGCCGAAACCCCCGTTTACTTGGCTCTCCTGCCTCCAGATGCCACTGAACCTCACGGCCAGCTAGTCCGTGACAAAGTTGTGCAAACTTGGTGAACGTCTGCTCTGGGGCTTAACTGTTTGATAAACGTTAGCCGGAGAGATGAATGCAGCCTGGTGTGGTCTGATTCTTTCCCACATCAAGGGGGAAGGTCCGTTCCTATCTGCGGCTCTGCAAGCTCAGGCTGAACAATTCGCTGTGTCCACACTCTCGCAGCTCATCGTGTTTTCATCCAGTTAATGTGCCTGCTTTGATTTTTCAAATTAAAAAGATTTATTTGTTTTATTTTATGTATTATTTGTTTTTGTTTGTTTGTTTGTTTGTTTTATGTGTGTGTGTCCATGTACCATGTACATTCCGGGTGCCCATAGAGGCCTGAGGTGGTGTTGGATCCCTTGGAACTGAAGTTATAGGTGCTTGGGAAGGCACCTGGCAGAACAGCAAGTGCTCTTAACAGCCAGCCTGTCTCCCCCTTCTCCCCAGTCTGCCTTTATTTCGTTGACTAAATCCAACATCCATTCAGCCAGGCTGTGGGTCCTACAATATTAACGATCTCAGCGAGCTTCTGAGTAGCTTCCACAGGCAAGTGTCCCCTGCAGCCAGCCTCCGGAGCCCTGCTGCTGGGAATTATGGTTGGGGGGAGACGAACACCACACCACACCACACCCAGGCATCACCAAGCATTGCCCTTCTGCTTAAACACAGACAGGAAGTGGAGAAGTCAACTGCCTGGCCTTTTCATTTCAACTTCCTCTTCTATCAGGAGCCAGTCACAGCTTCACATATGGGGCTGCCTTCGGAGACCTTTGCCAACTGTAACAGGCAGGAGAGCTCTCGGATTCGCTGCCCCTCCTCTGAGTCCCCATGGTTGAGTGACAAAGTGTGTGACTTGACCTTGCTCTAATGAAAGCAAACCAGATTGAACTAGCTTAGGGCTAGAGCGGTGAGTGGCCATACCTCGGCAGTGGTGATCAGAGGGACAGATCCAGGCAGGCCATAGCCAGAGTGTGTGTGGGGTGGGGTGGGGTGGGGGTGGGGGGAGGGACAGGTCAGCCCTCAAGAGGAGTGGTTGCAGAGTGGACTAACTCCCTTCCCTTGCCTCCCACAGTCCCTGAGAGTATGATGCTCTCTATGCTGAGATTCCTCGTTCCCTTAACTGGGTTGAATCAAACTATTGCTGGCAGCTCAGAGGAACTCGAGTAATAGCAATGCATTAAAATGTTCCGTGGTGGCGCACGCCTTTAATCCCAGCACTCGGGAGGCAGAGGCAGGCGGATTTCTGAGTTCGAGGCCAGCCTGGTCTACAAAGTGAGTGCCAGGACAGCCAGGGCTACACAGAGAAACCCTGTCTCGAAAAACCAAAAAAAAAAAAAAAAAAAAAAAAATGTTCCATGGCGCATTGTAGACAAACTATAATCGGGCCTGAAATCCAAAGCAAAGCAAAACCATGAACTAAAAGATCTGCTGCTTACCAGACTGTGTGTCATGCTGGTGTTTCCCACCACCATGGCTCTGTGGAACCAGCGTAGTGACTCTGAACGCTGGTGACATTGTCATTTTCCTTCTTGTTCTTTCAGTTTGGGGTATTTGGGTTGGGTTTTTTGTTTGTTTTTTTTTGTTGTTGTTGTTGTTGTTTTGGTAGACATTGCATATAAAAAGTAAATTCCAAAAAGTTTATGTTTTATTATGGATGCATGTGTGTGCATGCATTTGTATATACATTCATGCATATGTGTGTGTGTTAATGATATGTCATAAGTAAACCATGACATCTGCATGTCACAGATGTGGCGGTCACAGGACAACATTCGGGAACTGGTTCTCACCCCTGTGGACATTGGGGATCTAACTCAGGTCTTCAGGTTTGCATAACAACCCAATTTTGGGAGGGTTTTTTTTGTTTTTTTGGTTTTTGTTTTTGTTTTTTGGTTTTTTTTGTTTTTGTTTTTGTTTTGTTTTGTTTTTTGAGATAGGGACTCACTCTGTAGTCCAGGCTGGCCTAGAACTACATAGCTCAGACTTGTATCAGTCCCCTGCTCCAGCCTCTTGTGCTATGATTTCAGGCGTGAGCTACTGTGCCTGTATTCACTCTCATTTTTCAAATGCAGACATAAAATCTCAGGGATGTTAATTAAATTGTCCTGGATCGCACAGCTACAGAGAGCCAAGGCACATCCAGGACTGTCTGAATGAAGAGCCCCTGGTATCTGACCATGGCCACATCTGGTTTCTGCTATAGTTCTAGGAGCCGTGGTTATCTTTGTCAATGTAAAAATTTAAGGGAGATTTCGGGGATTTGTTTCTGCAAACATCACAGGCTGTAGGGAGACAGGCCCTGGGAGTCCAGCTCAACACTCAGTAGCTAGTATTGGTTCAGCTTCTGGCATTTGGCCCTCAAAGGTTTATTTAAATCATCTTTAAACACAGCAGAATTTGGTGAGCATTATTATTCTGGTGACTGTTAGCTCAATCCCATGTGGGCAACAAAGTAAAATAAATGCAGACCAGCTGTGACTACAGCAAAACTGTTGGGTTTTATAAATCTCAGGAATCTAGTGCGGCAGGAGGGAGCATTTCAGCAGGGTCTGCCAAGGTGTCCCCCTAAGGAATCAGTTATGTGACGGACCTAATATAAAGGTTTATTGGCGGGATTGGGAGGGGACCTGGAAAAGGGGAGGAGGCAGAGAAAGGAGGAAGACAGAGAAGAACAGAAAGAGAGAGGAGAGAGAAAGGGAGAAAGAGGGGAAGAAGCCAGCTGGGGACTTTGGCATGGGGGTGGAGGGTGGGGGATGGAGGTCTTCTTATATGCCTAGCTCCTGGCTAGTACCTGGTGGTTGGAGATGCAAGCTGTTGCTAGGTAACTGTTGGGCAGAGCCCAGAGGAATTGCCGACAAAAACCCTCAGAAATTCCATGAAGATAGGTTCTATAGACAGAGGAAGAAATTATGTTAAGAATCAAAGGGAAGATATAGTGCCGGAGAAGTCTCTATCTACCCAGACAGAGCAAAGGTCCCCAAGCTAGAATGCATGTCTGCTCCAGCCTTCTGGGTGGATAACAGGTATTGTAGAGAGAATATTTTGTGTATTGTATGGATGCATCACCTGTCAATTAAAAAGTCTATGGCCTATGGCTTGGGCAGGAAATGGGAGGTGGGACATCTGGGAGGAGAAAGAATTCTGGGATAGAGTCAAGAGGGAAAGCTGCCCTGGAAGATGTGAGGGGAAGGATGCAGGATACCTGAGCACAGGTAACCAGCCACATGACAAGAATGTAGGGAAAAATAACTGGGTTATCTAAGTTGTGACCTAGTCAGAGAAGAGCCTAGATATATGGCCAAGGTATCTGTAAATGTATTTTGAGTGTGAGTCTTATTTTTGGGAGCACAGGACTGGGAAGACAGATCGGATGTTAACTTCAACGAGGCATTGAATCTTTCCCTTGAAGGAACAACCCTGTGTGCTCAACATTTCCTGGTTCCTGAGCTTGTCTGTGAGCACAAAGACCTCCTCACCTCCTACAGGAGATGATGCCCCTCATCTGAGTAACTTGTAAGCTGTTTGACCGTTATGTCCTCAGATTGGATACATTTCCCATCGAGAAGAGGATGATTTAAATGGAGCATATTTCCAATAAATCACATCTTTTAATATTTATTTCTGTGAGGCAGAAGGACCTGCCGGATTTTCTGGGTCAGTGTTGGTATGGTAAACCCACATGAACCATGCCAGCTTTGGACATGGCCTTTCGACTTCTTCTGCAGACTTTCAGCAGGAACTTTGATGGACTGAAAATCGGCAGAGTACCAGTGTGTGGATATAATATACATGATGATGAGCAGAACAGAGGCCTGCTTAAGTGACAAGTAGCTGAAAAGTGGGCCCAGCATGGATACAGAGCTGCATCCCGGCTCCTCTGGGAAGAGGAACATAGGTAGAGGAAGGAATGGATGCTGTTGGTCAGAGGCTGAGCTTAAGGGGGTGGGGGGTACAGAGGTTACTCTCCAGAGATAGACACTAGGCTCCTTTTGTTTTTTTGTCTTGTTTTCTTATAAAGGACAACATATATTTGGAGCTGGCTTACAGATTCAGAGGTTCAGTCCATTATCATGGAGGCAGGAACATGGCAGCATCCAGGCAGGCATGGGGCAGGCAGAGCTCAGAGTTCTATATCTTCATCTGAAGGCTGCTAGTGGAAGACTAATTTCCAGGCAGCCATGATAAGGGTCTTATGTAAATACCCACAGTGACATACCTTCTCCAACAAGGCCATACCTTCTAATAGTGACACTCTCTGAGCCAAGCATATACAAACCATCATAGCACATTGATATGCAAAATGTTCAATGATACATATACGTCACAAACTACCCAGAACTTTTACGCTCCATCTCAGAGATTGCTTCTTTACAGTTTTCTCACGTGTAAAGCATTAAACATTTTCCATATTCCCTGCTATCTGTCTATTTATAGTGCCTTATCTATTGGGGCATTAATTTTGATTTTTGCTACTTTATTATTTATTTATTTATTTTGGTTTTTCAAGACAGGGTTTCTCTGTGTAGCCCTGGCTGTCCTGGAACTCACTCTGTAGACCAGGCTGGCCTCGAACTCAGAAATCCGCCTGCCTCTGCCTCCCAAGTGCTGGGATTAAAGGCATGCGCCACCACTGCCCGGCTTTTTGATACTTTTTTTTTTCAAAACTTTTCCTTTTTTAATATTTATTAATTTATTTTATGTAGATGAGTACACTGTAGCTGTCTCCAGACACACCAGAAGAGGGTATCAGATCTCATTACAGATGGTTGTGAGTCACCATGTGGTTGCTGAGATTTGAACTCAGGATCTTCGGAAGAGCAGTCGGCGCTCTTAACCACTGAGCGATCTCACCAGCTTTTTGATACTTTACTACTATCTGTGTCCACACCATTTGTTAATCCTATGTCCCCAACAATAAGTAATAATGGCTACCTTACTCTGCTCAAAATCATCCCTGGATCTTCTTCTCCCCTTCTTTATCTGTGCTCAGTTCATAAATGAAAACCCCCATCTCAACTTACATTTTTTCCCACCCCCTGGTCTTTATTTATTCTCTGAGACATGGCCTCATGGTGCAGCCCAGGCTGCATTCTGGTTCCTCTGCCTCAGCCTCAGCCTCCTCCCCTACAGCTGAGAGGACCGGTGTGTGCCACCCCCACCAAACTACGTGGCCACTATTTGCATATGTTTAAAAATTCCCTGTGTTTGCTTCAAAAACCACTTAACAACCATAAGCTGTTACTAATTAGAAACAGAAGACGCTTTCTGTCTCCCTCGTGGTTTGTAGGGTGGTTATTTATTTATCTGTTTGTAGGTGCTCCTGCTTTATGAAGCCTTTCAGCAAAACCAACTCCTTGGCTCTGAGGAGCAACTCTGAAAGCATCTCCCTTCCAATGTACTTCGCCTTTTTGGCCATTTTTTACATAGAGGAGCTTGAAATTTGACTTGTATTTTTTTTCTACTGCCTCTAATTTCAGGATCTCTTTTTCTTTTATAATCAGAAATGAAATAGCCCATCTTTTCCTGCCCGTTTTTTTTGTTGTTGTTGTTGTTATGTTATTTATATTTCGGGAGTTTGTGTCAACATATAATGAGTGGGAAGTTTTTAGTTTTCCAAATTCGACAAGTTGCATCTTCGCTGCCTTCAGGACTGTGAAGTGATGATCTATACTGCACAGCAACGTCGCCTTAGAAAGCTGGGGGCCGCCGGGCGTGGTGGCGCACGCCTTTAATCCCAGCACTCGGGAGGCAGAGGCAGGCGGATTTCTGAGTTCGAGGCCAGCCTGGTCTACAAAGTGAGTGCCAGGACAGCCAGGGCTACACAGAGAAACCCTGTCTCGAAAAACCAAAAAAAAAAATAAATAAATAAAAAAAAAATAAAAAAGAAAGCTGGGGGCCGAACGCCTGAAATTTGCTCAGAGAGTAGTTCCTTAAGGTTATTACCGTCACCAGAAAGGAGAATGGCAACCATGTGAGGGGACATTGTTCACTGTGGTGACTAATTACCATCTCTCAAGGAGTATCAGATCACCACATTTTACACCTTACATCCACACATTATTCGTTGTATCTCAATAGAGCTAGAGAAAGAATATTAAAGATATTCTGCTGTGTGGGCCATCAGAGGCGATGGCCCAGTGGGTAAAGGACTGGCTGCACAGGCATAATGACCTCAGTTTGGGACCCTAGCACTCACACTAAAAGCCGGGTATCAGAGCACTGGACTATATTCCTAGTGCCAGAAGGAGGAGGGGACAAAAGGAGCCTTGGAGCTGGCTGGCTAGCTAGTCTTGCCAAATCTTCAAGTACCATCCTCAGTAAGGGAGCTTGTGCGGCAAAAATATGGGCGAGAAAATGATAGAAGCTATCTGATTTTACCCTCTGGCCTCTGCATGTCCCGCGCTATTGTCTCGCCGGCAAGAACGCGCACGGAACACCAGGATTCTTCTGCAGCAAATCTTTATTGCATATTGATGAGGTAGACGCCGAGCCTCAGAAAGGCGCTGCTTATATACACCCTAGCGTGGCGTGTCCACGCCTGACTGGTCGCTTACCCACGATCTCATAGACACGCCCCGGGGTGGTGCGCATTACTCCTAGCGCATGTGCACCATAACTTGTTCTTTGTTTAAGTGGCATAAGGCACTGCGGAAGCCGGCGCCATCTTGTGATGGCAAATGTTATCGCGGCTCTCCACATCTGCACACATATCCACGTCATGCACACATATGGGCATGTACACAGACATATGCACACACGCCCAGGCACGGATAAGGGATATTGTTATGAGAGTTCTAAGGAATGATGTTCTAAGAGTTATCACTAAGAACAAATACCTCTGAAGCGCAAGTATGGTACGACTGGGTTTTAGTATGGGTTTTAGTATGGTACGACTGTCTCTCTGAAGACATGAAGATGGTTTCCTTCAGCATCAGAGGCTGGTCATCACTCCGTCGAGCTGATTCTTCCTCTTCACGCGTGCTCCGCTCTGAGGCCCATCTGGGCTCTGTCTGTGCAGCTGATGTGGCGTGTGAGCAATTGTTTGGGAGGGTAACGGAAGCAGAGTGATCTCTTCGGTGCTTTGCACTCACATTTTGACTATAAGGTCTGATTTGGAGGTCTGAGAGAGCTTGGCTGAAGTAACATGTAGCTTCAGTATCACCTCGGTAACAGAGCAGGAGTTCTGACTATAGAAGGATCCGGAAGCCACTGATAGAGCGGGAGGCATCATGGAAGAAACACAGCCGGCTAGGAAGCGTATGCTCTGTATCCGTGGCAGGGTAGCATCATCATGGTGCCTTGGTATCTACCAAGAAAAGGCTAGGGCATCATGGGCCAGCCTTATGCTGTCCCCATTCCAAAAGGCGGAGACTAATTCTTAAAGAATTATCAATATCTATATACCCAAATTCAGTTCGTCCAACCAGCCAGTGTCAAATGGATGGACTGGGTGGAGCTACAAAATGCAGTCGGTTCTGTGTCTGGTACTCTTTCTTTTCCAAGACAGGGTCTCTCTGGGTAGCTCTGGGTAGCCTAGAACTCAAACTTGCAGAGATCTGCCTGTCCCTGCCTCTGCCTCCTGTGTGCGGGGTTGGAAGGCACCCTTCAAAGTCAACAAGAGGGGCCTGAAGTTCAGTTCTACTCTGTCCCAGAATGAATAATGTGTTGGAGCTCTAAAGTTTCAGATGAATGCTTAATTTGAAATACTCTAATTAGTCTGACTTATCTTGTAAGAAACCTGCATTAGTTGCAGATGGCCAAGTAGATTTTGAAGTATGGAGTGTAATAACACCATCTGACCCAAGAAGACACTTTTTAAATTAATTAGGCATGTTTTAAACTAACTAATTAACTAACTTTTGGCTATAATAGGAACTGAATATAGAGGCTGCGTGTTCTAGGCAAGCGGTCTGCCATGGAGCTCTGTCCTCTGCCTAGGTTTACTTGTTCATTCATTTTTGTTTAAGATAGTGTCCTATGGCTGTTCGAATGAGTATGATCCCCATTATATAGGCTTATATATTTCAATATTTCATCCCCAGCTGGTGGAACTGTCTGGGAAAGATTAGGAAGTGTGCATCATCGATGTTTCAAAAGCTCATACCGTTCTATACCCTAACCCCTGTCTCGTGTTTATAGATCAGGGCGAGCTCAGCTACTGCCTGCTGCCTGCTGCCTGCTGCCATGCTCTCTGATATGACAGACTCTGTCTCAAACAGTAAGCCCAGCTCTGATTAAATACTTTTATTTATTAGTTGCCTTGGCCATGACGTTTTGTCATAGCAACAGAAAAGTAATTAAGGCAGAAGCCGAGGCAAGCAGGGCAGGAACCTGGAGGCAGAGACTGAAGAAAAGACCTTGAAGGAACACTGCTTGCTAGCTTATATCCCATGGCTTGCTCAGCCTGCTTTCTTATTATAGCTGCTCAGGGGTGACTCCGCCCACAGTGGGCTGGGCCCTCCCACATCAGCCATTAGCACCTTAAGGGATGTGCCCATAGGCCAGTCTAATGGAGGCAATGCCTAAGTTGAGGTTCCCTTTTCCCATGTGACTCTAGTTTGTGTCACCTTGACAAAAATTAACTAACCAAGCTGGGTGTAGTGTTGTATGCCTTTAATCCCAGCACTCGGGAGGCAGAGGCAAGCAGATATCTGAGTTCGAGGCTAGCCTGGTCTACAAAGTGAGTCCTAGGACAGCCAGAGCTATACAGAGAAACCCTGTCTCGAAAAAACCACAAAATAAATAAATAAATAAATAAATAAATAACCAGTCTAGACAGGTTCTCCTGTAACTCAAGCTGGTATCAAACTTGAGATACTACTGTTTCAGCCTTAGCTAAATTTTCCCTTCCTTTTTTTTTTCTTTTCCTTTTCCTTTTGCGACAGTCTCACATAGCACAGGCTAGCCTCAGCCTAGCTATGTGGCCAAGGATGGAGGTGAATTCCTGATCCCCTGACTCTGGCAACCAAGTACTGGGATTACAACTGTGCACTGCTCTCAGTCCAATTCATATTTTTCTGAGGGGGGGGGGTGTTCTCATGTAGCCCAGGCTAGCTCTGACGCTTCCACCTCCCAAGTGCTAGGATGGACAACCATACACAGTTCAATTTTTCATGTGCATGTACGTGTATGCATGTTCACATGTGTATGTGTGAATGAACATGTGCATGCATATGTGGAGGCCACATGTTGACATCAACTGTCTTTCTTAATCATTTTCTTCCATTTATTCCTCAAGGCAGGTTCTCCTGCAACTCAAGCTGGTATCAAACTTGAGATACTGCTGTTTCCGCCTTAGCTACATTTTCCCTTACTTTTTTTTTTCTTTTCCCTTTTCCTTTTGTGATGGTCTCACATAGCACAGGCTAGCCTCAGACTAGCTATGTGGCCAAGGCTGGAGGTTCACCACAGGCTAGCTAACTAGCTTACTTGAAGATTCTGTCTCCACCTCCCAACTACTGGGATCACAGTGGGCTGCTATGCCTGCCCAGCATTCCAATGGTGCTGGAGATTTGAACTCAGCTCTTTATTCTTATTCAGCAAGCACTTTTACCTGCTGATCCATCACCCCAGCTATCTCCTTTTATTTGTTTTTTGGCAGGGAGGGGGCTGAGCCAGAAGTGTGTGTGTGTGTGTGTGTGTGTACTCTTAGCTGTCCTAGAACTTATTCTGTAGACCAGGCTGGCTTAGAACTCATAGACATCCTCCTCCCTCTGCCTCTGAGTGCTGTGATTAAAGGCATGTGCCACCACCTGTCAATATTGTATTGACACCTGTTAATATTGTATATTTATTGCCAATCTTGATTATAAATTTAGATGTTCTTTTTCTTTTTTTTTAACAGCTTACAAATTTTGAGTCAGCCAAGCTTTAACCCCTTCATCCCTGGATATAAACACTAGACACGTAGACGGTTTTATATGCCTGCATGTGCTGGTTACACAAACGTCAATGTACCTGGGAAGAGGGGCCTTATCTGAGAAAAGCCTCCATCAGATTGCCTGTAGGCAAGTCTGTGGGCATTTTCTTGATTAATAATTGATGCGCATGGGCCCAGCTCCCTGGGGGTGGCACCACCCCGGGGCAGGTGGTCCTGGAAAATATAAGACAGGTAGCTGAGCAAGCCAGTAAGCAGCATTCCTCCATGACCTCTGCTCCAGTTTCTGTCTCCAAATTCCTCCCTCAAGTTCCTGCCTGGCCTGAATTCACATTACACTGTGCTAGGGACATGTAAGCAAAATAAACCGCTTTCTTCCGAAATTGCTTTTTGTCACCGTGTTTTCTTATAGCAATGGAAACCCAGCTAGGGCACTGTGCGGGGACAGATTTGTATATGTTAGGTTTGGCCCAAGTGGGTGGGCTTTCTCGTTACTGCTATAACACAATTCAATTCCCTCTGTTTAGTGGGCTGTGAGCTGGTTAAACCTTGAAGACTGTCAAGGGAAAAAAAACAAAACAAAACAAAACTAGCTTAGTGCAGTGGCGCACACCTTTGATCCCAGCACTCAGGAGGCAGATGTTTGTGAGTTCAAGGTCAGCCTGCTCTACAGAGCTACTTCCCTGTCAGCCAGAACTACGAGAAACCTTGTCTCAAAAAGCCAAAACAAAACAAACAACAAAACATGCCAATTGTTGTATGGCCATTTTGTCTAAGCTCTGAGATGAGAGTTTATCAAACCTTCACTAGGAAGTTAACTTTTCGGAAATTAATATTTTCCTGTTAAGTTGGCTCAATTCTTTACTTCCCCACCCTTTCCATTTCAAGACCAGACATAAAAACCATTCCTGAGGGCTGGAGAGATGGCTCAGTGGTTAAGAGCACCGAGTGCTCTTCTGAAGGTCCAGAGTTCAAGTCCCAGCAACCACATGATGGCTCACAACCATCTGTAATGAGATCTGATGCCCTCTTCTGGTGCGTCTGAAGACAGTTACAGTGTACTTAGATATAATAATAATAAATAAATCTAAAAAAAAAAAAAAACCATTCCTGAGAAGACTAGAGCACTTGGTATCTAGCAGATGGATGGAATAAAAGTTAGGGAACCAGAGTTCAGCCATTCACATAACCCTTCCTGTTGGGGTTGTCATCTGGGTTTTGTTTTGTTTTTTACATTTAGTGTGTGTGTGTGTGTGTGTGTGTGTGTGTGTGTGTGTGAAGACAACTTTTAGAAGCTGGTTTTCTTATCCAGGAATCAAAGTCTGAGCAGCAAGTGCCTTTACCCGCTTAGCCTACTTGCCTTCCTGGATATATCTATTTTGGAATTTGATATAATCTATTTTTTCCCAGAAAAAAATATCCACTGAGCTTTATAAACAATTACTAAATAGATTTGGATGGTGTCTTAGTTACTATAGCTGTGATGAAACACCACAACCAAAAGCAGCTTGGGGAGGGAGGGTCTGGCTTACTCTTCCATATCACGGTTCACCTTTGAAGGAGTCAGGGCAGGAACTCAAGCAGGACAGGAACCTGGAGCCAGAAGCTGATGCAGAGGCCATGGAGGGTGCTGCTTACTGGCTTGCTCAGCTTGCTTTTTTTTTTTTTTTAAGATTTATTTATTATATGTAAATACACTGTAGCTGTCTTCAGACACCCCAGAAGAAAGCATCAGATCTCATTACGGATGGTTGTAAGCCACCATGTTGTTGCTGGGATTTGAACTCCGGACCATTGGAAGAGCAGTCAGTGCTCTTAACTGCTGAGCCATCTCTCCAGTCCTCAGCTTGCTTTTTTATAGAACACAGAACCACCAGCCCAGGTATGTCCTTACCCACAATGGGCTGGGCCCTCTCCATCAATTGAGAAAATAAGGTTTTGTCTGATTATAGCCAGATCTTTTTTTTTAATTAGGTATTTTCCTCATTTACATTTCCAATGCCATCCCAAAAGTCCCCCATACCCTCACCCCCACTCCCCTACCCACCCATTCCCACTTCTTGGCCCTGGCGTTCCCCTGTACTGAGGCATATAAAGTTTGCACGACCAATGGGCCTCTCTTTCCACTGATGGCCGACTAGACCATCTTCTGATACATATGCAGCTAGAGATACGAGCTCTGGGGGGGGGGGGGTTACTGGTTACTTCATAATGTTGTTCCACCTATAGGGTTACAGATCCCTTTAGCTCCTTGGGTACTTTCTCTAGCTTTATAGCCAGATCTTATGGAAGTATTTTCTCCATCGAGGTTCTCTCCTTTCAGCTGACTCTAGATTGTGTCAAATTGGCATAAAACTAGCCAGCACTAGATAGCTCTTTCTAAAATTTTCATGGAATACGTTAAACAGGAAAAGGCTATCACTGAAATAACTTTAGTCGGTAGAAGGCGCTGTTTCATCTGGCAGCGCTGGTGCTGGCGTCATCAAGACACGGTCAATGTCAGAGTGAATCCTGCCAGCTCCCAGACCCCATCACTCTTAGAGGATGCAGGGACACCTTAACCCGGAACCCCCATGCCTTCTGTTCCTGGCACCTGGAATTCTTCCTGCCTCCACCCCACGATGGAGATTGTGGGTGTGGTCCTGACGCAAAGCCCAAGGGTACACGACACTGGGAAGGCCCTGCTCCCAGAGTCCGGAAAGCCCAGGGTTACCTGCCTGTTTATGTGAGACTTTACCGGACTACATCGCAAGGCCACGCGCACCACGGGCCCCCCATGTTTAGACCAGCCTCCAGCCCTAAAGACCCCGCCCTCAGAGACCCCACCCACCATCGGTCCAGCGGCATTTCCACGCGTCCAGAGCCCCGCCTTGAGCCTTGAGGCCCCACCCACCCTGCCAGACCCCTCCCCCAACCCCTCAGCCTCCAAGTCTCCTCTTTCGCTCTCCGCCCTATGTGACCAGGGCGCCGCACCACGCCCCAGAGGCCAAACCAACTCCGCCACCAAGGCCCCGCCCACACGCCTAGAGTCCCGCCCACGAGGAGAGAGGCGCCGCCATACCGTTAAGGCTCCGCCCCGTTCACGCGGAACGTCATGGCCACGCCTACTATGGCCACGCCCAGTCACCGCTAAGGACCCCGCCCCACGCCGAGGGCCTGCCTCCAGATCCCGCCCCTCCCGAGGCCCCGCCTTCCGGCCCCGCCCCCAGCCGCCCAGTTCCCGGGAGTGGCGGCAGCTGGGCTGAGGCGCAGCGCTACCTCCGCCTTCGCGGTCTCTGCCGAAGCGCTGAGCCGCCTTGTCCCGCAGCCGACCGGCTCCGTCCCACGCCCACCGCCGAGGTCCGCGGCCGCCGGTAAGTGTGGTCCCCGCGGGCCCGGAGCGGCGGAGGCGTAGAGCTCGGGCGGTGGCGCGTCTGCTGCAGTGCGGGTACGGCCGCGCGTGGGTGTGGGCTTCAGACCCGGCCTTCCGCGCCTGGCAGGGTCCGTGCGAGCGGGCCTCGGCCGCAGGTGGAGGTCGAATGGCCACCGCTGTCCGCCTAGCCGGCCCAGGGCCGTTCTGGAAGCTCAGCCTTTGTTGGGCAGGGCTTCCAGGTTCCCTAATGGTGTCCCAACAGCCGGCGTGCACCAGCCAGCCTGCCCCTGCGCCGGTGGATAAGCCGCGGAGGAGGTGCTCATCCGGTGACAGCAGTCCCCGTCTCGGGAAACCTGTGTAGGGTTGTTGAGGACACCCCACCTTTAAAAGCTATTCCTGTGAGGTGTCAGGTGTCTTGCCTTTTTTCCCCCCTAGTGCTATTTGATCTCAGTGTAAAAGACCGAATTCAAAACTGGGCCAGTTGGTAAAGAGGGTTGATGCGCTGTAGAAGCAGGGACATTATCTACAAGTAAATAGGAAGGCTGCTGATTGTCGGCTTTTACTGTGTTCATCATACTCCTTCCTTGTAAGCATGTTTACAACCGACTTCCGGATCCAGCAGATGGCTTTCGGGTCTTCACCTGAGCTTAGAAATTAGGAATGGGTAAGGCGAGAGAGAGCTCCTACGAATGCTTTCTGTTTCAAGGCAAAGGTATCAGGTGCACGTGTGCATAGGGCTTTTTGTAGCCTCCATAGCGCTATCAGCCCACTGAACTGCGGTTGTATCTCACAAAAATAGGTGTTGGAGATGGCTTGTGAGAGGGGCTGTTTAGAGGTTGACCTGGCCATTGTATAACAGAACTGAGCCCGAATCCTATGCCTGCCACTAATCCCTAATATCCCCATCTTTCGGCAGTAATGTCCCTCGTGGGACTCCAGTGTGTTTCATAAGTGAGATCAGTGTAGAGCTGACACAGAAACTGTGTAGTGTTGTAATTCCCCATGCCCGTATTTTGAAGGGGTTCACATGAGTAACGTCTGAGCTTCTTAGCTGTGCAGTTGTGCCAGCATTGGGCCCTCACAGAGAAACAACTGCACCTGCTGCCTGCTCATACCTGGCTGACAGCCTCCTTGCCAAGGGCAGCCAGGCGCTCTCTGTCATCCTGGACACTCACGGTCTCAGTGATGCAGCTCTTCCTGGTGACATGAGAGTCCACACCTGTGGGCTCTGAGGACTCCTTTGCTGATAGCTCGCCTTCCTCTTTCCTCTCTTGTCCAAACCAGACTCGGATAGCTCTGTGTGTGTGTGTGTGTGTGTGTGTGTGTGTGTGTGAGAGAGAGAGAGAGAGAGAGAGAGAGAGAGAGAGAGAGAGAGAAAGAGAGAGAGAGTGTTGCAGCCAATCTTTGGGCTTCCTTTCTCAGGAAAGACATCCTTTTTATTTTGAGGCAAAGTATCTCCTTGAGCCTGGAGCCCAGGTTAGTCCAGGCTGGTGGACAGAGCCCTGTGCTAGGATTACAAATGTGTACCCAGCACATCTGGCCTTTATATCTGGGTTGTGGGGATGGTTCAGGTGCTCAGCACTTACCTGACTGAGCCACCTCCCCAGCCCAGACTCAGTCAGTATTCCAGCCTAAACCTCTGTCACCTCATGTCAGCCTAATTCAGCTGCAGTTATTTAAGTAGTTCCTCAAGTTAGACTAGAGACCCAGTCCTGCTCGAGAATCTTTGTTCTGGGACACTTAATAAACAAACTGTGCTTGGGATATTTCAGGACTGCTGTTGTATTGGAGTTCAGACTGAAAATTCCTTAGAGGAACGGGGGGGGGGGTGCAGGGAGCTTATAGACTTTGTGGCTATAGCAACTTTGTAGACTTGATAGAATAAAAGCACTGCTGCTCCGATCACCACCTTTTCCTTGTGTTTTCACAAAGCAAGAAACCTATTATTTCAGAAAAAAGCTTACAGGTCCTCCTGAGAGTGAATCTTGTGGGTTCATTTGCATACGCAGCAGCAGCACTGTGGAAGGATGAGTCTCTCTGGGAACACACCCAGTACAGTGAAGGGAGCAGAGGGTGGAGCCTTGTAGAATGAGGGAGGCATTGGTAATGAGGAGAGCTTTACATGGGGCAACAAGAGGATTCTGGGAGTGCCACGTGAGAAACTAGGAGAGGGAGAAGAATGAGAGTGAGAGACTGGACACTTGCAGGACAGAGGGACAGGCAGAGGACAGAGGGACAGGCAGAGGCAGAGGACAGGGGCAGGCAGAGGCAGAGGACAGAGGGACAGACAGAAGCAGCAGGACAGAGTGACAGGCAGAGGAAGAGGACAGGGGCAGGCAGAGGACAGAGGGACAGACAGAGGAAGAAGACAGAGGGGCAGGCAGAGACAAAGGACAGAGGGACAGGCAGAGGCAGCAGGACCTAGTGTGAGTGTGGCAGGTGAAGGGAAGGAGAAGTCTAGAGTCATAGAGGAGCCACTTTGTACAGTGTGGGAAAATGAGGGAAGAGGGTGCTGAGTGGGTAGAATTCAGAGTTTAGTTTAGTTTAAAAAAAAAAAAAAAGCATTAATTTGGGTATAATTTTCAGACCATCAAATTCACCAGGTATATAATTCAGCGATTTTCAGTGGAGTTACAGAGTTGAGCAGCGATCGCCATAATCACATTTCCATGACCTCAGAATGATCCTGTCTGTCTGTTTCTGGTCCACCCAGGCAACCACTTACCTGCTTCCCATCTTGAGAGACTTGCCCACCTTGGATATGTCATCCAAATGGAGTCACGGGATACATAATCTTGCTTGGCTGGCCGTTTCCACTAAGCTTATGCTTTCTTTTCCCTACCATCCCCCACCCCACAGCATCTCATGCCCCCTCTCCTCACTGTACATCTGTGTGTCTGTCTGTCTGTCTGTGTCATGATCCTCAGGATCTCATACATCTTAGCTTGGTCTTGAATTTACCATGTCTCTGAGGTTAACCTTGAACTCTCAGTTCAAGTGAATTCTCTTGTCTTACTGCCTAGTGCCATGACTACAGACCTGCTTACCACATCTGGCCAGAACTCCTGTAACAAGTACTTTACCCACTGAGCCATCTTGCCAGTCCTCTTACTTGGTTTTGCCAGTCTCCTAGTCTAGTCATACAGGACTGAATTGCTAAGTGGACCTCTTAGGTTGAAAGCACGCCCTTGGGTTTAATAAAGGCCCATTGATGGGAGGGGCCTTGGGCATGCAGAATTACCAGCCAGCCATAGGATATAATTTTGTTGGTTTCTCTCCTAGAATTAGTTTTGTCCATTAGGCAGAACCAGCATTCTTGCTTCTCTCTGCCCAGTGAGCTTGTGTCCCTCGGAATCTGTGAGGGTGGGAACTGTTTATCTCTATTTACCCAGTGCCTGACCTAGGAACCTGGCTAAATATTTGAATTGGATTGCCCAGTAAGCCCAGTCTGTGGACACAGGTCTCTCGTGCTCTGAGTTGGGGAGGAGCAGTGCCCTCATGTGTTTTCTGATTTCACATCTAGATCCCTCCTTCACTGTGAGGATGTAAGATGGACCCGGAGGAGCAGGAGCTACTGAACGATTACAGATACAGAAGTTACTCCTCAGTAATCGAGAAGGCGTTGAGAAACTTTGAGTCCTCCAGCGAATGGGCGGATCTCATCTCTTCGCTCGGCAAGCTCAACAAGGTGCTGGGGCACTTCCTGTGGGAGGGTGGCATTGGGGACGGTGGCATTGGGGAATGGAGGTGTCTTCTTATGGTGGGGAATTTGGGGTGGGTGGTTAGAACAGCTAGAAAGACAGAAAAGAACAACCAGGGCTTCTGTCGCTCAGACTCACCCTCGCCTGGTTCATGTCACTACATTAACTTCCAGTGTCTTTGGAGCACAGAAGACGGATAGATACTGTGTTGGTATTTTATAGTGTTGATATGGTGCAGTGGTCTTTTCTTTTTGCTTTTTGGTTTTTCCAGCCAAGATTTCTCTGGGTGTCCTGAGTCTCTGTAGACCAGGCTGGCCTCGAGCTCAGGGATACACCTGCCTCTGCCTCCAAGTGCTGGGGTTTAAGACGTGGACAACTACACAGGGCTGGGATGGCTTTTTTCCTTAAGTCTGTGTATTGACGGGATGTAAAGTGGCCAGTATTATTCAGTTATTCAGATTCGATGTGAGTGTGGGAGTGTGTGTGTAAGAGAGAGAGAGAGAGAGAATGTGTATGTATGTGAGAGAGAGTTGTGGAATTGTGTGTGTGAGAGAGAGACTGTGTGTGAGAGTGTGTGTGTAAGAGAGAGAGATTGTGTATGTGTGTGAGAGAGAATGTGTATGTGAAAGTGTTTGTGTAAGAGAGAGTGTGTGTGTGAGAAAGAGTGTGTGTGTGTGTGAGAGAGAGAAAGTGTGTGTGTGTGAGAGAGAGAGAGTAAGAGAGAGAGAGAGAGAGAGAGTGTGTGTGTGTGTGTGTGTGGTTGTGGAGAAGGATTGTGCTCTGGGAAGATCCAAGTGAATCAAAGGGGGCTCCAGCTATCTCTTTATGACCTTCCTGTGCTGCCCAAAGGGAAGGCTCTGCAGGGACTCTCAGAGACCACATGTAGTGGACAGCCACTGTGGTGAAGAAGAGTCTGTGCCCTCTGAGGTTGTCTGGCCATCACTTGGCTTTGGAGCATGAGTATCAGGTGGGAGTTGGAAGATTCCCATCTCTGTTTAGGTCAGGGGACTCCAGCAAACCCCACTGAGCAGAGGCTGCCTCCCTTTATCTTTCCCAGGTATAGGGTAGGGGATTAGTGAAGAATGGACAGATTGAGCCAGGTACACTGCCTGGACAGCTGTTATGTCCACTCCCATGTGCCCCTCTCAACACCTTCTTTCCTCTGAGGCCAGAAAGCAGCTCTCAGAGAGCTTGCTTGGCTCGCCTAAGGCCCTGGGCTCCAGTCCCAGCATAGGCGTGGGGGTGGGGCAAGCATCTCAGCCTGGCAGATGGCTGTCCTGGGCTTGGTGAGATAGGAGGTTAGTACTCATTGGCCAGGAAACTCCTGGTCTCCTGGAAGGGATGTTTACATGGAAATGTCACAGGCAGGCGCTCAATAGGAGAGACTAATGTCTACTCCTGAGGCCTGTCTTTACATAGGCTACAGAAGCCTGAGTCTCTGTGGTTGGACAGCTCCAGCCATGCTCAGGTCAAAGGGTTACTCTGAGAGGCATAGCTGGAGACTGAGGCATATCTTACTCCTCAGAGCCTGACCCACCCAGTGTCTAAGAGCACACACCAGGCTCCCTGCAGAGGGAAGTGAAGGAGGGCTAGGAGCTGAAGGCAGCCTGAAACACAGGATAAGTTCAAAACCAGCCTGAGCCATTGTGCTGTTTCAGAAGCTAACAAAAGGAAAAACAGGAAAGAACACTGTGCCTGTTTATCTCAGAAAAAAAGCAGTTGTGATCCTCATTTCTGCCTTTCAAAAAAAAAAAAGGATTTATTTTTAATTTTAAAGTGTGTGTGCACGCGTGCGCACTGAGGGTTGTGTACAGATGAGGGTGGCAGGTCCTCCCTATGCTGGGGTTACAGGTGGTTGTGACCCACATGATGTGGATGCTGGTAATCAGACTCTGTAAGAGCATCAAGCACCCTGAACCACAAGCCATCTCTCCAGCCCCTCCTCTGTGGGTTTTTAAGACAGAGTCTCACATAGCTCAGGCTGGCTTTGAACTCACCATATAGCTAAGGTTGGCCTTGAACTCCAAATGCTCCTGGCTCCTCTCCCAAGTGCGGGGATTTCAGGTGTTTATCACTGCATCTGGCTGTTTTTCTTGATTGAGATCCAATGCATTTGTCCACTTTAAAGTGTGCAGTGCATGTTTTTTAGTACATTTTACGGTGCCGTGCCGCCATGGAATTTCTCATTCCAGAAAAATGTCATCTTGCAGAAGGAAACTGCCACTGAACCGCCTGGCCACCTACCTGCATGCTTTATTCTGCTGTCTCTCCCTGGGGCCCTTGCACTGGAATCAAATTATGCAATGTTCAGTCTTGAGTGTCTGGCTCATTTCACACAGCATTACATCCACAAGGCTCACCAGTGCGTGGATAGATTGTTGCCACATGTATTGTGGCCACATGCCATCTGGTTTTACAAGACTGAAGGCTAGCCTATCTTTTGAAGGCTAGCTTTTTTTTGGCTATTGTGAGTAGTGATATTATGCTTATTTCTGTATTTTTTTTTGTTGTTTTCTTTTTTACAGTCATGCCTCTGTGTGGGTGAGCCTGTGCCACTGTATGTGAGGGGGTGTAGGTGTGTGTCAGTGTAGGTCAGTGGACACCTGATAAGAATCTGTACCTTCCACAGAAGTGGATGCTCACAGTCAGCTATTGGATGGAACACAGGGCCCCCAATGGAGGAACTAGAGAAAGTACCCAAGGAGCTGAAGGGGTCTGCAACCCTACAGGTGGAACAACAATATGAACTAAGCAGTACCCCCGGAGCTCGTGTCTCTAGCTGCATATGTAGCAGAAGATGGCCTAGTTGGCCATCATTGAGAGGAGAGGCCCTTTGGTCTTGCAAACTTTATATGCCCCAGTACAGGGGAACGCCGGGGCCAAGAAGTGGGAGTGGGTGGGTAGGGGAGAGGGGGTATGGGGGACTTTTGGGATAGCATTGGAAATGTAAATGAGGAAAATACCTAAAACAAAACAAAACAAAAAAAGTATTAAAATAAAGTTTTCTAAGTATTGCATGGTAGAAATTTCAAAGCAAAGTGATTGTACGCATTAGGAAGAAATGTACTGTGAATATTGACAGTGCACATTAATGAAATTACTCAAGAGCCCAAATTATTGTTTGGAGTTTCTTTTTCTAGGGCTCAGTGGAATGGTTTGTTCATTAGGAGCACAGTTTCTGTGGTTTTCTATATTGATTAAGCAAATTAAACTATCTAAACATTTGTTTACTGCAAAAAAAAAAAAATCAGCAGCTTCTTTTACCACGTGGGGCCTGTGTATTGACCTCAGGTCCTCGGGCTTAGGGGAAAGCATGGACTGACTCGCTCAGGGAGGGCCAGGCTGTTTATTATGACAGTTGTGCCACTGTTCATGGCTCCTAGCAATGCCCCAGGACACCATCTTCTCCTCATCCTTATAATACTGACCTTCATGGGGGTTTTTTTGAAAATAGCCCTCCTACTGTATATGAAATTACAACTCATTGTGACTTAAAAACATTTGTGTGTTTGTGTGCCCTCATGTGTATGCATGGGGATGTATGTATGTACACATCTAGAGGTCAGAGGACAAGTTGAAGGAGTCATTTTTCCCTTTTACCATGTGAGTCCTAAGGACATCAGGTTTGGAGTGAGGAACCTTTGTTCGTTATCTCTCTAGTCCCCGGAGAGGGAGAGGGAGAAAGAGAGAGAGAAAGAAAAAGGGAGAAAGAGAGAAAGTGAGCTATCAAATGTATGAGTGTTTTGCTGGCATGTATTCTGGGCACTGTGTGCCTGCACAGAAGTCCTGGCAACAGGAGTGTGTGTGGTGGGTAACGTAGCCTCTATTTTTTGGAAGCAGAGAGATGAGCAGTGGTGCTCAGTTGACCTCTCTTTACTCAGCCTAGGGAATGGAACCGCCCACATTTAGCGTGGCTCTTCTTACCCCAGTTATGATAGTCTAGAAACTTTCACACAGGGGTTTCTCTCTCTCTTGTCAAGTTAACAGTTGATATTAACCATCCTGTCTAGTGTAGCTAATGCTTGCCTAGTGGGTCCTGACTCTACTACAGGGGAGTGATTATTCTGTTGTCCCAATTCAGATGAGAGAGCTGGAGCCTAGAGAGCTAATCTGTGACTATGAGTACAGCTAAGGCACCGGGGCTCTGTCTTCCTGCTATATTCCTGGTGTCCAGGGCTATGTCGGTGCTGGGTCAACAGTGTCTTGGATGTTTTAAAGGGCTTGGTTTCTGAGAACAACAACTTATACCTAACGTTACTCTTGCTGCTTGTCCTAATGATGTGGGAAACAGAGAGAGTGGCTTCAGCAAGAGTGAACAGATCCTGAGCCAGGGACTGAGGCAGTGCAAGGGGCTCTGCCGTCAACACACCTGACTCCTGAGTCGGATGGAGCTGGCAGGTTCCATCATCCTATAGGACTCATCTTATTTCCACCTACACAGCCCTCATTAATATAAACTGAGTCCACTCATCCCTTTCCAGGAGGAAGTGTGGTGCCGAACACCTGACCTCCCTAAGATTTATTCACTGAGGTGACCCTATTTGTGGTATTGCAGTGGGTACAAGTTCTAGTTAACAGCTTACCTTTGCTACAGATTTTACCCAAGAAATCCCACCCTGTCATTCAGGCAGTATTGCTTGTCTCTTATCCCCTCCAAAGCAAGGAACAAGATCGCATGTATCTCAAGTTGGCCTCAAACTCAGCTTTCTTTTTTTTAATATTTATTTATTTATTTATTTATTTTATGCATGTGAGTACACTGTAGCTGTACAGATGGTTGTGAGCCTTCATGTGGTTGCTGGGGATTGAATTTTGTAGTACCTCGTTCGCTCTGGCAGGCCCCGCTCGCTCAGGCCCAAAGATTTATTTACTATTATATCTAAGTACACTGTAGCTATCTTCAGACACACCAGAAGTGGGCATCAGATCTCATTACTGGTGGTTGTGAGCCACCATGTGGTTGCTGGGATTTGAACTCAAAACCTCTGGAAGAGCAGTCAGTGCTCTTAACCACTGAGCCATCTTGCCAGCCCCAAACTTACCTTTCTGCCTACCCTTCCCCACCCCGCCCACCATAGTGCACCAGTGTATGTGGTAATGGGATTGAGCCCAGGGCTTAAAGCAAGGGACCACTCAGCTACAGCCCCAGCCCTGTGCCCACATGCCTTGTTCTCTGCTGCTATAATCAGTCAGCGGGCCAGAATATCCAGCTAAAGGGTTTGCAAGACTTGAGTGAGGCAGAGTGACAGTAACAGTCTGCTCCCAGCTTGGCACATGACAGCTGTCGTTTGTGGGGAACTTACTGTGCGTTAAGGAGTTGCAGTGCCATATTGTATAGTATTTGCCCTAGGCCTGGTGGTGCTGGCCTGGCCTGTTAGCACTTGGGAGGTTGAGGAAAGAGTGTGGCAAATACAAGGCCTGGGCTCCAGAGTGAGCTCAAGGCCAGCCTGTGCGAGTTAGTGTGACCCTGTCTCAGAATACAAAGCAAGGGAAGGGCTTAGGTACAGCTCTGTGGTAGCACCCTTGCCTAACATGTGAGCCTGTATTTTCAATCCCCGCACTGTCATGCAGAATAAAGTAGAATAGATAAAAAGCTACTAGATAGATAAAAGCTACTTGCCATCCTTGCTCGGGCCTCAGCCAGTGGAGGAGGGCTCAGGCGGCCAGCCTGACTCAGGAGCTAGGCTGTTGTCGGACTCTCCTACCTTTTCCTGTCAGTGTTGTACGGTGGAGAACAGGGTGTGCGCCATCTCACGGCCAAGGAGCCTTCCTCCTTTGCCCAAGTGAGGCGGGTGTGATTGTGTCGTCAGAAACTGTTAGCTAACTCCCTTAGGTCAAGCAGCTGTCAGTGGCTGCTGTATGCTGAATTGTACTTATCAAAATCCTCACTTCTGCTCCCTCCGAATGTAACTGTATCTGCAAATAGACTTTTGACAGAGATGATAAAGCTGAAGTGAAGTGATCAGTATGTGGCTGGAACCCACTGTGATGGGTAGCCTTAAGGTCAAGGGCTTTGTTTAGAGTCTCATTATGTATTCCTGGCTGACCTCAAACATGCTATAGAAACCTGGATGCTCTCATAGAGGCCCACCTGCCTCTGCCTCCCACGTGGGAATAAAGCTGAGCACCACCACAGAAGGGGAATATTAGAGCCAGGTCTGGTAGCTCAGGCCGAGGCAAGAGGACAGCAGGTTTAAAGGCTGCCTGGACTATAGATAGTCTTCATAGGGGTCCCTTCACTGGCAATCCAGTGAAGACTTCAACCTAATAACATAGAAGGAGATTGGGAGGGCTGTGGCTTACCCACTGTGCTTAAGACCTTGGGCTCAGCTCCTAGTCCTGCAAACAAAGAAAAAAGGAAGAGGGGACGTGGACACAGATGTAGATATCATGGGTGATGAAGACAGGGCTCAGAACAACACACCTGCCATCCAGGGAACACCATGGGCATGGCAGACTACCAGAGCTGCTGGGAGGAGCCACTGTGCTGACACCTGAAGTGTCAGCTGAGAGTGACTTCAGCTGCTTTCTGTTACAGGACATCATTTAAGCCACTCAGTGCATAGTATACATTGTAGTGGATTCATCAAAGGATGTCAGATGCCATAATAAACTGCACATCTCCAGTGCTGGACTGTTGCAGCAACACAAAGCCCAGGTTCACGTGGAGTAGGAGGCTTTACTGCTGGGACAGTACCCAGTGTGATATCGAGTCCTGACTACTATGAAAGAAAGCTAAATGTGGGCAGTGGGGTGCAAGGAGGCAGTGGCTGTTGTTAGACGGAGGTGACTCCTCTCTTTTAACATGACGTTTGAGCAGAGGCCTGAGGGAGCAGCAGGGAGGCGGTAAGTGATGTTGGCATGAGTCCGAGGCACGGTAAAGGGATAGGTGTGGTCTGGTTTAGAAACAGAGTCTTAGAGGAAAGAGGGGCCCCTGTGGTTCAGTCCCTTGGTTGTGGGGGCCCCTGGGTTTTTATAGGGAGGGAAAGGAGGAACAGAGCAGGAAGGCAGCTACCAGACTTGTCTGACAAAACTAACTATGGAGGCGTCTGCCAAGGCCATCAGACATTCTGGTGTATCTGACGCTAAAGAAATTTCCTTTGGTAGTTAACATTTTAACCGGCGAGGACGGGCATCTCTAGTGTAGTCTTGAGACAGGGTCTTACTATGTAGACCAGGCTGGCCTTGATCTTGCAGTCCTCCCTGCTCAACCTCTGGGTGCTGGGACTGAAGGTGTATACCACCACGCCTGGCTCTGGGTGGAGAACTCTTTAGCAGAGCTAGAGAAAAGCAAGGGGAAGGGGCGGCCCTGTCACAGCCTGGTTGTCCCATGGGGATGTTGGAGACCGCCTCTTTAAATGTGGAAGGCAGTGGAAACAGAGGACCCCTGCAGCAGCCCGAGGACTTTGTGTGGAGGCCTGTACTCAGGTGAATTCAGGATTCTTGGCTTTGGGGCAGAAGAGAATTTCAGGGTGAATCTGTATGCTGCAGGGACGGAGATTCTTAAGAAAAAGTTTTTAACGCCTATTTCAGCTGGGCAATAGGGGGACAAAGAGGGGCCCCGAGGAACAGGACAGTTGGTACCCACGGTGGGTGGGCCTCTCAAGAGAGAGCAGTGTCAGGTGTCTTGGTGATGACTGTGTGTACGGTTTGGTGGCTTTTGAAGTTAGATGGCTCCACAGGCTTCTAAGGAGCTGCTATTTTTATTTTTCCTTTTTAGGAAATGGGACCCAAGGGTGGGTCCTGAGGTGTATAGGACAGGATTTCAGGGTGATAAGACAGAAATCCAAGGTCGCAGGAATGCAAGGAGTCCTTACTGTGGTGAGACAGGGGAGTTGAGGCATGTGTGGGCCATAAACAAGCTCCACAATTCAGTTTATGAGACTCTTGGAAAGTGGTGGGCTTTGCAGATAAGAGGAGTAAGGATAAATTCAAGGGTGCGTTCACTCTAGCATTAAGCATGGGTCAGAGCCATTTTAACATTCCTACAGGAAACTCTCCATGGAAGGAGAAAACTGCCCCGAGTAGGCAACCTCCATCGTGAACTTACTTATATATAAAAATTCTATCCAGCTGGCTCTAGACTGCAGCCAGACTCTGGGGTGGGGGCTCCTTCCTTCCCCTCCCCATGCCCCTCTTTTCATTTTCCCTGAGGTCTGTCCTGTCTCATAAGGACATCAGTGAGACTCCCTGGAATAAGTATACCCCACATGCCTCACTATATCCCTGGAATAAGTATACCTTTGAAAGGGTCCGTCTTCTCGTGCAGTCCATTTGAAGGTATTGGGTGTTCAGACTCTGCTCAGGCAGTGATTAGTAGGTCTGACAGTCCAGATGACTGACCACAAAAGCTCAGTTCAGATGCTTTTTCTCACCCACCAGCAGAGGCTACAGTGTCATTTCTTCAAATCTTTTCACTGCCCAGGAGCCTTGTGGAAACCTTTGCCTGTGTAGTGACGCTGAGGACCTGGCAGTGACTCAGGACAGGCTCCACCACTCCCTACAGGCTGCCTTCCTGATGACTTGAGCCCTGGCTCCAGCATCTCAGAACTCCTTTAAGAAGGGATAACTCTGTGGGGCGTCCTCTAAGTATGCATCCTCGCAGTATGGGGCCTCTCTTCTCTGCCCTGACCAGCTACCCCAGCATTCCTCACTCCCACTGCCCAGCCCTAATAAGGAGAGTGACGAGATGCCCATTCCAGCCGTATGAAACCAGGCTGTCTCTCTCTTCACCCCCAGTTCTCCATTGTTAGCATGTGGCACTGTGGTTTGGAGCTGTGGTGTTAGCTGCTTGCTGGCAGCCTTCTAATGCTCTCCACTGATGGTGATCAGCTCGAACCCCTGCTTCCAACGTGTGGCCTCAGTGCTCAGGTCTGGTGTGTTTGCCCAGGACCGGGTTTGGATGACATCACAGCCTTTACTGTGGATTATAAGGACCTTGGTGACTCAGTTGCCCAATGCGAGCCACTCCAACATGACAAGGTGGAAGTGGGTCTTTTGGGGATGCAGACTCTTCTGTCTGCAGAGGAGTCTACTGCACTTTTAATATTTTGTAACCAGTATAGTCTTTATTTATTTTGTGCTCGAATGAAAGAATTTTTTAGTTCATCCTTTCCAGTCTGCTGGAGGGATAGAAGTTGACCAAGTTCACACAGACGGTTGCCTCTGCAGTGACCAGTAACTAAAGGCCAGCAGCATGTACTCCAGCAGAAGGAGGTCACAGTGCAGGAGGCAGCTAGTGACCTGGTGAGTCCCTCTGCTAAAGACTCAACCCCCAAGTGACGCTCTGGAGAAAGCGTCATTAGTAGTCAATTTGATAAGGTCATAGGGTGAGCCCTTATCTGATAGGACTGTGCCCTTGGAAGGAAAAGAAGGTGCTCTCCCTCTGTCTACCGTCCAAGCATCCACGTGAAGACACAGCCAGAAGGCACTTATCTGCAAGTCTCCAAGAGACCTGGACCAGCTGTCCCTGGACCATGGCCTGCGGTACTGTGAGGTAAAGCTGTGTTGTTTAAAGCACACACTCCACAGTATTTTTTTAAGGCAGCCAAAGAGACTGATACAGAAAGGTCGGAGTTAAACCTGGCAGCTTTTCAGTCCATACAACTGTTTGGACATGAGCACCAACCTTCAGGCTGGCATTTGAGACTAATATAGGCGTTCCTGTTTGTCCTTTAGTGGGCCCCGCCCCCTCCAAGCTTTATTGACACACAGTAACCTGAGCATTGTTATAAAAACCCAACTGAGCCACGACACCAACACTGCACATACTAAGTGTGATTTGGTGGAGTTTTGACATGGGTACAGCCCCTTGAGCCCCTTGCCACTGTTAAGACTGTGAGTCAGTCCCCTCCAGAGGTTCCCTCTTGATATATTTTATATTCATATCTCCAGACAGCTGTCTGTCACCCTCCTTTCTGTCACTGTAAATGAGTTTGCTTTTAAAGACGCTTTCTGTAACCAGCCAGGTGTGGTGGTAAAGGCTTGTATTCCCAGCAGCTGGGCGATAGACGCAGGGGACTTAACAGTTCAGGTCCAGCCTCGGATACATAGTTTTACAGTTAGACTGGGCTACCTAAGACTGTCCTCAAAGTAAACTAAATGAATATTTGTATAAATGGGCTTGTCCTGTTACTCCTGCTCTGGCCTTTCTCACTCACCCAGGCTGTTCTGAAGGTCAGCCAAGAGGTAGATACTGATAATTCATGTACCTTGTACTGCTGAGTAAGATACACAGATACACAGGATCCATTTCCAGGTAATAGTCAGTTGAGTTCCTTCCAGTGGATATGTTTTAATTTTTTTTTTCAACAATTTGTGTGTCTGTGTGAGGATCCCCTGGAACTGGAGTCACAGACAGTTGTGAACTGCCGTATGAGTGCTGGGAATTGAACCCGGGTCCTTTGGAAAAACATCCAGTACTCTTAACCATTGAGCCATCTCTCCAGCCTGTCTTAATTTTGTAAACATTTCTCTGTATGTGTGTGTGTGTATGTGTGTGTGTGTATATGTGTGTGTGTGTGTGTGTGTATGTGTGTGTATGTATGTGTGTTTGTGTGTGTGTGTGTGTGCATGCGTGTGTGCGCAGGTGCATGTACCTGGGCTCATATGGAGGCCGGAGGAGGAGGAGCTGGAATGGCTTGGAGTTACAGGCTCATTCATGAGGGAGCTGAGCTCCAGACCCACCCTGTCCCTCGGGATTGCGCCAGCACGTGCTCTTGGCTGCTGAGCTGTCTCAGGCCCCCACAGATAATGTCTTGGAGGCCACAGTTTGCCAGCACGATGCTCCATTCTACATCCTGCCATCTATAGGAGCTGCAGCCCTTCCCTGCCTTTAGCCCTTGGTGTGGGCAGACCTGAGCCACTATTCAGAGGGAAGGGAAGATAAGTTCATTGTGACTTGTGTATTTCCCACAGATAGACAATTAGAATATTAACATGGGCCACTGTAAATTTATTTCAATTCCATAGACATAAAACACAAAGACAATTGGAAGAGCCTTCCTTGTTGTATACGGTAAGAAATAATTAGAAGTAGCTCCCAGCAGTCAGGGAGCGCCTCCAAGTAAATCACAATGTGACAGTAAAGTGACCCATGTGCCCTTCAGATGACGGAGGCCTGTGGCCTCGCAGGAGGATGTACTCACGGTAAAATGAAGGGACAGAAAAACAAAGTGACACTTTCCACAAAGCTCTCTCAGTCCTGCATGTATGTGCACACATGTGCATGCACGCATGTGTGCATGGAACTGCAGGCATCTGCAAGAACTGGTTAGATCTCTTGGAACTGATGCTCCTAGCAGTGATGAGCGGCCCAACGTGGATTCTGGGAACAGGACTCAGGTCCTCTGTAAGAACAGAAAAGCCCAGTAAGGTTTAATGGCACTCGTGCCCTCCACTTACATCTTCCAGGCACACTGGCTGAACAAGTGGCCCAACAAGCCTCTCCTGTGGGAGAACAGGCAGGTGCTGTCATTAGGCAGGACCCCATCACACAGTGGCTCTAGTGCAGGGCCTCTGGTGTTTCTCGAAGTCTCGCCCTCTGTTGTTTGTCTCATTAGGAATCTGTTCCTTTGTAACTGTGTCTCATTTCATCAGCTGATCAATATGTGAAGTGTTGGGCTGGAGAGATGGCTCAGCAGTTAAGAGTACGCAGAGGACGAAAGTTCAGTTCCCAGCACCTATGCCAGGCAGCTCATAACCACCAGCTCCAACTCCAGGGGATCCAGTGTCTCGGGGCTTTGCAGACACCTATAATCACATCTGTCTACCCACGCGTATGCATTATTGTGTATAGTAAATAAGCCCTTAGAAATGTGTGTGTGTACATGTGGGTGATAGGTAACGTGATGATAGGCTCGTCGTGCAAGTGACAGGTCCTTTCCTACTAGTGCTTCTGCTGACTCCCCACCTAGATGCAGAAGCACCTGCCTGTTCTCCCACAGGAGAGGGAGGCTTGCTGGGCCACTTGCTCAGCCGGTGTGCCTGGAAGATGTAAATGGAGGCCACATCTAGATGCCTCGGTGTCTTGGAGACAGTCTGATTGGATTATTGGGGGAGGCAGGAGCACGGAGCATGGTGAGGGAGCACTGAGCTTGGTGAGAGAGCAGCTGGTTCAATGCAGACTCCCCGCTTCCCGGTGTGGGGTGAAAGCCCTGCTGTGTACAGAGGTCGGTGGGAGTGTGTTCTGAGGTAGCTGAGAAGTGACAGTCTGGTCCTCAGATTTAATGGCCCTCCACTTTTCAGTGGCACAGATTTCTTCAGATGTGGCCTTGTGACTTCTTGGGCCGCCAAGAAGTGGCAGGAAGGCTGCAGGCCAGCTTCAGGAAGGGATTTTTTTTCTCCTACAAGGATAGAAAAGGACCAAGCACTTACTGTGTGGTTAGTTTTGTTCCTCGGAGAATGGGCAGTTTTTGTTGTGGTATTCTTTGTATTTGTGTAAGAACTTAATGCCTGAGCCTGGGGCAGACATCCTAGCCCTTGGCAGGAAAAGAAAGAAGATAGGTAAAGAGAAGAATAAACTCACTCTTGTGCTTGGTCACTCAAAAAGCTGTGGTTTTTGAGGTGTCTTTTCCTTTGCATAAGCCTGAGACCAGTCCTGCTCCTCTGCATGGGAGAGCCTCAGCCTTAGGAGTGGGCATCTGGGGTGGTCCGTTCTGTGCACTGCAAGATGTTTGTTAACCTCTTGGCCTCTGGTCCACTACATGCCAGCATACCCTCTCCCCTCCTCCACCCCCAAATAGAAAAAGTCATAAATGTCTCCAGAGATCCCCGAATGTCCCCTGAGGGGCAGCATTGCCCTAGAATTTTGACTTTATAAGTTACATTGTATTTTCTTTATTTAGGATTTCATGGTTGGATAGTCTGTGCCCATACAGCCAAGTGTATCCAACCAAGCCTATCTGTTCCCCTTACCCAAGCAGGAGCCTGGTTCTGTGCAGACATATTTGACAGTTGACAGTAAAAGTGTCTGTGTGTCCCTCAAAGCTGCAGAGGGAGGCTAAGGGTAGAGCTGAGTTTGCCTGACCAGGTTCTGCTCCCCCACTACCCCCCCCAGCCTCCCACCCTTGTGCTACCAAAAGGAAAAGGAAGGCGTGAGGTTTGTTTAGAATGTAGCTCAGGGGCAGAACCTTTGCCTAGAATGTCAGAGGTCCTGGGTTCAAACCTCCAAATAAAAAATTAAAACAAGTAAGTCTTCCTGTGACTCTAGAAAATAGAAAGGTACAGAATGCTCCTGTCTGCATTAAGTTGCAGCTGGCTGGCAGCCCGGTAGGCTGGCTGGGCCAGGGCTTTTCTTGAGTTACCACAGAGGCCAAGCACAGAGCCCTGTTGTGTTTCTGGGGATCCATGTTATTCCAGCGCCCCGTATGCCAACCACAGTGTCTTGCTCTTTGTCCCGAATGTCTCCTTTGCTCTGCATAGAGCAAGCCAGGCTCCCATAACGTCATCGTCCTCTGCAGCGTGCTCCTCTGCGCACTGGTACTGCCTCTTCCCACCCAGCCACCAAGAGCTCTTCTTTAATAGACTCCAGACCCCGTGCAGACCGCTTGTTTCTGAACCAGGAAAGCAAACATCCGAGAGAAGGAAGACCAGGGTAGGATCAAACCAGACCAAAGCTGATGAAACCAAGTCCCCCGTGTGTCCATGAGAGCTGTAACCTTCAGTCCAGCCTGGGACTCTCAGTTACATCCTTTGACATTCTTGCCCCGCCTGATGTGCGGCTGCAGAGATCTCTGGATGGTAGTGTGGGGGAAGAGCTGACACTCGGTCCCACTGGCAGTGCCAGCTGTGTTCTCCTGTGTGACTTCCAGAGAACACTGTGGTAAGTAGTGCTTCAGGGACTAACGCCTCTTTAGGATCTGTAACCGCTCTGTCCCCAGGCTGTTCTTTCTTCTCTCCTGGCTCAGGCCTTAACAAATTTATCTACATAAGCTTGCTGCCGGTCTGTTACACATGTCATTTGTATGTAGATGGCAGTATGTTTAAAAAGAAAAATAGTGACTCCTTCTGGAAGGAAGCCGCCGTGGAAGCAAGCCTCCTGTTGCTCTCCGATGTGCAGCATGCTGTTCTTCATTCTTAAATTCTTCCCAGTTGTCAGCAGCGCATGGACTGCAAGCTTAGGTAGGCTTTTCGCCAAGCCTTCCCTCCCAGTTTCTTCTTTTCTGATGGAACTCAGAGGCCTTGCCTCTGCCTGGAGTGGCGGTCAGTTCTATGTCTGTGAGCTCTTGGTCTCAGAAGGGGAATTGCCAGCCGGGCGTGGTGGTGCACGCCTTTAATCCCAGCGGGAGGCAGAGACAGGTGGATTTCTGAGTTCGAGGCCTCAAAGTGAGTTCCAGGACAGCCAGGGCTACACAGGGAAACCCTGTCTCCAAAAACAAATAAAACAAAACAAAACAAAACAAAACAAAACAGAAGGGCGATTGCCTCTGTAAGCTCCAGGGGCTTCCTCGAAGTTTCCTTCGGTGTAGTTTCCCTAACAGCAGAGTTTTTTTATTTAGCGAGGTCCATGTCTTCTGCTAGCTGTCAAGTGGCCAGAGTATGAGGTGCTGTTAAAAAGAATAGAACCCTGGTCTAGAACAGTGGGAGAGCCCTGAGAGCACCACAGCTATTCCAAGCTCCTCTGTGGGGAGGCGGCAAGGAAAATGGAGGTTAGTGTTGAGGTGGGGAAGTCAAAGAATCTTAATGCGGAGGAAGGCAGCTCTGGCTGTAAAGGACTCGGTGTAGGAGTCTCAGGACCGAGGGGAAACCCCTAGAGCCCGTGTAAAATGGTGCATGCCTGTAGTCCCAGGACTGAGGAGGCTCACTAGTCAGCTAGTCTAGCTGCATCTCTGTGTTCCAAGTTCAGTAAGAGACTTTGTCCCAGCAGATAAGGTGGGAGGTGATGGAGGAAACGCCTGTCGTCAGCCTCTGGCTCCACACATGTATGTAAGCCACACACGTGAGATAAACTGAGAAGGGGAAAGCAGCATCCACGTCCACATGGGTGTCATGTTGCCGCTTGAGCGCAGTGTGTTTCTCGTGTTGGGTCCATCCTGGGAGGCACACCTATAATCCCAGCACTCAAAAGACTGAGGCAGGAGGATCGCAGTGAGATCTTGTCTCAGAAATTATAAAAGTTTTCTGTCCTGGCACATTGATTCCTGTGTCATCATAACCAAGAGATTGGGGCACCCTGTGTAGTTTAAGATCTTGTTACTCATGATACATGTGTGTGTGCATGCGTGTGTGGGTGGGTGTGTGCAAGGGGGGTATTTTAATTGGGGGAGATACATGTGAAGGGGTGTGCCAGTGTGTTCATGGGCAGGGGTGTGTCTTTGTACATGTAAGATGTCACTGTGTATTGAATGCTGGTGATCCTGTATAGAGTGTGTGCATATGTAGAGGGTAACGTGTGTGTGTGTGTGTGTGTGTGTGTTTGTGTGTGTGTACACGTGCAGAGGTGTATATATGTCTGTGTAGGTTGTATGTCTGTGTGTATATGTGTGCCTGTACTCTATGTATTAAGGTACTGTGAAGCCTTGGCACCCAGGTAGCCTGCGACAGCCTGGCCGCCATTGAGAGGAGGAGCCCGACTCAGACCCAGTCCGTAGTGCAGACCCCTGGCCTTACTGTGGCTTCCTGAACTCTTTATGGGAGCATAGTTTTCCTGACAGAGCCCACTCTGGGTTAATAAAAGCTGCTCCCTCTGTGCCCAGCCTACAGCTGTGCTTGGCTCCTGGGCCTGGCCCGCACTAGCCAGTTCCCTTCATTTCTCTGTCTCTACTTTTGTGACTGTGCTAGTTCAAATCCTGACTCTGCAGATACCCACCACCCAGCAGCAGCTCAGAAAGCCCTAGCTGATTGCTAGGACGAATCCTTCTGGCCTTGAACTCATGGCAGTCCTCCTGCCTCTGCCTTGAAAGTGCTAAGATTATCGGCCTGAGTCACCGCAGCTGACTTAAGAAAAATATCCACTCTCTCGCTCACTCGCTTGCTCATTTATTTATTGGTTTTGGTTTTTGTCTTCTCAAGACAGGGTTTCTCTATGTCACAGCCTAGCTGTCCTGGAACTCACCAGACTAACCTCAAACTCACAGAGGCCTGCCTGCCTCTGCATTCCCAAGTAGTTAGTTAGTTAGTTAGTTAGGTTTTTGGGTTTTTTGTTTTTTTGTTTTTGTTTTTGTTTTTTGAGACAGGGTTTCTCTGTGTAGCCTTGGCTGTACTGAAACTCACTCTGTAGACCAGGCTGGCTTCAAATTCAAGGATCTGCCTGTCTCTGCCTCCCAAGTGCTGGTCCTAAGGACGTGTGCCACCATACCTGGCTTAAAAACTTTTAAAAAGAAAATCCTAGTCTCTAATGTATGTCGCTACTGGGATGACTGGCTGACCTGACCTGTACAGGTCCTCTCCGGAAGCCTTATCAGGCGAGGGTGGCGGCCGTGGGTGTCGAAAGCCTCATTGTGAACTGACTCATGCTGGCATTGCTGGGTTAGAGTTCACTGAGGGAGTTCAGCGTGGTGCTGTTCACCCTGTGACCTTTGGAGAAGGAGGCTTCTTGTTTACACAGAGGTTGAAACCACATCACTCTCCAGTGAAATTTCAAGGTTTCACTCCTTACTGTGGGTCTCAGTGCCCTGCAGTGGCTCTGCTTACTGTGGGTCTCAGTGCCCTGCAGTGACCCAGCGAGGCCAGGGCCCCCTTCTCCAGTTCATCTCATGCAGCCACCCTCTCATGTCACTGCCATCTGTCACAGCACTTGGTGCTGGCAGTCCCTGACTTGCCTTAAGTGGAAGTCACATCTGTTCTCCACCTGTCTGGTCTAAAGGGCACTGTTGGTGTCCCATGGCGAGGCTTGGTAACCTGGCCAGCCTGACTCACTGCATTGTTGCTTTGTAAAACGGACGTCCCTGTAAAGATGGCAGGCTTCCAGGGGAAAACTTGTAGTGTTTTACTGCAGTGGTTGTTGTGCCTTTTGGCTTGATGAGAGGCATATGTTAAGTTGGCTTGTTTACATTTTGTACAGACAGCATGTGGCCCTCTGCAGTAAGCATAGACTTCTGCAGGGGCACTCTGGCCTGTGCCCTCTGGGAACTTGTGTGAGTGAGTGTGTGTGTGTTTGTATGTGTACATGCATGTGTCTACAAGTGTGTGTGCATGCCTGCATGTCTGTGTGTATGCACGCACATGTGTATGTGTGTGTGTATGTGTGTGGTATATGAAGTGTTCGTAGCGTATACACACACATAGAAGTACATCTACACTGAGATCAGAGGAGATGTTGAATCAGGGTCTCACACTGAATCTAGAGCTAAGCTGATGGCCAGTAAGCCCACGTGATCCTCATGTCTCTGTCCCCCACCTACTGCTCCACCCATGGCTGGGCTGGTGTGCATGTGGCCACATCCAGCATTATGTGCCGTGTAGAGGCTTCCGATCTGCTCTCAGGTCCTCCCACCTGAACAACACTGAGGGAGCTCACTGTCCAAGCTTTCAGACACAGCTGAGTCCTGGAGAGGATCCTGCAGTCAGACTGTGCTGCACTGGGAGGAACTGAAGTGAGGTGCAGAGACGCCCTGGGGTGGACACAGTGAGCTCTTTCTCTGCTTCTAGTCATAAACCTAGGCTATTATAATTCAATCCCCACCCCCTTCTTTAAACATGCATTTTATTTTTGTTTTATTATTTATCTATACTGGGGACTGGGAATCCACCCCAGGCTTTCTGCATGCAAAGCAGATAGTCTACGACTTAGGGATAAGACATTATACCTTCTGCTCCTGGTATTTTGTTTTAAGGTCAACCTGCTGTGCCTATGGGTGTAACGAGGTCAAGAATATTGCAATTATATGCTAATGGTAGTTCCAGGATTAGATAGCTCCTGCGTGAAACAAATAAGGAAACTTAAACAAATAAGACAACTTCCTGCTCAGTCCTATTTTTCCTTTCCATGGAGCTGACTGAAAATGACTTTGGAAATTATGTTCTCTTCCCAGCTCATCCACTTCTCTGAGTTTATATTTGTAGACCGTGTCTCATGAATTGTGTATGTTAGGCATAATGGTCAACCCAATCTGGACTTCCAGTTTCCTGAAAATAAACCCCACTGTGGCCTGCTCAGCTGTGACCTGCCTGCCCTGGGAGCATTTGCTAAGCCTTCTTCACTGAGACACCTGTTCCGCAGCAGCAGCAGCAGCAGCAGCAGCGGCGGCATTCTCACGCAGGCTGGAAAGAGCAGCAGAGTGGAGGCCCTCCTCAGCTGGGCCAGGATGCAGTTGATGTGCAGGATGACCCCAAATTAGCACAGGGGAAGTCTCCTGGACTGGATATGCAGGCAGGAGATGGTCCATCCCACTGTGTGGGAGCTGGAAGAGGCCGACCTCCCATGAGTGGGTAGCTGATCCTGCGCTGGGCTCCCTTTTTACACCCAATACTTCAAGCCCTTGAAGTTTTCTCAGCCAAGTTGGATGGGCCCTGATGTCAGATACATAGGCACATGGGAGTTGAGGTGTGTTACTGGCAGAGGTAACAGTGGGGCTAGCTAGGCATGATGGCATATGCTTAGAATCTCAAGTGTCAAAACTAACTGTTCTCAGGGAAGATGGGTGACAGCCCTCACTTCTCTGTTGCCTGAGACAGAGTCTTTCCCCTTTGAAATGGTTGTAGCACATACACAGTATAGAAGTTGCCATTCTCACCTTTCTCTCTCTGAGACAACACAGTGCTTGCTGTGTCACCCAGGCTGTTTTCAAATCCTTGGGAAATTGAGGCCAGAGAACGGCTATGTGTTAAGACCAGCTCTGAACTACATAGCAAGACCCTGTTTCCAAAAACGCAGCTGGCAAGAGGGTGAAGCACGGGATCTTTCCATTTTAAGATTGTTATATAATGTGAAAGGTAACATTTAATCCTTTTTATACAGTGTCTTGCTGTGTTGTCCAGGATGTCTTCAAAGTCTCCAACTTCTCAGTTCCAGTAATCTTGTATCAACCCACAAAGGAGCTGAGACTACAGGCACACACAGCCTGAGTCCACCCTCACCAGGGGGCACACACAGCCTGAGTCCACCCTCACCAGGGGGCACACACAGCCTGAGTCCACCCTCACCAGGGGGCACACACAGCCTGAGTCCACCCTCACCAGGGGGCACACACAGCCTGGGTCCACCCTCACCAGGGGGCACACACAGCCTGGGTCCACCCTCAACATTTCTGGGACTATAGTTCAATGATGTTAAGTCTATTCAGGATGTGAACTGACCTCTGACCGGCATTTTGGTTGTAGTGTCGTCACACTGCCATGTTGCAGTGACTCTCCCACTGCCTCACCATGCCTGCACATGTCCTTTACTTCTTTACCACACAGGCATCACAGGAAGTGTGAGCATCATAGGACATTAACATCTTTTACAGGGTGCTATGACAGTTGTCCCCTTACAGCGTTGTCAGCTTTGGGTTGTTTGTTTGTTTGTTTGTCTGCTTCTCAAGACAGGGTTTCTATGTGTATGTAGCCCTGGCTGTCCTAGAACTCACTCTGTAGACCAGGCTAGCCTTGATCTCACAGATCTCTCCCTGCCCCTGCCTCCCACGTGCTGGGATTGAGCCAGCACTGCCTGGCTTTGTTGTCAGCTTTTTATAGAGCCTAATTTGTAAGTTGGGTATTATCCGGGTATATGTGGAATACATAGGCCATGGAATACCCATGGCTTGTACTAATATCTCAGGCATCCATAGAGATCTTAGATCCTTGGGGATAAGGAGCACCTATAAGAAGAGGTTTGTCAGTCAAGATAGGGAAGGTTGGCAACAGATAGGCCCCCAGGTCTCAGTGACTCCTCAGTGTGGTCTGTTCCTCTGTCAGCCTGTGCTTTTCAGGGGCCTGGGCTGAGAGATGAGTCCTCCCAGCCATGGATTATGAGCCTAAAGGTAGGAGTAGGTGTCTGACGATCTTCAAATTGGCTTTTGAAGCCTATACCAGAAGACTCACACAGTTCCACAGACGGTCTTGGCTTGAGTATATCATGAGCCCCAGTTGCCTGTGTTGTTGAGTGCCATTGCTGAACCCACAAACAGCAAGAGTCCTTAGGACACACAGAACACACAGGAAACTTGGTGTGGACTTGAGAAGACACATTGAGGAGCGAGCTCATTGCTGCTCTCAGTCAGGCACTGGTCTCAGAGAAATCTAAGTGCTGTGCCTTTAGGACTGGACCTAAGTTATCTGCCAAGCAGGGTGATGGCCACCTGGTCTTCTGCCTGTTGTGTATGTTTGAAAATGACCCACAAAATGTGTGCTATTTCCTGTTCACTGCCCACATGTGTTTCCTGTCTGCTTTATCTGTTGGTGTTCCTATCCTCTCACCACAGCTTGTGACTTAAGTGGCTGCTGCAATTGTGTTTGTTTTTAAATAAGTATATGCTTTATTCTGCTGGACTTCTCTTAGTTTTAGGCAATTAGACCCTTCCGAAACAATGTATCAAGATCTAAACAATGTATCAAGATCCAAACAATGTATCAAGATACTTTTGTTCCCCGTGAGATAGGATCTCATCTCCTCAGCTGGCCTTAAACTGGTCTGGAACTCTCTCTGTAATCTAGGATTCTCTTGACCTTTTGATCCTCTTGGGATCACAGGCATGTGTCACCATGCCTCTTGGGATTGCAGGCATGTGTCACCATGCCTGCTGTATCCATTGCAGGGCTCTGAACCCAGGGCCTCACGCACACTAGGTGTTTGCACCCAAGCAGCTGAGCTACAGCCTCATCCTTTGAAGATACTTCTTGATGGTCTCCAGAGCGAGTTCCAGGACAGCCCGGGCTGCACAGTGAAATCCTATTTTGAGAGCACCCTACCAAAGAACAGATGCTGCTATACTTGTTGATAATCTCTAGTTTATCCTTTAACTCTCACCTAATCTGAGTTCATTTTAGAGGTGGATATATAATATCTTTGTGTATAGGCAGAAACCTGTCGTGGCCCCGAGGGCACATGGCCCAGGGCCAGCCATCCTGACCTGGGGCTGGAACATACCTGGTACAGCAAGGGTTCCAGGCCGCCTAGATCCGGTCAAGCTCTGCTGTCTGGAATGCTGACATCTGCAGAGATGTATGAGACGGCCTTCACTCTGTGGGGTCCCTGCTCCCTCCCTAGGAGAGGAGAGGACTGAGCTGAGTCACTGGTGGGCAGAGGAGCACTCTGGTGAGGGAGCTGCTGCCAAGTGTAGGCAGAAAGCAAACACTGCCATGCTGTGACAGTTTGGTGTTAAGAAGTGAGGTAACAGGCCCGGGATGTGGCTCCATTGGTAAAGGGCTTATAGTACCAGCCTGTGGGCCTGGGGTGACCCCAGAACCCATGTGAAAAAGTGGGGTGCAGCAGTGCGCCCATGTAGTATCCATGTCAGTGAGGTGAACACAGGCCACTGCAGGAGCTTAGCAAACTCCAGGTTAGTGAGAGATCCCGTCTCAGGAAATAAGATGGAGGACTGCGAGAGGGCTCAGAGGATAAAGGTACTTGTCATGCATGCCTGACAGCCTGAGTTCGACCCTGAAACCCACCTGTGGAAGGAGAAAACTACCTCTGTAAGTTGTCTTGTGACTACCACATGCTCATTATAGAATGTGCACCGCCACCCAGAGGAAATGGAGGTCTCTATTTGTTTATAAAAGGTAGAGAATGATTGAGGAAAACACCCAATGTTGACCTTTGCCTCCACACACTTGTGCAAATACATGCACACACTTGTGCAAATACACACACTCGCCTACCCAAAAAAGAAAAAGAAAGTGGAGATGGAGTAGGCCAGGCAGACTACAACCATGCTCAGGGTCCTTTGAGTGGTTCTCAGAAAACCTGGAGTGTACCCTGCATGATCTCAGTACAGATACACATGTGCAAATAACCTGGGGGTGTGGGTTGCCACACAGCCCTGTCAGATGGTATTATAAGGCAGAGTCTCTGGGAACCTGGTTTTCTTGTTTGTTTTCAGTGCCCGGGACTTGCACTCACTAAGCGTAGTCCCTAGCACTGAACTATATTCCCAGCTTGAAAAACTATGGTATAAAGAAGGCTGTGTCCCGCATGCTTGAGGGTACGGCTGCTACGTATCTTAGTGGGGTTGCAGTGTGCTTTTCCTGTTCCTGACACATTCCCTAGTTGGTAGAGATGCCAGAAACTGCTGTCTCCCCATGTATAAGACCCACACAAAACTGCATGGCTGGGTAGCTGAGCGGAAGAACATGGGGTGAACGAGACCCCCTTCTTCCTGAGCCAGCAATATCCAGAGCTTCTGTGCACACAGTAGGCTCCTCGTAGGAAGGGAAGGTTGTCTGTGCTGGTTCCTGCTGGTGAGTGTCCCTTCATCCCTATGGGACTGCTGGTCTCTTGGAATAGAGGTGTATACAGCCCTTGTCTGTCTGCGGTGCCATGGTATCATCAAGAAGCTGTCTGCCTCCTTTCCAGCATTGGCAGGGCCTTTCCAGACATTCAAGGCCCCAGAGAACCTGGCTTTGAGTCTCTGGAGCCTTCACGAATGTCTGTCTGTGTGACCCCTCTCTGTCTGTCTGTCTGTCCATCTGTCTGTCTCACTGCCCCACATTGTGTTCTGACCTCCACAGATTTGCTTTTGTCTGTAAGCGGCATAGCTGCCCTCTCACTTGCCTTCCCTTGTGTTGCAGGCTCTCCAGAGCAACCTGAAGTATTCCCTGTTACCACGGCGACTCATCATCAGCAAGAGGCTAGCTCAGTGCTTGCATCCTGCCCTGCCCAGTGGTGTTCACCTAAAAGCCCTAGAAACCTACGAGATCATCTTCAAGATTGTGGGAACCAAATGGCTGGCCAGGGACTTGTTCTTGTACAGGTACAGCTGCTTCCTGCTCTAGCGCTCTCGTCAGCGGGCGAGCCGTGTTTCAATTCAGTTGGAAAATGACAGGCAAGGGGCCAGGGTTGGCACTCAGTTGTCAGAGTGCTTGCCTAGCATGTACGAGGCCCTGGGATCGGTCCCAGCACTGATAGGCCCAGTGCAGCGGTGCCTGCTTGTATGTCGGACAGGAAGAGCAGGAGCTACATGGAATTCCCAAGAAGTTTTAAAGGAAAGTGGCGGCAAAATATGTGTGGGGGTAAAAACCTCACAGCAGCTAGTCATCAAGCCGTCACCAGGAGCTGGCCACCTTCAGAAACACCTGCCCCCAGGCTCCATGTATACTGTGTGTAATGAGGACCCGGATGGTGCCTGCTTTATACTTAATGGTGTCATGTAACAATCTCATCTCAAATGTGCATCTGTCTGTCACCAGTTAAATGGTTCCAGCTGCTCTTTAAAACTCCCATCCGGGACTAGGGTAGAGCTTGGCCTTTGCCTATGCAAGGCCCTGGGTTTCATCTCCAGCAACTAAATGTAAACCAAACCAAACCCCAGAGCTCCCCTCTGCCTGCTGTTCCTGTGGAGTCTGTGACAAGGGTCCTGACTGCTCTTCCCTGCCCTTCTTGTCTTTCCCAAGCTGTGGCTTGTTCCCCCTGCTGGCCTATGCCGCCATGTCGGTCCGGCCCGTGCTGCTTGGCCTGTATGAGAAGTACTTCCTCCCGCTGCAGAAACTGCTCCTGCCCAGTCTTCAGGCCTTCCTCGTGGGCCTGCTGCCGGGCCTGGAAGAAGGCTCTGAGATCTATGAAAGGTTGGTGGAGATCATGGCTGGGCTGCAGGCTCTTATCTGTCGGGAACTTGTTCTGTAGGTTGGCCTTGAACTCAGAGATCTGCATTGCTCTCTCTCCTGAATACTGGGATTAAAGGCATGTACCACCACTCTTAGACTTAAACTTCTTTATCTGGAACTTGCTCTGTGCCAGGCTGGCCTTGAACTCAGAAATCTGACTGTCTCTGTCTCCTGGCATTGAAGGCATGAACACCATGCCTGGGCCTAAGCTTTTCATGGCCACTACTCCTCAAGATCCAGATCAAAAGCCCGTGTCCTCTATTTCTGTACTGTAGTTCATTTCAGATTAAAAATGAAAGCAACTGGGGCTAGAGAGATGGCTCAGTGGTTAGGAGCACTGTCTGCTCTTCCAGAAGTCATGAGTTCAATTCCCAGCAACCACATGGTAGCTCACAACCATGTGTAATGGGATCCGATGCCCTCTTCGGGTGTGTCAGCAATAGGATGCTTATATACGTTAAATAAATAAATCTTAAAAAAAGTGGTTATTTAAAAAAAAAAAAGGAAAAAGAAAGCAATTAACCAGATAATAATAATAAGGCCTAGATAGAACTATTCCTTGGTCAACAGCAAACCCCAACAGTAAGCCTAGCTGGGTGAGATGCTGTCTGGAGGCCACCACTCCCCTTGAACACAGGATTCAGCTCCATTCCCCTTCCTGGTGCTCCTTTATTCTTTGATCCATACATTCTGTAATTTTCCTTTCAATGCTTGCTACACTCGATCAAAATGGTTCTCATGAGACAAACCATTGGGCTCTTTTGAGGCTGGGCTCTTTTGAGGCTTCCTTTGCCAATACAGTTAGTATAAATATCTTTACCTTAGCCTCAGATAAACTCTTCTGACAGACAGGGGCAAAAGCAGCCACATTCTTCACCAAAATATCACAAGAACAGTCTCTAGGCCACACTAAAATTCTTCTCTGAAACCTCTTGGGTCAGGTCGCACAGTTCAAACCACTCTCAGCAACAAAGTCTTCTATATTCCTATTGGGATGGGCTGTCAAGCCCCACTTAAAGCATTCCACTGCTCTCCGAAGTCCCCAAATCCACATTCCTCCAAACAAAAGCATGGTCAGGACTATCACAGTAATGTCCCACTCTTGGTACTCTGGATAGGGTTTCCATTGCTGTAGAAAGATGCCATGACCAAGGCAACTCTTATAAAGGGACATATAACTGGGGCTGGCTTACAGGTTTACAGTCCATTATCATCAAGGCAGGAGCATGGCAGCATCCCAGTAGGCATGGTGCAGGAGGAAGTGAGAGTTCTACATTTTGTTCCAAAGGCAAACAGGAGAAGGATCTCAACGCCCACCCCCACAGTGACACACTTCCTCTGACAAGACCAAACCTCTAATAGTGCTACTCCCTGGGCCAAGCACACTCGATTCCTCACAGACCTGACCTTGAGAAGAGTCCTAAATAGAAATGAGGCTGTTGTACAGGGCACCCACTATCCCCTGCCCCATGAGGCCATGATTTGCAGACACACACAGGTGAATGCCCACACCTCCTCATGTGAATGGAGCATCTCCTAATGAGTGCCTCCATTCACAGGGAGGGAGGGAGGGAAGGTGGGCAGGATTTTCAGTTCTGAATAATGAGGCAAAGCCAGCCCTGGCTGTCCTGGAACTCACTCTGTAGACCAGGCTGGCCTCGAACTCAGAAATCCACCTGCCTCTGCCTCCCGAGTGCTGGAATTAAAGGTGTGTGCCACCACGCCCGGCTCCACTGTCTTATCTTTTTGACACAGGGGTCTTGCTATATTATGTAACCCAACTGGTATCAAACTGCCTGCAATCCTTTTACCTCAACCTCTGCCTGCTAAGTGCTAGGATCACAGGTGTTTGCCACCACATGTGACCAGCACAGACCTTCAGCACAGCTTGGCAGGACCTGAACATGTACTTAAAGCTCTGAAGTTTTTCACTGGGTCTGGGGACAGCTCAGAAGTTAGAGAAACTGAATAGCAATGTAAAACCATGCATGTGCATAAAGCCCTTTTAAATTTCTTTCTTTTTTATCTATTTCTTTTTATTTTGGGGGAATTATAAAGAATCCCTGTCCATACTGACTGTTGTGAGTGATGCTGCTATGATCAGCCACTGGTGACTGGGCCCATGTGACACCCATCTGTGATGACTGTCCACCTGTACGTACATACCCCATGTGCTGGCACCATGCTCTTCTGCAGCTCCTGTTCCTAGGCCTTGGCCATATCACCCTCACATGCATTAGGGCAGTGCCCAGGCCCCATGTGGGAGCAAGGAGTCAACCCCAGCTATACTCGAGTGTCCCCCAAGCTCCAGAGACTGGGGGAATCCCAGTGGCTTGGAGTGCTGTGTCCACTCCAAGAGTGACCCAGGCTGCATTTGCATCTGTACTGGGATTGGACAAACTATGCCAGAGGTTTGCATGTGGAATGCTCAGGATTCACCTAGCTTAGTTCTCGATCTCCCACATTACAGTCACATTTGTGAGGAAGACTCTGATGCTGCACACGTGGTGGCTAGCATGTGTGCATGCTTTGGATATGTGGACTTGGTAGTCATGGTGGAACAGGAGGTAGCAGTGAGGCCATTACCAGACTTCCTGCAAGTTCTGGTACATTCACATTCTGATAACAGGTCCAAGTGTGTACCGTGTGTGTGTGTGTGTGTGTGTGTGTGTGTGTGTCTGTGTGTGTCTGTGTGTACATTCTCTGACAGATTAACATGTTGATTAGTTCTCCAAAGGTCTCTTGCCATCCTTTTAAATCTCTGTTACTCACACTTAGAAGCATGTTAAAAGTTGGAGTGCTCTTGTTTGCTCTTTTAGTTGATAAGTGAGAGTTTGTTTGAACAGTTGTTAATATTGTTTAATATTAATGATTTTTCCCCTAACATTGTGATTTTTTTGACATTGAACCAAGAGCTGGGTAGCTGCATGAATCGCTGAATAGATTCAGCTGCCACTGGAAGCTAAGCCAGTGTCCCCACACACGGGAAGTGGTAATCAAGCTTCCTAAGGTTGCTGGTCAAGGTTCCTGTAATCCTGAGTGTGTGTTACAGGCACAGTGAGGGAGCTGGCTGTACAAGATGGTTTTGTACTGTTTCTGTTGTAGTCTGAGAAAGTCTTGAGAACCAGACCCCTGAGCCCTTAGGATTAGAGCAACATCCCCCAGCCAATAATTCTCACGCACAGATAGGAAGAGGAGGATGCCAGAATCACATCATCCGTGCTGGGAGATGTTGTGAAAGGCTGGACTAGGCCCAGCTGCGAGGTGAGGTAACCCACTGCTTCCATGTAGGTGGGGACTGTTCCATCTGTGCTTCTCAGTGAGCGCAAACAAACGGGCCTCTTGGTCAGTGTCTGATGGTATCATCATCCTGGCCGTCTCTACTTCACTGTGCCAAGAAATCAAGATTAGAAGGGAAAACACTCCTTTCTCAGAGCAGGGGGAGGTGAGTGCCTTGATGGCTGTAAGAAAGCAGAATTTGGGGCCAGGTGTGGTGACACACTCATGTGATCCTAACACCAGCTGGGCAGAGGCAGAACCAGCCAGGATTACAGAGCAATTCCAGGCCAACGTTGGCTGTACACAGTGAATCCTGCCTTAAAAATCCACGGGGAGTGGGAAAAGGGAAAAGGAAGGAGACGTGACATACTAGAGACCACTGTTTAAATCAGTGCTCTGGAGTGTACACAGGTAATCCCAGATGCAGGAGGTAGAGGCAGGAGGATCACCCTGAGTTTGAAAATAGCCCCAACTACATACTGAGACCCTGTCCCAACAACAGGAACAGCACAGTCAATGGCTCTTCACCTGGAGGGAAAGCTCAGCAGGCCCTGGGACTCTGTCTGGTTGGGGAGGGTGGAAAGGGCTACTGCTGCATATGGCAGGGGCCTACAGTGCTGCAGCCATGTAGGTTCATTATCTGCTCCTGGGACAAAGCCAGCCCCGACTCAGCAGTGTTAGGTTGAGAACCCTGATTCATCTGTTCTTGAGACTGCTTCCTAGGTTTCCCCACTGGTCTTCAGTCTCCGGGATCCTGTGGTCCTCTCGCTAGCAGGCACTAGCTGCCATTAGCGAGCAGGGGAGTGCAGGGTTGCTCCTGCACTTAGTTAGAAATGCAAACTTGAATACCTGATGGCAGCCCAGTCAAGACAGACAGGTAGGGCACACATGGCTGCTGACCTCTGGCCGTTAACTCCCTCTTAGTGTTCTGTGGGTGAGAGGCTGACGGCAGTAACTCCTGCTGCTGTTGCAGGAAATGGTTAGCCTCATACAACTTTTATTATTATAATAATCAGCCTTAATCAGCACTAGAGCTGAGCAGACATCTACCCTCTATCTATTTCCTCATCAATAACTCCAAGTTATAATTTACCTTGTTCCATCTGGGCAGCTCTTAACTCCAGTTGGCTGGTTCTCGTGGTTGTTTTCATGATTCACCTACCCCATGGAAGCTTCCTCCTCTTTCCACCTTCCTCTCTTCTTTGTGCTCCATCTCAGACCCCAAGAGCCCAGGAACCCCAAACCTCACCTACATCTCTTCTGCCCAGCTACTGTCCTTGGTTTTTGATGGTGGACCCTGCCCTTTTGCACTTTGGGGATGGTCTGTTGCAAATCCAAGGGCTCAGTGTCAGTAAGGAGCGCGCACGCGCGTGCGTGTGTGTGTGTGTGTGTGTGTGTGTGTGTGTGTGTGTGTGTGTATGTATGTGTGTACATACGTGTGTACGTGTATGTTCTCAGGCTCAGTGGGTTTTATCTAGGTCGGGGCAGGGAATTCCTCAGGTAACCCTGTGGTAAGGAGTCCTTTCACACTGAGGAGCCTCACCTCCCAGTGCAGAGGCTGCCGGACAGGTCTGTGGCCCAGGCACACACCGACTGCTCTGACCAGATAATCATATAATGCAGCTGTCGAGCATTGCTTCTGCCCCACACTGCGGCTCTTGCTGAGCAAAGCCAAGCTCTGTTTGTCTGGTCAGCTTTTAATAGAAGCCCAATCAATACCTTCCGCCACAAAACCATTCTGTGTACTTTCCCTGAGCCCTTGGCTTGACTTACACCTCCTCATGCTTGTTTTTATAAAATCCAATTGTCATTCCCTGCAAATATTTTATGAGACTTTAAGGTTTAGGCTCATTTAAAACTTGTATTAACTTTTCATCCTTCGGCAGTTTCATATATATATACACACACACACACACACACACAATATTTTTTAATCCCTTCGGCCCTCTCAGTCTCCCATCCCAGTAAGACCCCACTACATTCATGTCTTCCTTATGTGTGACCTATGGAGTTTGAACTCCTGAAGAGCATAGATGCTTGGTTATTTGCTGGAGTACGGGCAATCTAGGAATGGCCACGCCCATGTAGATCAGCAATCTTAACTATAGGTAGCCCCTCACAGAGGGGTGGGGCACTGAGCTTTCCCTTCTCTGATGAACTGTCAGTAATCCCACCTTTTGCCTGTCTCATGCAGGTGACTACGGGTGCAGGGTGAGCTTGTGAGGCCATAGGCCCTGTCACACCCAGAAGTCACTGTCCCAGCCCCTGGCTCTCACAGTCTGTCCACCTCTTGAGCCTCAGGGGAGGAGGGTGATATAGGAGCTCTGTCTGGGACAGGCATTCGACAGCCATTTATTCTACATTTTCTTCAGCCATGAGTCTCTGTATTAGTTGCCTAGACTCATTTTTAAGGATAACAGAATCAGTTGTGGGGTTTTTTGTTTTTTGTTTTGTTTTTATTTTTCCAGGTAAGGTTTCTCTGTGTAGCCCTGGCTGTCCTGGAACTCACTCTGTAGACCAGGCTGGCCTCGAACTCAGAGATCCACCTGCCTCTGCCTCCCAAGTGCTGGGATTAAAGACGTGCGCCGCCGCCACCACCGGCTCAGAATCAGTTTTTAATGTATAAATGTAGTATATATTTGGAGGAAGTATTTTTTCCTTTTATTTGTTTTTTTGAAATCGAAAAAGCAAACTCAAGGTGGTTGGTGTGGGGTGGTCTTCACAGTGCAAACTGAGTGTCACCATCACCTGGCACTTGGGACCACACAGGGACTGGGGCACTCTCGGGGACATCTAGCACTGTAGCCTGTGTATGCACTCTGCTGCCCTGTGCTGAGTTTTCACACAAGCATTCCAGTTCCACCTCTTTGAGGGGCAGCGACTCTTGGCTCCATCTCTTAGCCAAGTGTAGATCCGTGATGAGATAAGCCTGCTCCAAGTCCCATAGCCAGGATTTGAACACAGGGGCTGAGCTGGGGAACTCCGTGAGCTGCTCCTCACAGTGAGCTGGCCCTGGCCGCCTTTCCCCCTGCTCCCTTGCAGGTAGGAAGCATATGAGAAATGCTAAGTGATGAGTCAGCTCAGCATGCGGTGACCTCTCTGCCAGTCACTGGTGGCCTCTCACCAGCCCGCATGTGGTTTTCAGCACCAGCACCGCAGAGCAGGGCCCCACTTCAGTGTCCTTGGAAAAACAGGCCTGATCCACTGAAAGAGATGCGTCATGAGCTGCTGACTGCGTCACGTCACGGGAGGACTGAGTGAAGATAAGAGATGTGCCAAGCCAGATGGCTGACACCTGTGACCCCAGCACTCAGGCAGATCCCAAAATAAAGGGGGCTGACAATTGGCCCAGTAGTTAGGATGGCTGCTACCAAGCCTGGTGTCCCGAGTCTAATACCCAGGACCCACGTGGTGGAAGAAGAAGAGGAACTTCTCCAAAGGAGAGAACCAGCTTTTTCAGGTTGGCCTCTGACCTAACCGAGCCTGCTGTGCATGAGTGCACATATATACTGCCACACACACATACACTACACACACGTGCATACACACATGCACGCGGTGTACTAATTAAATATGTGGGGCTAGAGGGATGGCTCAGCAGTTAAGAGCACTTGCTGCTCTAAGAGGCCTGGAGTTTGGCTCTGTAACTCCACCTTTAGGGTATCCAGTGCCCTCTTCTGGCCTGCACAGGCACCTGCAGTCATATGCACATACAGACACACAGACATATATAAACATAATTAAAAATAAATCTATTTATAATGTTATAAAAGGGACAGTGACTCACTGAGTAAGGCACTTGCTGTCAGGCCCAGCAACCTGAATTCCATCCCCAGACCCTGGAGGTGGTCTGCGTGCCTCATGTGTGACTGGTCACATATTCCTGACTTTTCCTCAGGATGGACTTCATGGGTGGTGCTCACACAGTGCAGAAGGTGGAAAGAAACCTGAAACCTTGTCATCTTTCACCAACAGAACTGACGCCCTGCTCCTGAGACTGTCTGTGGTTGTGGGGCGAGAGGTGTTCTATGCTGCCCTGTGGGGGAGCGTTCTGACAAGCCCTTCCATCCGCCTCCCTGCCTCCTTGTTTGTGGTGAACCACATCAGCAGGGACTCACCAGGCAAGGAGCAGAAGTACATGCTGGGTACTGATTACCAGCTCACGGTAGGTGCCTCACTGTCCGAGAGGGGTGGGTGTGGCTTCTCCATCAGGGAGAAGCAGGCAGTGAGGACATTCCAAGACTGTGTGTGATGGTGAGCTGCAAAGCAGGGTGAGGGGCAGCTGCCATACGTAACGATGGTTTGCTTTCCATTTAATATTTTATACTTTGTGTGTGTGTGTGTGTGTGTGTGTGTGTGTGTTTGTGAGAGAGAGAGAGTGTGACAGAGAGAGAGTGACAGAGAAAGAGATACTGAGAGTGAATGTGTACCAAAGAGTCCAGAAGAAGATACTGGCACTCTGGGAGCTAACATGGGTACTGGGAACTAAAATCAGGCCCTGTCCTGTGGAAGTGCAGCACAGACTCTGCCCACTGAGCCAACTCTCCCGCCCTGGCGGCATGGCTCCTCCGTGGCCAATGGCTGTGCGCACAGGTACTCAGCAGCCTCTGCTGGGGGTCCCTGCTGTATGTGCCTCTAGTCTCGTTTCTTCCGTAGCCAATGGCTGTGCGCACAGGTACTCAGCAGCCTCTGCCGTATGTGCCTCTAGTCTTGTTTCCTCCCAAGCCCTGCATCAGTCACTCCCTCCTCACTCATGTTGAAACTGCCTCCTCCCCTGCTCCAATGTCCTGATGACTCCTGGCCCTGTTTTCTGCCTGAGTCAGTCCTCTTTGGCTACCCTCACACCTAAAGCTCGGGGTTCCTCAGCCTCCTTTTCCAGGCCCGTGAAGGTCATCTGCCTTCCCTGGCAGCTCCAAACCTCCCCATAAATTTTGTAATGTGAGCATTCCAGACCTTTATCTTTCCCAACCCAGCCATGCCTCCTATCGCCACCTGGTAGTGGACCCACACTTTAAACAATGTTATCAGGTTAAATCAATGGGCTACAAAGTCTGAAGCTAGCAGGCATTGCTCTTTGCTGAGGGTTGGTAGAACTTTCCCACCAGATCTTTCTCAGGACCACGTGATGGAATTGAAGAGCCCCTCAGGTCGTGACTGGGATATTGGAGATCCATGTGCGCTTGTCTCCCACTTTCCTGCCTGTGGATCTGGCCTGCTTGTCATCTGACCAGCCTACGTCTCTCTTGGGCCAGCAGTCCTCCCACTGGCATCCTCTACCCCACTCTCACCAGCTCTTTAGAGATTGCTTTGATAAAGGGTGGCTTTGCACACACCTGTCCTGTGCTTGTGGCTCTGTGGCTCACACAGTCCCAGTTCAGGACTTCTAGTTGTCTGCTCCCAGCTGATGGATCGCCTATCCTCCCCACAAGCCTGTGTGCGCGTGGCTTTCAGCCTCAGTGCGCCCGTCCCCTCCTGAGGCACTGAGAGATGCCTTTATTGAGAGAGGACACTTACTTGGTCGGTACTGCCTTGACTTGGGGTCCACTGGACCATGCGTCTTCCTTTGGTTTTACTTGAGGTTCCTGTAGGCGTATAGCCCCATATTCCCTAGAGCTCAGAGCTCTGTTCTCATCTCCTGTGTGGCCTAATGCCACGTCAAGACTCCCAGCCTAGGTGACTTACTTTTATGGCTGCAATGCGTAGACACAGAGTATCAGGTGTCTTGGAACAAGCACTGTGATGTGTCATTTCAGGTGAGATCCCTGTGTGCTTCACTACTAGACGCCAACGTTCTTGTGCAAAGAAATAATCTGGAGATCATCCTGTTTTTCTTCCCATTTTATACCTGCCTGGTGAGTCGTGTGTGCCCTTCTGGACACTTCCCTGTCACTTCAAAGGCAAAGGCAGGTGCTGGTGTCCCTAACAGTTTAGTCACAGAGACTGCTCAGTCACTTGGCAGTCTCTGCTCGCCTCACACCATCAATGGCCTTCTCTCGTTTTGTGGGCATCATGTGACTTCTCCTGGGAAGAGGTGAACAGATGCCTCTTCATGCCAGAGAGGGCAACAACGAATGGCTAGAGGATGATGTCATCTAGACCCAGCTTGGTGGGGCAGGGGAGGCGATGGTTTTGTTAGGGTCACTAGCAGGAATGTGGGTGACATAGAGAGAAGGGTCTACCCTGGAATTTCAGAGACACAGAGGCTCCCCTGGATGACCCTCTGAGTCTCACAGCCTTCATGGAAGAGTCTCCCCCCCGGCAGCGATACTGCTTCTATAGCACTGGGAAGGGACCTTGTGTATCTGATAGCTCCCTTAAAGTTCCCTCAGCTCCCTGCACCTTAGTCTATCCCTCCAGATGGAATGCCAGCAGCCAGACATTGACTGACTCCTGGGGGGGGGGGGGGGCTGTGTGGGGACAGCCAGCCTCTTGACAGCTATCTTTTGGGGATGGATGGTTAAGTAAAGCCACACGTCAAAAGTTAGAAGCCTGCTCAGCATTCATTCCCTGGAGGTAATGTTCTCTCCGTCCTCCCGATAGGACCCTGATGAGCGAGCCATCCCTCTTCTCAGACGGGATGTTGTGCACATCCTCTCAGCTGCCACCCAGACACTCCTGAGAAGGGACATGTCTCTCAACAGAAGACTCTACGCCTGGTTACTAGGTACTGAGCCGAGTGTGAGCCTGTGCCCCAGAGCTGGTTTGTGGACTAAATGATGCCCTTAGTGATGTCTCTGAATCATGAATTGTGGAAAAACAGCAATGACTAACACAGCCCTGGTCAGCTGAGGTTGAACTCTGACGGGAGCTATGGTTATCTGCAGCTGTTTGTTTGTTTGTTTGTTTGTTTGTTTGTTTGTTTGTTTAGAAAAGGAAGGAAGGTTTTAAAATTCCAGATGAGTTTCAATTTAAGAGCCAGACAGAAATACCAGAAATCTACAGCTAAATTATATTTAATGAGAAGCCAGTTGTGATAGAACACATGTATTTGTTTGTTTTGTTTTGTTTGAGACAGGGTTTCTCTGTGTAGCCTTGGCTGTCCTGGAACTCACTCTGTAGACCAGGCTGGCCTCGAACTCAGAAATCCGCCTGCATGTATTAACCAAAGGGCAAGAGGGAGGCCAAGGCAGGAGGGTTACAAATTTGGGGCTAGGCTGAGCTGCATAGTAAGACCCTAAATTAACACAACAAGGCTGTAACCGAGCAGTAGGGGTTTCCGTGGCATGTACAAAGCCTGGGTCCAATCCTCAGTACCAAGAGAAGAGACGAGGAGGCGGAAGCCTGTGCTGTGTGCTCCGTAGGGAAGTTTCGTGGGCTGAGGTTCATGGGGAAGGAAAACCATGTGAGGATGGGGGAGGGTTAGGCATGGGGGAGGAGGGACCGGGGGGGGGGGGGTGATTTGTGTAACAAGATCAGGAGAATCCCTGGACTGCATCCCTTGCAGTGTTTATTTTTTTTTTAAACTTTTTTTTATTTATTTATTTTTTTAATATTTTTATTACATATTTTCCTCAATTACGTTTCCAATGCTATCCCAAAAGTCCCCCATAGCGCCCCCCACTTCCCTACCCACCCATTCCCATTCTTTTGGCCCTGGCATTCCCCTATATTGGGGCATATAAAGTTTGCGAGTCCAATGGGCCTCTCTTTCCATTGATGGCTGACTAGGCCATCTTTCGATACATATGCAGCTAGAGACAAGAGCTCCGGGGTTCTGGTTAGTACATCATGTTGTTCCAACAATAGGGTTGCAGATCCCTTTAGCTCCTTGGGTACTTTCTCTAGCTTCTCCATTGGGAGCCCTGTGATACATCCAATAGCTGACTGTGAACATCCACTCCTGTGTTTGCTAGGCCCCAGCATCGTCTCACAAGAGACAGTTATATTTGGGTCCTTTCAGCAAAATCTTGCTAGTGTATGCAATGGTGTCAGCGTTTAGAAGTTGATTATGGGATGGATCCCTGGATACGGCAGTCTCTAAATGGTCCATCCTTTCATCACCGCTACGAACTTTGTCTCTGTAACTCCTTCCCTGGGTGTTTTGTTCCCAATTCTAAGAAGGTGCACAGTGTCCACACTTTGGTCTTCATTCTTCTTGAGTTTCATGCGTTTAGCAAATTGTATCTTAAATCTTGGGTATCCTAAGTTTTGGGCTAATATCCACTTATCAGTGAATACATATTGTGTGAGTTCTTTTGTGATTGTGTTACTTCACTCAAGATGATGCCCTCCAGGTCCATCCATTTGGCTAGGAATTTCATAAATTCATTCTTTTTAATAGCTGAGTAGTACTCCATTGTGTAAATGTACCATAATTTCTGTATCCATTCCTCTGTTGAGGGACATCTGGGTTCTTTCCAGCTTCTGGCTATTATAAATAGGGCTGCTATGAACATAGTGGAACATGTGTCCTTTTTACCGGTTGGGACATCTTCTGGATATATGCCCAGGAGAGGTATTGCTGGATCCTCCGGTAGTACTATGTCCAATTTTCTGAGGAACCGCCAGACTGATTTCCAGAGTGGTTGTACAAGCTTGCAATCCCACCAACAATGGAGGAGTGTTCCTCTTTCTCCACATCCTCGCCAGCAACTGCTGTCACCTGAATTTTTGATCTTAGCCATTCTGACTGGTGTGAGGTGGAATCTCAGGGTTGTTTTGATTTGCATTTCCCTGATGATTAAGGATGTTGAACATTTTTTCAGGTGTTTCTCTGCCATTCGGTATTCCTCAGGTGAGAATTCTTTGTTCAGTTCTGAGCCCCATTTTTTAATGGGGTTATTTGACTTTCTGGAGTCCACCTTCTTGAGTTCTTTATATATATTGGATATTAGTCCCTTATCTGATTTAGGATAGGTGAAGATCCTTTCCCAATCTGTTCGTGGTTTTTTTGTCTTATTGATGGTGTCTTTAGCCTTGCAGAAGCTTTGTAGTTTCATGAGGTCCCACTTGTCAATTCTCGATCTTACAGCACAAGCCATTACTGTTCTATTCAGGAATTTTTCCCCTGTGCCCATATCTTCAAGGCTTTTCCCCACTTTCTCCTCTATAAGTTTCAGTGTCTCTGGTTTTATGTGAAGTTCCTTGATCCACTTAGACTTGACCTTAGTACAAGGAGATAGGAATGGATCGATTCGCATTCTTCTACATGTTAACAACCAGTTGTGCCAGCACCATTTGTTGAAAATGCTGTCTTTCTTCCACTGGATGTTTTTAGCTCCCTTGTCGAAGATCAAGTGACCATAGGTGTGTGGGTTCATTTCTGGGTCTTCAATTCTATTCCATTGGTCTATTTGTCTGTCACTATACCAGTACCATGCAGTTTTTATCACAATTGCTCTGTAGTAGAGCTTTAGGTCCGGCATGGTGATTCCACCAGAGGTTCTTTTATCCTTGAGAAGAGTTTTTGCTATCCTAGGTTTTTTGTTATTCCAGATGAATTTGCAGATTGCACTTTCTAATTCGTTGAAGAATTGATTTGGAATTTTGATGGGGATTGCATTGAATGTGTAGATTGCTTTTGGCAAGATAGCCATTTTTACAATGTTGATCCTGCCAATCCATGAGCATGGGAGATCTTTCCATCTTCTGAGATCTTCTATAATTTCTTTCTTCAGAGACTTGAAGTTTTTATCATACAGATCTTTCACTTCCTTAGTTAGAGTCACGCCAAGATATTTTATATTATTTGTGACTATTGAGAAGGGTGTTGTTTCCCTAATTTCTTTCTCAGCCTGTTTATTCTTTGTGTAGAGAAAGGCCATTGATTTGTTTGAGTTAATTTTATATCCAGCTACTTCACCGAAGCTGTTTATCAGGCTTAGGAGTTCTCTGGTGGAATTTTTAGGGTCACTTATATATACTATCATATCATCTGCAAAGAGTGATATTTTGACTTCATCTTTTCCAATTTGTATCCCTTTGATCTCCTTTTGTTGTCGAATTGCTCTGGCTAGGACTTCAAGTACAATGTTGAATAGGTATGGAGAAAGTGGACAGCCTTGTCTAGTCCCTGATTTTAGAGGGATTGCTTCAAGCTTCTCACCATTTACTTTGATGTTGGCTACTGGTTTGCTGTAGATTGCTTTTATCATGTTTAGGTATGGGCCTTGAATTCCTGATCTTTCCAAGACTTTTATCATGAATGGGTGTTGGATCTTGTCAAATGCTTTTTCCGCATCTAACGAGATGACCATGTGGTTTTTGTCTTTGAGTTTGTTTATATACTGGATTACGTTGATGGATTTCCGTATATTGAACCATCCCTGCATCCCTGGGATGAAACCTACTTGGTCAGGATGGATGATTGTTTTGATGTGTTCTTGGATTCGGTTAGCAAGAATTTTATTGAGGATTTTTGCATCAATATTCATAAGGGATATTGGTCTGAAGTTTTCTATCTTTGTTGGGTCTTTTTGTGGTTTAGGTATCAGAGTAATTGTGGCTTCATAGAATGAGTTGGGTAGAGTACCTTCTGTTTCTATTTTGTGGAATAGTTTGTGAAGAACTGGGATTAGATCTTCTTTGAAGGTCTGATAGAACTCTGCACTAAACCCATCTGGTCCTGGGCTTTTTTTGGTTGGGAGACTATTAATGACTGCTTCTATTTCTTTGGGGGATATAGGGCTGTTTAGATCATTAACCTGATCTTGATTCAACTTTGGTACCTGGTATCTGTCTAGGAACTTCTCCATTTCATCCAGGTTCTCCAGTTTTGTTGAGTATAGCCTTTGGTAGAAGGATCTGATGGTGTTTTGGATGTCTTCAGGATCTGTTGTTATGTCTCCTTTTTCATTTCTGATTTTGTTAATTAGGATGCTTTCCCTGTGCCCTCTAGTGAGTCTGGCTAAGGGTTTATCTATCTTGTTGATTTTCTCAAAGAACCAGCTCCTTGATTGGTTGATTCTTTGAATAGTTTTTCTTGTTTCCACTTGGTTGATTTCACCCCTGAGTTTGATTATTTCCTGCCGTCTACTCCTCTTGGGTGAATTTGCTTCCTTTAGTTCTAGTGCTTTTAGGTGTGTTGTCAAGCTGCTAATGTGTGCTCTCTCTAGTTTCCTTTTGGAGGCACTCAGAGCTATGAGTTTTCCTCTTAGAAATGCTTTCATTGCGTCCCATAAGTTTGGGTATGTTGTGGCTTCATTTTCATTGAACTCTAAAAAGTCCTTAATTTCTTTCTTTATTCCTTCCTTGACCAAGGTATCATTGAGAAGAGTGTTGTTCAGTTTCCACGTGAAGGTTGGCTTTCTATTATTTATTTTGTTATTGAAGATCAGCTTTAGTCCATGGTGATCTGATAGGATGCATGGGACAATTTCAATGTTTTTGTATCTGTTGAGTCCTGTTTTGTGCCCAATTACGTGGTCAATTTTGGAGAAGGTACCATGAGGTGCTGAGAAGAAGGTGTATCCTTTTGTTTTAGGGTAAAATGTTCTGTAGATATCTGCCAGATCCATTTGATCCATAACTTCTGTTAGTTTCACTGTGTCCCTGTTTAGTTTCTGTTTCCATGATCTGTCCATTGGTGAAAGTGGTGTGTTGAAGTCTCCCACTATTATTGTATGAGGTGCAATGTGTGCTTTGAGATTTACTAAAGTTTCTTTAATGAATGAGGCTGCCTTTGTATTTGGAGCATAGATATTCAGGATTGATAGTTCCTCTTGGAGGATTTTACCTTTGATGCGTATGAAGTGCCCCTCCCTGTCTTTTTTGATGACTTTGGGTTGGAAGTCAATCTTATCTGATATTAGAATGGCTACTCCAGCTTGTTTCTTCAGACCATTTGCTTGGAAAATTGTTTTCCAGCCTTTCATTCTGAGGTAGTGTCTATCTTTTTCTCTGAGATGAGTTTCTTGTAAGCAGCAAAATGTTGGGTCTTGTTTGTGTAGCCAGTTTGTTAGTCTATGTCTTTTTATCGGGGAGTTGAGTCCATTGATATTAAGAGATATTAAGGAAAAGTAATTGTTGTTTCCTGTTATTTTTGTTGTTAAAGTTGGCATTCTGTTCTTGTGGCTGTCTTCTTTTAGGTTTGTTGAGGGATTACCTTCTTGTTGTTTCTAGGGCGTGGTTCCTGTCCTTGTATTGGTTTTTTTCTGTTATTATCCTTTGAAGGGCTGGATTCGTGGAGAGATAATGTGTGAAGTTGGTTTTGTCGTGGAATACTTTGGTTTCTCCATCTATGTTAATTGAGAGTTTGGCTGGGTATAGTAGCCTGGGCTGGAATTTGTGTTCTTTTAGTGTCTGTATAACATCTGTCCAGGATCTTCTGGCTTTCATAGTCTCTGGTGAAAAATCTGGTGTAATTCTGATAGGCTTGCCTTTATATGTTACTTGGCCTTTTTCTCTTACTGCTTTTAGTATTCTATCTTTATTTAGTGCATTTGTTGTTCTGATTATTATGTGTCGGGAGGTATTTCTTTTCTGGTCCAGCCTATTTGGAGTTCTGTAGGCTTCTTGTATGTTCATGGGCATCTCTTTCTTTAGATTTGGGAAGTTTTCTTCTATAATTTTGTTGAAGATGTTTGCTGGTCCTTTGAGTTGAAAATCTTCATTCTCATCCACTCCTATTATCCGTAGGTTTGGTCTTCTCATTGTGTCCTGTATTTCCTGGATGTTTTGAGTTAGGATCTTTTTGCATTTTCCATTTTCCTTGATTGTTGTGCCCATGTTCTCTATGGAATCTTCTGCACCTGAGATTCTCTCTTCCATCTCTTGTATTCTGTTGCTGATGCTTGCATCTATGGTTCCAGATTTCTTTCCTAGGGTTTCTATCTCCAGTGTTGCCTCATTTTGGGTTTTCTTTATTGTGTCTACTTCCCTTTTTAGGTCTAGTATGGTTTTGTTCATTTCCATCATCTGATTGGATGTGTTTTCCTGTTTCTCTTTAAGGACTTCTACCAGTTTGGTTGTGTTTTCCTGTTTTTCTTTAAGGACTTGTAACTCTTTAGCCATGTTCTCCTGTAGTTCTTTAAAGTCCTTCTTGATGTCCTCTACCATCATCATGAGATATGCTTTTAAATCCAGGTCTAGTTTTTCAGGTGTGTTGGGGTGCCCTGGACTGGGCGAAGTGGGAGTGCTGGGTCCTGATGATGGTGAGTGGTCTTGGTTTCTGTTAGTAAGATTCTTACCTTTACCTCTCGCCATCTGGTAATCTCTGGAGTTGTTATAGTTGTCTCTGTTCAGAGGTTGTTCTTCTGGGGATTCTGAGTATCCTCTGTCAGCAGACCTGGGAGACAGGCTCTCTCCTCTGAGTTTCAGTGGTTAGAGCACTCCCTGCTGACAAGCTTTCCTCTTAAAGGGAAGGTGTACAGATATCTGGGGTTTGGACCTCCTCCTGGCCGAAGAAGAAGGTGGAAAACAGGACCTTTCCCAGATGCTGTGTTGCTTTGGCAGGTCACAGAAGCTGTAGGCTTCTGTGGTACACACTCTCAGCTGTGCAGACTAAGTTCCTAAGTTCAGTGGAGTCCTGGATCCAAGATGTGCTCCCTGCTCCTGAGGCAGAGGGCTCCTGTGCAGGGCAGACCACTGTCTTCCAGCTAGGAGGGTGCTGGATGTCTGTGGCCCCAAAAGGGTGCTGCCTCAGCGGCTCTGTGGCTCCCGCCTGTCCCAGAAGCTGTCTGCCTCTGTGGTCCTCACTCTAACCTGTACAGACTAAGTTCGGTGGAGTCCCGGAGCCAAGATGGCGCTCCCTGCAGGGCAGGTCACTGTTCTCCGGCTGGGAGGGTGTCGGATGTCTGCGGCCCCAAAAGGGTGCTGCCTCAGCGGCTCTGTGGCTCCCGCCTGTCCCAGAAGCTGTCTGCCTCTGTGGTCCTCACTCTGACCTGTACAGACTAAGTTCGGCGGAGTCCCGGAGCCAAGATGGCGCTCCCTGCAGGGCAGGTCACTGTCCTCCGACTGGGAGGGTGCCGGATGTCTGTGGCCCCAAAAGGGTGCTGCCTCAGCGGCTCTGTGGCTCCCGCCTGTCCCAGAAGCTGTCTGCCTCTGTGGTCCTCACTCTAACCTGTACAGACTAAGTTCGGCGAGTCCCGGAGCCAAGATGGCGCTCCCTGCAGGGCAGGTCACTGTCCTCCGACTGGGAGGGTGCCGGATGTCTGCGGCCCCAAAAGGGTGCTGCCTCAGCGGCTCTGTGGCTCCCGCCTGTCCCAGAAGCTGTCTGCCTCTGTGGTCCTCACTCTAACCTGTAGACTGAGTTCGGCGGAGTCCCGGAGCCAAGATGGTGCTCTCTGCAGGGCAGGTCTCTCCCTTGCAGTGTTTATGTATTCAACTTGCAAACTTGTGGGCAGCCCTTGGCTGTTGGTCAGAAGACTCCCAGGAACAGAGCTCAGGGACTTAGAGGCCAAAGGAAAGCATTTTTATGTATAACTTCCTATGTTTATTTATGTGTGTTAAGAAAGTAAGCAGTGTGGATGGAACATGAGGCTTCAAGCGTGTTCAGCGGGTTTCCGACCCCTGAGCCTCACCCCAGCCCCTCCACAGCTTCCCTTGATCTCCAGGGTGTATATGGATCCTAACACATTGATCTCAGGATCTGCCTCAGTGTTCCTTGTCACTTCCCCTAGTTGTGAGATGTGCAAAGTCACTGTAAGGAAGCGTCTATGAGCACTCATTTCAAGATGAGTAACTGCAGGCTCGTGATGTTCTGTTGTTGGTATTTTGGGGGGCGGGGGCAGGATTTCTTGTGTCTCAGGCTGGCCTTGAATTTACAGGAGAGCCTTAGACCTTGAACTTCTGGTCCTCCAAGCCTCCACCTCCCCAGTGCTGTGATTACAGGCATCAAGACAGTGTATACAGCACTGGGCAGGAGGGTGGGGGTGGGGTCTCTTTGGAAATTTTAGACTTTTAAAAACTTGTATGTGTGGCCGGGCGTGGTGGCGCAAGCCTTTAATCCCAGCACTCGGGAGGCAGAGGCAGGCAGATTTCTGAGTTTGAGGCCAGCCTGGTCTACAAAGTGAGTTCCAGGACAGCCAGGGCTATAGAGAAACCCTGTCTCAAAAAACCAAAAAAATAAAAAATATTGTGTGTGTGTGTGTGTTTGCGTGTGCGCGCACATATGAGTGTTGACTGTATTTGAGCATATAAGTGCAGTGCCTACAGAGGCCGGAGGAAGCTGCCAGATTCCCCGGAGCTGGGAGTTACAGGCTGTTGTGAGCCTCATACCATGGGTGCTGGGAGCTGATCTCAGGTCTCTGCAAAAACAGTATGTGCTCTTAACCTTTGAGGCATGCTCCAGGCCCCCTTTAAGATTTATTTGGTTTTTTTGAAGGATGAATTTGTAAGTGCTCATCTGTTAGAACATGGGATTCTAGCTGGGTGGTAGTACATGCCTTTAATCTCCCGCAATCAGGAGGCAGAGGCAGGTAGATCTCCGAGTTTGAAGCCAGCTTGGTCTATAGGACAGCCAGCACTGCACAAAGGAACTCTGTCTTGAAGAAGAAAAGGAAGAAGGAGGAAGAAGAGGAGGAGGCGAGGAGGAGGAAGAGGAAGAGGAAGAAGGTGGCAGTCTGTGTATAGAGAAAGTGCCAGGCCTTGCTTATCTGTGACTGGGAACCTCGAGTTTCTGCTTATTCCACAAGGATGGTCTTCCTTACCCTGAAGATCCACTAACTGATCCAGAGCCCAGATGAGTGCATGCAGACAGTCGGGCAGGCGGTCTGCCTTGCCTTCAGGTAGTGCTGAAGTAAATCACAATGAGAAAACAACCTCTGTTCCAGTCTTATAAACATGCTGTAGAAAGGCAGTGAGTGGTGGGCAAACTAGGCTGATGCCGGCTGGGCTGCGAGTCTCCCTGCCTGCTCCTTAGCCAGGACCCCACTGTCAGATGCGGGCTCCATGGAGGGCACTTTCTAGTGCATGCCCCTCCCTGAGAAGGGAGGCGTGACTGTGTCTGACTTTGCTTGTCTGTTGAAGGAATTGTACTTACTAAAATACCACAGCAGGAAGATTTTGCACAATACCGTATCTTTTTACAGCCTGTTGTGTTTATTCTTTTATAGGTTCAGACATTAAAGGAAATACCATTGTGCCAAAATCTGAAATTTCAAATTCTTACGAAGACCAATGCTCATACTTTTTTGATAAATACTCCAAGGATCTTTTAGTTGAGGTAAAACCATTTCTAAAAATGGAAATTTGACCATAATCAGAACATTTCCCATTAAAGTATTTTTCTTTTTTTCTTCCTTTCTGTTTTTTGGGTTGGGTTGGGTTGGGTTTTTGTTGTTGTTGGTGGTGGTGGTGGTGGTAGTGGTGTTATTTCTTTAAGTCAAAGTGTCACATTTCCCACATTGGCCTTAAACTCACTGCATAGCCTAGGATGACTGTGAACTTCCAATCCTCCAGCCCACCTCCAAAACGCTGGTGTGTGCCACTGTGTCTAGTTTATACAGTGCTAGGCACTGAACCCAGGACTTCATATGTGCCTGGCAGGCAATCCATCCACTGAGCCTCATAGCTTCAGTGCATTTCTTTGAGTCCTCAAAGCAGACACTGGGTGTGGTCCCTGAAGGACCAACATGCATGCGTTATGGGCTGGGGCTGCTCTTCATTTTCTTCCAGAGTGTTTAACCAATAATGCCGTACCCTACCATATATATTCTAACCCTATCCTTCCCACATACCGCCCCCTAATGTGTGCTTTGTGAATAAACCCACAGGCTCTGGCTGAGATACTGCACCAGAAGTTCTTAGACGCTGACTTAGAGGAGCGCCACCATGCATATCTGAAGCCTTTCCGAATCCTTGTCAGTCTGCTGGACAAGCCGGAAATAGGTAACACGGGAAAGCCACTGCCTTGGGACAGATCTGCATCACTGTTCTTAGAGACTCCTCCTTACACACACTGTGACCCCTGACCCCAAGAACCTGTTGAGGGAAGTGACCCCTCCCTCTGTTGCTCTTCACTATCAGTTCTGATGTGCAGTCATCAGAGCCCGATAGCAGGGCAGAGACACACACCCCCCATCCCCTATCTGTCCAGTGCATTGCAAGCTCAGGAGTATTGTAAGAGGCCAGGGTCTGTGCACCTTCTGGCCAGTACAAAGGGCCAGGAGCATTCTTAGGCCCTGCAACCATTTGGTTGTTAACCAGAGTGAGGCCCTGAACTGTTCTGTGACATGGGCTCTAGGGCAGCGAGAGAGGACAGTGATTCCTTGTGAAAGTGGAAGGGGCACCCAGGTGCTGGGATGTCTGTGCCCTTTTTTGCTTTGGGTTTTTTAGATAGTCCATCATCTCCTGCATCTGCCTCCAAAGTCTTGGGATGGTAGACATAGCACCACATTCAAGCTAGTTCTCTAAAGCGCATTGCGTGTATTGCGTACTGTGCATGTGTGCGCGCTCTCGTGTGTGCTCACGCACACCATGGTATACATGCTGAGGTCAGAGGGCAGCTTTCAGGAGTCCGCTCTCTGCCGTGTGGGCCTGGGAGTTACTTGGGTCGTTAGTCTTGGTGGAAGGTGTCTTCAGCCACTGAGACATTTAGACAGGTCCTGCCTTTTTTTTTTTTCCAGCAGTAATTTTGTTCTAGGTGACTTGCCTGTGACTTGCCTGTGCCATGTTTCTCCGCACCTCCAACGTGGAGGTGCTACCTCTTGTAGTACCCATTTTACAGAGGGAGAGTTATTTGCCCGAGGCCACTCAATGCCCAAGCCTTCCTTTCGGGAAGCACGTCTGGCCTGGCGGTGCTGAGCACAGACGCCCTGAGATGCTCGTCACGTGACAAACACGATCCTGCTGAGCTGTGAGCCCCTATGGCTTTAACCAACCCGCAGTGTGAGCCTTTCCTGCTAGAAGCGTCTGCGCTGGACTTAGATTCTCTTGTCCTCCCCTCCCGCCTCCATCAGCTAACAACGGCTCACGAAAGGTTTCTCTGTACCTGGAAGTAACTCTAGAGTCGCATTTTAGCCTGTGAATCAGGTACCATTAGCACGTTTGGAACTTGCCGTGTGGTTTGCGGAGGTTTTCAAAGAAGCCGTAGGACTTGGCATTAGGAGGTGTATGTTTTGTGTGGGAGCCAAACAGCTCTGCCTTTAGCTAGGCTCCAGGTCATACTGTCTAGACAAGGGAGAGTGGTTAGCTTCATTTCAAACGGTTGCGAGGCTTGCTCTTCTGGCTGGCTTAGTTGTCTAAGGGATGTACCCATAGCTAGACAGACTGATTGTGCAGAAACAGGAACACAAGGCAGTCACTCTGTCCTAGGTCCTGTCCATTCTTGAAACAGGATAGGCTTTAGCCACGTCTTGTGTCCCCCATGGAGGAGGGCTGCAGAGCTGCCTGTGGTAGGAAGAGAGCATTAGGCACCCTTCCAGGACAGCATAGCGCTTATGAAAACCGTTCTCTCAGGGGCACACTGTGATTCTGTGAGAAGCCTTGGAGTGCAGGCCAGTGGGAGAGCAGTTGCTTGGTGAAGCCACAGGTTACGTCACAGCCTGGAAAATCAAACCCATGAAAGATGAGTGTGCTGTCACCATTTGCACAGCAAAAAGCTGAGAGTGGGTGGGCTCTCAACCCTCTGGGTATGCTCATGAGAAGTCATCTTTGGAAACCCCTGCCCCGCCCGTGCTCTACCCCGTGGGCCAGGACACCGCTCTAACATGCGACTGGGACAGTTCCATGGCCCCTCGTGAGCGGTTCAGTGTTGACGTTGTTTTGTGTTCCTGCTCTGAGTGGAAAGAGCTGCGAGCAGGGCAGCTGCTCCTTCTCTGTGGGTCTCTCCCCATTGATGTTGGTCAGCAGCTCACAAGTTTGGAACATGTCAAGTTTAGCGGCCTCCACCCAGCGGACGTGAGCTCAAGCCACTCACCTAAACTCCGGTGACTTGTCACCCTGTGTAGTCAGGGAGAGCACACTGCTCAGTGTGCCCAGACGTGACGGCATCACACACACAGTGACGCGGCTGTTTGCCCCAGTGTCACTCTGCTGCTGTTGCCTTTGCCCTTGTCACATCAGTGCGTCTTAGAAGCCATGTGTATGAGGTGTTCCATGTGCTTTGTGTATCTGCCTCGGTTTGGAACCTAGCTCACGTGGAAGTGTGCCTACCTAGCATGCACACGGCCTCTTACTCATATCCACACAGCCTCTTACTCACAAGTTGGGCATGATGGCAGAACCCTAGTTTTTTGCAGCACTCAGGAGGTAGAGACAGGAGGATCAGAAGTTCGCAATAATCCTTGGCTATGTAGTGAGTTTGAAGCCAGCCTGGGCTAGAGACCACATCTCAAACAACATTTAAGTATATTATTACCCTTCTCTAACTGTTTTCTACTGATTTCAGGACCTCAAGTGGTTGAGAATTTATTTCTGGAAGTCATCAGGGCCTTTTATTCTTACTGCCACGATGTCCTCGGCTCTGACCTTAAGCTTAGCTACACTCAGAGTGGGAATCCGCTAATAAGGTACGAGCTCAGCTTCCTCATCTCAGTCACCCTGCCCCATGGTCCTTCTCTGCCCTTCAGGAAGAGCCAGGCAGTGTTGAGAGGGTGGGCAGGCCACGGGTCAGAGCACCCATGGCAGCTCCTTCCTTCTCTACATGAGGAGAGCTTAGCCTGGCCCCTCCCTCAGCTGCAACAGTGAGTGTCATGCAGCAAAGGCCATGTAATCTATTGTACACACATGGTGAGGCCCAGGGAGAAGGGGAATGGGAAGACGGTGGAGAGGAAGTTCAGAAATAAGGGGGAGAAGAGACCAAGGCAGGACACTGAGGGCTGGTCAAGATGCTAGAAGTGGTGTCTCTGGGTGCCATTAGGCAGATTGAACCATTAGCTCAAGGCCATCCTTGGCTACATAGTGAGTTCAATTCACTATGTAGCCAAAAATTTACTTCTCCTGTTTTCTCGTTGATTCATGGTAAAGTCCCGAGCAGTATGTGTTATACTGGTTTTTTTCCTCTCTCAAAAAAATAAGAGGGTTTTCTTCTCATTCTTTCTTTTTAAACATAAAAGCAATAGATGTTTGTGTAGAATAACCTGATATTTGAAGCTATCCAAAACCAACAAAGACATTGTCTTCCATAATCCTTCCAGCCTTCAAGGAGAAAGAAAAGGTTCTCACTTCTTTCTGGATCGCTCCTACATGTTTAAGCAGCTCAACCCCAGCTTCCAGCCCAAAGGCGGGGCTGCCTGGTGTTTAAGTACAGCCATGACCAGCGCTCCACTGTTTGCTGTGGAATGTGCTAACCCTCGTCGGGAACCTGTCATTAAGTACACAGAAATCTTACCGATAGACACTACCTTGCACGTGGCTTCCACCTTTTTCTGTTAAATAGTTATTGTATCTTTGTGTATCCACGTGAGGATTTCTGTAGCATTCCCTAGAGTGCTTTACTGAGCCGCAGAAACACATTTAAACCATCAGCAATGTGCTGAGGAGGTAGCTCAGTGGTGGGACACTTGGCTCGGGTGTCCCGGGCCCTGAGCTTGACATCCAGCATCATAGAAAGGAAGGATATAAAACTGTAGCCAAATCTCCCTGCTGACCCTGCAGTTGGGCAGAGAGCTGAGTGTTACACTTTTCCCACCGGAACCCTTTCCTCTGTTACCGCTAGGAAGGATACTGTTTCTTCAGAGTCGCAGCTGCCCGCAGGTTGCTGCCCAAGGTTGCCCACATTCATGCAGGCAGTGATAATTGGACTCAGCAGATTATTTACAGAAACAAAAAAGAGGAAATCGTACATGAAGGAGGGAGAGACAGGAGGGGGCAGGGTAGGCTTCATTTGCTACATTTCCTCTATGTATAAAATTGCCAAAGAACAGATAGAAAGGCTCTAGAAGCCATTATTCAGGAGCGAGGGCACTGTGGAAATGCTTTTTGGGTCTGTCAGAGGGGAGAGCAGAGCCAGAGGAGGCTGCTTCAGACAACCGCGCTCTGTAACATGGATCCTCCAGTGGTGTGTTCAGCCAATCTCCCCCTTCTACTTGCAGCACAATCAAAGAAAACAGACATGCCTCAGAGATTGTGAAAACGGTCAACTTGCTGGTCTCATCGCTCAGCTCGGACTTCCTGTGGGATTACATGGCACGGCGTTTCGAGGCATGCTTCAGGTGAGTGACGTGTGAACAGGGAGCAGGTAGATGGCTCCATGGCTGCCTGGAGGCTGGGGTCTCAGCCCAAGTGACTCTCAATGGTCTCTCCTGACCGCCAGAGTCCAGTGGACACCAGGCTGGAAGGAAGGCACACAGGACTCTAATCATAGGACAGAGACTCAGATGTCGCAGGATCCTGGACCACCTTATTATTCACTAGGGTCTAACTTTAGAAAGCCCTCTGCCTGTTCCCTAGTGTTGATCAATGCAGCTTCTGCAAGCCCCGGGCTTTGCTCACCTTAGGCACAGTCTCCACTGCTAAACTGTGCTCTTCAGTCTTAAATCCCTGCTGAAGTTGGTGAGTGATGGGTCTGCGTGCTCATGTGTTAGGCTGTCGTGATGAGCTTTGTGCCACCGTGAATCCTGTGTGAGTCCTGCATGGGCTCCTCCTCCTACCCATGTAAACTTTGGCCACCTGTGTCCTGTGGCTACAGAGCCTGCCATGAACTCCTGGCCAACCTCTTGAGAAGTGGCATTTTGTAGAAGTGGCATTTTGTTTTCTTGATGTGGATCGGAGAGATAGCTGGAGCCCAGAGACGTGCAGAGAGGGTCTTGCCCAGCATTGCACTGCAGATCAGTAACAGCGAAAATCAGAACTCAGCCCTGTCCAGTGTGGACACCCGACTTCTCAACTGCTCCTCAATGCCTCTCTGCCCCCCTGAAACTGGGCGCAGGTGGCCTACCCCGATCTGAGTGGGTTGTCACTGCACCCAGCGCCAACAGCAGGGCAGCAGATGGGTAGAGGATGCGGGGCTCAGCTCCACTTGTTCCTTCTTTCTTTTGTCAGAGTTAGGGTCAGACTCGGGGGCCTGCCTGTGCTCAGCCTCTAAGCCACACCTCTGCCCTTGTTTTGTTTGTCCATTTTGAAACAGATCGCTCACTCTGTAGACCAGGCTGGCCTTGAACTCACAGAGATCCACCTGCCTCAGCTTCCTGAGTGCTGGAGTTAAAGGTTGATGCCACCCCTGCCCTGCTGCTTGTTTGACTTTCTGAGACAGAGTCTCGCTGAGCTGCCCAGGCTGGCCTGGGACTTGCCACTCTCCTGCTTCAGCCTCTTAAGTGTCTGGAACTACAGACTACCACTGGCATGGGCTAGTAATATGTGTGTATGCCAGCATGCGTGTATGTGCGGGTGCGTGCATGCATGTGCTACAGCGCTCTGTGGCTGTCAGAGGAGCAGACCTCCGTCCACTTCTGCAGCAGGTCTGGTTTGTGTTGCTGCTCCTCTTATTCCAGGCTCCTGGCCCATGAGGTTCTGGAGATCCTCCTGTCTCCACCTCCCACTGTGACCAGAAGCAACTTATGAGAGAGTTTGGCTTGTGGTTCTAGAGGGTGAGAGACCACTATGGCCGGGAGGCATGGTGCACGCAGCCATCCATGTTGGCAGGACAGGAAGCTGAGAGCACGAAACAGTGAACTTCAGCTCTCACGGCCTCAGCCTCAGTGATGTTCTTCCCCGAGCTGGGCTGTCTGACACTGCCTACCCAGACCTAACCCTGCGCAAGCAGCCCATCACATGCCCAGGACTATGGGAGATGTGTCTCATTCAAACCACCACTGTGTATTCCTGCATATTTAGAAACAACTCTGGACTCCAGAGACCAGCACCCAACAATAGGTTGGCCAGTGAAGCTAACAGTGCTTCTCCAGGGGTCACACAGCTCAGAGCCTGTGATCTCATGGGTGTCCCAAAGAATAACCCGGGCATGGTGGCACCCCTTTAGCTCCAGGAGGAGGGGGAAGCAGACGGATCTCTGTGAGTTCAAGGCCAGTCTGGTCTGCATACCAAGTTCCACTGTCAGCCAGGCCGATGTAATGAGACCTTTTGTCAAAAACAAACAACCAAACAAAAAGTGGCCTCTGGCCCATGTTGAATGACATAGGCTGTTCCCTCAGATGGGTCTTTGATTTGGTACTGGGGACTTGAGCCACACACAGTGGCATCACTGTGTGTCTGCTGGGTGATGAGTTCACACCTGAATGGACAAAGTTCAGGTCAAACAGTTTGCTTCCAAGACATATTCAACAGGGCACTCGCTGATACTTACCCATTTTAGTCAGTCTGTCACCAACACTGATGTGTCAGACCCACAGACACTGTCCTCCACTGTGTTTAAAACAGAATAATTGATGGAAATCATAAGCTGTTTGAAATGGAACCAGTGATGTTTGCTCCTGCCTCCAATTTCAAAACCTGGGAGGCTGTCAGGGAGGTCCTAACTCAAGAAAGCAACCTTTAATTCCAGCACAGGGAGGCAGAGATAGGCAGAGCTCTGAGTTCCAGGACAGCCTGGGCTACAGAGTGAGTTCCAGGACAGCCTGGGCTACAGAGTGAGTTCCAGGACAGCCTGGGCTACAGAGTGAGTTCCAGGACAACCTGGGCTACAGAGTGAGTTCCAGGACAGCCTGGGCTACAGAGTGAGTTCCAGGACAGCCTGGGCTACAGAGTGAGTTCCAGGACAGCCTGGGCTACAGAGTGAGTTACAGGACAACAGAGCCACACAAAGAAACCCTGTCTTGAATAAAAAGGGGTGGGGGAGGACAAAGTTTTCAGTGACTGTGGAAGGGTTAACTCTGTCTCCTGTGCTTAACACAGACCAGTGAAGCAGACCATTGGAGAAGCCATCAGCCCTCCCCCCACCGTCTCGGAGCTCTGCACCCTCCTGGTGTTCCTCCTGGATGTAATTCCCTTGGTAGGTGCACTGGATGCCTACTCTCGGTTTCCCCCTCAGCTCTCTTCGGTCTTTTCAGCCTGTTCTGTTCATCCTGTGTGTATGGGCAAGTGACTGCACACACACAGGACTGTGTCTGGGTCCGTGTGGTGTGGTGTAGATGGATAGTCACAGTTCTTTTTCACGGTGGTCTTCTACCTCTGAGCTGCAATCCCAGGCTTCTTGCATTCTTGCTGGTTTGGTTTTCTGTTCTGTTCTGTTCTGGTTTGGTTTGGTTTGGTTTGATTTGGTTTGGTTTGGTTTGGGCTGGCTCATTTTTCTATTTTAATTAAAAGGATTCATTTCTGGGCCTGGCTAAGCTAAAGTGTGGACACCAGTCTGTGAACTGGAGTTGCAGTTTTAGAGGTGACAGTGGACACACTTAATGTAGACTGCATGTGGCAGCGTTGGTATTTTATCCAGGAGATAAACTCAGCAGAAGGAGAGGGCACATCCTTGGCTTGGGGTTAGTGTGAAACTGAGTCCCAGACAGTCTGAGGTGCTTACTTCTCCACGGTGGGTAACTGCTACTTCTGTGTTCCAGGAACTCTACTCCGAGGTGCAGACTCAGTACCTCCCACAGGTGCTTGGCTGCCTGCTGCAGCCTCTTGCCGAGGAGGTGGAGGCCCTGAGCTTACCTGAGCTCACACACGCCTTGAAGACATGTTTCAAGGTGCTTAGCAAAGTCCAGATGCCGCCCTCCTACCTAGATCTGGAGCCCAGCAGCGGGAACTCGGTATGTGCTTCAGGATGCAGGCATGGTCGGTGCCTCCGAGGAGTGGGAGGCAATCGGCACAGAGATCATTGTGGACGAGAAGATGTGCAGCCACTGAGTGGAGGATGTTGAAGGTTTAGTGCAGATGATCTTCATCTCACCCTCTCCGGGGTAGCATAGACTCCACGAGTGGCTACACATGCTAATGACTACAGCAGCCCTTCCATCGTGAGTGTGTATGCATGGGGTTTGACTCACTTAACAAGCAAGTCAGAGTGTGCCCTCCATTGGCAGGGCAGCTTCAGGAACAGAAATCTGGCTTCTCAGTTTGAAGCTCAGAGCTCTTTTCCCTCAATGCTGTGTGACCCTTCACAAGCTTCTCCTGGGTCTGCTGGCCATCTGTGGTACTTCAGGCTTGTCACAATTGTATGGCCTCTGCCCCACCTCTGCATTTACATGTGCATGGTGTTCTGTGTGTGCAGTCTGTGCCTAAGTTCCCCTCTTTTTATGAAGACACAGCCTTTTTGGATTTAGGCCACCCAGATGCTCCCAGTTACCAGCCATTAACAGCCTTTCCTCAGATAAGGCCCACTACAGGCTGCGGAGGTTAGGGTTTGAACGCCCACCTGGGCAGCGCATGCATCACAAGCCACACTGTCTGTCACTCTGTCTGCCACTCTGTCTGTCACTCTGTCTGTCACTCTGTCTGTCACTCTGTCTATCACTCTGTCTATCACTCTGTCACTCTGTCTGTCACTCTGTCTGTCACTCTGTCTGCCACTCTGTCTCTCTGTCTGTCACTCCGTCACTCTGTCTGTCACTCTATCTGTTTTTCTCTGACTGTGCACAGGTGCATCCTTGTCTGTTTGCTATCGCAGTATCTAGTTTGTGATTTCTGTGCACCTCCCTGTGTGTGTGGACTTGTACTGTAACCATTTCCCATGACCAAGGTCAAGAAGGTTTGCAGTCAGGGTGCCATTGTCTCCAAAGGATACAGTTTGGTCCGTGGGCTGCAACCGAAGGGCCATGAGTACATCCTTGAAATGGTGAGAGGTGCTGCCACGCCAGATGAACACTTAGTGTTTGAGGCTCAAGGGGAGCATTGAGGCAGACTGCTCCCTAGGGGCGAGTTGTTAGCGCTGTAAACAGACAGATAAACAGTGGCATGTGGAGGTCTGAGGAGAGGTCAGGCCACATGCGCAGTGTCATCTTCTGGTTCTCACTGGAGAGAAGATGGGAAGGAGATGGGAAAGCTCCTGGGTTTAGTGGTTGATTGGTTGGTTTTTCGAGACAGGGTTTCTCTGTGCAGTCCTGGTTGTCCTGGAACTCACTCTGTAGACCAAGCTGGCCTCAAACTCACAGAGATCTGCCTACCTCTGCCTCCCAAGTGCTGAGATTCAAAGGATATGGCTGCATAAATTCCTGGTTTTAGTCTGCAGTTGGCCACCACTAGTTGTGACCAGTGAATCCATGTGTCAAATGATCCCTAAGTGTCTTTCCAGGATGGCTATCGCTGGGGGGGGTCAATAGGGCAGGGAAGGCAAGAATCTAGAGAAACAACCAAATTACGGTGGTTACTGTCATCAGCACGGTTCCTGCACAGCGGAGGAGCCTGCGGGATGAGAGATGGGGCGTTCCTTGTCTTTCAGAGTCCAGTAAAAGGAAGAAACAGTGGCATCACTGTGGAAACAGAGGCCGTGGTTGTGGGTGATGAGGAGCCTTCCTTTCCCCCACTGAAGTCTGAAGACAGTGGGATTGGGCTCAGCGCCTCGTCACCAGAGCTCTCTGAGCACCTCAGGGTGCCTCTGGTGTCTGCGGAAAGAGACGACATCTGGAAGAAAGACGGGACCATGCAGGCGACATTCCTTTGCATCCAGGAGCTCATTGCAAACTTTGCCAGCAAGAACATCTTTGCAGCGTCGTCGCTGACTGTATCTGGGGAAGAAAACAAGCCTGAGGAGCCCCCAGGGAAGAGCAACAAGGGCCAGACACAGAGTGCCGAGCACCCTGGCAGGAAGAGCTCCTGGGACCCTAAGCCCATCACCGTGCCCCAGTTTAAACAGATGCTTTCGGACTTGTTCACGGTTCGAGGGTCTCCCTTTAAGACAAGAAGCTCAGAGTCACTGTCGTCTATGCCCAGCAGCCCACACAGGAAGGCAGCAACCGAATGGGGTGTTGACCAGGTGGTGGTTGAGTTGGTAGGCTCCAAGGAAGACTGCAGGGAGGCCTTGGCTGCCGCCTGCCACCTGCTGCTGGACTGTGCCACCTTCCCTGTGTATCTGTCTGAGGAGGAGACTGAGCAGCTATGTGAGACGCTCTTCCAGGCTCCAGGTAAGAGGGAGGTTCTCCCAGTGCGTGCTCAGTCCACTGGGAATTCTGTGACAGGCTTGATGTTCAATTACACAGTCATGTCCACCCAGAAGGGGGCAGGGAAAACCCTCTTGGTCCAAATGATCAGAAATTCAAACCTTTTGACACAGGTACATGGTTTTGGGTCATTTTAGATTAGGGACGATCACCCAATAACTCTGCAGACACCCCCAAACCTGAAAACCCTGGAATCAGAAGCATGTTGGGCACCAAGCCTTTGGTTAGGGGCTCTGTGCAGGCCAGCCCATTTCCTTCTGTTCTGCATCAGTGACTGTTGTGTCTGCTTCTGACTCCTGTGTCAACTGTGTCTGACTTGGCAACTAGTTTCTGTGTAGATGGGGCTGGTCTCAAGCTCACAGAGCCACGCCCACCTGCTCCCCTCTCTCCTCTGGCTGGCGTCCTTTTAGGAGCCAGCGATTGCAGTTTTCCACCATGGCTGAAATCCCTCATGACAATTTGCTGCTGTGTGAGTGACTGCTCCCTCCAGAACATAGCCATCGCCACACTGCTGGAAGTGATAAACCACTCCCAGTCCCTCGCTCTTGTCATCGAAGACAAGATGAAGCGCTACAAAACCTCTGGGAACAACCCGTTTTTTGGCAAGTTACAGATGGTGACAGTCCCTCCCATTGCTCCTGGGATACTGAAAGTCATTGCCGAGAAAACAGACTTCTATCAGGTATTTCCCCCAGGGAATGTGTGTGTGGTTCATGGCCGTTTCCTCAGACTAGAATTGCTGACTGGCAAAGGGGTTGAGCGTGTCCAGTGTCATTTGGGGGTTGGAGGGACCTGGGACCGGCTGGTCTGTCTCCAATCCCAGCTCCTCACTGTCTGTGCCTCTCAGCAGGCCGGGGAAGTAGCTTCTGGTCTCTCTCAGCATGTAGCTTTTACCCTATAAGCAGGCTCTGGCAGGACAGTTGGGGCCCAGCACTGTGCTGTACCCCGGCAATGGGACAGTTAAGGTCTTGACCGAGCAACTCCTGGTGGGCTTTTCCTTTGTCCCAGCTGTGTCTTGTGACGTGATGATGGGTCCCATGTAGTAAATGTGAATAGAAGCCAGTCACTAGGACAGGCTCACATGAAGGGGAAAAGGCACAGGTGTTTCCGTGCTTGCGTGGTCTCCACTGCCTTTTCCCTGCAGAGGGTGGCTCGTGTGCTCTGGAACCAGCTGAACAAGGAGACCCGAGAACATCACATCACCTGTGTAGAGCTGTTCTACCGCCTGCACTGCCTGGCCCCGACTGCCAACATCTGTGAGGATATCATCTGCCACGCCCTCCTGGACCCCGACAAGGTGAGCCTTGCTTGCATCTGTATCCTCTGCTATGGCCAGCGGGCTGCTGAGTCTGTCCCACTTTACCTGCCCAAGGCAGGTTGTTCCCACTGAAGCTAAGTCTCTGCTGGGCTCAGTAGATGTCCCGATGAGCACAGGTGATCTGAAAGCAGGCTGGCAGATTCCTGGGAGCTCGAGCCATTGCTTTTGGGGTCCTGATAGTGCAGTTCTGTCCAAGTTGAGGCTCACCATAGAATTCTGACCTGATTCCCTGAAAGTCAGGATATGCAAACCTCTGGAGCTGTTCGTAAGGATTCCTACTTGCAGAGAGTTCTTGTCTCCTGAGAGTTTCCTGCAGTTGATTGTCCTTGTTCTTTAAGGCCATGGGCCTGATACTTTGAGGGGACATGAAGAAACTGTGTTCTGTGTTTTCCTTGGACCACAGCACTTCAATGTGATTCTGGACACAGACTAACACCAGGTCCTTTTAAAAAAGATTTATTTTTATTTTATGTGTATGTTTTGCTTGTATGCGTGTATATATGTATACTCTGTGTGTGAGTGTGTGCGCACATGTGCGCGTGCCTTGTGTCCATGGAGGCCAGAGTAGGCCCTGGCTCCTCTGAAAAGGAGTTGCAGATGGTCATGGGCACCACGTAGGTGCTAGGAAGTGAACCTGCGTCCTCCCCATCTCCAGCCCTGGGTGGCAAATCTTAAACACATACTTCACTAAGCGCACATCTAAAGCCAGGAGAGGGAGTACACACCTTTAATCCCAGCACTTGGCAGGCAGAAGCATCTCTGTGAGTTCCAGGGCAGCTGTGGCTGTGCAGAGAGAACAGGGAAGTGAGAGGAGACAGCACTTTCTCTTCTGGCCGAGGCTGCTTTTGTTATTCATATATTTTTACATTTATGAATGTGTGTGAGTGTGTGTGTGTGTGTGTCTGTCCTAGCACTTGTATAGAGGTCAAAGGACAACTTGGAGGAGTCAGTTTTCTCCTACCCTTGTGGATTCCCGAGATTGAACTCATGCCACCGGGCTTGGCCGTGAGCACTTTTTACCCCCAAACCATTTCTCTGGTCCTGCACTCATCATTTAAATGACACTTGGCACTGAGCCTGCTGTGACGGGGGTATGATTTCTTCATGGGAGGCTGGGGCAGGAGAATTCCAGGTTCGAGACCAGCCTGCACAACTTGGTGAGACCTTGTGTCAGAATTATTTATAGATAAATAAATAAAGCAAGCAAACAAGGTTAAAAGAGGGTGGGAGGGTGGGGTGGAGCAGCTGCTAGGCATGTTCAAGGGCTCAACACTAGTACCAAAGAGAGAGAGAGAGAGAGAGAGAGAGAGAGAGAGAGAGAGAGACGCCTTATGGTGACTCCCACAGCATTAGGGTGAAACCAAGTCCCTCCGTTTGTTTCTTCATCCAGGGAACAAGGTTGGAAGCTCTGTTTAGATTTTCTGTGATCTGGCACCTGACACGAGAAATCCAAGGTAGTCGTGTGACGTCCCACAATCGCTCCTTTGACAGGTAAGGCAGTTCTTCATTGTGACCCACTACCCTCGGCCAAGGGGGCACTGCAGAGACCCCTAGACATGCATTAGGCTTCAGAGGGAGAAGCAGCAAAGCTGCCAGCAGGATCATACGTGGGAGTCCATGCTGCAGAGGACAGGGTACCCACAGTCCTCCTACTTCACGTAGCCCGGTGTGAGATTCTTATGGGGGCTTCAGTGTGGTGGGGCTGAGGGAGCCCACCCTTCTCAGAAGCCCTGTGAGGCTTTGCAGTTTGCCCAGATGAGAGGACACCCAGGGGGATGAGCCTGGCCCAGACCTCATCAGGCCACCCATGCTCCGTTTCACTTGCTGCATCAGCACCGGTGTACATAAGATGTGTTCTTTGGTGAATTAGACTCCACTTTGTCCTTGCCCTGTGCCCACTGAGTCTCTAAAGGCACAGCCACGAAGCCAGGCATACAGCCTGTCCCTCACTTGGTATGTAAGGCCAGTATGATGAAGCTCCCTGGGGTATCTGGTTCAACCACAGGAGCTCACTGCAGGCCGTGGTGCCTGCCATGCAGGAGTGGCAGAGTGGGGACTCGGTGGCATCTCTCCCCACAGGTCCTTGTTTGTCGTCCTGGATAGCCTGGCTTGCACAGACGGTGCTATCAGTGCAGCAGCCCAGGGCTGGCTGGTGCGAGCGCTCTCCCTCGGGGATGTGGCCCGCATCCTCGAACCCATGCTCCTGCTGTTGCTCCAGCCCAAAACCCAGAGGACGTCCATCCAGTGTCTCAAGCAGGAGAACTCAGCCGGTGAGCAGCCTCACAGTCCTGGGGGGGGGGGGGAGGCAACAGGTGCTGCACCCCACTGCTGTGGGTGCTCACCGCTCACACGAGTGACTGTGCCTTGGAAACTGATGGGGACTTTCACGTTTTAAGTACCACAGGAATTAGCACTTTGGACCAGTGGGTGTGGGTTGCTGTTTTCACTGAAAAGCCATGGCTTTGTTACTGAGAGGAAATATTTGAATCATGCAATATATATTATTATTAGCTGTGGTAACCTTGCTGTGCAACAGGACACTAAAAACTCACCCTCTTAGGTAAGAGTCTCCATACCCTCTGACCAGCATGTCCCCTTGCCTTCCTCACCCAGCCTCTGCAGCCACCTCTGTTCTTGCTTCACCTCTGTGGGAGTAAATTCTAAATGTTGTCACTATAAAAGAGATGGCAAGGAGAGTTATGTGAGTGGTTTGTTTAACCACCCATGGTATAAATGCACATTTAAAAAACCACACTGCATCCTGTCAAGATGGGAGCTTGTTATCTACACTCTTTCAGGTTAGTAGCCCACATTTTAATAAGCACAGGGATGCTCTATTGTTTCACAGGAGAAAACAATCCATGTGTGTCTCTAGTGCACAGTAGAACCCCCTCGCCAGTGCCCCTTGCCTAGCAGAGGGGTGGTGCCGGGTGTAAGCACCATTGTTAATGGAGGTCCCCGAAGCCCCTCTGCATAGATTTGTACCCCTAGTCTGGGACAGTTTCCGGTTACTAAAAATGTCAGATTCCTATGGCATCTGGTCAGGTGTCCCTTATGTTTGTCCTAGTCTTACAGAGAGCAACAGTGCCACCCTGAGGTGGGTGGAGGGAAAGGAAACAGTCTCCTTTGTGCAAGGCTCATCCCAAACCTGGGCGGGGAGGGGTGGGGAGGGGGAGCGGGCTACCTTCTCCAGGAGACTGAATTTATTCCACAGCCTAGAAAAGGGATGATTGGAGAACTACACACTACACACCTTCATTATGCTCTGCATGGCAGCTCTATACTTTAGTATTTCTTTTGTCTTTTGTTTTATTTGTATGTGTGTGAGAATAGATGTGTGCCCCCACACACACACACACTGTATGGGCACATGTGTGCCATGACACCTGTGCAGATGTGTGCCCCCACACACACACATACTGTATGGGCACATGCGTGCCATGGCACCTGTGCAGATGTGTGCCCCCACACACACACATACTGTATGGGCACATGCGTGCCATGGCACCTGTGCAGATGTGTGCCCCCCACACACACACATACTGTATGGGCACATGCGTGCCATGGCACCTGTGCAGATGTGTGCCCCCCCCCCACACACACACACACTGTATGGGCACATGCGTGCCATGGCACCTGTGCAGATGTGTGCCCCCACACACACATACTGTATGGGCACATGCGTGCCATGGCACCTGGCAGAAGGCTTTCCTCTCTCACTGTACAGGTGCCAAGGATAGAACTCGAGCCATCAGGCTTTGTGGCAAGCAAGCTGTCCTGCCAGCCAGCTCTCGCCCCTCCTCTTTCTCCCTTAAAAAAAAAAAAAAAGAAAAAAAGAAAAGCCCCACTGTGTGGTTCTTCGGTTTCTGTTTCCCCACTGCCTCATTACTTCCTGTTTCCTTCCTGGTGCCAGTGTCGCTGTTCCCTGGCAGTACAAGAGAATGAAGAAAGGAAGGTGCCGCCTGCTCTGCCATGTCTGTGCTGCTATGGACTGTGCGCTCACAGGCTGTCCAATTCTGGCTTTCAGGCTGTCTGTCCCTGGCTTGCAGGCTGTCTCTGGCTTTCAGGCTGTCTGTCCCTGGCTTGCAGGCTGTCTGTCTCTGGCTCAGGCTGTCTGTCTCTGGCTTTCAGGCTGTCTGTCTCTGGCTCAGGCTGTCTGTCTCTGGCTTACAGGCTGTTTCTGGCTTTCAGGCTGTCTGTCTCTGGCTTACAGGCTGTTTCTGGCTTTCAGGCTGTCTGTCCCTGGCTTGCAGGCTGTCTCTGGCTTTCAGGCTGTCTGTCTCTGGCTCAGGCTGTCTGTCTCTGGTTTCCACTGTTCCTTCCTCTCTTCACCCTGCATATTGAAAGCTACTTCACCAAGATTTTTCACAGTATCAAAATCTTTGGATTTTCACCTCTCTTAAAAAGAGAATTTATGGGCTGGAGAGATGGCTCGAGTTGAGAGCACCGGTTGCCCTTCTAAAGGACCCAGGTTTAAGTTCCAACACCCACATGGCAGTTCGAAACTATCTGTAATTCCAGTTCCACGGGATCTGATATCCTCACACAGACATACATGGAGGAAAACACCAATGTAAATCAAATTTAAAAGAGAGTTGGTATTTAAAAGTGCTGTATATTTTCTTATTGCAGAAGTGTTACTGTGTCTGTTTTAAATTTTAGGTAGTGGCTAGGCATAGGAGCTCACACCTGTAATTCCAGCACTCGGTAGGCTTGGACAGGAGGAGCATCAACTTGAGACTGTTTGAACTATTTAGCAAGTTCCTGTTTAAAATTATAACAAAAGTGAATCAAGCTGGCACGGGAATGCCAACTGGGTGACAGCACTGAGAAGACAGTCCCTGGAGCAAGCTTTCTAGGGAGACTAGCCATATCTGAGAGTGCTGAGCTGAGACACCAGCCTCAGGCCTCCTCACATGCACACACATGTACCCATACATCTGAGCATACAGTGCATAAACACATACAGAAACACCATGAATGCACACATACATGTGCAGAAAAAAAGAAAGAAAGAAAAGAAAAGAAAAAATCCTCCCAAAAATTCAGAAGTACAGGTGTTACACGGAGATGCCCTGACAGTGTCAGCGGACGAGCTGGGCACTGCTGCTGGGTGGCAGATGCTGTGTGAGCTGGACACTTTCTCCCGTGGGCTCCTTGTGTACAGTGTTGTGTATCTGGACGCTCCCCCTCACTTCTCCTGTACAGACCTCATAGTCATGGGCATTGGCACGTGCCTTACAGCCCAGCGGCCTGTCAGTTGCAGGCATGCCCCGCACCATCCCTGCAACCTTTCTGTGGCTCTGGGGCACACTCTCCATTTTCTCTACATACTGTCCTAGCGCGTGCCCCATCCTCACAGCTTTGAAAGCTGCTGATGTGTCTGTGGAATACATTTCCAAAGAGGGAATTCCTAGGGAAAAGATCACTTATATTTTTCCAAAATGTAACTAGTGCTCACACTCCCTGGATATTGCTAAGAGCCGGGTGCCCAGGGCACCACCCCAAGCTAGCGCAGTGCTGGGGATCAAACCCAGGGCCCTGGATATTGCTAAGAGCCGGTGCCCAGGGCACCACCCCAAGCTAGCGCGGTGCTGGGGATCAAACCCAGGGCCCTGGATATTGCTAAGAGCCGGGTGCCCAGGGCACCACCCCAAGCTAGCGCGGTGCTGGGGATCAAACCCAGGGCCCTGGATATTGCTAAGAGCCGGTGCCCAGGGCACCACCCCAAGCTAGCGCGGTGCTGGGGATCAAACCCAGGGCCCTCTGCACTCTAACTCGACACTCTCCCAACTGAGATACCTCTTCCAGCTAAAGGACAAATTTACAATGCTCTGTCTCTGTTTTGCCCATGACTTGATACAGTTCCAGTGGGCATTGTCTCCTTTAAGCCAACGATCACCTCAGAGCTAATTTGTCATCTCTAGCAATTCTGGTTTAAAGTCCTTTGTCATTTTGTGATTTCCAGAGGATTTACACCGTTGGTTTAACAGGAAGAAGCCCACGTGCAAAGAGGCGTGTGGTGAATCTGAGCCGCAGGAGGGTGCCCCTGAGGAGCGCCTGCCTCGAGGACAGTTCACCACCGTGGATCGAGAAGCCATCTGGGCTGAAGTAGAGAAGGAACCAGAGAAATGCCCACCAAGAAGTGATCTGAGCGAGGAAGACCTGCCCTACTACGTGGACCTTCCAGACAGGATGACCTCTGGTGGCGGGGATAGCAGTGAGCACACAGAGTCTGCAGACACGAGCTCTGGCCACACTGACAGTGAGAACACATCCACTTTCTCATCTCCCTCCCACGACCTGCAGGACCTGAGCCACGAGGAGAACTGCTGTGCTCCGATCCCCATCGGGGGCAGGGCATACTCCAAGCGAGCAGCCTTGCTGGCAGCCTTCCAGCCAGAAAGCCCCAGGTCCAATGCCAGGTTAAGCCTGGTGCGAGCAGACTCAGACAAGACGCAAGCTTCCGAGTCGTTTTCCAGTGACGAGGAGGCTGACGTGGAACTCCAAGCCATCACCACATCGAGGCTGTTGAAGCAACAGAGGGAGAAGCAGGAGACAGTCGAGGCCTTGTTCAAACACATCTTGCTTTACCTGCAGCCCTACGACTCCCAGAGGGTCCTCTATGCCTTCTCCGTGCTGGAGGCCGTGCTTAAGACCAACCCCAAGGAGTTCATTGAGGCTGTGTCCAGGACAGGCATAGACACCAGCTCCACTGCACATCTCAACCTCATCTCCAACCTCCTGGCACGACACCAGGAGGCCCTCATTGGCCAGAGCTTTTATGGCAAGCTGCAGACCCAGGCCCCCAATGTCTGCCCCCACTCCCTGCTCATTGAACTTCTTACCTACCTCTGCCTGAGCTTCCTCCGGTCCTACTACCCCTGCTACCTGAAGGTCTGCCACAGGGACATCCTTGGCAACCGCGACGTGCAGGTCAAGAGCGTGGAGGTCCTCATTAGGATAACAGCACAGCTGGTCTCCATGGCCAAGTCGGCGGAAGGGAAGAACACGGAGTTCATCCACAGCCTGCTGCAGAGATGCAAGGTCCAGGAGTTCGTCCTGCTCTCGCTGTCCGCATCCATGTACACCAGCCAGAAGCGCTATGGCCTGGCCACTGCCAACCGGGGCGGCAGGCTCCTCGTGGAGGACAGCCTCTTTGAGGAGAGCCTCATCAATCTGGGGCAGGACCAGATCTGGAGCGAGCACCCACTGCAGATTGAGCTGCTCAAGCTGCTGCAGGCCCTCATCGTCCTGGAGCACCACCTGGGCCAGGGCCAGGAGGAGGCAGAGACGCAGCCGGCCCTATCCCGAGAGTGGCAGAGGGCTCTCAACTTCCAGCAGGCCATCGGTGCCATGCAGTACGTGCAGCCCCACCCCCTCACCTCCCAGGGCCTTCTGGTCTCAGCTGTGGTGAGAGGGCTGCAGCCCGCCTATGGCTACGGCATGCACCCCGCCTGGGTGAGCCTGGTTACGCATTCCTTGCCATACTTTGGAAAGTCTCTGGGCTGGACAGTGACACCCTTTGTTATCCAGATTTGCAAAAATTTGGACGATCTGGTCAAGCAGTATGAAAGTGAATCTGTCAAGTTCACCATCAGGTATGCTGGAACTTGATGCTCTTATTGGCAGATTTTGTAATAAATGTCTCTGTTGCCAAGGCAATTGAAAGATAATCAACCCCCCTCAGAAGGCTGGGGACTGTCATCAGCAGGAGTGTACCTGTTTGCATCCTTTGGCTTTTTTTTTTTTTTTTTTTTTTTTTTTTTTTTTTTGGTTTTTCGAGACAGGGTTTCTCTGTGTAGTCCTGGCTGTCCTGGCACTCACTTTGTAGACCAGGCTGGCCTCGAACTCAGAAATCCGCCTGCCTCTGCCTCCCGAGTGCTGGGATTAAAGGCGTGCGCCACCACGCCCGGCGCATCCTTTGGCTTTAACCCCATATGTCTCTCCTGCTAGCATTTATAAACCCGTGGGTCCATCTGGAAGGCCTTACATACATAGTACATACTGGTTGAACTCTGTGCTAATTGATACCCTGTGTAAATAAATCCACACAGCAACCCAGGCCTTCTCAGAGGTGCCAGCCAGTTAGTTAACTCTGTTAGTTTTGCGAAATAGAAATAAACAAAACCAGAATCAGCTTTAGAGTAGCTCTAAAACACCTAAAACTGTTTTTCAATAGTGACGACTTTATAACATAAAGCAGCACCCAAAATGCCTGTGCTTTCGGGAGCCCAGTCAGTCAAACACAGCGAGTCGATCGCTGTGTTCTGTGTTTACATGTCAGACTGCAACCTTCATGGCCTTATATTCTTTCAAATTCTCAAAACCAATTTCTTGTTTTTTAAATATTCTTCTAATACTTACCATTGTGTGTATGCAATGTGTGTTTTCAAGGACAAGCTGGGATGCTGTTCTTTTCTTCTAAGTTGGTTCCGGGACAAACTCAGGTCATCACCCCCACCCCCCATTATTTTATTTAACAATTTCTCATTTCTTCTCCACAGCACAACCTCAAAGAAGGAAAACATTTCTCCCGATTACCCGCTCACTCTTCTGGAAGGTCTTACGACCATTAGCCATTTTTGTCTTTTGGAACAGCCTACCCAACATAAAAAGGTACATTTCCCTCCCCCCTAGAATCTGAGGCAAATTGTTTGTTTTGTCTTTCCTGGACGACTGTGTTAAGTATATAATGATACATGAGTGATGCAAATGTCATGCAAATATATGTGAACTGCAAATGAGAATACAAATATAGGAGGTCTACATGTGTGCAATATGCAAATATATGCAAGATATTCAAATGTATACACAAACATAGGTGTGTATACACAAGAAGCAAAAGTCGGTGAGTCCTTCAGCCTTTGCTCACTGATCCATCAGCTGGCAATAGTAGTAAGATAGAAAGCAGATTGACTTTCGGCTTGCTTAACTCGTGTGTGTGTGTGTGTGTGTGTGTGTGTGTGTGTGTGTGTCTGTGTGTGTGTGTGTGTCTGTGTGTGTGTGTGCGTGTGTGTGTGTGTGTCTGTGTGTCTGTGTGTGCTGTACACACAGGCACATTCGTAAGCCTGTATACATGCATCTGGAGACCAGAGGAAGATTTCCATTCTTCCTCTATTGTTCTCTACTTTTTGCCCTAAAATGAGGTCTAACTGAGCCAGAATCTGTCTGCTTTGGCTAGTCTGGCCAGCTGGCTGGTGAGCTCCCAGGATCTGCCTGTTCCTCTCCAGTACTGAAGGTACAAACACACAAAGCTATGCCCCACTTTTTTTTTTTTTTTTTTTTTTTTGGTTTTTCGAGACAGGGTTTCTCTGTATAGCCCTGGCTGTCCCGGAACTCACCCTGTAGACCGGGCTGGCCTCGAACTCAGAAATCCGCCTGCCTCTGCCTCCCGAGTGCTGGGATTAAAGGCGTGCGCCACCACACCCGGCTTTTGCCCAACTTTTTAAGCCGATGCTAGGGATTTGAACACATGTCCTCCTGCTTGCACAGAAACACCTTTCTTGCTCGTTAAACCATCCCTTACCTTGCACTCATCTTAGTGTAAGTGATTTTGTTTGTTTTAACCTCCTGATGTCGTGATGGGACGCTTGTGAAATCTGAGGTGGCTGCTCTGCTGTGTCTAGCTAAGTCTTAGGACGAAAGCTGGGCCCAGTGGTGCATGCCTGTGGTGGAGGGAAGAGGATCAGAATTCAGGATCCTCTTTAGCTAAGTTAAGTAGCAACTTTGAGACCAGTCTAAACTACATGAGACCCTCTCTTAAAAACAAAACAAAACACAATCTTAAAGTATACCCACTGTTTTGATTGATTTTTAAAACTTTATTTAAACTGGGCATAGTGGCCACACCTTCACTCCTAGTCCTCCAGAGGCAGAGGCAGGTGGATCTCTGTGAGTTCGAGGCCAGCCTGGTCTACATAGCGAATTCTAGGACAGCTAAAACTACATAATAGAGAGTCCCTATCTCAAAAAAGTTTATAACGTGAAGCTTTGTATCAGCTCTGTCTCAAGCAATGGGTTGATACATACAGGGACAGATGTCACTTCCAGGCTGCCTCATGGGTGGTGATCTACCCTACATCCCAGCAGCAGCAGCATCCCCAGGGGAAAGGGGACTTGGCTGGGGCAGTGAGCCTCAGGCGCCCATTTGAACTTTCAGACCGCTGCCGTAAGCGATCCCATCAACCTGAGAAATGCCAAGAACGCCATTTTGGAAGAGCTGCCTCGAATAGTGAACACCATGGCCCTTATCTGGAATGTTCTCAGAAAGGAGGAGACTCAGAAGAGACCAGTGGATCTCCTGGGAGCCACCAAAGGATCATCCTCTGTTTACTTTAAAACCACCAAGGTGAGGCCTTCCTTGGGTCTGTTGGTTTGTGTGTGAGCTGCACCCGCGCAGCCTCCCGAGTGCTGGAATCTTAGCTGAGCCTCACCCTGTTGCTTTTCTCTCTGGCTGCATCGTTCCCCGGGTCTCTGTAAGCCAGGATTGGGGGCACATGCCTGCACTCCAGCGCTCAGAGAATAGCATTGCTGCAAGTTGGAAGCCAGATGGAGCTGCACAGTGAGCTCCAGGCCAGCCAGGGCCACATAGCCAGGCCTCGCCTCGGTAAACAAAGAAAGCGGTGCACATATGGAAACATATATGCAAATATTAATAAAAAGGCTTAATGGGACCCACAGTCCAAACCAGACGGAAAAATCTCCCCTTAAGATAAATATGATGGGGCTGGGCAGTGATGCCGCACACCTTTAATCCCAGCACTCGGGAGGCAGAGGCAGGCGGATCTCTGAGTTCGAGGCCAGCCTGGTCTACAAAGTGAGTTCCAGGACAGCCCGGGCTACACAGAGAAACCCTGTCTCAGAAAACCAAAAAAAAAAAAAAGGATAAATGTGATGGCCCACGCCTATAATTTTCATTTTCAGCATGTTAGAAGTGAAAGCAGGAAGATCAGGTGTAGCCATCCTGAGCTACATCTTGAGAGGTATCTGGAGATACACGAGACCCTTTCTCATAAAAACCAGCAAACCTGTGTGTTTATACAGAGCAGAGGAATGCAGTGGTTTCAGCTTTCTTGAAACACATTGTTGATAAAAGTCTGATGATTAGACTTAGCCCTTACATGAGTGTCTGTGGACTCTCCCCTTAAACATGGCTCATCCCTCAGCGGTGTCTCTGAAGCCTGGGCTATGGTGGGCACGTGAGAGCTTCTTTATCTTTATTAAGCAAATACCCCCGAAACATTGAGTCTGTTGGTTTTTTATCTCTGTCTCCGAAGTCTGCAGGCACAGGAGCTGGTCTGTAATAATCTGATACTGTTTATGGTGGCTCACAGTTATCGAGTGCAAGAGTTGGGTGGCCTTGGGTGCCAGGCGCGGCTTTGAGTTCACACTGACCAGTGATGGACAAGTACACCCAGAACATCCCATCAGGTCCAGACATGCTAGACAGAGTGCTGTCCTCATGGCCATTGCTGTCTTGAAATCAGCAGCTCTGATTGGTCCTACAAGACTCTGACTCCTGCCTTTGGGTGGGGGAGGGAACGTGTACAGAGACCGAGAGCATGTGGAGCTCCACCCTCCCGGAGGAGATTTTCCCCCTGTGGTCTGAGTTGCCCTTGTTCCTGTAGGTAACCCCAGTTAAGCTCCTGGCGGGGAGGGAGGGTGGGGTGCAGGGGTGTGACAGCTCAGTGGGTAAATCATCTGTACACACACACACACACACCTCACATCTCTCTCATAAATTATAAATAAAAATTGGAGTTACTGAATTCTTAAAAAAATGAATAAGCTGGGCGTGGTAGCACACATGGTTAGTCTCAGCACTCGGGAGGTAGAGGCAGATGGATCTCTATGAGATTAAGCTTAGCCTGGTCTACAGAGTGAGTTCCAGGCTACATAGTGAGACTGTCTTAAACCAACTCTGGGCCATCATTTCTTGGCTCTGTCATTAGTGAGTAGATACTCAGGTCTCTGCAGGAAGATTGAACCCAATAGGTGTGTGTAAAGGGACAGCCATGCAAGCTCACACTGCTTATGGAAAGAAAGCTGCTCTAAACAGGTCCCGAAAATCCTTTGCACTACTCATTCTGTCTGGGCCTCAGTTTTATTATTAAGCTCTCCTGCCTCGTGCGCAGATGAAGCGATTTCGATAAAGGACAATGTTTTTCGTCTACTGTGGAGCCTGAGTGTGAGGACACGGTGCTCATGGCCTCTGCCAGGCACCAGGCCCTGCTTGTGCTCTTTCGGGCCAGCCAGGCAAAGCCGCTGTCCTCATGGCAGTAGTGCACAGCTGCAGGATGCTGCCTGGGCGGTGCCATCAGTATTGGGCACAGTGGCAGGTCTGAGACCATGGTGGGAGGGCTGTAGCAGAGCAGAGTGTTTGGGGCAGAGAGAACGGCTGCTTGCAGGAATGTGGGAAACCCAAAGGCAGAGTACAGAGATGGCTAGGGCCAGGTTCCATCTTTATCCTGAATTGCTTAACTAATACAATTTGGTAAGTGCTGCATACTTTTAGAACTTAAAAATCAACGTTTCTAATGATTCTAAGCCCTCTCCCTGCTGCTGTAGGTACAGCGAGACTGTGGGATTTCTGTGGGACTGACGAGTAGGTAGTGAAGTTCAGTGGGAAAGCACTGGCCAGGCATGCTCCAGCATGCTCCAGACCCTGGACTCCAGCTCCTGTGCTGCAGAAGGACACACACAGACAGGCGCATACATCGGTACACATGCACACAGAGGCGTGCACACATACGCACACAGGTACACAGACAGGTTTACACAGTGGTACACATACAAGTATGCACACTCACACAGGTGCACACACAAGTATACATACTCACACACAGTTACACAGACAGGTATACATACATATGCAGGTGCACACACAGAGATATATACACACAGGCATACACAGGCAGGCACACATAGTGATATACACACACGAGTGCATACACAGAGCTATATATACACACACAGGTACACTCACAGAGGTATACTCACATAGGTGTACACACAAACACCGGTGGTCAGGTTTAATCACCTCTCAGTAATATTTACCATCTCAAGGCTCTGTCAAGCAACTCACCTAGCTGTGTCCCCATCCTGGCTGCTCACCGTGCCTTACCTCTGCCCTCTCACATCCAGCTCATGGGAGGAGACTCAGCCCCTCCTCTGCCCCAGTCCCCACAGTAGTGCTGTGAAGCACACTGCTGTAATTCTGAGTTGCTGAGTGTGCCTCAGGTACGGGCCTGATGCTACTCTGTGAAGACTTTTTTGTTTTTGTTTTTTGGGTTTGGTTTTTTTTTTGTTTTGTTTTGTTTTGTTTTAGTTAACTCTTGCTTTTCTTTTCACCAGACCATCAGACAAAAAATTTTAGACTTGCTAAACCCCTTGACAGGCCATCTTGGGGTCCAGCTGATAGCTGCGGTTGCTACCGTGTGGAACAGAAAGCAGGCACGGCGCCACAGCAAGACCAAGGTAGGATGAAGACGGAGAGGGCGGCACCTGCTGATCCCCACAGACTGTCCTCTAACCTCTGCACCCACACTCACAAGATAAAAAAATGGAAGAAGAAAGATAGAGGATAATTGTGAGGACAGGAAGCATCAACCTTGGGCCTCCACACCCATGCACACACTCACACCCATGCACACACTCACACCCATGCACACACTCACACCCATGCACACACTCACACCCATGCACACACTCACACCCATGCACACACTCACACCCATGCACACACTCACACCCATGCACACACTCACACCCATGCACACACTCACACCCATGCACACACTCACACCCATGCACACACTCACACCCATGCACACACTCACACCCATGCACACACTCACACCCATGCACACACTCACACCCATGCACACACTCACACCCATGTACACACTCACACCCATGCACACACTCACACCCATGCACACACTCACACCCATGCACACACTCACACCCATGCACACACTCACACCCATGCACACACTCACACCCATGCACACACTCACACCCATGCACACACTCACACCCATGCACACACTCACACCCATGCACACACTCACACCCATGCACACACTCACACCCATGCACACACTCACACCCATGCACACACTCACACCCATGCACACACTCACACCCATGCACACACTCACACCCATGCACACACTCACACCCATGCACACACTCACACCCATGCACACACTCACACCCATGCACACACTCACACCCATGCACACACTCACACCCATGCACACACTCACACCCATGCACACACTCACACCCATGCACACACTCACACCCATGCACACACTCACACAGACATGGAAGTACCTCCATGATCACACCACGATCACATCAGACTTCCTTCTCGGGGGACAGCCACCATGGAAGGCTGTGTGTGTGCTGTCTTGCTTTTACCTTCTCCTGTAAGCATTCAAGGAACTCTCCTTCTTCTGGGCAGATGGTCCCTGTGGCAAGCACGTCCCAGCACATCCTTGTCGACCTGGTCTGTGCTCTCAGCACCCTGCAGACAGACTCAGTGCTGCAGCTGGTGAAGGAGGTGGTGAAGAGGCCAGCGCAGATCAAAGGGGATGAGGTGAGGCGCCCTGGGGAGGGAAACATACCCTGGGAGATCCGTAGGCAGGCGCGTGGCGGGCCTCCTTCCTGGTGCTTTCCTGGTGGGAAAGAGAGAATTCTTTGGGTTGTAAGGAAGCCCTGTCGCTGTGTGTTCAGACTTCGGACACTGCTGTTTCTTAGTGGGAGCTACCTGAGGTCAGCTTGCCTGTCCCTGATGGCTCACATCCTGCCTGATGCTCAACTCTTAGGCCCTTCTAGAAAAAGGAAATGGCACCTGCCTTCAGGAGCACCACAGCTGGAGAGGTGCAGAACGTAAACAGAGCCAGGCTCTGGCAGGGGCGCAGACCTGTGGAAGTTAGCAGCCTCCAGGGCAGGGGCAGGTGCTGGGTCCAGTTCTGATTTAGTTTTGATGACCAGCGAGGAAAGTGAGAGGTCACAGAGGAGGGGGCTGCGAGGTGAGCTCAGGGGATCAGGCCAGCTGAGCTTGCTCTCTGTGTTAATGGAAGTTAGCCTGACCTCCCCACAAAGAAATAGAGATCAGCTTCCCTGTGGTCTGACTTCAAAGGGGGTGGCCATATGTCCCCAAGGCACACACTAGGGAACACTACCAGTCCTCAGCTCTTGTGAGAAAGTCAGGTACAGAGCTGGGTTGGAGACCACCAGGAATGAGCATCCATTCTGTTGGTGACCTGAGCTTTCTCTGCATGCGCTTGCTGGAGCTTCAGAAGCCATCCTAGTGACACAGCCTGACCATGGGTGACTCAGAAGCCATCCTAGTGACACAGCCTGACCATGGGTGACTCAGAAGCCATCCTAGTGACACAGCCTGACCATGGGTGACTCAGAAGCCATCCTAGTGACACAGCCTGACCATGGGTGACTCAGAAGCCATCCTAGTGACACAGCCTGACCATGGGTGACTCAGAAGCCATCCTAGTGACACAGCCTGACCATGGGTGACTCAGAAACCATCCTAGTGACACAGCCTGACCATGGGTGACTCAGAAGCCATCCTAGTGACACAGCCTGACCATGGGTTGAAAGACCCCCGGAGGGCAGACCCTCACTCAAGCCTCGGGACAGCCGCGTACCCAAGAAGACACTGAGACCGAACTTAAGATGTAGAGAGTAAGATTTAATAAAGCAACAACAAGAAAGCACATAAAAAGCACATAAACCAGAGCTCTGGGGTCGAAACTCATACACCAGGCACGGTGTAGAGGAGAATCGACGCCCGGCCCAAATTTTTCACAGGCTTATATAGGAAAAATACCAAGGGGGGAGCAGGGCAGGGAAAAGTACAAGTTTTGCGTCACTAAGGGGTTTTTGCCAAGGGTCTTTCTAAGAGGCTTTCCATAACCAAGGGGTCGTGTCCTATATTTGGCAATGTACCCAATCTATTGGAACATTCTGAAGTTTGTTCAAACCCTTATCTCAAAAATGTTCCTGGCACAGTCCTCAGTTGGGAGGGGTTGGACTAGGTTTGTTCCAGGAGACCCTTATCTAAAAAATGTTCTTGGAACAGTTTTCATTTGGGAGGGGGTAGGACTCTGGGGTGAAGAGTTCAGGAATGTTCCGGGAACAGTCTCCAGATGGGAGGGGTAGGACTCTGAGTTGACGAGTTCAGGTAATTTTCCTCCTTCAGGTGACTCAGAAGTCATCCTAGTGACACAGCCTGACCATGGGTGACTCAGAAGCCATCCTAGTGACACAGCCTGACCATGGGTGACTCAGAAGCCATCCTAGTGACACAGCCTGACCATGGGTGACTCAGAAGCCATCCTAGTGACACAGCCTGACCATGGGTGACTCAGAAGCCATCCTAGTGACACAGCCTGACCATGGGTGACTCAGAAGCCATCCTAGTGAAACAGCCTGACCATGGGTGACTCAGAAACCATCCTAGTGACACAGCCTGACCATGGGTGACTCAGAAACCATCCTAGTGACACAGCCTGACCATTGGTGACTCAGCTTTCCTGTGTGTGAGAGAGGGGGGCTACAAGAGACTGCTGTGCTGACGGCCTAGCTCTTACAGCACGAAGTCAGAAGTTGGCCACAGCGTGTTAAAAACAGTCAGAAGCCAGGTGTGGTAGCGCACACCTTTAATCCCAACACTCAGGAGGCAGAGGCAGGCAGGTTTCTGAGTTCGAGGCCAGCCTGGTCTACAAAGTGAGTTCCAGGACAGCCAGGACTGCATAGAGAAACCCTGTCTGGAAAACCAAAAAAAAAAAAAAAAAAACCAGTCAGAAGGCACAACTTATCCAGACCATCAGGGAAGGAAGAGATGGATTGCATGGGCTGAAGCCGACAGCTTTAAAGTATGGCTGTCAATCTGCTCTGCTTGGAAGGAAACAAAGTAGTTTGTCTGGGCCAAATTTGAGTGACCATGGTCTGAGAAGACAAAGTGAAGTTATCCTGAGGGACATGTCCCACTGTGAAAAGGTTCCATGGTTGTATAGGACACCACACACAATAGGGTTCTTCTGCAGCAAGCTTTATGCGTCTTGAGAGGGAGAGCATAAGCTTCACAACCGGAGACCCCAGGCAGTCCGAGCCCCTCCCTTTTATAAGAAATTCTCCCCGCCTCGGACGTAGCAAGCCATGATTGGCTCAACACTGATCACCCCATCCCTGAGGCGGAGCTGCCCGGGGCGGGGTTTTCTAGCGCAGGCGCAAACTAGGTGTTTACTAGTTGGTGCTGAGGAAATGACTCAGCACCGGAAGATTAGCGGCGCCCCACATCTCCCCCTTTTTTGTCTAATAAAACCAACTGGACACCCAGTATGAGAGGACGGGAACATTGGCCGAATCCTCTTACTCAGAGATGTAAGAACTATGTCCGCAAGCAACGACTAGGCTTGAGTGGGACCCGAAGTTGCTCCGACCTGTCCCTCTGCCATTTTTTCGAGGAGGGGAAGACTAGGGCAGGAAACCCCCACTAGACGGCATATTCCCCAGGTGGGACGGGGGGACCACCTGTGCGATGCATTGCTCTACAATCCTCTAGGGCTGCTGAAGCTCACCCGCTAAAGCGTGGGCAGCCAGCGACCAGTGGTGCAAATCAATTTTGTTTAAGCGCCGCCAACCATACCTGTGCAGATTGCCCCTGCTCCAGGGCAGCAAGCGCCTGGGATATCATAATTTTGTCTCTATTATTTTTCTTATATAATTTGCAAATTAACCATAAGCTAAGTGCTAGTCCAAAGCAGAGGAGGATTCCGAATAAGCCCACCCCCACCCATTCTTTAAAATAAGAGAAGGCCGATGAAATCCAGGACGCGAAGCCTTCAGTCAGGGAAAAATCAAGTCGCGTGGAGTTGATCTCTACTATAGCCATCCGAAGCTCTTGGAGAGTCTGATCAAATTCCATCGACCAATTATTTCTCAGCTGTAAGGACAAATTCTTAGAAAGGTTTGCAGCACGGGTAAAATTTTTAAATTGTATGGAGGTAATACAGAGGCCTGGCAGTTTCATTTCACATCCCAATTGGGCAATTTGCCAAAGAATGTCTATTTGTTCTTGAACCAAGTCTATACGTTGGTTCACCAATAACAGACCCCCCTGTAATTGGGAGTATGCGAAATGCCCCTTATCCATGGCTACAGTGATTGAGGCCGAGAGTTGGTTGATGGTATCGGCCGTTTGTATTGTCCCGCTCAAAGCTAACGCAGAGGCGGTAACCGAGGCAGTGATCCCCACTGCCGCTAAGGTACCAACTATAACTGCCGATACTCCAAAATCTCTTTTTTCTCTAAACAAGGCCAAAGAGCTGGGCGCCACCACCGGGACCGGAATAAATCGGGGCAAGCGCATTATCAAAGCTAAAGGAAATTTAGTAGCATTCCAGCACATCACATAATAACAGGCATTCTCACTACAATTTAACTGACTAAAATCATGTGAGCTGGTGGAATTACTAACTACCCATAAAAAAGGGGGCCAAACGCATACAGGCACCGGCCCAAAATCCTTAGTCTGTTGGAAGGCCCAGGGGGACTCATCGCCAAATGACTGTGAGCACAATACCCCCTTTCTAATACGTGCTCCTTGCACAAAGCCTATGGGGGTTAAATCTGTGCAACTGCCATTAAGGCCGCACAGCAACCACAAATCAAAAGGGTTGCCGGTGGCCCTGGGGTTATCCAGACCATTGAGTTTTGCAATATGGAATGATCCATTGGCCAGAGGGGGAGAAAAGGTAAAGTGATTCCCAATAGTCCCTGTTCTGCGAGATTGGCAACCGGACCATGGTAAGATTGACAATGTCTCTTCCTTAGTAGAGCAAAAGGGTGCCAATTTGGGTTGTTTAACAAGTTGGATAATGCTTTTAGGCCAAACTGCTATAATTGAAGTTGCATTTGCACACCAGTGGGTTCCATTAGCGGCCCATACATTGGAAATGAGTGTAGAGACCTGTGACAATAACCCAATACAGTAATTTGATGGGTTGCCGCTGATGAAACACAAGCTCCCTTTAAATATAAAGGTTCTATTATCTATTACCCGTTCAGCTTGTGGGTCCCATGGTAAATATGGTAAACCTAAGGTATCTTCGGTCACAAACAAGCGGGGGAATACTTGCGCATCATGTGTCACTGGCATTGGCAGCGGGAACGTCGACATTATTCCCCATCGGATCTCCTCCCGTTTGGATGTCACTTGCAGGGGCAGGGTGATTCCCAATATCAGCAGGGCAATCTTCATCATCTTGGGGTATTGATCGTGTTAGTCTTTCTGGGACCCAGAATGGATTTTGTTCGTTCTGCGGGAAAACACAAACAGCTCCCCTGGATCTTATTAGAATAGGATCCGGGCCTCTCCATTTGTTGGTTAAGACATCTTTCCATTTTATTAATTCTTTGGGCCTAGTTGGTTCAGAACAATGTCGTTCTGCCGCAGTATGGCCGTGTGCGTCAAGATTTAAAAAATTGAGGGTGAATAGTGCCAATGACACAGACACTTTTGGCGTACGGGGTATAGCTTCATCAGCGCCCCCTTTTTGTTTAACAACATAAGATTTAAGGGTCCGATGTGCTCTCTCAACAATGCCTTGACCTTGTGGGTTATATGGGATACCAGTTAGATGCGTTACTCCCATTTGGCGACAAAAGCTTTGAAATTTTTGTGAAGTATAAGCTGGTCCGTTATCAGTTTTAATAAATTTAGGTTGTCCCCAAGCGCTCCAAGCCTCGAGGCAGTGTTGGATCGCATGTGTTGCCTTTTCTCCCACATGGGGAGATGCAAAAATAATGCCAGAGCAGGTATCAACGGACACATGAAGATATTGTAATTTGCCAAAGGAGGGGACATGTGTGACATCCATTTGCCATATTTGTAAAGGCTGAATGCCGCGGGGGTTGATCCCCACATGAGGGAGGGGCAGAAATTCACAGCAATTTTGACAGCTAGTGACGATGTCACGAGCTTCTTTCCTAGTCAAGGAGAAGCGACGGCGCAACGTTTCTGCCGTTACATGAAAGCGATTGTGGAATCCTTTTGCAGCTTCCACAGAGGATGACAGGGCTGTGGCTATTAATTTGGTGGCTTTGTCTGCCAAGTCATTACCCAGGGACATGGGGCCAGGTAGGCCTGAATGAGCCCTGATATGAGTGATGAAAACTGGGAATTTTCTTTGAAGCAACACTGATTGTATTTCTTGAAAAATTTGTGCTAAAGTGCTAGAGGGTTTGATTACTCCAGCCACCTCCAGCAAGTTTACTGCATTTACTACATAACTAGAGTCTGACACAATATTGAGGGGTTCAGAGAAGGTTTTTAATACCTCCAGAACCACTAGACACTCTATTACTTGAGGTGATGCTTCTTTATATTGTTTTGAACATATTTTGCCATTGACCACAAAGGCCCCTACACCATTCTTGGAGCCATCGGTATACACCATGAGCCCTTCCTTAATTGGGTTTCTTACCGTTACATGCGGGAACACAATTGACTGGCTCTGGGCAAAGTGTAGGATCGGGTGTTTGGGATAGTGATTGTCTATGCTTCCAGGGAAAGTTGTAACTAGTATAGCCCAGTCATTAGATGTGGCGGCCAAGGTCTGAACTTGCACAGAGGTATAAGGCACCACCAAGAGGTGGGGGCTACGCCCGAAATGGGTGATGGCCGCTTTATAGCCTCTGAGTGCAAGCTGAGCTATGGCTTCAGGATACCAATGTATTATTTTTGCTGGGGATACATTTGGGTGAACCCATAGCAGGGGCCCATTCTGCCAAAGAACGGCAGTTGGCAAATGGGCAGTTTGTAAGACACACAGACTAAAGGGTTGTGATTCTTCGATACGGAGCAACTGCGCTTGTGTCAGGGCTATTTCCACCTTTTGTAGGGCCAGATCAGCAGCTGGAGTCAATGTTCGGGGGGACGTGATGTGCGAATCTCCTTCTAAGATATTGAACAAAGATCTTAATTCCGAAGTGGGGATTTTTAAAAAGGGTCTAAGCCAGTTAATGTCCCCCAACAATTTCTGAAAATCATTTAGGGTATGGAGGTGGTCCCTTCTTATCTCTAATTTTTGAGGTATGATGTTATTTGGTGTCACCATGGTACCCAGGAACTGTCCAGTATTTGAAATTTGGACCTTTTCTACAGCTATTTGAAGTCCCCATTGACTCAAAGTTTTAAGTAAAAGGGGGTAGGCCCTTTGAAGCAGGCCAAGGTCCTTGTGGCACAGAAGGATGTCGTCCATATAATGGAGCATGACTAACGAGGGAAATTGATCCCTTACTGGAGAAAGGGCCTCCTGCACATAAAGTTGGCACATAGTAGGGCTGTTGGACATTCCTTGTGGTAGAACCTTCCATTGGTACCTTTTATCGGGTTCCATGTGATTAACAGAGGGTATGGTGAAGGCAAATCTGGGCCTATCTATTGGACATAGAGGTATAGAAAAGAAACAGTCTTTAATATCTATTATAATCAAATTCCAACCCCTGGGCAGGGCGGAGAGCACAGGAAGGCCTCTTTGCACAGGGCCGAACAAATGCATTTGTTCATTAATGGCTCTAAGGTCATGGAGCAACCTCCATTTCCCTGATCTTTTCTTAATAACAAATATGGGAGTATTCCAGGGGGAGGTAGAAGGTTCTATATGATCCAATTTTAGTTGTTCATTTACTAATTGTATTGCGGCCTCCATTTTTTCAGAGGATAGGGGCCATTGAGGGACCCACACCGGGTCCTCTGTTTTCCACGGTATAGGCCGAACCGTCCCCATGGCCCCTAGGAAAAACCCAGTCCTTGTCGGGCTATATTTCCTACTGGTGAAATAGGCTCAATTCCTCCTTGCTCTGACCGTCCTAATCCTTTGCCTGTCCTGTAGCCCATCTTTAGCATCATGTTTTTTGCCTTGTTCAAACCTTCCCCCAACACGATTTTTTCATTGGACAGGGTTAGGCCCAAATGTTGCATAATGTCTCTCCCCCAAAGGTTTACTGGGAGCGGGAGCACATAAGGTTCGAATTTACCCTTTTGTCCCTCAGGAGCCTTCCAAGTCAAACTCATTGAGCTTATGGCAGGGCATGAATGATATCCCAGGCCTTGTAGAGAGTGGGACGATTTTGTAGTGGGCCAAGCTTTTGGCCACCAGTGCGTGGATATAATACTTTTGTCTGCCCCAGTATCAAGAATACCTTCAAACCTTTTTCCATTTACTTCGAGGCAGAGTTTGGGCCTTTCATTCAGGGATACAACAAGGTAGGCTGAATCAGTTCCTGATGACCCCATCGTTTTGGGACTGGGGCCTGGGGAGCCCTCCCAGAGGGTGTCGGGGAGGAGCAGCAATTGAGCTATCCTATCTCCTGCACTGATGGAAAACACGCCCCTGGGGCTGGAACATAAGACCTGTATTTCGGGGGAATGTAGGTGGTCAACAACCCCAGGATGGACCACTAGGCCCCGTAAGGTGAGTGATCCTCGTCCGAGGATAAGGCCCATGGTCCCAGGGGGCAAAGGTGACATTGGCTCTATAGGTACTGGTTGGGTACTCATTTGGGGCATTAGTAGGAGGTCGGAGGCGGCGCGCAGGTCCACCCTTGTGGGTCTTCCTGGGTCGCTTCTTCCGCCATCCCGGAGGTTCTGACAAACCGGTTCCCATATCTTTGAGGGCCCTGGGACCGTGGGCCCAATGACCCATTTTTTGACACATTGGGAGCAGGAACATTTAATGGAGGCAAAAGCCTTCCCTGTATATCTCGCACTGAGCGACATTGATCTGCTCTATGGTACCCTTTACCACACCTCGTGCAGAGGGTCAAGACCCCCCCTTTCTTGTCTGGGGCTTTGCAATCTCTTTTGAAATGTCCAGGCTTACCACAATTAAAACAGGTCCGTTCACCGGTCTTCTTTTGTGGAGGATGCTTTTGTGCTAACATGATGGCGGCCGCGAGGCCAGTATTGCTAAGTGGACCTCCAATCTCTCTACACACTCTTAGCCATTCTTGCAACCCTTTTGATTTTCTAGGAGCAATGGCATTCCTGCATTCCTGGGTGGCTTGTTCAAAAATCAGTTGCTCAATAAAGGGTCCTATTCCCTCTGGGTCCCCAAAGATTTTTCCTGCCGCCTCCATCATGCGTGCGACGAAGTCGGCAAAGGGCTCCTGGGGCCCTTGAACAATTTTTGTAAGCTGATTGGTGGTTTCTCCCTTGCGATTAAGTGACTTCCAGGCCCGTATGGCTGTGCTGGAAATCTGGGCGTACGCCCCCCAATGGTAATTAATTTGATCTGCGGCCCACGGGCCTTGGCCTGTTAAAAGGTCAAATGTCCAATCCCGCTGCTCTTGCGTAAGGGCTATTGCGTTGGCCCTGGCCTGGGACTGGGCTGCCTCATGCCACAAGGCTTTCCATTCTATGTATTGTCCCATAGTAGGCAAGGCGGCCTTAACCACCATTTGCCAATCACTAGGTGTCATGGCAGTTTGTGCCATTCTTTCAAGAATCATAACAGTAAAATTAGCATTGGGACCATATTTTCTTACTGATTCTGCAAGATCTTTTATCTGACTATAGTCTACAGGAGCGTAGATTCTCCCCCCTTCTTGTTCATAAACAGGAAACGCTAATTGTAGCTTGCGGAGGATCTTTTGGGGAAAAAAGGAAGTTGTGGATGACCGGGCCTCATAAGGTGGGGGAGCGGAGGGAATGGCGGCAGCCAACAATCTCCTATCCTTAGAGGAGACACCGGACGCGGGCTTACTTGACTTAGGTCGCCCGCCTTCATCTGGGTGATACCTTTCTCCTTTATATCTAACTGCTTCTTCTTCTAACTCGCCCTCTTCCTCCGAGGTCAGTTTACTATCCTCGGTTTCGGAAGAATCCGAGGTATCTCTTAGGTGGAGGGCAGCCAGTTCTCGGGTCGGATATAACCCGGGCCTGCTGCTCCCCTTCTCTCCCTTTCTGTTTCTCCCGGGAGGTCCTTTTTCACTTCCCTTTTTTGCCTTTTTTACAGTTTTTGTGCGCACACCCATCCTCTCACTACGCTCGGATTCTGACATACCTTCCTGCATAGCTTCTAAAACCTTTTGCCCTTTCTTTCGCTCCTCCTCACAGGCCTCATCTTCAAGACAACTCTTAACTAGTTTCCATATGGCCTTAACTCCCAACCTGAGGTCTGAACAGGTTTCTAGATCGTTGCCTAGCTTATTCCATGACAGCAGTGTCAGAGATCCTGACACCGCATACCAGGGAGCTACTCGATCAACTTCCTCGACAAAGCGGCGAAGAACTCTGTCCCCAAGCTTCAGGTCCCTTCTTTTGAGAAGTTCTTTTAATGAAGTTTGTACTGATTGAGAAGCCCCCATGATACTCTAAAGGAGACTGCAATTAAGAACTTCAATTTAACACAACCTTCTATGTTCACAAAAGAAGAGGGCTAGGAACCATACAACCAAGGCCACGAGGACGATAATTAAAGCCTCGGGCAATCCCTCCCACGGCCCAGTTAGTTGAAGGGAGTGTGAAAGGGTCAGGTAAAATTCAGGCATACCTTTCCGAGACGTAGTTCCTGCAGTTCTGGACCCTCCCCGTCACCGAGGGATCTCCGACGGTGCTCGCGATGTTCTTCTGTTCTTCGTTTTCCCGGGATTTCGGCACCAGATGTGAGTGTTCTCTGAATCGCCCGCGAATGAGGACACCACACACAATAGGGTTCTTCTGCAGCAAGCTTTATGCGTCTTGAGAGGGAGAGCATAAGCTTCACAACCGGAGACCCCAGGCAGTCCGAGCCCCTCCCTTTTATAAGAAATTCTCCCCGCCTCGGACGTAGCAAGCCATGATTGGCTCAACACTGATCACCCCATCCCTGAGGCGGAGCTGCCCGGGGCGGGGTTTTCTAGCGCAGGCGCAAACTAGGTGTTTACTAGTTGGTGCTGAGGAAATGACTCAGCACCGGAAGATTAGCGGCGCCCCACACAGGACAGAGGGAAGTCATGAAGCCATGTATATACAGATTCAAAGGTGCCACCAACAGCTAGGAGCTAGGGCTTGTCTGCTCCCGTTCAGATGTCGTCTGTATGGAATTGCCAGCTGTGGGGCTGGAGACTTGAGTTCCAAGGCTGGTGGGTCAGATCCAGCGGCTGACTTACTTACCTGCCTGTTATAGGAGCTAAAGCGAGCTCCAGGTGACGGGCTCCTCCTCAGCCACTGTCCCTCCCTCCGAGGTGAGTCTTTAGTTCTCAGGGGCAGGAGCATGGAGTGGCAGGATTGAACTAGGGAACTCATGACAGGTCTGGCAAGATTCCACCTCACCATCTAATGAGTCCTTTTCAAGACCACCTTTAGTCATGCATACATCTGGACTGCACACACGGATTGCACGCACATGGACTACACATATATGAACTCAGAGTCACAGTAAAGAGACTTGAGAGGTGGATTAGAGAATCAGCCTTGAGGCACAAGGTCCAAGGACACAGACAGCTCGCTTCCACATTTGTTGGAGCTCTCCCGTGGGTCTCCCAGGACATTGATTGTCAACCTTCACCTGTCGCTGTGCCTAGACCTTAAAGTAGGCGGGCCAGGAAGTGGGACTAGGAAATGGCCCTTCCTGGGGGCCCTTGTCAGGCTAGCTCTACTTCCATAGTTGCCAGGGCTGCGCCCTGGAGACAGCACATGCACAGAGCTGCCAGTGAGGCCTCTTTGGGTTGTGTTTTTCAAGTTACTAGAAAGTCTGTAGAAAGCTGTAACTTCTTCTTTAGAGGGTGTAAAGAGGGAACCAGATTCTATCCATCTGATTGAAGTTTGGTATTTCTCTGGTTATTTTAGTAAACTTCTATAAATAGCTTCCTAAGAGGAAAAGTTTATTTGGGTTTTTTTTTCTTCTCCTGTAACTCCAGCTGGTCAAGACATAAGGAACTCTGAGCTAGGCAGGGCACGCTCCTCCACTAAGGACTAGACCCTTGTTTTGCCAAGAAGCCATTCTGTGCGCTTATGAAGATCCATATTCTTCCTGGTCCGCAAGTTGGGACCTCACAGATATGGTTGTCCAGGTATATGCTAGTGTTGCTAGTGCGTGTTTACACAAGAGTCTTTGGCTCAAACTATGTCACTTAACCACAGTTCCTGTCAGAAGAGACAGACAACTCGAGGAAGGGAAGACATACATATCTGCTAATGGCTTCTGAGGCTCTGTCCATTGTGGTAAGGGAGGCATGGCAGGGGCACTCAGCCCATGGTAGCAGCAGGAGCATGTATGGAGACTGTTCGTGTCACAGCAGACCAGGAAGAGACGAGGGAGGCCTATCCAGGGGCCAGGATGTGACCTCCAAAGGTCTTTCCCCCAGTTTCTCACAGACGCCCAAACAGCACTTCACTTTTGGGAACCAGTGTGTGTAACATGGGCTCGTGGGGGGCCTTTCAGATTCAAACCTTAGCAGCTGCAGCCCTGTTGAGTTTTCTGTTGAGTTCTTTGACACTCTCCCTTCCTACCCACTTGCAGTGACTGGTGTTGCCTTCTTTACCTTCCTTCCCACCTGCAGTGACTCATGTTGCCTTCCTTTTCAGAAGTCTCCCCTGGTGGACATTCCTGTGTTGCAGTTCTGCTATGCTTTCATCCAAAGGTAATGACGTCTCCTGCATTGGCAGGGACTATGAGGAACTTAGCTAATGCCACAGCCTCCCCAAACAGCACCACCATCTGGAGGCCTTGTGCTCGACACCCATCAGGGTTGCTGGGTTCAGGTTGGGGCTCACAGTAAATAATTCTGACAACCCTCGAAGTCTCCTTGGTTCACACAGTTAACATCTCAGCTACTCCTCCTCTTCACAGTGTGCAGCCACAGACAGGTAAACTGAGGACTGCAGTCACTGGGCTGATGTTAAATTCAAACTAGTGTCAGCCTTCTCTCGGGAGCATCTTTTGCAGTCCTCTGGGCTAGTCATGCCACTCTTTGGGATAACCAGTGCTACTGTGACACCAGCTGACCTCTGTGGCTTTTAGTGGCTCTGAGCTGCCCAGCAGCTTCAGGGCAGATTTTTATTGTCCTTCTGCTGCAGAGGAGGGACCACCAAGGTGGATCAAGAGACAGGAAGGTAGGCACCAGGGTGTGGACCTGGGCCCCTCTGACTGCATCTGTGCTTTTAGCAAACTGTACTGCAGTGCCTGGCTGCACAGCCGAGATGTCAGCACCCTCCTCGCTGCCGTAGAGGCCTGACCCTCTGCCTGGGCTGCCCTGGGCAATGGTCAAATGCGTGTTTTACCTTCCTTCATGCTGCGTCTTTACCACCCATGATGCATGCTGTCCTCAGCGCTGGGCAAGCATGGCCAAGAATGAAAGCGGAGCAGCTGGCCGAGGCTTTCATTTTCCAGACAGTGAAACGCAGAGTGGCCATATGTCAGAAGCTGCTCCAGGTTCCCCACCTTCAGGTGCTTGCCCCAGTACTGACACTGAGCTTGCAGAGACTGTAATAAACTAAACCAGGCAGCCATGAGGCCAGGCAGCTGTGCTGTTCTCCCAGCTGCTTCCCTGCATCTGAAATGTGCTCAGCCTCCCTTCTTTTGTTTTCAAACAGACTCTCCATACCAGACCTGCAGGAGGCCTTCCCTTCACTCCTGGGTGTCCTGAAGGAAGCTGTGCAGCTGAACCTGGCTCCCCCTGGGTACTTTCTGCTTCTCAGGTATAGATTCTTCACATCCACACAGATACAGTGTTTTCTATAGGAGGAATACATTTTATCTTTATTTCTGTAACATTTTGACCAGAAGCTGATTGTCTCTCAACAGCATGTTGAATGACTTTGTGACAAGAACACCCAACCTGGAAAGCAAGAAGGACCAAAAAGACCTGCAGGTGTGTATATGAGACTGTTGCGAAAGTTCCAGTAGTCTGTCATCCTGTAGTCTGTAAGAATGCCACTGTTGCTAATAACCCTTACCCAGAACTGCATCTTAGCTTTGCCTGTGTTCTGAGCCTCTTCCACCCAGGAAGGAAGATCAAGCAGTCTTGGGCAGGGTCTATTGTGAGCTGGGCATTGATATCTCTAAAGCACGAATCTTTCTCCTCCCAGGAAGCTTTCCTTAAAACTTTCTCTTTGCCCCAGTATAAAAGCAAAGCATGTTCATAAGAAAATTCAAAAATTCAAACAGTAAAACTTACCCAGATGTAGTGGCCCATGCATATAATCCCAGCATTGAGGACCAGAATACTAAAACCAGGGTGCTGAGGCAGGGGGATTGCTATGAGTTCCAGGCCACATAGTGAATTCTATGGCTACTTAGTAAGGATCCATCTCAAAAACAAACAAACAAACAAAACAAAGTCATGATATACTCAGAGCATCACTGGTCTGCAGTTACTAATATTAAGTCTGTGGCTGTTCTTTTTAACCAAAGACTTCAATTAAAAATAGATGTACAGTATTCCTTGACTACAGAGATGACCACTCAGCCATTTATAGTCATCTGAACATCTACTCCAGTGGCTGGTGCTATACTTGGATATCCAGGGCTTAAGTGTAGCCCAGAGCATTTAGATCAAGGCTTTTTGGGTTTTCTGTTTTGTTTTTTGGGTTTTTTTAAAGATTTTATTTATTTTATATATATGATGAGTACACTGTAGCTGCCTTCAGACACACCAGAAGAGGGCATCAGACCCCATTACAGACGGTTGTGAGCCACCATGTGGTTGCTGGGAATTGACTCAGGACCTCTGGAAGAGCAGTCAGTGCTCTTAACTGCTGAGCCATCTCTCCAGCCTGACCAAGGAGCTTTTAAAGGCAAAAGTTACATCCTGTTGTCTCCCTCTGCAGCTGCAGGGGAGGTTTGCAGAAGCAAGCAGTTAAAGAGCAGCTAAGGTAAGTTAGCTGGGGACATCTTGGCCTCTGGTCCTGGAGTAGAGTTGGGCAGTTTTCCACAGGATTCTCCATCAAGGAGATCAAATTCTAGTTAAACCTGATATGGCCTGAGCAACAATACAAGATAGAGGAACCCCTGCTTTGTCCTGCCCTGTCACACTCACATGTAAGATGGAGGAACCCCTGCCCTGTCCTACCCTCATCCTCTCCATCTCCCACCTCCCTTAGGATTGTGTCTAACTCTCTTACAACCTAATTCTGGCTTCATGACACATATACACACACATGCACATTCATGCCTACATATACACACATAGTTGCATACATACAGATAGAAAGTTCACATTATTTGTCTTATTTTGCTAACATGATGATTTCCAGTTGCCTCAATCTTCCTGCAAAAGAAGATTCATTTATTTTTCCTTATAGCTACAATTTTTACCGCATTTTCCCACCTGTCTGTTGATGGACATCTGATCTGGTTCTCTTTCCCCCTGGCCCCTGTTTTCTGAGAAATGGTCTTGCTGTGTAGCTCAGGTTAGCTTTAGACTCAGAGTCTTCCTGCCTCAGTCTCCTCGGGGCTTGGGTCATAGGCCTAGGCCGCCAGCCCAGGCTGGTCTCACTGTTTCTGTGCAGCTGGGGACCAGCCAGGACTCCTGAGCTGTATACCAAGTCACTTCAAAATTCTTACTCTTGCTGAGTTTCCCAGAATAGCTTTCTGATCTTCCTGCTTTCGCCTCTTAGTTGAGGCTTGAGAGATGTCTCAGTGATTACGAGCACCAGCTGCTCTTGCAGAGGACAAGGGGTCGGTTCCCAGCACCCACATGGTGACCCACAACCATCTGTAACTCCAACTCCAGAGGATCTGGCGCCCTCCAGTGGACTCCAGTGGTACTGCATACATTTGGTGCACAGGCATACTTGCAGACAAAGCACCCTAAAATAAAAATAAATAAATCTTAAAGCTCCTATTGGGCTTAAGCAGGCAACATTTTGTTATAGTGTTCCAGCAGGCCCGCCGTGGGAGCAGCTTTTCCAGATGAAGGAAGACTAAGGAACCAAACAATGACCTAACGGGTTCTGAGTTGTTCTGTGTGAGGGGACAGAGGGCAAAGCACATTAACACAAACTCCCAGAACCTGTTGTTGAGCGTCAGGCTACTCCTCAACGGAGTTTAAGCAGAGACCGGTTAGCACAGCCATTCAAACACTCCTTGCCTGGAGGTTGCAGGCTTGTTTGGGTTTTTTATTTATTTATTGGTTGCAGGCTTGTTTGGGTTATTTATTTATTTATTTATTTATTTATTATATGTAAGTACACTATAGCTGTCTTCAGACACTCCAGAAGAGGGAGTCAGATCTCGTTACAGATGGTTGTGAGCCACCATGTGGTTGCTGGGATTTGAACTCTGGACCTCTGGAAGAGCAGTTGGGTGCTCTCACCCACTGAGCCATCTCACCAGCCCCCCTGTTGCAGGTTTTCTTCTTGCTTTCCAGGAAGGCAGGGTAGCAGCCTGCAAGTTGGGATGGAGCTGCCGTGGAGCCCTCCACCAGTAGTGCTTGGCTGTGACACCTACCACTGTCTGGGATTCAAAGAAGACAGTTTGGGGAGCTGGAGAGATGGCTCAGAGGTGGCCCTGGAGTTTCCCTGGAGTCCGCCTAAAGTGGCAGCATCATAGAACAAAGTTACACTCCTGTGGAATATAGACAGGGCATAGTTAAAATTTAAATTACTCTAAAACAAGCAGCCAGTGCAAAACACAGCTCCTGCTTCAAAGGGAATTAGAGTTTATTCTGAGCCAAATATGAGTGGCCATGGCCCGAGGCACAGGTTTGGGTTGCTGTGACCGATGTCCATAGAGCAAGGCACACTCAGAAGTCAGTGGGAGCCCGGGAAGCAGGTGAGGCAAGCCAAGCTCTCCTAAGGTGAGAGCCTGTCACATGGTGTCTTTAGCGGCTCTGGGTTTGGCCTGATTGTTGAAAGGATGTTAAGTCAGCTGGAGGTGTGGAGATGGATTCTGATACTGAACTAAAGGCAGTTCATAGAGCCCTCAGCTCTGCGTCTGCAGCATTCCTAGTCTCTACAGCCCTCAGTGGCTAACAAAGGGTGCTACCTTTTTTCGGGGATCATCAGTTCACAAAGCTCCATTCCCTCAGAATACATTTAAGAGTATTGGGTCAGCGGCCAAGAACACTTGCTCTTCTTGTGGGGAACCCAAATTGTTATAAAATACAATGGGATGAGAGAGACAGAGAGAGAGAGGGAGAGAGAAAGTGTGTTTTATTAAGAGAAGGCCAGTTTTTATGTTTTTAAATATTTTTCTTTGATATTTCATAGGCTCTTTTGATAGAACTCAGTTCCCAATACCCTCTCTTCCCCCTCCTGTTCCTACTGACCTGGCTCCTCCCCACAGGTACTAACAAGTCACTGAGCTCAAAGGGGGCTGTGTGCCTGACCATGAGTGGGGCATGGGTGTGGATAGCCTGGCTGTGGTTACCCCACTGGGGAGACTGTCTGCCTCTGCCGTGACCATCAGAGAAAGCTTTGTTCTAAGCATAAAGTTCTAGATTCTGGTTTCTTATATGTGCATAAATTTTGTTCTTAGAATACAGATAGTCCCCTCCTTTTTTTTATAGCTAGCTATAAATTAGATATAAATCCTTTCTCTTAACACATGAGTTTACAGACCTCCCAGTACGGCTTACAGCTTTTATAACTGCTCAGGTTGTCAGTGATGGCACACCTGTGTGTTCTTCATGCCTTTTAAGTGAATGTATATGTCCTACTTTAGGCTGGGCACAAGGAAGAAGACCAAACAAAATTATATTTCTTGAGTTTAAATATATTGGAAAGTATAAACAGCACTTAATTACAAGCCTCTAGAATCCAGTTTATGTCTATATTTAACATATAGTCTTTCGAGTGACACTTTTTCTGAGGAGGTGTGAACACACATCGATTCCCCCCAGATAGGAACTGATGACAGCTAGCAAACACTCCCGAGACTGAGCCACGGGCCTCAGTTACTGAGATGAGTCTCCTAGCACAGGGCAGGGCTTGGGCTTTGGAGGTGGTCCTCCTTTGCTCCTAGCATGATAAACCACAGAAAGCCAAAACTAGAAAAGACGGCTCTATAATAGCAGATGGAAATGTTAGGAGATTGCTCATAGCACTATGGAGTAACTGGTTTTTTACTTGGTTGGTTTTTTGCGCTGCAGTGTGGTGGAAGGGGTTGAATCCAGGGCCTCCTGCATGGGAGGGGAAAGCAGTTCTGGCTTCAGTGACTGTTAGCAAATAACCTGGGTGTTCTCCAGCTTCCTTCAGGATGACTGCTTACTTAGAGTGGTGTTCCTAGAGTTTCAGGCAGAAGCCATGTGCTCCTGCATGTGTGCTTGCCTGTGTGTGTGTGTGTGTGTGTGTGTGTGTGTGTGTGTGTGTGTGTGCGCGCGCAGGTGTGCTTGAACATAGGGTCCTGGCTGGTGGCTCTGCTGGGGAAAGATATGGAACCATTAAGAGTGGGAGTCTCTGGAGGGAGTAGGTCACTGATGGAGCCTTAAGGCTTTATAGCCAGCCCCCACTTCCTGTTTGCTCTCTGCTTCCTGGGGTAAATGCAGTATATCCAACTGGCCCCCACTGAGAAAGAATTATCACTTCAGAATTACCAACACCCCCCACTCCCACCCCCAGCCCCACCCCCTTGCACCCCCTGCCTTACATTGTTTTCAGATATTTGGTCATAGCAACAGAAAGGAAAACTACTAGAAGGTCCAGCAAGCTAGGCTCAACTACTGGTCCACTGCTCCAGTGTCCCCAGGCCCCTCCCCAGAGCCCTAACAAACACTCTAGGTTTACACAGAGCAATCATTGAGGGGTAGGCAGGAGATGCTCATAGCAGGCCTAGCGAAGGTGTGGTCTGGGCTTCTTGTCATAAAGATGTTTATCCACTGGCACCTTGAGGAAAAATAGAGTCTCATGGTCAGCCAGAGAGAGCAAGATGGAGACATGCGGTGGCCAGTGTTCTCCTCACTGTCAGAGTGGGGTGACTAGTGCTCTCTATTCACATTGTCACCGTGCACAGCTTGTTACTTATAATTGTACCTTAGATACCGGGCACAAGCCCCAGGTTGTTTGTGTGGTTTTTGTCTTGGGGATGGGGCACTGTTGGGAGGTGCTGCTGCTATTGTTTTGGTTGTCTGTCTCCCGAGTAGTCCGGAGGAGTCTCATTCTCTGGGCAGTCTTCTCAGTTCAGCCTCCTGAATGCTGAAATCACAGGCGGAGGGAGCCACCGTGCCCAACCCAGGCGATTCTGTCTGTGCCTCTTTCTCTTCTTTTCTGTCTGTGGAGCCTTGGCTGCCCAGGCTTTGGACTGAGAGGTTTCAGTGTAAATGCCGCAGTGATCACCGGCTTTGTTGTTATTGTTTTGTTTTTCAAAGCAGGGTTTCTCTGTGTAGTCCTGGTATCCTGGAACTTGCTCTGTAGACCAGGCTGGCCTCAAACTCCGAGATCCCCCTGCCTCTGCCTCCTGGTGGTGCTGGGATTAAAGGTATGTACCACCACCTCCTGGTTCACGGCTCTCATCTTAAAGGGAATAAGAACGAGCTCATTCTGGAGCCATTTCAAGAGACCCCTGGCCTGGCCACACAGACTTAGGTAACCCCAAATTCTGTGTTCTAATGTGGAAGTAGTTTCACAGAGTTTTTAGTTTTACAGAACAGAGTCATAAATCAAGGCATTAGTAAGGCGGGCATGAAGACATGGAGGGAGCTATGTTCATAGGCCTAAGATGCTGTCTGGTGACATTCCTACCTCTTGGTTTAGTGGACGCTAGTGTTCTAAGTATTAGTTCAGATACAGAGTTGGACAAGGGGTGGCTGTTCCAGAAGCTAAAATTAGCCCTGTATATTGTGGGGGCTTTAGTGGGTCCCATTTTATTATTTAATAATAAAGATACTGAGACATCTGTGTAGTAGAAGCCTGTTAGCCTTTTTGCTGGACAGCTAGCCAACCAGATGCAAACGACTCTCCTGCCACAGAGGGCTCCCTCCCCTTCCCTCTCCTCCCCTCTCTCCCCCTCCCCCTTCCCCCCTCCTCCTCCCCCTCCTCCTCCTCCTCTTCCTCCTCCTCTTCCTCCTCCTCCTCCTCTTCCTCCTCCTCCTCCTCTTCTTCTCTCTCTCTCTCTCTCTCTCTCTCTCTCTCTCTCTCTCTCTCTCTCTCTCCCTCTCTGTCTCTCTCTGTCTCTGTCTCTCTGTCTCTCTCTTACCTCTCAGCTCTGCTCTGTTCTCCCTCCAGCTCTTTATTCATCCAAAGCCTCTCCCCTTCCTGATTAAAACAAAAACAAGGCTTGTCCCCATATTTACATACAGAAAGCAGGTCTAGTGGGCTATAGAAAGGACGCCAGCACCTGCTGGGACAGCAGTGAACAACTGAGACTACAGCAAAGCCCCTTCACAGCAGGGAAGTAATGACCCTCTAAACCTACAAAATCATCCCAAGCTCTCTACAGCACTGAAATGTCAACCAGCCAGTCAGTCTCTGCAAATACAGCAAGTCCTTCCAGCAGTTTTGTTCACCATCAGACGCGGCTTCTTTTCAGGAATTTTCACTCACGGGTTCTAGGAACTCTCGTTCTTAGGTCACTTTGGCTGGCACTAAGTAAGTACACACAGTTAGTATATGCTAATTTATACTACTGACATCCTTATCTGTGATACCTGATCTGTAGCATAACCTGCATTGCCTCTTGGGGCAATCTTGGTTTCATCTGTGGTGCTGAGAGTTCCTGTCGGCAGGAAAGGCAAGCGGTTGTCTCCAGCTGAGCCCGGTGCCTCCCCCTCTCCCTGCCTGTTTCTTTCTTGGTGGCAGTGGGGTCTCCTGTGCCTCTGAAGATGTCTGAGCTTTAGTAGAGCTGCTGTTCTGCTCATTCATATACTCCCTGACAGCCAGAGAGATGTTGGGTAAGACACAACGCTGGCAATAAATGACTGTTGAGGGAAGGAAGGACAACCCTGTCCACTGTCCCCTGTGGACAGCCACTCTTCCCTGGCAACAGTGGCCAAAGTGCTGGAAGCCCACTCAGGCTGCTTATGTGAACTAAAATCTTTATTTATTTATTTATTTATTTATTTATTTATTATTATACATAAGTTCACTGTAGCTGACTTCAGACACCCCAGAAGAGGGCGTCAGATCTCATTATGGATGGTTGTGAGCCACCATGTGGTTGCTGGGATTTGAACTCAGGACCTTCGGAAGAGCAGTCAGTGCCCTTACCTGTTGTGTCCGGCCAGCAGATCACAGCCTGGGTTCTAGCCTGGAAAGGCATTTTGGAAACCTGGAAGAGAAGAGGGGCTAGGCGGCGAGAGAAAAGAATGAAGCTAAGACAAGATTCTGATCAAAGCTCAATTTTACTATTTCCAGACACTCAGTTATAAAGAAAGGGGGAGGGAACCCGATTTCCCGCCAAGTAACTCAGGGTCCAGTAGCAGGACGAACATGTGTGTGCCTCCAGGCAGCAAAGGCAGGGTCCAGCAGTAGGCATGGCAGGAGGAATGAGCAGGAAGCTCCACCCTTGAGCAAGCAGGTTCAAGCAGGTGGGGGGAGACCACACTTACCCACTGAGCCATCTCACCAGCCCTGAAATCTTCTTCTTTGAGACAAGGTGTGGTGTATTCCAGCCTGGCCGTGAACTCTGTGTAGCTGAGGATGACTTTGAACTTCTATCCTCCTGCCTCCACCTTACTAGAGCTAGGATTGCAGGTGTGCCACCACCCCTAGCTTTATGCAGTCCTGGGAATCAAACCAGGGGGCTTGGTGAACTACTCTGTCAACTGAGTTAGTTATGCCTACAGTTCCTGCCCAGACCTGTGTGTGTGTGTGTGTGTGTGTGTGTGTGTGTGTGTGTGTGTGGTATGTTCACATGTATCGACCATGTACACACATGCAAAGGCCAGAGGAGGACACGGGGGTGTCTTCCTCTGTCAATCTGTTGCCTTATCTCATTAAGATGGCCTCTCACTGAACACTGAACCTGGAGCTAGACTGGCCTCCAGCAAAGCCCAACGATCCTTCCATCCTCCCGTCCACCCCCAACAGTGCTGAGGTCACAGACATGCTTTGACCATGCCTAGCCCTCTCCATGGGTTCTGGAGATTTGAACCCAGCTCCTCCTGTTTGCATGTTTGTTCTTGCCCAGAACTTGGCCAGACTCTTCTGATGGTGCTCCTAATTGTAAATGGCTGGTCACTCACCCAGTCCAAGCCTACTTTATTTAATTTTGTTTCTTCTTATTTAAAGGCGTATTTGTTATGCAATTAGCAAAACTACAGCAATTTATTTTAACGATATCTTTGTTTTAAGATACAGTCTCTCTGTATAGCCCTGGCTGAACTCTCCCCCTCCCTGCCTACCAAGTGTTGGCGTTTCAGTCATGCACAGCAGCACGCAGCACTGTTTATAAAGATCTTGACTGGCTCTATTGTGATTCTAGAATAAGGCCATACTTCATCCCATAAAAGAGAGTAAGTAGTAAGTGTTCTGGTGAGCTCAGCAGAGGCCACGGGTTCTGCAGACAGAGACAGGCTGAGGAGAACAAGACTAAAGGATAAATCTGCCCCACTGGCTCTGCTTCTCGGGAGTGGAGGCAGGCAGGCAGCAGCAGGATAGTCCATGTTGTCTTGCTTCTACGTGAGGATCGAGGCAGAGGGAGTGTCACCACCCTGCCAGTGTACACGGAGTCAGCATGAGTGACTCGGCTGACTGTTGGTGTGGCCTGGCAGTCCACAAAACTTTGTAAAGTCTCAAGTCCAGCAGCTTAGTAACAGTGGTTTCCTGTAGTGTTTAGTTCATACCAGCACGAACCACGATCCAGGAGTGACCCATCCAGCAGGTCCAGTTATTCGAGGGTCTCGAGGGGACCTTCTCCTAAGAACCAAATGGGGGGAGAGAAAGAACCAAGTGCAGGAACTACAAGGGAAGCAGTCTGAGTAGCATCAAGGTGTCACTGTATTCAGCAAGGCTCAAGGCTTAAATGTACAAGCAAAAGGGGAAGTACTTCTCAGCAGGAGGGATGGGGCAGCAGAAATTTTTCTTTTGGCGACTACACAGGGGAAGCAGGAACTTGGTGGTATCAGGGTACATCTTGAAGTCAGGACATCTGGCGCTGACTTAGGGCTGGAACAATCTGTGGTTGTTCTTGGAACAGTGCGTCGGTGGCCCGCTTTTGACCCCCTTTTCTTCTCGGGGGGGGGGGCCCAATTCAGAGATCAGGACAATTGTGTTGTCTTAATAGCTCCCAACACAGGAGAACCAGAAAGCTGGCCTTTCCCATCAGTCCTGCAGACTTTACCCGTTGGCTCGTAGAGAGCAGAGCCACAATAACATGTGCTGAGAGAAGGCCCTGGTCGTTGTAAGCATACAGTACCCACAGGAGTCCAAAGCCAGCTAGGGCAGGAGACAGCTGCAGAGTGTAATGCTGATGTTTATATTGGATATTTGTAGGTCGAGAACCTGTTACTAAAATCTGTCATCCCAGCTGCTTTTCGCCTCTCAGCGTGGCTCATTGAAAGTCTACTGGTGCCGCGGTGACTCACGCGGTGGCCTGTGCCCTGTACCTGTCAGACAGTGGTATGCACCGGCTCTTTTCTTCTCCTTAACTAAGTCTTGCTTCTGCTGGCTCTCCAGGAAATCACTCAGAGAATCCTGGAAGCTGTAGGTACCATCGCTGGCTCCTCCTTGGAACAAACAAGCTGGCTCAGCAGAAATCTGGAGGTGAAAGCCCAACCTCAGGTCTCTCTGGAAGAGTCGGATGCCGAGGACGACGTGCACAGTAAGTGGAGGAGGGGTGGGAAGAAACGCCTGTTTCAGCCAAGGCTCTGAGGACTTGAAAGAGTGGGCAGACTGTAATCTAATGCTGTGGACAACCATGCTTCCATTCCAGTGCGCTGTTACACACAAGTGTAACAGAGAAAGCAGTGACCCAAGGGAGGTTGTTGGAGTTCAGAAAATCCTGTTAAAAACAACAACAACAACAACAACAAACCCACCAGTAAGCACATACTAAATATTAACAGAGCAGCCCTTCCCCAGAACTTTCTCAAAACATGCCAGTTGACACACAGTTGCCTGGCACGTGCTATAGATTATACCTGGGTAAGCAGGAGAGCAGAACAGAAGGTGATAACCTGATTTAGGGCACACTGCCCAGGCTGGGTTCAATAGCTGCGATAGGATAGCCAACATCAATAAACACGTCCTATAAATCGATGTGTTTGTCACGGGAGGCACAGAATCCCCTCCAAGAACAATCCAGGGAACAAAGTGCCCCTTGAGGGAAAGGGCCCTCTGCCTTTTCTTCTGGAGCCTCCCCATCCCCAAAGCCTTGTTCACGCCATTCTTTTGACCATGTCCAGTATTTGTTCAATTGTCCTAGCTCACACAAAGGGAAGAAGGCTGCTGGGCATGGTGGCGCACGCCTTTAAGCCCAGCACTCGGGAGGCAGAGGCAGGCGGATTTCTGAGTTCAAAGCCAGCCTGGTCTACAGGGTGAGTTCCAGGACAGCCAGGGCTACACAGAGAAACCCTGTCTCGAAAAACCAAAAAAAAAAAAAAAAAAAAAAAAAAAAAGGCTGAGTCCCTGTGGGGAAGGGAGTGGTGTTAGGGTGTTAGTGCGCCTGGCTGTGATTACCCATCAGCGCATCGCCGTTTTCAGTCTCAGTTATCCTCAGAAGAGCATCAGGAGGCACTGGAAAGTGGATACACACATCTCAGCTCGTGGACAAGCACACTGCCTTTTAGCCTGTTCCTGGGCCCAGGCGACTACCCACCCCATCTCCCGAACCCATGTGCCTGTAACTAACTGACTGCGCCTGCTCCTGATGTTTATATTTTTTTGATTGAAAATATTTTCAGACTATATTCTTCATGTCCCCTCCCCCAACTCCTCCCACCTTCCACCTCACCCAACTCCAAGATCTATTTCTTCCCCCCCTCCCCTTTTCTTTAAAACCATCAGGCAAACAAACAAGAAAACAGAATGAAAAAAAGAAAAAGCACAAGAAACACACACAAGCACACATAAATACACAAAAACAAAGGCCAGAAAACCACAAAATTGCCAGAAAACATACAAGAAAAGGATAGTAAGACGAACAAAAAATGCCCAAAGAAAGCCTCCACCAAGACAGAGACCTACAAAAATACTAGCGAGTACATTTTGTATTGACCACATGCTGCGGGGTCTGGGGAGACTCCACTGGAGAAAACAAGCCTTCCCACGGGAGCGTCGATCAGCTGGAGAGCTTGTGTTTGGGTGGGCAGGGAGGTTGTGTTCAGTTCCTCCTCGGTGCTGAGACCCCATCTTGCTTGGGCCTGTGCTGCCCGTCTCTGGTGTGCGTAGTTCCTGTTGTCTCTGAAGATGTTGTCGATGAAGACGCCACCATTTAGGATGGAGTGTTCCAGAGTCACACTGCTCAGCCGTGGGTCCCCTGAGTAGTTCCCTTTTACCGCAAGAAGCAGCTTCCCTGAGGATGGCTAAGCAAGGCACTGATCTGAGTCCCAACCCGTGTGGTCCTAGGGATCCAGGTAGACAGTCTGATTCATTCTGGCAATCTCCAGAATGAACCTAGATGGCAGGACAGAGTGGTGTAGGGGTGTGTTGGGGTGTGGGAAGAATTCCCAGCAGTCAGCCAGGCATGCACACACTTTTGTTTCAAAAGAGTGGAGCCATATAGCATGCCCTGCCACACAAGCAGGAATTCTCTTCCCAGAATGAGGAGGGATAGGGAGCTGGGCAGTGTCGAGAGGTCAGCCTCACATGGTGCTCTTCAGAAGTTGCCGCCTGCTTTGTTTTTAAGACTGGTATTTTCCCTGGGACCTGAACTTGCTGATTGGGCTAGTTGGCTGGCCACTGAGCTTCTGAGATGCCCCTACCTCTCTCTCCCCAGAACTGAGGGTCACATGACCCACACCTACCTCTCTCTCCCCCCCCAGCACTGAGGGTCACATGACCCACACCTACCTCTCCCCCCCCAGCACTGAGGGTCACATGACCCACATCTACCTCTCTCTCCCCAGCACTGAGGGTCACATGACCTGGCCTCCCAGCCCATCTTTTTTATGATGCTTGGGTCAAGCTTGGCCCTCATGATTGCATGACAAGCACTTTCTCTCCCAGACCCTTCATTTGCTACTTTAAGCCAATAATTATGCTCTCCCTGATGGTTGCGGGGGGGTGGGGTGGGGAGGAGAACACCCCACCACCACGACACCCGTGCACTCCAGCTGCGTTGCTGTGGCTCGCTCTTTGGGTGCTGATTAAGCTGTGGGCCCACCGCAGCTGTGGTGACTGTTGTGCTAAGTGTTGTTGCCTGTCTGTTGCTCAGTAATTAAATCCAACCTGAGGACAGTCCTGTGGTAAGGCAGCACCTGGCTCCTTTCAGTTCCTGGAAGGCGTAGACTGGGGAAGCTGGCCATGGTGTTCGAGCTTCTCAGGAAGCCTGGATTAGCAAACGTCGTAGCAGCACTCAGCAGTAATAAACAAATGGCCGTGATGGCTGGAGAAAGAGTGGGTATTTCCCTCCATCGATGTGCGTGTGCAGGTTCTTAAGGGCAACCTTGTGTTTGGACTCCGGTGCCATTCAACCGAGGAGGCTTAGGCTGAGACGCCTGTATTAGAAATCCAGAGTCTTTTGTGGTTTGTTGACCTGTCCAGCAGGTCTAGTTATTCGAGGGTCTCGAGGGGACCTTCTTCTGAGAACCAAATGGGGGGAGAGAAAGATGGACACCAAGTGCAGGAACTACAAGGGAAGCAGTCTGAGTAGCATCAAGGTCCCACTGTATTAGCCAGGCCCAAGGTTTAAATGCACAAGCAAAAGGGGAAGTACTTCTCAGCAGGAGGAATGGGGCAGCAGAAATGCACCTCAGCAGGAGGGATGGGGCAGCAGAAATTTTTCTTTTGGCGACTACACGGGGAAGCAGGAACTTGGCTCATGGTACATCTTGAGGTCAGGACATCTGGCGCTGACTTAGGGCTGGAACAATCTGTGGTTGTTCTTGGAGTAGTGCGTCGGTGGCCCGCTTTTGACCCCCTTTTCTTCTCGGGGGGGAGAGGCCTAATTCAGAGATCAGGACAATTGTGTTGTCTTAATAGCTCCCAACAGTTTGTTTGTTTTGTGTTGTGGGTGTTTTGTCTGCATGTATGTCAAGTGCCCATAGAAGGCAGAGGTGGTATTGGATCTCCTAGAACTGTAGTCACGGCTGGTTGTGAGCTGCCATGTGGGTACAAGGAATTGAACCTGGGTACTCTGGAGAGCCACCAGTGCTAACCACGGAGCCAGCTCTCCAGCCCCAATTCATAGTCTAGGAGTACTGATCGTGTTTTCTCTGCCAGTTCAAGAGTTAAAAGGCGGGAAAATGTGAAGCACAGCAGGTTACAGCAGACAGCTCTTAATAAGCATTGGAGCTAGGGCCAGCAGCTGCAAGACCAGCAGCTGTAGGACCAGTAGTCCAAGGAAGGTGTTTGCTGGGGCTGAGTGGGGGTGGGGAGCCACGCCGACAGCAAACACACAGGAAGAGGGGGGACTCAAAAGCCAGTCTCATCTCTGGGGTTGGGGCTTCTAAAGCTCTGAAGAGTTGCCCTCCCCTACTGAGGGTTGGTCAGTGTGAAGACAGACAGGGTGGCTGATTGATCCACAACTGCTGTGTGATCTAGCCTTGATCCTGCTGGTGGGAAACAAACGCTACCAGACTTGTGTTTTAATCAGGAGGGTGAGGAAGAAGCTGGCCCTCTTGAGGGCCTCGTTATGATTTACCCATGGGCCCTCTGGATAGCGCCTAGTCTCTCCTTGATGAAACTGCTCAGAAACAAGATGGAGGACGGAGACTGAAGATGAGCTGGCTGGGTATATAGCATGGCATGTAGGATCTCATGCTGCCCCAGTAGTCAGGGCAGCCATGAAGTAAGTCTCCATCTTCAGAAAGCATCTCTCTAACTGTCATGAGTAAAGCCACTTTGCACAAGAGCAGAAGCCAGAAGTCCTGTCGAAGGGTTCCAGAGTGGTTCACACAAGAAACAATACTCTTGGCTGTGTTCTGAAAATGCAGCCAAGGAAGGTTGGGATTTTTGGCTCAACAGTTTACTTACTTGGAGCAGAATGGGGGAGCAGAGCCAGCATGCACTTGGGGAATCTGGGGTGTCAGGAGGAGAAGAATAGCCGTCAAGGTCGGGAACCAAGTCACCAGCTGAGAGGACAACCAGGACAGCACAGGAAGAGTCTGGGATGAAATTTCCAAAGGCTTGGTTGGTGAGAGTCTGGAAGCCCGTCTGCCAGGCTCAGGATGAGAGGGAGCGTTAGATGGTTGGACAGTGGAGAGAGGTTGACCCGTCCAGCAGGTCCAGTTATTCGAGGGTCTCGAGGGGGCCTTCTCCTAAGAACCAAATGGGGGGAGAGAGGGACAGAAACCAAGTGCAAGAACGACACAGAAGCAGTCTGAGTAGCATCAAGGTCTCTCTGTATTCAGCAAGGCTCAAGGCTTAAATGCACAAGCAAAAGGGGAAGTACTTCTCAGCAGGAGAGGTGGGGCAGTGGAAATTTTTCTTTTGGCGACTACATGGAGAAGCAGGAACTTGGTGGTATCAGGGTACATCTTGTGGTCAGGACATCTGGCGCTGACTTAGGGCTGGAACATTCTGTGGTTGTTCTCAGAGCGGTGCGTTGGTGGCCCCCTTTTCTTCTCGGGGGGGGGGGGCTCAATTCAGAGATCAGGACAATAGTGTTGTCTTAACAGCTCCCAACAAGAGGTGAGGGCTGGTACTCAGAACTCCTCAACGCTCTGGTCCCCTGATCTGGAGCAGTCAGCTGGAAGGCCACTGGGATGCTGGCTTCTCTTTTGCTTCCAGCTTCTTTCCTGTTCTCTCATTTTGTGTTAGGTCTGGGGGAGGATTGTTGCTTTAAGGCAGAGTCTCACGATCCAGCACTGATCATGATCCAGCACACTTCTCCTTGGAGTCATGTACACAGGTGCGAGTCCAGATGTGAACTCTCTGCTTCACACTCCTGTGTTTTCTGTCTTGTGTGAGTCTAAACATGTGTCTGCCAGAAGCCTGACTTGTGACTCCGTCCCTGTGTCTGTCTGACTGCTGTGTGTCTGTTTAGCAAAGGACTTTGATCTATATTTATTGAACGGCACATAAAGAATCACATGGGAGGGCTGGCGAGATGGCTCAGTGGGTAAGAGCACCGGACTGCTCTTCCGAAGGTCCAGAGTTCAAATCCCAGCAACCACATGGTGGCTCACAACCATCTGTAATGAAATCTGATGCCCTCTTCTGAAATATCTGAGGATAGCTACAGTGTACTTACATATAAATAAATAAGTCTTTTTTTAAAAAAAAAGAATCACATGGGAAAAGAATGGGAGAAATCTTGAACCAGTTTTACAGGGATTAAGTCACCAGCCCCAACCAATCTTAAGTGACCGGATAACCAGCACTGTTGCTCGTCAGCCGACGCCCACAAGTGGGTATGCATTCTAAAAGATAGCTTTCAACTTCTTCATCTGCTGCTTTCAGTGATTTCACTGGCCACGTGGTCATTGCAGAAAGGACAAACCATAAGCAGACCTAAGCTTGCTGGACTTAGCCAGATTTCCCCTTCCTGGGTGGAATCTTCTGAGGGAGAGAGAAGCAGGCAAGAGGACATTTGCCGGATGGATGAGAGGCAGGATGCTGTGTGGAGATGGAGAAGGGCGTCCTGCAGGAGCTCAGCATGAAGGCTCGTCAGTGCTGCAGCAAGGATGTAGACCGGGAGCAGAGCAGAAGAGTGTGGGAAGACGGACTCAGCTCAGACCCAAATGCCAGCTGCTCACCCGAAAGGACCTGGAGGCAGTGAGCTGGCGCTGGTGTGTTTGATCCAAATACCCACATTCTTTGTCCTAGTTAGGTTTTATGACTTAGCAAAGCGAGAGTCATCTGGGAAATGTCTCCATCAGATTGACTGTAGGTAGGCAAGATTACAGGCCATTTTCTTGATAAGTGACTTATACAGGAGGGCCCTGACCAATGGGGCATAGTGGTCTTCCATTCTATAAGAAAGCAGACTGAGCAAGCCATGAGGAGCAAGCCAGTCAGCGGGAGCACTCCTCCACGGCCTCTGCATTGGCCCTGACTTCCCCGGGAGGTTGGTGATTCAGACAGTGTTTCTCTGTGCAGCCCTGGATGATGTAAGATGTAGTGAGTGTTTCCCTCCCCAGGTTGTGTGTGATCACAGCAGTAAATAGAAACCTAACTAACTCCGTGGTTGGGATTGGATACCAGAGCAGATACTGAAACTACTGACTGCAGTCAGAGTGAAAGTGCTTAGGGAAGGAGGCATTCACTCCCCTCAGGGCTAAACAGACTCTTCTTTCTGTCAGCAGATGCTGCTGAAGCCTCCACCATGGTATCTGCTTCTGCCCCCTCCGTTTACAGTGTGCAAGCGCTCTCTCTCTTGGCAGAGGTAAAGATTCACCTGACTTGTGGTTCCTTGTGGAAATGCTTACTGTCTTGAATCATTTTGAAGTCCTGTATTCATTCTGGGTGCCACGGGTTGCCCCCTTCTGCCTGAGTTCTGAAGTCTAGACCTTGTGTCAGCCAGCTTTCTGTTGCTGCAACAAAATACCTGAGAAACTCGTTTTACAGGAAGACTCAGGGTATTAGAGGCTTCAGCCCAGTTGGCTGGCTATGTTGCTTAGCCTCAAGGTGGGGAGCATGTGGAGGCACACAGTGTGGTATTCAGGAAGCAAGGGCACACTGCCAGTGAGCTTCCTCCACCAGGCTCCCTTAGTACTGCCATGGGCTCCACCATGTAGGACGCATTGTTCCAGATCAGAGTAGAACAGCGTTGGCTTGCAGCATGGCACTTTTGATTGACACTTCAGGAGTTTCTTTTCTTTCCTTTTCTTTCCTTTCCTTTCCTTTCCTTTCCTTTCCTTTCCTTTCCTTTCCTTCCCTTCCCTTCCCTTCCCTTCCCTTCCCTTCCCTTCCCTTCCCTTTTCTTTTCTTTTCTTTTCTATTCTTTTCTTTTCTTTTCTTTTCTTTTCTTTTTGGGGGTGGGGTGGAGGGAGGTGGTTCAAGACAGGGTCTCTCTGTATAGCCCTGGCTTTTGTAACTCACTCTCTAGACCAGGCTGGCTTCAAACTCAGATAGATTCACAGCCTCTGTTTCCCAAATGCTGGGATTAAAGGCATGTGCCACCATTGCCCGGTATCTCTTGTTTTCTCCTTTTTTCTTTTTAAAAATATATCATTGATTTATTTGTTTGTTTGTTTTTATGTTCATTGGTATCTTGCCTGCCTGCATGTATGTCTGTATTAGGGTATTGGATCCCCTGGAACTAGAATTACAGTTATAACCTTCCATGTGGTTGCTGGGAATTGAAACTGGGGCCTCTGGAAGAGCAGCCAGTGCTCCTAACCACTGAGTCACCTTTCCAGCCCCGTGTCTTGTTTCCATAAAGGAATTCTGCCTCATTTGTTTTAGGTTCTGGCTTCTCTCCTGGACATGGTTTACCGCAGCGACGAGAAAGAGAAAGCTGTGCCGCTGATCTCCCGCTTGCTGTACTACGTGTTTCCTTACCTGCGCAATCACAGGTGACAGGCGCCATCATCACGCCCACATGCAGAAATGTGTCCTCTGAGAAGTTCCCCTTGACCCCATCCCTTCTCTTCCCTCAGTGCGTACAATGCGCCCAGCTTCAGGGCCGGTGCCCAGCTGCTGAGCTCCTTGAGTGGCTATGCCTACACCAAGCGCGCGTGGAAGAAGGAAGTGCTAGAGCTGTTCCTGGACCCCGCTTTCTTTCAGATGGATACGTCTTGCATTCAGTAAGAAATTCTGTTCTCTCTTTAATCCCAGGTCTCAGGGAGCAGAGGCAGGCAGGTCTCTGAGTTCCAGGACAGCCTGGTCTACAGAGTGAGTTCTAGGACAGCCTGGTCTACAGAGTTCGTTCTAGGACCACCAGAGCTATACAGAAAAACCATGTTTTGAAAAACAAAACAAACAAAACAGGAAACAAAGCCCTATGTGCTCAGTCTTGCACTGTTGTTGCCTGACCCTTGGACCACGGTGTCACCTCAGCCCCTTGCATGTCCCTGTCATGGTGCTCATGTTAGTCTGTGTTTGCTGAAAAGACATTATGTCCTTCAAAATCCGGAGATAACCTTTTATCAAAAGAGGCACTGCACTGGATTGAGAGAGCCTGCTGCTGGCAAAGAGTGAGATGGAGGGTTCAGGAGCCTTTCATCTTCCTCATGAAAGACTTGGCCCCTGTTGAGATCAGAGCCCAGATTGGCTCTGGCAATGTCTGCCTGGCTGCCTGGCTCATGCACTCCATGACAGTAGTGGGCGTGGAACGTGGAGACCCCAGGAGGACAGGACACTAAGCAAGCCATTCCTGTGCCTTTTCGTCAGAGAGCAGGAAGCCAGCTCAGGACCACCTGCAGCCCATGCTTCCTGGGGTTTGTGTATATGCATGCTTTGGGTGAGTGTGAGTGTGTGTGTGTGCGTGTGCACGCATACAGGTGGAGGCTAGGAGTTCACTTAGGTTTCTTTCTCCATCATTCTCCACCTTATTGTTTTAGACAGGGACTGTCACTGAAACCTGGCTGTCCAGCAAGCTCCAGGGATGTCCCTGGCTCTGCCTGTCTCAGCAGTGGGTCATGGGCAGGCAGGCACCACCACACCCTGAGAGTCAGACTCAGGTCCTCAGGCTGTGCAGCCATTTTACCAACTCAGCCGCCTGCCTAGTCCTTAAATGGGCCTCTTTAAAACACTGTTTTAAAATGTTATTTCATTTATTCATGTGCGTGCGTGTGTGTGTGTGTGTGTGTGTGTGTGTGTGTGTGTGTGTTTGTACGTGCATGCGTGCGTGCGTGCATGCGTGCAGATACACATGCCACAGTGGACATGTGGAGATTGGAGGACAACCTCAGAGAGTCTGTCTGCAGACTCAGGGATGGAGCTCAGATCCAGGAGTACTGAGCACACAGTATTAGCATCCAGGAGTACTGAGCACACAGTATTAGCACTCCTTAGCACTCTTGCCCTGTTCTGCATTGTTTCCTTTATGGAGAGCTGGAGAAGTTCGTTTCATTAGGTTAGGGTTATGAGAAAACCCTTGGCTTGGCCAGCTTCTTGAATTAAAATCATGAGTGTGGGGGTTGGAGAGATGGCTCAGCGGGTAAAAACACTGACTGCTCTTCTAGAGGTCCTGAGTTCAAATCCCAGCAACCACATGATGGCTCACAACCATCTGTCATGAGATCTCATGCCCTCTTCTGATGTGTCTGAAGACAGCTACAGTGTAGTTACATATAATAAATAAATCTTTTTTTAAAAAAAAAATCATGAGTGTGTCACCGCTGGAGAGACAGTGGGACCGGAGAGAGTGTAGCTGAGAGCCATACATAGCCAGCTTCACTCTGAGCATCACGGCTTATACTCTGACGGTTAAGGAAAGCCACCTAAGTGAGTGTTCTCGTGAGTTCAAGCTGTGTACAACTACAAGGACAGCCTCACATGGAGAAGACACGCTCTTCCCCAGAGGCATGCATATAAAGGGAAGTTGAAACATTCAACTGAATAACAACAGCAAGCAATAATGAATGACCTGCAGAGGGAAACTCGGCCACACCTGGGAGGACGGGAGAACACATTGTAAGAACAATTCTGTGTTTCGAGAAAACTGAGGTCATGAGACTCTTGTGTTGTTTTCTTGGAGGAGTCTCACAAGCACTCAGTGAATGCTGACAAATGTTCTGACAAATGTGGCTGACAAATTCCAGAGAGCAGATTTCTTTTTTTTTAAAAAAAAAGATTTATTTATTTATTTATTATATGTAAGTACACTGTAGCTGTCTTCAGACACTCCAGAAGAGGGCGCCAGATCTCGTTACGGATGGTTGTGAGCCACCATGTGGTTGCTGGGATTTGAACTCTGGACCTTCGGAAGAGCAGTCGGGTGCTCTTACCCACTGAGCCATCTCACCAGCCCCGAGAGCAGATTTCTTTTTTCCAATTTTTTCCAGATTCATTTTGTGTGTGGGGGTATATATGCATGGATGGGGGTTGAGGTATATGGTGGGGGTGTTCATGCTCCAGTGTACGCATGTGCGGAGCCAGAGGTGGATGTCTGATGTCCTGCTCTGTCTGTCACCCTCCATTGAGAGACAGGGTCTCACTGATGGCGCAAGGCTAGCAGCCAGCACGCCCAGGGTCTCCATCTCCTTCTCCACAGGGCTGGGGTTGCAGGCGAGAGCCAGCATCCAGGCCTGGCTTCCAGCCAGCACTGTGGCCCGAGCTCAGGGCCTCCCTCCCCAGGCTCACACAGTGAGCTCTCCCCACCCAGCCCTCTCTCAGCCCGCAGAGCAGCTTTAATAGCTCTGGAGTTATCATGTTATTTTCTTGATGCTCTGAATCAAGCTGCCATCAGTTGCATATTTAACTAACTGTGCCTTTTCGTGCATCCAGCTGGAAGTCCGTCATTGACCATCTCCTGACTCACGAGAAAACCATGTTTAAGGATTTAATGAGTAAGTTTCAAGTTATTGTCACGCCTGTAGTACCCTCATGCTCAGCTTCTACCATGTCCAACCCTTTCTGAGACCAGGTCTCTCCATGTAGCCCTGGCTGTTCAGGAACTTGGCCTTGAGCTCACAGAGCTCTGTGTGCCTGCCTCTCCCGTGCTGGGGCTAAAGGTGTGCACACCACAGCCCGCCATGTCAGACTTCTGAGGTGCTAAGTGAAGAGCTGAGGGTGTAGCCTTCCTAAACAGTCTGTCAGTCCAGTCTATTGGCAGGCCATGCCTGCCCTGTGTGTCACCGCTTCTGGTAGCTGCTGCTCAAAGCCTTTAGGCCACAGCCGGCTGCCTGATGCTGAAGGTCTTCAGTCTGCTATAGTTTATTATGCGTGCTTCTAGTTTTCAGGCAGTGTCTCACTCTGGCCTCCAAATGCCAACGTTATGAGTCAGCAACTGGTAACTCGATGCCCAGCTTAGATGGCCATTTCCACACCTTCCGCTCTTTCCTGACTCCCTGACGCTGTTTGTCATTAATGAAATGAGTGGGTGGTGGTGGTTGTTGTTTGTATGCGCAGATTGGATTTGGTGGAATTGTCATTTGTTTTGGCATTTTACTGTTGAGGAAAGGTCTCCCTCTTTGGCCCAGAGCGCCTAGAACTCATTCTATAGCCCCAGCTGGCTCAAACTGTTGGCAGTCCTGCTAGCATAGCCTCTCAAATGATAAGATTATAGACCTGAGCCACCATTCCTGGCTGAGAGGGATGTTTCTTAAAGAGTGTGCAGGGTTGACTTACACTCATTCTTAAAGGGGGGCCTGACTTTTGGGGGCATGTCACAAATTGGATCCCACCATTCTTCCCTGCTGTGCTCCCACCACTCTCCCTGCTGTGCTCCCAACACTCTCCCTGCTGTGTTCCTACCACTGTCCTGCTGTGTTCCCACCACTCTCCCTGCTGTGCTCCCAACACTCTCCCTGCTGTGCTCCCAACACTCTCCCTGCTGTGCTCCCAACACTCTCCCTGCTGTGCTCCCACCACTATCCTGCTGTGTTCCTACCACTGTCCTGCTGTGTTCCCACCACTCTCCCTGCTGTGCTCCCACCACTCTCCCTGCTGTGCTCCCACCACTCTCCCTGCTGTGCTCCCAACACTCTCCCTGCTGTGCTCCCAACACTCTCCCTGCTGTGCTCCCACCACTATCCTGCTGTGTTCCTACCACTGTCCTGCTGTGTTCCCACCACTCTCCCTGCTGTGCTCCCACCACTCTCCCTGCTGTGCTCCCACCATTCTACCTGCTGTGCTCCCACCATTCTCCCTGCTGTGCTTCCCACCACTCTCCCTGCTATGCTCCCACCACTCTCCCTGCTGTGCTCCCACCACTCTCCCTGCTGTGCTCCCAACACTCTCCCTGCTGTCCTCCCACCACTCTCCCTGCTGTGCCCCCACCACTCTCCCTGCTGTGCCCCCACCACTCTCCTTGCTGTGCTCCCAACACTCTCCCTGCTGTGCTCCCAACACTCTCCCTGCTGTGCTCCCACCACTCTCCCTGCTGTGCTCCCACCACTCTCCCTGCTGTGCTCCCACCACTCTCCCTGCTGTGCCCCCACCACTCTCCTGCTGTGCTCCCACCACTCTCCCTTCTGTGCTCCCACCACTCTCCCTGCTGTGCTCCCAACACTCTTTCTGCTGTGCCTCCCACCACTCTCCCTGCTGTGCCCCCACCACTCTCCCTGCTGTGCCCCCACCACTCTCCCTGCTGTGCCCCCACCACTCTCCCTGCTGTGCTCCCACCACTCTCCTGCTGTGCTCCCACCACTCTCCCTGCTGTGCTCCCACCACTCTCCCTGCTGTGCCCCCACCACTCTCCCTGCTGTGCCTCCCACCACTCTCCCTGCTGTGCTCCCACCACTCTCCCTGCTGTGCCCCCACCACTCTCCCTGCTGTGCCTCCCACCACTCTCCCTGCTGTGCTCCCAACACTCTCCCTGCTGTGCTCCCAACACTCTCCCTGCTGTGCCCCCACCACTCTCCCTGCTGTGCTCCCACCACTCTCCCTGCTGTGCTCCCACCACTCTCCCTGCTGTGCTCCCACCACTCTCCCTGCTGTGCTCCCACCACTCTCCCTGCTGTGCTCCCACCACTCTCCCTGCTGTGCCCCCACCACTCTCCCTGCTGTGCTCCCAACACTCTCCCTGCTGTGCTCCCAACACTCTCCCTGCTGTGCCCCCACCACTCTCCCTGCTGTGCCCCCACCACTCTCCCTGCTGTGCTCCCACCACTCTCCTGCTGTGCTCCCACCACTCTCCCTGCTGTGCTCCCACCACTCTCCCTGCTGTGCCCCCACCACTCTCCCTGCTGTGCCCCCACCACTCTCCCTGCTGTGCCCCCACCACTCTTCCTGCTGTGCTCCCAACACTCTCCCTGCTGTGCCTCCCAACACTCTCCCTGCTGTGCTCCCAACACTCTCCCTGCTGTGCCCCCACCACTCTCCCTGCTGTGCTCCCACCACTCTCCTGCTGTGCTCCCACCATTCTACCTGCTGTGCTCCCACCATTCTCCCTGCTGTGCTCCCACCACTCTCCCTGCTGTGCTCCCACCATTCTCCCTGCTGTGCTCCCACCACTCTCCCTGCTGTGCTCCCACCACTCTCCCTGCTGTGCTCCCAACACTCTCCCTGCTGTGCCCCCACCACTCTCCCTGCTGTGCCCCCACCACTCTCCTGCTGTGCTCCCACCATTCTTTCCTGCTGTGCTCCCAACACTCTCCCTGCTGTGCCCCCACCACTCTCCCTGCTGTGCTCCCACCATTCTTTCCTGCTGTGCTCCCACCATTCTTTCCTGCTGTGCCTCCACAACTCTCCCTGCTGTGCTCCCACCATTCTTCCCTGCTGTGCTCTTACCACTCTCCCTGCTGTGCTCCCCCCACTCTCCCTGCTGTGCTCCCACCACTATCCTGCTGTGCTCCCACCACTCTCCCTGCTGTGCTCCCCCCACTCTCCCTGCTGTGCTCCCCCGACTCCGCCCCGCTGCTGTGCTTCCCTCCCAAGCTGACTGCTGTGTTTATTGCAGACATGCAGAGCAGCTCCTTAAAACTCTTCCCCAGCTTTGAGCAGAAGGCCATGCTGCTGAAGCGCCAGGCTTTTGCCATCTTCAGTGGCGAGCTTGACCAGTACCACCTCTACCTTCCCCTGATACAAGGTAAGCGCCCATCTCGGGCTGTCCTGCGCCTGCCCCGGGAGACCTGATGCCGGGGATTTTATGAACAAACATGTCTTGGCTCACAGCTCTGGGGCCCACAGGCTTGCATGTGACCAGGGGCATCTAACACAAAAGGGACCAAACTTGTCCCGCTATACTGGAACCAAACCCACTCATGAGGGAAGGCCTGAACACCTTTAAGTGTGTGTGTGTGGGGGGGGGGGGTTCAGTGTGGCAATTCCTTCTCCTTCCTCCCTGTCTCCCATGACACGTAGGTGAGGCCCAGAGGGCTAAGGAGTTGTAAGTGATACAGAAGCTGGGCTTTCCGTAGGCCAGAAACCTTCTAACTGCAGGTTCCTGTTTATGAAACACAACAGCTCCTGTGTTGTATCATTAAGGCAGGGGTAGAAATAGTGAGTGTGTAAGGCAGGGTTAGATATAGTGAGTGTGTGTACACAGGCCTGCACTATTAAGTAAACAATAACCCAATTATACTGCCCCCCCAAAACTTTTATTTTATTTTATTTATTGTCAGGTTTTTTTCTGTGTAGCCCTAGCTGTCTTGGAACTCTGAGGGAGGAGCCTCTTTAAGATGATCTCTAGACCGCAGGAAGAACCTGGCTTCTAGTTTTGTTTGTTTAAACAGCCTGGGGGCGCCAATGGGGAGTTTCACTTTGCATGGTTTAATTTAACACAGGCTACCTGACCAGGAGGAGCCATGCTCTAGTTAGGGTCTAAGTCAGAGTTTGCTGTCTGCAGCACACGGCACTCCTTAACCCTGAGCCGCCACCATCATAATGTCCTAACGGGGCAGGCCTGTGCTGGCATCATCGAGCAGTACTGAGCACATGTGGCTCAGAGCTCTGCTGGTGGCAGCAATGGGGATATGGGAATGTGAGTGGTGAGGGAGCAGCGCTACCATCACTGCTGCATGAGGATGAGATGAAGTCCGTGGCCTGCAGACTGCGGTCAGTGTGGACAGTTACTGCCGTCAGGAGGATAGGTGGAAGCCAGCTGCAGTGGAAGGCTGAGGCAAGCTCACTTGTTGGAGGCTAACCTGGGCTACATAGCAAGATCCTGTTGGGTGTTTGTCTTAGTCAGGGTTTCTTTCTTTTTTTTTTTTAAGATTTATTTATTATTTATTATATGTAAGTACACTGTAGCTGTCTTCAGACACTCCAGAAGAGGGCGTCAGATCTCATTACCAGTGGTTGTGAGCCACCATGTGGTTGCTGGGATTTGAACTTCATACCTTTGGAAGAGCAGTCGGGTGCTCTTACCCACTGAGCCATCTCACCAGCCCTTAGTCAGGGTTTCTATTCCTGCACAAACATCATGACCCAGAAACAGGTTGGGGAGGAAAGGGTTTATTCAGCTTACACTTCCACACTGCTGTTCATCACCAAAGGAAGTCAGAACTGGAACTCAAGCAGGTCAGGAAGCAGGAGCTGATGCAGAGGCCATGGAGGGATGTTCTTTACTGGCTTGCCTCCCCTGGCTTGCTCAGCCTGCTCTCTTATAGAACCCAAGACTACCAACCCAGAGATGGTCCCACCCACAAGGGGCCTTTCCCTCTTGATCACAAATTGAGAAAATGACCCACAGCTGGATCTCATGGAGGCATTTCTTCAACTGGAGCTCCTTTCTCTGTGATAACTCCAGCCTGTGACAAGTTGATACACAAAACCAGTACAGTGTTTATGGCACAAACACACACCCTTCACTTCTCCCTGTTTCCCAAGAGTTTCAGGCTGGCCTCAAACTCTCTGGATAACAGGCATGTGCTACTATGTCCATTTTATGTGGTGCTCAAAGAAGAAGCCATCCATGATTCCGTGCATACTAGGCCAGCACTGGGCCTGCTAAGCTGCACCCTACACCCTCCCCTCCTTTTGTTCTCTCTTTTTTTGTTTTAAGACAAGGAGTGGAGGTCACTGGATAGCCCTGGCTAGCATAGAACTCACTGTGTGGAGCAGACTGACCCTGCACGTGTAGCAATCCTGTCTCTCTACCTGGGATTACAGGTGTGGTCCCACGTGTGTAGGTAGCTAGGAACCATCTCTGCACTAGGTTGTCATCAGCATGTCACACTAATTACGGCTTTATTTCTCTTTCTTGGCTAACCAGAACCCCAAACTACATATTTGTGTGACTTCTCTAAAATCTTCTTTCCCTAGAGCGCCTGACAGACAACCTCAGAGTCGGACAGACGTCCATAGTTGCTGGTCAGATGTTTCTTTTTTTCAGAGTTCTGCTGCTAAGAATCTCTCCCCAGCACCTGACCTCGCTGTGGCCCATCATGGTGTCTGAATTGGTGAGTGCGCATGGTTCAGTTTTAGGTAAAATTTGCACTTTTAAAAATGCCTTTTCTTGGGCTGGAGAGATGGCTCAGAGGTTAAGAGCACTGACTGCTCTTTCAGAGGTCCTGAGTTCAATTCCCAGCAACCACATGGTGGCTCACAACCATCTGTAATGGGATCTGATGCCCTCTTCTGGTGTGCCTTAAGACAGCTATAGTGTACTACTCATATACATAAAATAAATTAATAAATATTTTTTAAAAATGCCTTTTCGCCGGGCGTGGTGGCGCACGCCTTTAATCCCAGCACTCGGGAGGCAGAGGCAGGCAGATTTCTGAGTTCGAGGCCAGCCTGGTCTACAAAGTGAGTTCCAGGACAGCCAGGGCTACACAGAGAAACCCTGTCTCGAAAAACCAAAAAAAAAAAAAAAAAAATGCCTTTTCTTTTTTTTTTTTTTTTTTTTTGAGGGGGTGGTTTTGAAGTTTTCGAGGCAAGGTTTCTCTGTGTAGTCCTACCTGTTCTGGAACTTGTCTGTAGACCAGGCTGACCACAGGCGCAGAGATTCACCTGCCTCTGCCTCCAGAACAGAGATGCCCTACCTATCCCTAAGCACCCTTTGATATTATTTGCTCACTTTCCTTGTGTTTGTTTGTGGTGCTGGTGATCAATCCCGGAGCTGCTTGCTAGGCTCCGCATGGGCTCCAGTCTCCCATCCACTAGGGGTTTGGTTTGGTTTCATTTTTGGAGATAGGGTTCTCCAAAGCTAGCCTCAAACTCAGAGATCCACCTGCCTCTGCCTCCTGAGCACTGGGGTTAAAGGAGTGTACAGTTACTGCCTAGCCTGCTGTTTTTATAGATAGACAAATTTAGGTAAACTCAATCTCTCTCAAAGAGTAACTTGAATACACATTTTCTTCCTAAGATCCAGACATTCATACAACTTGAGGAAGATCTGAAAGAGGAAGATGAATCAAGGTAAGCTATGTTACTAAGCTCTCAGTGCATGCTGGTAGGTGATGAGTTAGATGCAGCAGTGGGGTGTGAGCTACTACACCACCTGCTGTCCCCTGGGAGTCCTTGTGGTGGGACCAAAGATGTAGGCGTTGGTCTCATGTGTGTGTATGTATGTATATGCACCGTGCAGTGTCAGAGGAAGCCTGTGGAAGACGTCACATCTCCCGGATCTGGAGGAACGGGCAGTTGTGAGCTCCCCAGTGGTGCTGGGAATTGAAGTGGGGTCCTCGAGAAGCAGCAACGACTCTGAACTGCAGAGCCAACGCGAGCCTGTTGCTGACTTTTAGACAGGGTCTCATATACCATCAGCTGTCTTCAAACTGGCTCTGTTCCTGAGGAGAGCCTTGAATGAGTCCTCCTGTCCCCCCAACAGGCATGGGTCATGGAGCCTTGTATTCTCAAGATGTGTTAACAGGGAGATGTGTCTTAAGGACTCTCCTAAGCAGGTGAAGTCACCAAATGTGAGCGAGCGAATAACGGAAAATCTCCTCTTGAATTTATAGAAACAGCCACAAAAGCAACAGAATAAAAGCCCCAGTTGCTGATGGCAATGGGCCTGCAGGCAGGGCGTTGTCCCCCAGCGATCTCACCATGTACCTCTCTGCCTGCAAGTTCCTGGACACAGCACTTGCCTTCCCTCCAGACAAGATGCCCTTGTTTCAGATGTAAGTGGGATGAGCCTTTGAGGTCCTTTGAAGTCCCCGTTTTCCCTGCTGTTGGGCACTTCACTTTTCTTTCATGTGTAGGGAGTGTGTGAGAAGCTGCAGTGCTCCAAGCATCCCTGAGCCACTGAGCCTGGGTTTCAGATTTCCCCAGACAGCTGTGGCTTCCTGACTTGGCTCACAGTCCTGTTTGTGAATGTCTCTGTGGAGAATCAACATTTTTATTGTCTTCTGAGATGGCCTTTGCTACTGTACGCCTGTGACTGGGTCACTGTGTGTGTGTGTGTGTGTGTGTGTGTGTGTGTGTGTATAGCTCGAGAGTTCTGCTGCAGTGAGATGAGAAAGCTTTATTTGGAGCATGGCCTCTTTGGCACATGTTTCCCTTGGGCTTAAAACAGCTGTTCCTGCCTCGAGTTTCATGCCTGGCTCCAGAGGCTACTTGTCTCTGGCTTGCCCCAGGGAACAAAGAGACACTTTTGCAGTCCCTTAAACGGCAGACTGAGAAGGCCACACGTGACATCATTTCATTTGTGTGATAGCCTAGAAAATACAATATCATAGGAACAGGAGCGAAGAGCAGTGGCTGCTGGGGACGGTTTAGGGGCAGTGAGGCCACACTGGTCCCTACTGGGAACGGTTTGGGGCAGTGAGGCTGCCATACCAGTCCTTTATGGGGACAGATCATGCAGCATCAAAGCATTATTAAGCCACTGGGTTGTGGAAACCGTGGACTTGGTGAGTTGCCTGTTGGTGTAGGTCAAGCAGTCGGCTCAGACTCTGCTCTGTGCATGATGTCTGCAGAGGGACTGTGTGTGACCATATTGGATCTGAGGACACTTCACTTCCATTCAGTTTAGCTGCAAACCTAAAAATAAAAACAAAACAGAACAAAAGGAAGAAAAGAGGCCATGGAAGGAAGGGCTTTCCCACAGCATTGTGTACGGTCACCAAAGCTGGAGTCAGCCTGTATGTCTGTCAGCCACAGATGGACAGGCAACATGTGGTTTATCCATGTAATGACATGTCAGTCAGCAGTAAAGAGAAACAGGATACCGCTGCCTTCTGCTGAGAAGACACTGGGTGACAGAGGTGGTCCTTGGCAAGGCATGCCCCATCCTACTCCTGAAAGCCCAGAATGAGAGAGAGGTGCACAGATAGGAAGCCAGTTAGGCTAGAGACTGAACAGCAATGGCTGAAGGAAGTAGGACTTCTTGGAGCAATAAAACTCTGAGAAGGATTGTGCTGTAGACATATAGTACATCTATGAAAGTATTAAGCCACTGGGTTGTGGAATGTAAATTCCATCAACTGAACTACTGCAGACAGTTTACACGAGCTCTGCATCAATGTGCCTGACTGACCCTGTTTGTTTCCTGCAGTTACAGATGGGCATTTGTTCCGGAAGTGGACACTGAGCACCCAACCTTCCTGTCAGAGCTGGAAGAGAATCACCAAGAATGCAGGCCTCACACTGTCAGGATTCTAGAACTTCTGAGGTCAAGATACGGGGTAAGTGCTTTCAGGTTCAACACCCAGCGATGAACCTCAGCTGGCAAAGGGCTTGCCTGGTGCACAGGCGCCCTGGGCGGGATCTATAGCACTGTATAACTGATGGAGCGCTGCATACCTGTAATCCCAGCACTGGGGATGTAGAGGCAGAGGGATCAGAAGTTGAGGGTCACCCTAGGGCACATAGTGAGTTCAAGGACAACCTGGGCTGTGTAAGACACTGTCTCAATATGTGTGTGTGTGTGTGTGTGTGTGTGTGTGTGTGTGTGTGTGCAGTCACAGCAAAGGAGACAAGACTATGCAGTATGAAGTCCTTAATGTCGCTTGGGTTTTAAGGACTTCAAAACGTCTTCTCATAGCTTTAAGGCTTGGGATGGTTAGAAGTTCCATCCTTGGCTTTTTCCATCTCTCAAACAACTCCAGTTCCTGGGAACTCAAGCTAGCTTTCCCGTGAAAGAAGAGAAGCCTACTAGGAGCATGGCAGAGCTGGAGCAGGGCAGGACTTAGGATGTAGCCCTGACAGAAAGGCTTAAGGACCTGGAATGTGAGGTCTGCCTCTGTCATCAGCTGGCCAGGGGCTGATAGCCCCTGCTGCAGGGGTGCTGGCTGGGTCACTCTGCTGGTGGCTTTGGTCTTTCTACAGGAAATGGGCAGCTCCGACGAGATCACCAGGAAGAAAGAGTTTCCTCTTTTGCGCCAACATTCGGTTTCCTGCATCAGGCAGTTGATACCATTCTTCACCACATTAAACTGTGCTTTCAAAACCCAAAGCCAGCTGCCTGCTGATGTGCCAGGAACCGCAGCGCCGGAGTGCCCTGTCACAGAGAACCCGAGGGTCCTGCGGCAGCTGGAGGAGTGTGTGGAGCAGGACTTTCTGGAGCATCCGGAGTGTTAGCGCCTAGGAGGGCTTCTTCATTCTCCTCCTCATCCCTGGCCAGGACAGCTGTGTTCTGTAAAGAAGAAGGGGGCTGGGGGATTTGAGCCAACCCTGCCACAGTCCTGAAGCTCTGTTCAGGTATTTTCTGTTCAGCAGCCAAACACGCCTCCCTTAAATGCCTTGTAATATATTCCAGTCCCAGTTTGTATTCTTCCTCGGTTTATGTAATGGAAATAAAATTAATATATCATCTAACCACATGTAATTGTCATGTGTATAGAATAAGTTCTTTTGTTTGCTGAGCAAATACATAGGTCTGCTCTCTGCTATTTCTCTAAAACTTCATGCAGAGTGTTTATTGGGCTGGCAAGATGTAAGCAGGCAAAGGCCTCGGGGCCCACGAGTGGACAAGAGGGCAGATTCCCTCCAGATTGTCCTCTGACCTCTACACAGGCACACACAAGATACATAAAGTATAGTTTAAAAATTACTAAACAGGAGTGAGGGTGCTGACCAGATTTTGGGAAGGCAGGGTACAGGAGCCTGCCTCCAAACCTAATGGCCAAGTTCAACACTCCAGATTCCATGTGGTTGAAGGGAAGATCAACTCCTGAAAGTAGTGTGGTCTCTCTCTCTCTCTCTCTCTCTCTCTCTCTCTCTCTCTCTCTCTCTCTCTCTCTCACACACACACACACACACACACACACACACACGCACACACACAATTTAAAGGAGTTAAAAAGTTGGCTTTTTTTAAAGGTTGTGAAAATTGCTATTTTTACCATGTTACACCAACAGCTCTGTGCTGTTTTATACTGTACTTTGAAACTTTAAAAAGCAATAACAGTAATAGACTAGTGTGGGATACATCTGTGGCAGTAGAACATGTTGGCATCAGGACCTACCAAACTTATGACATCACATAGGCGACAGCACGACCTGCAACCCTCAGACTGGTTGCCAAGGCAACAGGCACCATATTCCCAGCATCCACTTGGTTCACCTCCCACCTTTACCTGCATTATATCATTTTCCATACAAATAAGGAGAACGCCCCTCTGTCTCTCTCCCTCTTTTCTCTTTCTGCCACCACCTTGTCTCTCCCTCCCAGTAAAACCTCTTCTATGTGGAACTGTCTTGGCCTAGCATGCTGTTGAGACGCGACCCGCCATTCGAACACATCAGAGTGCTTGCTGGGTACCCACAGAGTGTGTAATTCCCACCTGTAACTGCAGTACTCAGGAAGGGGAGGCATGTGAATCAGAGCATCAGCCTGGTTACGTAGCAAGTTCAAGGCCAGCCTGGACTCTGTAGGTGTGTTGAAGTCTTGCCCAGTGTAATCAAATTTGCACTGTTCAGTGGCATAAGAACTGGGCGGTTTTCAGACTCTGACAGTTATACGTAAATGTGACCTGCATTCTCCAGATGTAGTTCTCTTCGTGGAGGCTCACTGCTGAGTAAGCTCACCCTTCCTAGCTCTTCCTGAACTCTGGCTGGCTGGTTCAACTCAGCTGTTCTGGCTCAAACTCCTCTCCAAGCTGACTGATTCAAACTGGCTTCTCTTGGCTTCTGACTGAATTGCTCTGCTTGGCCTCAAACTAACCTTGCAATCTGTTCTAATCTTCTGGCTTCTTGTTCTCTGGCCTGTTCTGTCTTCCCCTGTGTCTAGCTTGCTCTCTCTGCAACCCATCTGTGTAAAACTCTCCTGATAAAACTGTCTCCACCCCTCCCCCACTGCTCTCCCACCCCATGGCCTCGCTTCTCCCGCCTGTATTGTTCTTGGGAGAATTGGGCATATCTTGTCTCTGACTCATTCTGTCAAATCTTTCTCTGATTTGTCACTTTGTCTACCTCTCAATTAGACATCACTTTCGAACATGGCTGCTACCTTCTACAAAGTAACTTTATGTTCATTGTTAAGGATTAAAAGTATGCACTAAGGGCGTGTCTGTATCCCTGTACTAAGGGCGTGTCTGTGTCCCAGCATTAAAGTTATGTGACCGTGTGACTAATCTTCATTCCAGCCAGGTCACACGGACCTAGGTGTTTGGATGTCCTTTGCCAGAGCAGCTGAGTTGCTGGATAAAATTCCTGTATGCTTGGCTACAGCCGCAGGTGCTCTACTCCCTTCAAGTCTTACAGAGACAGTGCGCTGACCGCTGACTGGCGGTTTCCCTTGGCTCCCTTCTCCCTCAGATCTCTTTACCATTCTGCTGACACTGCTGTGCATTAAAACGATCCTTCTGGCCAGCGTCATCGGAGCTCACATTCCCAAGACTCATTGCCCTCTGCCAGCTAGCTTACTTAGGTCCTGGCTGGAAGCCACGTCTAACTCTGCCAGTGAGTACTGTGTGCCTTCCAGACCTGCCTGCTTGGTGACACACTTTAGGCAAGAGCCTAGAGTGTTGTCCAGTCTCCAGGCTTCACGAGGCAGGCAGTACTGTTCTCTGGGTTTGTTCTGGCTTTGAAGTGAGCTGTTTTTAAATTTGTGTGTGTGTGTGTGTGTGTGTGTGTGTGTGTGTGTAGGAATTCAGTTCCCTTTCATCATGTAGGTTCTTGGGATTGAAAACCCAGTCATCAGGCTTGATCACAAGTGCTTTTACCCACCTGCCATTTTGACAGCCTTTTTTTTTTTAAAGAATTATTTACTTATATGCATATAAGCACATTGTAGCTGTCTTCAGACATACGAGAAGAAGGCATCTGATCACTTTACAGATGGTTGTGAGCCACCATGTGGTTGCTAGGAATTGAACGCAGGACCTCTGGAAGAGCAGTGTTCCTAACCACTGAGCCATCTCTCCCGCCCTTGCCAGTCCTCTTTTATATATATATATATATTTTTTTTTGGTTTTTCGAGACAGGGTTTCTCTGTGTAGCCCTGGCTGTCCTGGAACTCACGCTGTAGACCAGGCTGGCCTCGAACTCAGAAATCCGCCTGCCTCTGCCTCCCAAGTGCTGGGATTAAAGGCGTGAGCCACCACCGCCCGGCTCAGTCCTCTTTTAAATCTTACTTCTTCTATACAGTAAAAATGTAATTTCTGCCCTTGGTCTCAACATAGCACTAAGGCTCTTAGGACCTCTGATCTCTCTAAATAAGGGCTGAAAATTATATTTTAAAAAATCCATACAGGCTCTCTGTCAACCTGCTGCCTGTGGATTAGCGTGCAACACTCTCTACTGCTTATGTGCCGTGTCTGCTGCTTCCCACCATGATGGTCATGAGCTAACTCTGACACTGTACGCCAGCCCCAATTAAATGCTTTCTTCTGCAAGAAAAAAAAATGCATACAGATATGTGGGTAGTCACACAAAAATCTGTTAGAAGTTACACAGGAACTATGTGCAAAGAAAGATCCTCAAAGTAGAAACATTTGTAAATTTAGGCCATTAAAGACTATAACATCGTAAGTTCTGCGACTCCCACTTGCTTATACTCAGAGGTATATAACCTTTAAAGCATGAGGAAATAAAATAGACTTACTTTGCTTAATAATCAGTGTCTCATCACAGTCAAAACTTAAAACAAAAAATAGGTGTCGGGTTCATGCCTGTAGAGTCTACGGCAGGAGGATCACTGCCAGCTTGAGCTACATCCTCAGACCACCTTGGACTAAGGTGAGGCCTGTCTCAAAGGAAAGGGGAGAGGGGAAGGGGGAGCCTGAGGCCTTACTTGTAACCCCCCCCCCCAGCTTTTGTGAGGCTGAGGCAGAGAGTAAGTGTGAAGACCTCAGCCATTAAGAGAGCTTGCTGCCCTTGCAGAGGACCTAAGTTCAATTCCCAGCACGCTTGTGGTTGCTTACAAATGGTTGTAATTACAGTTCCAGTGGATCTGAGTCCATTCTCTGAGCACTGTACACATCTGATGTACATGCAGGCAAAACATGTGTACACGCTAAGAAACGGGAACCCCAGGGCCACCGAAAGCGCTCCACCGGGAAAGTAGCTTGCTGTCAAGCACAGTAGCTTGAGATCACTCCCTAGCACTCAGGTGGGGGAAGGAAAGAGCTGACTCCCCAAAGCTGTCATCTGACCTCATATGTGGGCAATAGTGGGACTCCCCACACACATATGTGCATGTACATACACATATGTACAGATGCAATAAATATAAGAAGAAAAACAAAAACCAATATGTTCTTTATATCATCAGTTTCTATTAGACCATGAATATCAACTCTGATGTCTGCTTACAAATTTAGCACTGTGCTGGCTGGTTTTATGTCAACTTGTTAAAGTCAAAATCATCTGAGAGGAGGAAATACCTTAAGATCTAGCTGTAGGTGCTGGAGGCATGGCTCAGCAGTTAAGAGCTCTGAGTTCATCTGTGATGGGATCTAAAGCCATCTTCTGGTGTGTCTGAAGATAGCTACAGTGTACTCACATATATAAAATAAATAATTAAAAAAAAATCTAGCTGTAGGGTATTTTCTCTATTAGCAATTGACGGAGGAGGGCCCAGCAAAAAAGCAGAGCTGAGCAATCCATGAGGAGCAAGCCTGTGAGCAGCACCATCTGTGGCCTCTGCCTCCGTCAGCCCCGCCCCTCCATCAGCCCCCGCCCCCGTCAGCCTCCCTCCTCCCACCCCCCAGTCAGCTCCTGCCCAGTTTGAGTCCTGGTCCTTGACTTGCTTTGATGATGAGCAGTGATATGGAATCGTGAGCCAGATAAACACTTTCTTTTTCAACTTGCTTTTTGGTCATGACGTTTCATCATAACAGTAGAAATCCTAAGACAAGCACCTTTTCCCTTCTTGATACCATATGCTATGCAATGGGGTGCAGTAGAGAAACTGCCCACGTGACTGCTCCATTAGGGGAAAGGTGTGTTTTGTTTTGTGGGAGGGTTTTTTTGGGGGGGGAGGGGAGGGACTATCCAGAGGCATTTGGAAGTGTCTAGAGGAGAGAGAGGTGTGAGGGGCGGGGAGCGGGGAGGGGGCTGTAAGACCTCAGGGAAGACCAAGCATGGGGCTTTACAAAGGGAGTGCACAGCTTGGGGAGGGCCTCTTTGGGGGGATGAAAAGCCCATTTCACAAGTTCCTGAGGAACGCTGGCTTTTTTCTAGCCACCATAAACCCTATAGTCTAGTTTGAGCTGATTTCTAAACAAATGGAGGACCTGCGACCTAACAGGTATCTAAAAGAACTTTATGATTTGTGCAAACACCTACTACAACTTAATCTATATTTATTACCGTGTTCCTCCTGGATAGACTTATCCAAGGGGGATTTTTTTAAAAAAGCATCACAAAGAAGATGTGCATGCAGATGTTCCCTGCAGCAAAGGCTTGAAGGGTGGCGTGAGGGCTCGGGCTAACTGAGCTTGACTGGCTTTCACAGCATGCTCTGTCCTGGCAGACGACCATTCCTCAGCTTCTTGGTTTTGTTTTGTCTGTTTTGTTTTGTTTTTGATACAGAGTCATCTGTCTTCCTGCCTCCACCTTTTACATGTGGGGATCACAGCTGTGTGCAATGATTCTCTCATGACCACTCTGTATAGGAAGGAGCTCAAGCCCAGGGCTAAGCCAGCCCTCTGCCAACCCAGCCACATCTCCAGGCTCTCGGTGCCTCGGGTTGATATTTTCTTGAACGAGTTTCAATACCCACATTGAAGCTAGTTCCATTCCTCCCAAAGAACCACTACACTGAGACAAGCAGTGTTTTGGCAGGGGCTGGCCGAGGGTAACAGGCACAAATAGCAACACTCTTGGTGTTCTTCTAACGACCCAGCGTTTAGGAGACAAAGACCTTCAAGGGCATTGGTGTGAGTGAAGGCTGTGTGTGCAGGCAAGAAGAGATTCCCTCCTACCGGGCCCGCCTCACAGGCAAGGTTTCTTACTGTCCTGTTAACATTTCTAAGGCAGCAGAGCCAAGGCTCAGAGCAGAGCCAGGAACTGAAACCTAACTCTCTCAGACTTTAGAGCTCTGCACTCCCAACCTCAGCTCCGAGAAAGCGGAACAGGAAGGAGGCATCAGCTACAGCGAAAGCTGGTAAGTTCTGGTTTCTTGGGCCACCCCACCCATCTCTGACTTCCTGGAAACCCGCCAAAGCTGGGGCCACAGCACAGAGGAGGCCTTCCAGAGGCACAGAAGGAAATGAAGTAGAATGGGGCAAATCCACTGAACCTGGGAGCCAGTTGCCTTCCTTGATGAGTGTCAAGGAATACCACTCAATACCACTGGTAAAAAGCCACATATCTGCAGAGATAATATATGTTTCTAAAGACAGCTCACACATAGCAAAGGAAGCGTGTTATGTCTCACATCCTGGGTCAAACGGTTGAGATGCCTTCTTAACATATCAAAGTGAACTTGGCTCCCAGGTTCTCCCAGAATTCTTTGGTCTGCATACCCTCCCTCGTCCCCTAAACTTCTCTAGTCCAGGTGACTGGCTGCTCATCCCTAGAGAATCCAACCATCTTGGTTACTGCTCCTCTTTCGGACATCCTGGGTATTACACCCTGCTCCCTTCTCTCTCCTCTCCTTCCTGAGTCCTCCCTCCTCTCACATGGCTCAGAATCATGTCCACTCTAGGCTCTTCCGGAAGCCCCTGCCTCTGATTAAGATGTCCCTTTTATCTGTAATAAACCTCCTGCCGGGCGTTGTGGAGCAGACATTTAATCCCAGCCCTCAGAAGGCAGAGACAAGCAGATCTCTGAGAGTCTGAGAACAGCCTGGTCTACAGAGTGAGTTCTAAGACAGCCAGGGCTACACAGAGAAACCCTATCTCAATAATAATAATAATGATGATGATGATGATGATAAACCTCCTCGTCTACCATACATAGGAGCAATCACATCCTTTCCATTTTCCTTTCTTCTTACTTCCATACTGTGCTCACTTGGGGTCAGAAGATTTGTAACCTTGAGTTTCAACCTGTTGATACTGTGTCTAAAACCTAGCTACACACTTCCGGGAGCCATGGGAACAGTTCTGTTCACAAAAGGAAAGTCAGAAGAAAATCAAGTCAACAAGCACAAAGCTTCTTCTTAAGTTTTAAGCTTTAGCCGGGTGTGGTGGCGCACGCCTTTAGTCCCAGCACTTGGGAGGCAGAGGCAGGCGGATTTCTGAGTTCAAGGCCAGCCTGGTCTACAAAGTGAGTTCCAGGACAGCCAAGGCTACACAGAGAAACCCTGTCTCGGAAAAACCAAAAACAAAACAAAAAAACAATGTAACTGAGAGAGCCACAGGGTCCACAGATGCAACTCTCCCTTGAGAAGCCCATTCCCCACAGTTGTATTAGACTTTCCCGTAGTGCCTCTCTTTGTATTAACCCCCGTGCTTAATCTGTGTCATAAACTGTAACTCTGCTTCATACTGCTTGTCCTAACGTTCTTCTCGGCAGTGAGGGCAAAAAAAAACCTCATCTGTCATAGGACCCAATGCCCTCTTCTAGTGTTTCTGAAGACAGCTACAGTGTACTCATATAAATAAAATAAATACATCTTAAAAAAGTAAAAAGGAGTGCGTATGTTCTCTGGTGGACTTACCTCCAACATTCTAGAGGTAGCAGCAAGATTCCAAACATTGACACACCAGGACACCAGGGGGCCTTAGATGCCCTGGAAAATATAGTTCCTATGGGGTATATACCATAGGGACTTCTCTGTTCCTATAGATCCATAAGCTCCCAACATTTCTGCCCTAAACAGGACGCTACAGAAAGTGAGCCTGTTTAATGACACCTTCTGCACAGGACACCTCAGGAAGGCGGGACAAAGCCCAAATTCCTCTGGGATCTGCATGAGCTGTCATTGGAGTCCCTGGTCTCAGTGTATGATGGTCACTTCTGCTTGTCTCTGTTAGGAGATAGTTTCCTGAGTCCAGCCATCTCAGGAACAAAGTCTACCTGGCAGCAGGAACAAAAAAAGGTGAGATCATATTCGCAGGCTCCCAACCTTCTTCTTCAGATGTTTCACGTTTGCCTGCTAACCAGTGAAGGACGTGCAGAGGGAAGTTTCCCTCATCCTGCTATCTGACTCAGGCACACAAGTCGTAAATGTGCTGCCTGTCTTGATTAATCGACTGTGGGCCGTTTGCCCGCTCCTTTGTTCCTTTATTGCTATAGACTTTAGGTCAGAGTCCAGGAGGGGACCTGGATACAAATGCTGCCTGAGGACCCTGAAACCACATGATCTGGATATGACCTAGTCACCAAAATTAACTTCCTTGTTTAACGCCTTGTGTCAAAACATGATTTGTCGATGCAACAGCCACTCTGCTCTCCCTCACTTTGTGTTCCTATCCTTTAAAAACGGTGTATAGTCTGGGGACAGGGTCCAGCTCCTGAGCTGGCTGCCTCCCTGCACATGCAGAGAACAAAGCTTCTTTCATTCCAAGCCTCTCTCTCTGAAGTGAGTTCTCTCAGCTTCCACCCCAAACCCAACCGTCTTTATTGTCGTGTGTCCTTCTGTCTCTGTATGTTTCTCTCAGTTCTGTTTGTTGAGGAAACATAGCTAAAAATGAAGGGGAGAGAGAAATACCCAGATACTGTTGAGGTGCTGAAAGGCTTCTGGGAGGGCTTGGTGAGCCACCGTGGATATACTGAGCACTGGCTTTCTCTGGGCAAGACCCACCTTCCTGGCTCAAGACCCATAGCCTCTTGTTAGGGACCAAATCCTTTTGGCTTGACCAGAGAAACCTAAAACCTCCACCTGTTCTCTCAGCCCTGTGGGAAGAAATTGACAGCCCTCTCTGTATGCCCCGTCTTAGCCCATGGCCACACCCAGGGATGAGGACACAGTGCCACTTGCCTTACTAGGGGGCATGTAGTCTTCTACCTTGGACTCCCTCTCCCCTCCATCACCACCTAGAAACTCCTTCTTTATCTCCTTCCAGCATGCTCGTTCCTGGCTCTGACTAACTTTGTCCCCTCTGTCCTACTCCTTGCTCGGGCTCCCTGGGACAGTGCCACTCCTCCTTGCCTGGATTCTGGGGGGTCGGGGGGGCCTCCCCTTGCCCTAAGTGCAGGAGCAGCAATCTCACTCTCCTGTGTGCACAGGAAGGTGGATATAGTTCCCAGTGTTGGTATTCTGTCTTAACTCCACTGCCACAGTTCCTGGCAGCAGCCAAGTATGTTCCTTCCCACAGTTACCTGGCATCAACCTGGTAGTCCTGGCCCATTATAAAAGGGGCTGTTTGCCCCTCCTCTCTCCTCTCTTGTTCTTTACTCTCTTACCTCTCGCCCCTTCTCTCCCCATTCCCTTCCCCACCCCCACCCCCTCCACATGGTCATGGCCAGCCTCTACTTCTCTACTCTCTCCCCCTCTCTGCCTTTCTCTGCCTCTACTATCCCCTCCCCATGCCCTAAATGAACTCTATTCTATGCTATACCGTCATGTGGCTGATCCCTCGGGGTGAAGGGATGTTTTGGCGTGAGCCCACCGAGGTACCCCTTCCCCCATACCTCACCACACCCCTATAGAACATATCTTAGTATCTGTTTATCTTTTTTTTTTTTTTTTTTTGGTTTTTTCGAGACAGGGTTTCTCTGTGTAGCCCTGGCTGTCCTGGCACTCACTTTGTAGACCAGGCTGGCCTCGAACTCAGAAATCCGCCTGCCTCTGCCTCCCAAGCGCTGGGATTAAAGGCGTGCGCCACCACGCCGGGCTTATCTGTTTATCTTTATATAACCATAACACCCAGGATGGGGGTAGGAGTTAGTCTCTTCTTCTTCAGACCCCCCCTCTTCCCTCCACACACCCAGAGTGGCTCTGGCTCTGGCAGCTCCAGGAGGAATTTCCCTGAAACAGAGGCAGCCTCCATCTTCCTCTCAAGGAGGCACCTCTGGTGGGTCCAAGGCCTGAAGGTTCCCACTCTCCACCTTTCATGGGTTATGTCTTTCTTCCAACCAATGATTTGTTATTTACAGTAACTGTGACTCAGTAGAACATTTCTCAATGCTGCCACCCTTTAATAGAGTTCCTCACGTCGTAGTGACCCCCCAACCCTAAAATTATTTTGTTGCTACTTTATAACTGTAATTTTTTGTTTGGTTGGTTGGTTTTTTGTTTGGTTTTTCGAGACAGGGTTTCTCTGTATAGCCCTGGCTGTCCTGGAAAGCGCTCTGTAGACTAGGCTGGCCTCAAACTCAGAAATCCACCTGCCTCCCAAATGCTGGGATTAAAGGCGTGCACCACCACCACCCCGCATAACTGTAATTTTGTTACTGTTATAATCGCAGTGTAAATATCTGTGTTTTCTGATGATTTTAGGGGACTCTATAAAACAACTGTTCCACTCCTAAAGGTTTGTGACCCACAGGTTGAGAACCACTGCTTGTAGAAGAAAAAACAGACCAAAAGATTGACCTAAACAGTAATGGCAACACTCAGGGAGAGCAAGAAAAGAGCTCCCAGAGAGGGGAAGCCTGAGTCATCAGGAGAGGAATAGACTAGAGGAGGACCAGTGTGCTTACTGTAAACAAAAAGAACACTGGAGCCCAGCTGGTGGCATGCACGCCTTTAATCCCAGCACTTGGGAGGCAGAGGCAGGTGGATTTCTGAGTTCGAGGCCAGCCTGGTCTACAGAGTGAGTTCCGGGACAGCCAGGGCTATACAGAGAAACCCTGTCTCGAAAACAAAACAAAACAACAACAACAAAAAAAGAACACTGGAAAAATAATTGCCCAGATCAAAAGAGTGAAGGGCAGGAACTGATAGGGTTCGGATTCCATCCCAATGAGCACCCAGGAGCCCAGTCTAACAGTATTAAAGGTAGGAAGTAATCTGTTAAATTCCTGGCCAATTGTCCCTCTCCCTAACTGGAAAAGCCCAGGCACTGGAACCTGTAAGAGGCCAGTGCATTACCTATCCAAAAGACTTGCTTCTGTCTCTGCCAGTTGGCCTGCTTGTTTTGGGGGCAGCTGCTGCTATAGCCATGCCAACAAAAGATGCTGATAGATTGACTTTGGACCAGGAACTGTTCCCAACCACCCCACACTCTGTAGTATTTGTTAGTTTTCACCAATACCTTCTCTGGATAGGTGAATGCCTATTGTAGTTTGAATAGGTCGCCCTCCCCCATCTTCACCCCCATAGACTCATGTGTTTTAAATGCTTGGCCCACAGGGAATGACAGACACTTGGGAGATGTGGCCTTGTTAGAATAGGAATGGCCTTGTTGGAGGAAGTGTATCACTGGGGGGGGGGGGGGGGGGAGAGGGTTTGAGGTGGGCATTGAGGGCTCCTAGTGCTTAAGCTCTGCTGCCCAGTGCAGAAGAGACCATCTCTTCATCCTGACTGCCTTCAGGTCAAGATGAACTCTTGGCCCCTCCAGCACTCAGTCTGCCTGCAGGATGCCGTTGTGCTTCCTGCCGTGATGATAATGGACTGAACCTCCAAAACTGTAAGCCAGCCCCAGTTAAATGTTTGCCTTTATAAGTGTTGCCTTGGTCATGTGTCTGTCCATAGCAATGCGACCCTGACTGTGATGCCCTGATCGTGAGGTTCCCCACAGACTACCAGGAGTCCAACTCATATACAAAAGCAGTCTTTATTCAAGCTTGAGCTCAGACCCTCCATCTTCTCCGGCACAGTAGAAGGTGTGGAAAGTGCTGAGCTGGCACAAGCTTTGCCTATTTATCATGGTAGCAGGGGAGGGACTTGGCAGTTTGGGAGTTACATGACTGACTGACATTTGCTTGGCTATTGATTTGACATTTGCTTCTATTGGCTAGTAATGATTCCAGCTTGGCACAAACCATGGTTGCTAGCTTAATCAATCTACTTTAGACATTAGGTACTTTCTCCTAAAGAACTGATTGGTTGTTGCTACGTGAGGAGTGGCTGTTTGCCCAGGAATTGTAATTGTTACCAGGGTGACATGGCTCCTAGAACAAGATGGGTTTTTTTCCAGTAGCTGAGTTCATTCGGAGGGCAACTTAATCCTAAAATGGAGTCTGAAAGTAAAATGGAGTTTGTAATGTTAAGCTGGGCCCTTCACGGACTAAGACAACTCTCCAAATACAAACAGCCTCAAAGGTCACCAAGACAGTCCTCCAAGGGCTAATTCCTAGATTTGGATTGTCACCTGAGCCTGCCCACAAGATCTAGCCTGGAGACCTTGTATGGGTAAAGTGGATCTTGACCCACAGTCTGGGAAAGGTCCACACCCGGTGCTCGTAGCTGCTCCTGCCATAGTCAAGGTTACCATCGTCATCCCAGGGATTCACCACACCTTGCTGACAAAGGCTACGGAATACAATGAATGGTGGATCACTGCAAAAGTCACTTTCATTCTCTTGTAGAAATTGCCACCTCCAAGGCTTTTACTGCCTCTGTCTGCTAACCTAGGCCTAGTCCTGGAAGGGTCTATCCAGCCTCCGTACAATCTAATCTAGGCCTAGAACGTTTTCAGCCTCTGAGACTTACTGCTGAATAAGCTCACCCTTTCTTGATTTCTGAACTCTAGCTAGCTGGTTCAAATCAGCTATTCTGGCTCAAACTCCTCTCCAGGCTGACTGATTCACCTGGCTTTTCTCTTGGCTTCTGAATTTGCTCTGCTTGGTCTCAAACTGAGTCTAGAAATCGTTCCTAATCTTCTGGCTCCTTCCCATTCTCTTGCTCGTTCTGTCTTTACCTGTGTCTAGCTTGTTTTCTCTTCAGCCCGTCTCTGTTAAAACTCCCCAGGTAAAAACCTCCTCCTTCTCCCTCTCTGCGCTGCGTCTGTCACTCTCCCTCTCTACTCTACTGTATCCTGGACTGTACTCTTGTCTTCTGTACTGTCTGTCTTGCCCTTAAGTAGCTTCTCTTTCCTCTCTCATCTCCTGAGAGTTGGGTGTATCCTATTCTGTCAAATCTTTCTCTGATTCGTCACTTTGTCTGCCACTCAATTAGATATCACTTCCAAACATAGATGTTTCCTTCTACAAACCAACTTTATCTTCATTGTTTGAGATTAAAGGTGTGTACTAAGGACATGCCTGCATTCCAGCAGAGGGATTAAAGGGGTGTGCTAAGGCTGAGCCATAGCACAACTAGAAACAACTTTTTGCCGTAAATAACACAATCACACAGATCTAATCTAGGTTCATTATCAGGTTCCCTGATTCTCTGAAGAGAAGACTGATATGAGCCCTATAATTATGGATGTCGTATTTTGCCTTTTTGTCTTCTCATGGAAAAGCCCCAAAGTCCCATGAGCCAGGACTCTGGGTATTGGAATTAAGAAAGACCAGGCCCCAGGAGCTCATGGCCAGTCTATCCTCTTAGACCCAACACACCTTCCAGGTAGAGTTCTATAAAATATTACATTTAGAAGTTATGGGGGTGGGTGACTCACTACTCCTGTTGGGAACATGGCTCTGGGGTTGCAGGCTTATTGATGAAGAGATGGAGCTTCATCTATGCATTACTCTGCCAGGCTGCAGTACTCCCAGCTGATGGCTCCCTGACCTACAAGGAACCAGGCAAACACCATTGTGATCAGTGGGGGTTGCAAAACCAAGTCTTCCTGGGAGCACACTGATCCTTTTATAGCCCTAGAAAACAATCACCTAAGGTCATATGACCAATCGGCCCAAACTGACTCATCTTAGTACCCCCCAGAATATGGACCCCCTATTGTGGCAAGCCCCCAAACTCTAATTTCCCCAGGAATTCCTTTAAAAACCTCAGGGATAAAGGTCCAGGAGTCAGCAGAAGCCAGCCCCTCAGTGTCTGAAAGGAAATAAAACTTGAGATCTGTGATTCATGTAATGTATGTCAAATAGCCCAAAGAGTTGTTTGTGAGCTTTAAAACCTGGGGCTGAGAAAATAGCAGAACAGGCCAGGACATGCCCGGGCAGGCCCATCTTTACACATCCTGACTGGCCTGGGGCCTCCCTATCTCCCACCCTTCTGACAGTCTATTGATGTTTAAATGGACCAATCATGTGAAACTGGGCCAATTCCTCCCCCAGCCCCACCCCTTTTCTATAAAAACCCCTAGCTTCCAAGCCTCGGGGTCGAAACCACTGTCTCCTGTGTGAGATACATTTCAACCCGGAGCTCCACCATTATGGCTCCACCATGTGGTCGACTCCTCTGTCTTGTGCGGGAGATACATGTCGGCCCAGAGCTCCGTCATTAAACTACCTCATGCTTTTACATCAAGATGGTCGTCTGTTTGTGATTCTTGGGTGCGCATCGAACTGAGTGGGGGTTTCCCCACTAAGTTCTTTTGAAAGACTCTAAGACTCCCAAAGGGAGACACTCACTCAAGCCCCGGGACAGCCGCGCACCCAAGAAGACACTGAGACCGAACTCAGGATGTAGAGAGTAAGATTTTATAAAGCAGCAACAAGCAAGCACATGGACCAGAGGCTCTGGGGTCGAAACTCATACACCAAACAAGGTGCAGAGGAGATTCGACAACCGGCCCAAATTTTTCACAGGCTTTTATAGGAGAAGGGCAAGGGGGGAGCAGGGCAGGGAAAGTACAAATGTGCGTCACTAAGGGGTTCTGCCAAGGGTTATTTCAAGGGACTTTCCAAGGGGCTTTTCGTAACCAAGGGTCGTGTCCTATATTTTGGCAATGTACTTGATTAATTGGAACATTCCGAGGTTGGTCTTATCTCAACAATGTTCTTGAGGCTGCTCCAGGAAACCCTTATCTCAGATATGTTCCTGGAACAGTCCTCAGTTGGGAGGGGATCGAACTCTGAGTTGAAAAGTTCAGGAACGTACTCTGGGGTGAGAAGTTCAGGCGTGTTCCGGGAACAGTCTCTGGATGGGAGGGGTAAGAGGACTAGAGGACTTGAGTTCAGGAAGAGTTCAGTTTTTCCTCTTTCACTTTCATGTCCAGGATGCTAGAAAGAGGATATCAGTTCCTTAGCCATTCTGAAGCAGACATAAGTCAGCACTGCTGGCTCTACCTAGACCCCAAGGTCCCATATTATGAAAGGGTTGAAACCAAGCAAACAGTAAGGCCCAGTTCCATCCTCTCAGCTGTAAACGAGATTGACCATGTGCACTCTCTGGGGATGAACCTTGCAACACAATCAAGTACAATGCGGTCTTGGGATTCAGATGATAACGTACCCTCATTCTTTTCCACAAGGGCAAGTGCAGATGGGTTCTTACAAACTATCCAGTGGCTCTGTCAGGGTGGCTAAGAGAGGGCACAGGCCAGCCAGTGTCCACTCATTTCCTCTACAAGGTGCAATGAACCTCACTCACTCCATTCATGAAGGCACACTTGTTACAAGTGTATAATCACGCTCAAACATCAGTAAATAACACAGACCTCATGCTATCTGTAACGGCTAACGTCGTCAACTTGACCCATTGGGAATCAACTTAAACCCAAGCAGCTGGGTGCACCTGTAAGGATTTCCATGATTGGATCATTTGAGGTGGGAAGATCCACCCTAAATCTGGGCCACAACTTCTGGGGGCGGCCTACATTAAAGGACACAGACACAAGCGCTTGCTTTTTGTCTGTCTGCCCTCACCCTCACTGGCACATGTATCCATGCTGAGGCGCTTCTTCAGTGTAACTAGCACTCACTTCATTGTGATTCCAGTGTAGATCCTAGAAGACATCCAGTTTCATGGAGAGAACAACTCCCTGGAGCACAGACTGTAAGCCACTAAGAAATCCCCTTTTGGGGGGCTGGAGAGATGGCTCAGCGGTTAAGAGCACTGACTGCTCTTCTGGAGGTCCTGAGTTCAAATCCCAGCAGCCACATGGTGGCTCACAACCATCTGTAATAGGATCCGACGCCCTCTTCTAATGTGTCTGAAGACAGCTACAGTGTACTCACATATAATAAATAAGTAAATCTTAAAAAAACACAAAAAAGGAAAACCCCTTTTGACAAACAGAGACTGGTCCTGTCGGTTCTGTTCCCCCTAGAGGACCCTAACTTTTTATATTATTATTATTATTAATTTGATTTGGTTTGATATTTGATTACGGTGTATAGAAAACCCAATTGTTAGCAAAATATACAAGCTTAGAAAGAGATGATTGCAGTCGTCAGATGCAGTTAGGTGTGTGCAGTAGAGATGCAGTTTGGGTGTGCTCCTAAAAGCCTCCGCGGACAAGAATGCTAAAGAATGGAAAATCCCGGCATATTTTAAGACAAATTCCTCAGTGGAGTCTTGTGGTCTTTGCTCTATGACCCCAAACAAAGTCAGCTGGATGGCCTTGAGCTACCCCACTGTAAAGGTGAAATGGTTCAGCACCTGCTGACTTGGCTTGGAGCCCCCACCATGATGGTGACATGGTTCAGCCTGCCAAGGGGTGGGGGGAGGAGCTAGAGATGACTTTATAGCTATTGGACCTTTGAGAGCTCTCTCCTTTGGCTTGGAAGGAGCTCTGGGTTCATGAGTTAGGCATTTTCTTTCTGGGCTTGCAGGAACAACAGAGAAGCAGCTGGCAGGACACAGAATAGGATTCTAGGAGAGAGCTAAGGAGCCCTCTTGGGTTTGGAGGAGTTCAAGAGAAAGGCAGACTAGCTCAGTAGAATAACACAGATAGAAAGAGATTTTCTAAAGAGCTAGCAGGTTAGTTGTAGGAGCAGACTTGTAAATAGATATTTTGTATGTAATTAAGAAAATAAAATTACCTTCAAAAGCTAGCAGGTTTTTACCTCAGCTCCCACCTCCTATGTCTTTAGGTATACAAATATTAGTTAAATGTAAATGATAAATATTACATCTGACTAATATCCCATGAGTTCAAACAGCCTGTGAGTCATCTCCGGAGCCTAGTGACAACAACCACCTTGAGAATTGCTCAATCAGCCGGGCGGTGGTGGTGCACGCCTTTAATCCCAGCACTCGGGAGGCGGAGGCAGGTGGATTTCTAAGTTCGAGGCCAGCCTGGTCTACAGAGTGAGTTCCAGGACAGCCAGGGCTACACAGAGGAAACCCTGTCTCAAAAAACCAAAAAAAGAGAGAGAGAGAGAGAGAGAGAGAGAGAGAGAGAGAGAGAGAGAGAGAGAGAGAGAAAGAAAGAAAGAAAGAAAGAAAGAAAGAAAGAAAGAAAGAAAGAAAGAAAGAAAGAAAGAAAGAAAGAAAGAGAAAGATTTGCTCAATCAAGGATGGCTTAGAATTTAAAGTGCTTGCCACAAAGGCCTGTGGGTCTTCTGAAGTAGATGGAGGGAGCCAAAGCCTGAAGGTTGTCCTCAGGTCTCCACTCATGGATTGTGGCATACACATGTCTGCATTCACACACACACGCACTAATACATTTAATTAATTTTAAACATTAATTTCAGGACAGGTGAAAAGCCCAGTTTCTAATCTGGGTTTTTCTTTTAAGATTTATTTTATTATGAGTACACTGTAGCTGTCTTCAGACACATCAGAAGAGGGCATCGGATCCCATTACAGATGGTTGTGAGCCACCATGTGGTTGCTGAGAATTGGACTCAGGACCTCCGGAAGAGCAGCCAGTGCTCTCCAGTCCCGGTTTCTAACCTGATGACTGAAAGACCCCCGAAGGGAGACCTTCACTCAAGCCTCGGGACTGCCACGCTCACCCACAAGGACTCAGAGACCGATTTTAAAATTAAAGAGGCAGATTTATTAAAGCCACATGAGCAAGAATACAGACCAGCGCGCTGGGGCCGAAACTCATACACCAGGCACGGTGTAGAGGAGAATCGACCCCGACTCAAATTTTTCACAAGCTTTTAAAGGCAAAAACCACAGACTGGGAGGGGGCATGGGGAGGAGATAGGGGAAGTTTAACAACCACAAGTTTGCTTAACCAAGGGGTCATGCCCTACATTGGGCAATGTCCCTGGCCCGTTGGAACATTCTGTGGTTGTTCCAGGAAACCAAGGGGTCTTGCCCTACATTTGGCAATGTCCCTGGCCCGTTGGAACATTCTGTGGTTGTTCTAGGAAATGTTTTTCTCAAGAACATTCCAGGAACTGTTCCCAGATGGGAGGGGTTGGGCTCCATGGTGAAAAGTTCATGTTCCTACAAGAGGCCAGTAATTTTTATTCTTCATTCCCCACTTCTTCTTGTAAGTAGCTCTAATCTTGGAGCGATTCTTCAGCTTCTTGTAGGACCCGGTACTGCTGCCGCAGAACCATTACCTGTACAGCACTTACCCTTTCTTTTACAAAAGCCACTAATCTATTAATAACACACGGCCCAAAAATAAGCAAGAGCATAAGAATTATTAAGGGTCCAGCTATAGTCGAGAGAAGGGTGGTGAGCCATGGAGACTTATTAAACCAACTTTCAAACCATCCTTGTCTGCCCTCTCTTTCTCGCTTGCCCCGCTCAAGTCTTTCTCTCAGCTTCTGCATAGAATCTCTAACTATTCCAGTGTGATCTGCATAGAAACAGCATTCTTCTTTTAGGGCTGCACAGAGTCCTCCTTCTTTGAGGAACAGTAAATCTAGTCCTCTTCTATTTTGTAACACCACTTCGGACAGGGAAGTCAAGGATTTTTCTAAGGCATTAATTGACTTTTCTACCATCTCTAGCTCTTCGTTAACCGCATCTCTTAAAGATTGGATTCCCTGTCTTCCTTCAACTAAGGCTGATACTCCTGTTCCCACTCTCGCCGCCATACCTATACCTAAAAAGGTGGCTAGGGTTAGAGTAATAGGTTCTCTCTTAAATCTCGTACTAGCATACATTTCCTCTAGGCTAGAAGCAGGATGATAATACACTCGAGGCAGCAGTTGAATCATAACACAGTAATCATGGGAAGGATCAAAGACCTTGGTAGATACACAGGGGGTGAGCCCTGAATTACAGGCCCACCAGCCAACTGGAGTCGGCACAAGATAAGTATTAGGTTCTGTTTTGGGCACAGATCGAGTTTGGTTACATAAATGTCTGTGGGTCGGGGGGAGAGTACCTATACAGAGACCTGGGGTTATTGCCGATACTTCAGACAGTGTCAATTTTTTTTCTGTCCCCCATGAACAGGAGGCATGGTGGCTGGTTATATTGAAATCTCCATTAAAGGTAATCCCTTCATAATAAGGGGGGGCCGCGGACAAGCACAGCCAGCAATCTTCAGTGGCATCGGGATTTGTTTCATTAATGGCATAAAAAGCACTTTTTACTAAATTAAACATTCTCTGTCCTGTTGTGGGGTAGGTTGGGGCTACAGTTAGGGTGTTTTGTAAGGTGGCGGTGGGAATTTGAGTGACAATATTAGAGGGACCCATGATAAGGGCTGTCATTGGGGTCGGAGGTTTGGGTCTGACTGTTGGAGGGTTGGGTCTGACTGGTGGGGGTGTGGGTCTGACTGGGAGACCCTGTATAGGGACCTGTGGAGGTTTGGGTCTGACTGGGAAACCCTGTATAAGGACCTGTGGAGGTATGGGTCTGACTGGGAGACCCTGTTCTATAAGGACCTTGTTAGGCCCCATAGGTACCACTATTACTTCTTTTATTGTCAATTTGATTTTAAAAATGAACCCAGGATCTTGTGATGTAGTGTGCACTCTCCAGCCCCATCTATTTCCCTTAAGCCAACTCTGATGATCTTGTTTCCCTTTTTCAGTGAACCTTATGCGTAGGGGGTTACAATATTGACCTTTGCATGGTCCTGAGGGGCTGTTTTTAAGAGCACACCCATTTTCTGGATACTTAGAGGGGTCCCTTTCTCCTTGGTTTGACCCATCATGGTTACTGCCCCGTTTTACCGTGATCAAGTCCCAGGAAGAGGTAGGATTCCAGTAGGCATCTCCTGTTGTTTCACATCCCCATTTTCGACAGTACAGACTTTCTGGTCCTCCACACGTCACCCGCAGCCTTTTGGGTTGACCCTGACCAGGGCAAACATAGAAATCTGCCGCCCTAAGGTTAGCACGGTAGAACTGCCCCGAACAGCCATATGAGCTCCCGATTCCACTCGGGACACAATTTTTTTCAGGGGGTGGGCTATTGCGGTTGGTGTGATCTGGGAGGTCCCAAGTGGGAGATCCAGCTGCTAACTTACAGATGTCAGGTGTGAGATCAGGCCACCAAGTCCAGAGGGGATGTGTGTCAGTAATTGACCATACAATGTCATCTTCTTCATTATGCACCTCCCAAGTTTGGTGAAATGGAGTGTGAGGATTAAGATTTGGGAGGGCCATCTCTGCGCAGCAGGCATAGCTTAAGAGGATTATCAGTAGTAGCCACCATCCAATCATTTTGTTGGGTTTTTTTATCTTAACTGGCGGCTCTCTTGACGTGGGAGGCATGGATCCAAGCGGCGATTCCATCCACTTTTACTGCTGTAGGGGTCGTCAGTAGCACTAGAAAGGGTCCTTTCCACCGGGGCTCAAGTGTACCAGCACGGTGTCGTCTGACAAGGACTGAGTCTCCGATCTGGAACTTGTGGGGTACTGTGGTGTCCCCTGGAGCGTAGGTCTCTTTGATCTGGTCCCAAATCTGGGTTCTGACAACCTCTAGGGCCTTTAGGTGAGCAAACAAAGTAGAAGGTAAGGAAGGGTCGATGTTGGGATCTAATATCCCATTAGACCTGGTCAAGGGGGGTGGTCCCCCATATAAGATCTCATAAGGGGTGAGTCCGAAACATTCAGGCGTGTTCCGGGCTCGGAGGAGCGCAAAAGGAAGGAGGGTCACCCAGTCCTTACCACCGGTCTCAATGGACAATTTAGTCAAGGTCTCTTTTAGGGTCCTATTCATTCTTTCTACCTGTGTTGAACTCTGGGGTCTATATGCACAATGTAGTTTCCAATCAGTCCCCAGGTATGAGGCCAGTCCCTGACTTACCTGGGCAACGAATGCAGGCCCATTGTCCGAACCAATTACCTTAGGGATTCCGAACCGCGGCAGGATTTCTTCGAGAATCTTCTTGGCCACCACCTGAGCGGTCTCAACTTTAGTGGGGAAGGCTTCTACCCACCCAGAGAAGGTATCTATGAATACTAGTATATATTTGTTACCATACAGTCCTGGTTTAATTTCAGTAAAGTCCACTTCCCAGTAGACTCCTGGTCGGTCCCCCCGCTGGCGTTTTCCTTGTTCGATGCAAGGCCGGGTTGCATTAGTGAGAGCACAGGCTGTGCAGGCTTCAGTTACTTTTTTGACTACAGATTTTAGCTTTAAGATATAATAATTAGAAGTTTTGATCAATTGTGACAGTTTGTCAGGCCCTAAATGGGTCAGTTGATGTAACTTTTGTACGTACTTTGTTCCCTCTTCTGTGGGCAGGATGATACGCCCATCTGTTGTTTGTGCTAGTCCCTGGAAGTGAAACTCCCGAGCCTGCTTGCAGCAAACCATAGTCTCTAAGATCCTGAAATCCTCATCAGAATAAGTATAATTAGGACTAATAGGAGGGGAGGGGTCTGGTAGCAATCCTTTTTGTTCTACCATGACCTTTACTCCCTGGGCTGCTTGTTTAGCTGCCATATCAGCCCTCTGGTTTCCTTTGGTTATGGGGTCTTGTCCATTCTGATGGCCCAGGCAGTGGATAATAGCCACTTTCTTGGGCAGATGTATAGCCTCTAGGAGGGCAAGAATTTCTTCTTTGTTTTTTATATCTTTGCCCGCGGAAGTGAGCAGCCCCCTTTGCCTGTAGATGGCTCCATGAATGTGGGCTGTGGCGAAAGCATAGCGGCTATCAGTATAGATGTTGACAGCCTTACCTTCTGCCAGCCGCAGGGCCTGGATTAACGCCAGGAGTTCTGCCCTCTGAGCTGACGTTCCTTCTGGAAGACCACTTGCCCAGATTACCTGTTTGTGGTCCACCACCACCGCCCCCACTCTTCTTTTTCCTTCGACCACAAAACTACTACCGTCTGTGTACCAATTAGGCACCCCTGGCCAAGGTTGGTCAGTCAGGTCCTTTATCGTTCCAGTTTCTTCGGCCAGGATGTCAGCACAGTGGTGTGCAGGGGTAGAGTTATCCGTCAAAGGGAGTAGGGTGGCGGGGTTGAGAATGGCCGGTGGGGCAAAGGTCACTCGGTCATTTAGCAACAGGCTCTGGTAATGGGTCATCCGGGCATTAGTCATCCATCTGTCAGGGGGCTGCCTTATAATGCTCTCTAGGGCGTGGGGGGCAGTTACAGTCACTTGTTGGCCCATGGTGAGTTTATCAGCATCTTTGACAAGCAGGGCCACTGCTGCGATGGCTTTTAGGCAGGAAGGCCAACCGCTGGCGACTGGGTCTAGTTTTTTAGACAGATAAGCTACAGGTCATTTCCATGGTCCCAGAGTCTGAGTTAAGACCCCATGGGCCACGCCAGCCCGCTCATCAACATATAGAGTAAAAGGCTTGGTTAAGTCCGGCAAAGCCAGAGCAGGGGCTGTAAGCAGGGCTGTTTTTATACTGTCAAAAGCCTCTTGATGTTCTTCAGTCCATGTGAAAGGAGCTTTTTCCTTAGTAAGCAGATACAGAGGGGCCGCCAGTATTGCGAACCCCCGGTATCCAGAGTCTACAAAAACCCACCGTTCCCAGAAACTCACGTACTTGGCGCGGGGTGGTGGGGGTCGGGATCAGCATCACAGTCTTTTTTTGGGCCTCAGTAAGCCACCGCTTTCTTTCTCGCAGAGTGTACCCTAGGTAGGTTACTTCGGTGGGACATAGCTGGGCCTTCTTAGCCGATACCCGATACCCCAACTCACCCAGTTCATTCAGGAGCTTCTTGGTTCCATCAAGGCATAGTTCCTGAGTAGAGGCTGCAACCAGTAAGTCATCTACATACTGTAAAAGAGAAATCTGAGGGTTCTGTGCCCTGAAAGGTGCAAGGTCGGAGTGGAGTGCTTCATCAAAGAGGGTAGGGGAGTTCTTGAACCCCTGAGGCAGTCTAGTCCAGGTTAGTTGGCCTGTATATCCTCCTTCTGGGTCTCTCCATTCGAAGGCAAACAGGGCTTGGCTATTAGGGTGTAACTGGGGGCAGAAGAAAGCATCTTTCAAATCTAAGACAGTGTACCAGGCTCGATCCGGCGGGAGAGAGCTTAGTAAGTTGTAAGGGTTTGGAACAGTTGGGTGTATGTCCTGTACTCTTTTATTGACCTCTCTCAGATCCTGTACTGGTCGATAGTCATTAGTCCCAGGCTTTCGTACTGGCAGGAGAGGGGTGTTCCATGGAGATTGACAAGGTACCAAGATTCCTTGGTTTAGGAGTCTCTGAATGTGTGGTCGGATGCCCTCTTTTGCCCCCTTGCTCATAGGATATTGTTTTATGGATATGGGGGAGGCACCTGCCTTTAATTCTACCACAACCGGGGGAACTTGCCTGGCTAGTCCTATCCCTGCTTGCTCAGCCCATACTTCAGGAAACTCAGACAACCATTCGGGGGCTGGCAATAATTGCTTATGATCTTGTTCATGGAGGCGATATTCTTCTTCTAGATTTAGAACCAGACAAGCTACCGGTGTCTCTCCCCAAGTAACTTCTGACCCCTTGGGGGTAAACTGTACTTGAGCCTTAAGTTTAGTCAATAAGTCCCGTCCCAAGAGGGGAGCAGGGCACTCAGGGATCACCAGGAAAGAATGAGTCACTTGGCTCTTTCCAATTTCTAGAACGCGCTTGGTGGTCCAGGGGTAAAATTTGTTACCAGTGGCTCCTAGTACCATGGTCTTTTTATCTTTTAATTTTCCCAGTGGTTTGGTTAAGACTGAATGTTCCGCTCCGGTGTCTATTAAAAAGTTGACAGGAGTCCCCTCCACTGAAAGGGTTACCCTAGGCTCGGGGAGGGGGACCGGGCCTCGACTCCCCTAGTCTTCTTCTAGGCTCAGTACCTTTAGTTCTTTCGTTTTTTTCTTGGGGCAATCTCTAACCCAATGTCCCTTCTCTTTGCAATAGGCACATTGGTCCTTTTCAAGTGAGAATTTTTTTTCTCCCGGCGGTCTTTTGGCCCCGTTGCCCAGGTACCCTGACTGTCCAGTTCCTGACTTTTTATTACCTACCACTGCGGCCAAAATTCTGGTTAAGTTTCTTTCTTGTAGGCAGTCACGCCGGTTTTCCCTTTCCTCTACTTCTCTCTTTTCTCTATCCTGTTTCTCTTCCTCTGTCTCCCTTTTGTGATACACTTTTTCTGCCTCCTTTACTAAGTCCTGTAGAGTATAGTCCTGGAGTCCCTCTAGCCTCTGCAGTTTCTTTTTAATGTCAGGGGCCGATTGACCAATAAAAGTTATTGCTACAGCCGCCTGCTGTCCTTCCGAGGAAGGGTCAAACGGAGTATATCTCCGGTATGCCTCCATGAGGCGTTCTAAAAAGACAGAGGGTGGCTCCATTGGTCCCTGCAGGACTTCTCTTACCTTAGCCAAATTGGTGGGCCGTCGAGCGGCTCCTTTGAGACCCGCCACTAGAGTCCGGCGATAGACCAGGAGACGCTCCCTACCTTCCACTGTGTTGTAATCCCAATTGGGGCGAGTCAGTGGGAAAGCTGCATCTATGAGGTTGGGGAGACCGGTGGGAGTCCCATCCTGCCCAAGGACATTCTTGCGGGCCTCTAACAGGATTCTCTCCCTCTCCTCTGTAGTGAAGAGGACCTGCAGAAGCTACTGGCAATCATCCCACGTGGGTTGGTGGGAGAACATAAGGGACTCAAGGAGTCCTGTTAAACCTGTAGGATTTTCTGAAAAGGATGGATGGTTAGTTTTCCAGTTGTAAAGATCTGCTGAGGAAAATGGCCAATATTGGAGGGGAATGAGGTCATTTGGGCCCAGAGGTGGACCGCCTACATAACTTCGGAGTGGGAGGGCTACGGTGGAGTTGGGCCCCGTTGCCCCCTCTGGGCTGCGGCCTCGCCTGCTTCGGGTCCCCACCGCTGGTCCAGTTGCCTCGCTTCCTTCGGGAGAAGGTTGAGGAGGGACCGCGGGCTCAGGTGCCTCGGGGACTGGTGGTAAGGGCTGGGGTAAGGGGTAAGGGGGAGGTAGAGCATCACCCCACATGAGGTCTTCTACCTCTGGATAGATCTTGGGAGGGGCTGACGGTTCCTGTCGAGGAGTTTTGGACTCCTGAGTGACCGCAACCATAGTCTTAGGGAGCCCAGAGACCCAGGGTTTTACCCAAGGAGGAGGGAACTGGGCTAGATCCTGCCAGACAACGATGTACGGCACCTGGTCGGGATGGCCAGTTTGTTCCTGGAAAACACGCTGCCTGACTGCAAAAATGAGAGAAAGATTAAAGGTTCCCTCGGATGGCCAGCCGACACCGAAAGTCGGCCACTCAGAGGTGCAGAAGGTCTGCCAAGGCCCCTTTCGGACCTCTACTGACAGATTATGAGCCCTAGTTTTAATTTCTTTCCAATGATCAAGAGTTAAAGACAGCGGGGTGGTCACTGTCTGGCCCATTTTTAGTTCGACAATGCACACAATAGACACAGACACGAACAACAAAGAAAAGAGAAACCAAAATCGTCTCCAACCCGGAGTCGACCAGAAAAACTGAAAAGAGTCAGACGGCCTCGGAGGAGGTCGCTGACACCGATCGTCAAGGAGAAGAACTGCCTCCTGACTGTTCCCGTGGGGGTCCACCAGGCGTCCCTGGTCCTCCCCCTGTCCTCCTGGGACGTCTCCCAGGGCGAACGGACGGTGGACACCTAGATACGTCTATCTTTATCCACCCCGCGGTCCCCCTCAGAGCGCGGTCTCAAAGAGCGTCCACAAAACCGAAACTGCGATCGCACCAGACTTTCAGACAGAACACCAATACCAGACTAAGACAAGACAAAGAATCTTACCTCGAAGTGGGTCTCGGACCTCTGGGTGGTTGCGCAAATCCCGGACAAGCCCCCAAATGAAAGACCCCCCGAAGGGAGACCTTCACTCAAGCCTCGGGACTGTCACGCTCACCCACAAGGACTCAGAGACCGATTTTAAAATTAAAGAGGCAGATTTATTAAAGCCACATGAGCAAGAATACAGACCAGCGCGCTGGGGCCGAAACTCATACACCAGGCACGGTGTAGAGGAGAATCGACCCCGACTCAAAATTTTCACAAGCTTTTAAAGGCAAAAACCACAAACTGGGAGGGGGCATGGGGAGGAAATAGGGGAAGTTTAACAACCACAAGTTTGCTTAACCAAGGGGTCATGCCCTACATTGGGCAATGTCCCTGGCCCGTTGGAACATTCTGTGGTTGTTCCAGGAAACCAAGGGGTCTTGCCCTACATTTGGCAATGTCTCTGGCCCGTTGGAACATTCTGTGGTTGTTCTAGGAAATGTTTTTCTCAAGAACATTCCGGGAACTGCTCCCAGATGGGAGGGGTTGGGCTCCGTGGTGAAAAGTTCATGTTCCTACAAGAGGCCAGTAATTTTTATTCTTCAATGACTAAGAACCCAGAAAGGTAGCTCTGCCTGGCAATGGTTGTTGCATTTGTGTGTGCCCAAGGGACACCTGGGATTGAAGGTTTAAAACACACAGCACCCTGTCTTCAGGAAACTTGAATCGGGCAAAATGACTGTCAGCTTACAGACCCTCTGGCTGTCACTTTAAGAGAACCTTAAGCTGTTGGCCTCAAGAAATCAGGCCACACCTCCCCTTGGAACAGAAACTTGTTAAAGGGCTGTGATCTTCCAGAGCCTCACTCCCTCTTGTCTCTGCGAATTAAATCTAGTCTCTTCTGGGCATAGCACTTAGGCTGGGTCCCTCTTCACTCCCTCACCCCCCTACACACCTATAAGAGAAATTTCCTTTATATTTTGGAACTGAAGGGAAGGGCCCTCTCTTTATGACCCCATCATGGCTGCCTGTGTGTTTAAACTATCAGCTTTCCTAGTGTTAGCTATGGCTGTAGGCATATATTTTTTTCTCAACCTACTTTAATAAGGGTTCAACCTCCCCTCTGGCCCAACATCCACCAGAGGTAGTGGCAAAGAAAGGAAGGTTATTAGGATACAGGAGAGGGAAGCGGATCTGTCTAGAAATAGTTCTTTGGTGACGAGTTCAATCTACATTGTTCACAGTCCAGTCCACTAACAAACACCAAACACGAATCAGCAGCTGCAGATCAGTCCACTCAGCAGACACCACACACAAATCAGCAAGGGCTGAGGAAGCAGCAAGAAGCCACAGGAACCTCCTGAGAAGTTCTTTGGTGACTTTCTATGAAGTTCCAAGTGAAGTGATGGAATGTAAAGTGAACCAATACATGCGTGTTGTCAGCGAAGACTATCAAGGCAAACCAATGCTCGAGCTCTCACTGTCTGTGAGGTCAGATTTATAGTCCTTCTAAATGTCACATGTCCTTTCATGTGTTGGCTTTAGCAGAGCATCCTTTCACCTGTGTCTGCTTCAGCAAAACACCCTCTCACCTTGTCTGCTTCAGCAAAACATCCTTTCACCTGTGTCTGCTTCAGCAAAACATCAATTGACATAACCTCCGTTCCAAAGAAACCAGAAGTTTCCACTTCAATGGCCACACCATTTTTGTTATGGGGAGCCCTCTAGAGATGATCACTCAGACATGGTTTATAGCCAATTAGAAGTCTTTATTCCAGCTGGCTGGAACTACACTCAGTTATTCGGGTATCCTAAGTGTAGCACCGAGTGTCCAGAGCATGGGGCTTTTGATGGCAAAACCTGCTTCCTGGCATCTCACTGGGCAGCTGTAGGGGGCGCTGCACATAAGCAAGCAATTTTACAGAAGCTAAGTTAGCTAGGTCACCCCAACCTTGGGTCCCTAGAATAGAGTTGAGCAATTTTTCACACGATTCTCCTTCAGGGAGATGGAACCCCGAGGTGGCCTCAGCAAGAATACAACATGAAGGGACCTCTGCGCTGTCTTGCCCTGTCACATTTTGTAAAGCTCCTCCATTTAGTTAGTTCCTAGAGCTAAACTAACTTGGTTCCTTGAAGTAATGTTTTCTAGATTCTCTCTCTCCTCCCCCTTCAGACCACCAGTAACTGCCAACCTAGCTCCCCCTACCCATGCTAACCAAGGGACAAAGGGAGATTTCCAGTCCCCTCCCTCATCTGCTTTATAACACCAATGTGTTTGGAGGAAGGCAGGCTCTGTCTCTTGGACTAGATATCTGCAACCTTTTCCTAAGTAAGGCTTGTGCTGCCATTGGGCCACCCATCCCTTTGTCTTACTTGCTGACTTCTTTTTGTTCGAAGTGAGCTCTTTTGAAGGGTAACTTCCCTCCTGCCTGGAACCTACGCCATCCCCGTGGGGCAGGGACATCCTGAGGACACATACCTGTAGGGCGTCCTGGGCCACTCTAGAGGTGATCATTGCACTGTGAAGGGACATCTCTGTGGATAGGAGGCAGAAGCCAGCGATCAGCAAAGGCAGCAGCTTGGCTGCTGATCTTTTTTAGGGGGACTTACTTCCCAGAGTCTCACAGTCTAAACAACAATATGCACCTATGAACTGTGGGGGGAAGGAAATAGGCTATACATCTAGTATATCACTTTATACACTCTGAAGAGCTGGAGGCCAAGCAAATGGGCACACACCTCTAACTGAAGCACTCACAAAGCCTAGGCAAGAGGATTGATGGTTGAAAGCTAGCCTTGGCTACATAGTGGGCAATATGATCTTAAACAAAACAAAACAGGGCCTCAAAGACATTTGTATACCTACATTTATTTATGACAAGGTTATTCACTGGCCAACCTAAATGTCCATCAGGTTATATAACACCTGGCTATATGATATCAGGTTATATAACATGAGGAATATTTGCTGAGTGTGCGGGACCCATGCTTACAAAAGAATGTCGGAATATGGCTCTACTGCTCCTTCCCACTCTCTGCGGATGGCAGCAGACATAAAGGCAGAAGGGTAACTGTGAGGCTCGGGTGCAAATCACCACATAAGGGTTGGACTTTGCTCACGCCCCAGCAGTTGGCAGTGTTGCGGTAAATCTCCAACCCTAGTAAGCCTGCGCAAAGAAAGCGCAACTCAACTAATATGAATACCAGGCTGCGCGCCTAGATTGGGAAGATCTACCACTACACTACTATATCCCCATCTATGAAATCCCTTGCTACTTGCGGTTTTTCTAGGTCTTGTGCTTCTCCAACTTCTTTGCACGTCCTCCCCTTATGTCTTCCTCTCTCTCCTTCCTCTCCTTCTCTTCTTCCTCCCCACCCCCTCCAACTTTCAGCTCCACCTTTCTCTTTCACTGTCCAATCACTGGCTCTAGCTTTTATTTTACAAGTTAACATGGGGAGAAGGTTCACACAAAGTCAGTCCTCATCAGTCCTCATCTAAGGCAGCCCTCTCAGGGAAGCGTAATTAGCATCAAAATACAAACAGCACCAGAGCCGTGCCACTGCTTAGGCATGTTTCGGTTTAAAATAAGCTGAATAAACTCATTTAGAGGAATCCTTACTTTTGTTTCCCAGGAAATATAGGGTTTCCTTTCATGGATTCATAGACGGTTATGAAAAAAATTTAAGATGGTCCTAGAAGGAAGTTTGAAGAACGTTTTATGAGAGTTGAGAAACAGGGCATGCAAACTGTTCATCTTGGCAGCAGCCTCGAGAAGGGGGATGGAGAAAGACACAGCCACAGATTTTGGGGAAAAAAAATACATATATATTTCTTTTTGCTTGAATGTGTTAGCTCCCACGCTCCACGATGATGTGAACACATGGGTTGCCTTTTTCTTGCTGTGTTAAGACACTGTAACTACAACAACTTCTAAGAGAAAGCATGTAATTTGTGGCTTACAGCTCAGAGGGCAGGCTCATGTAGAGGGCACAAGGTCCTTGTGCTCACACACAAGTGCCCGGGGGAAGCAGGGATTTAGATGTGCAGGGCTGTCTCTTCAAAGGAAGAGATGAGTAACCTGTTTTCTGACAGAAGGCTGGAGATGGATGTGGTAGTTCTGAGGCCTCTGTGCTCTCTGGAGGGCCAGGCCACCACTGGCTCCTTTGGCCTCTTCAGCTTCTCAGTCATCTTCCCTAGACAATTATGTGGAGCACTGCTTTTCAATTAATGGGATCCATCTTTATGGAAGAGGTCACATGTACTTTACAAAGAGTTTTGAGAGGCTGGAGAGATGGTTCACCGGTTAAGAGCACTGAGTGCACTTCTAGAGGTCCTGAGTTCAATTCCCAGTAATCACATGGTGGCTCACAACCATCTGTAATGGGATCTGATGCCCTTCTGTGTCTGAAGACAGGAACAGTGTTCTCACATACATAAAATAAATAAATAGGCCTGGCAGTGGTGGCGCACGCCTTTAATCCCAGCACTCGGGAGGCAGAGGCAGGCGGATTTCTGAGTTCGAGGCCAGCCTGGTCTACAGAGTGAGTTCCAGGACAGCCAGGGCTACACAGAGAAACCCTGTCTTGAAAAGACCAATAAATAAATAAATAAAAGATATTTATCTTTTAAAAAACAAAAAAAGAGTTTTGGTGTAGTCACGCTTTAAGCTCTGCTGTACGCATAGGAATGAGTTAATTATCTCCAGGAGACATTCCCCACCCCACCCCCAAACTGTGCTGTGCTTAAATAAACTTCCTGGTGTCAGACTCTGGAGTGTGAACACCAGCCACTGAGTAGACTTCCATTTCACCTCTGACTGACTGACTGACTGACTCTCTGCTGGCTGTGGTGCTTACAGAGACCTCACGAGCACGCCATCATATGGCATGGAGCATGACAGCAGACAGGCACGGCATGGCACAAGCATGAAGCAGAGAAAAAGAACTAACTGGGAAATGGTGTGGACTTTGAAAACCCCAAAGTCTGCCCCAACCCCGCTTCCCAGTGACACACCTCCTCCAACAAGGCCACACCTCCTCATCCTTCCCAAACACTTCCACCAACTGGAAACCTGGTATTCGGATATATGAGCCTACTACTCCTATTTCAACCACGACTCAGTTCTTTCCTTCCACCACACGGGTCCTGGCATACAACGTACGCCATCAAAGTTGTTGGCAAGTATCATTACCTGCTGAGCTGTCTTACTACGGAGCCGTCTTACTGGCCCAGTTGCTTTTGACTTAGGTCCAAAGAAGCAGGCACACCTAGCAATGGAGCTGCATGGCAGGAATGAGTGAGGCTTCTTTCTGCTGCCTGTGGATCCAGACGTACAACTCTCAGCAACTTCTCCAGCACCATGTCTGCCCGCATGCTGCCATGCTTCCCACCATGACAATGGACTACACCTGCAAGCTAGTCTTAATTAAATGTTTTCACTGATAAGAGCTGTTGTGGCCATGGCTTGTATTCTCAGCAATAAAACCCTAAGCCAACTATAGAGAGAAAGCAAAAACCTCTGAGACAGGAGACCTATGACCCTTACAGCCCGTTTGCAGAGCACCTATCCCTGGATGTTACGATGCCCAGGTGAGGAAGGTGTTCTGTCTCCTCTCCTACATGCACTTTTATTTGTATGCAAGAATGTTTGTCTGCATGTATATATTTGTAATTTGTGAATGTCTGGTACCTCGGGAGGTCAGAAAAGTGTGTTGGGTCTCCTGGACTGAAGTTATATCTGTGAGCTGCCATATGGATGCTGATAACAGAACCCTAGACTGTCTTCTGCAAGGCAGCACATACTCCTAACTGCTGAGCCGTCTCTCCAGCCCTCCTCTGTTCACCCTGACAACTCCTTTCAGTGTCTTCTACTTGGCTCTGTCACAGAAGGCCTTTCTGCAGCGAGGAGATTCTCCTTCATATCTCCTCAAGAAAGAAGATAGGATTGGGACAGCTCACCGAGTCTTCACTAGTACATGGATACATTCTTAAAGCGAACAGAAGTCATGAATGGAGAGGTGCCAGAAGGCTAAGAGCGCTGGCGGCTTACTCCGGTTCCCAGCCCCCATAGGGCAGCTTGCAAATCATCTGTAACTCTACTTCCAGAGCTTCTAACAGCTTCTTCTGGTCTCTTCAGACACTGCACACGTCTGATGCACAGACACGCATTCAGGCAAAACAATCACATGCACAAAAGAAATAAAATCTCACAAAGAATAATAATTAAAAAAAAAAAAAAAAAAAGCTGGGCAGTGGTGGAGCACGCCTTTAATCCCAGCACTCGGGAGGCAGAGGCAGGTGGATTTCTGAGTTCGAGGCCAGCCTGGTCTACAAAGTGAGTTCCAGGATAGCCAGGGCTACACAGAGAAATCCTGTCTCGAAAAACCAAAAAAAAAAAAAAAAAAAAAAAAACAAAAAAACAAACAAACCAAACAAACAAAAAACCTCCCAACAACAACAACAACAACAACAAGCCAAGCCAAGGTCTGGAGAAATGGCTCAGAGGTTATGAGCACTGAGTGCTCTTCCAGAGGTCCTGAGTTCAACTCCCAGCAACCACATGGTGGCTCCAACCATCTGTAATGGGATCTGACGCCCTCTTCTGGTGTGTCTGAAGACAGCGACTGTATACTCAAATAAATAAAATAAATATATCTTTAAAAAAAGTCGATTTCTGAGACATATCCTGATATGAAATCATACGCTAAATTTGATAAATTAGTTGTTAGGCTGGAACCCCTGGTCAGCCCCTGCACAACCTGGGAAACCCTGTCTGCCCTCCTTCCCCCTAACCGCACCCACACAGAGAAATCCCCCCCCACCCGACTTAAAACTCCAGACTAACATGTCATCACTGACTGGGAGCTGCCCACACAGGGGGTCTTTTTCACTATGTATGGGCACAATCCCAGCGTCCAGCTGGAACGTCATCACCCCACGTCCAAGACCCATAAACCCCCTTGCTTTACCCTGGATGCGCTGCTTAGATCACTGAACCCACCCAAGGGTGAACTGCCTCCGACTCAACTTGTCTTTATTTACTTTTAATCTGGTACAAATTGGCCTGTATCTGCCTCACCAAGGGAGAGGAAAAGCCTACCACGTGTCACTACGTATTCCATGATTTCCCTTAAATCCATGCAGAGTTGCATGGTAGCCATTGGGGGCCGAGGGGGAGAGTGGAAGATGGATGGCTGCATTGACCTCCTCTGTCGGGACACGCTGAATGCCCCTAATCTGACCTTTAAAAGGTGAAGTGTATGTGTGTTTAACCACAATAAACAAACAAAATACTCCAGGGAGGTGTGGTGGTGATTCACATCTATCATCCCAAGATTTTAGGAGATAGAGGCAGGAGGATCAGGAGTTCAACTACAAAGCAGACCAGCCTGGGTTACAGGAGACTCTCTCTCAAAAAGAAAAAACAAAGCGATTATGTGGATCTCAAGAAAATGTAGGCGAGACAGGCTTTCCTCAGCTGCATCCCGTGGGGAATCCTCTTTCCTGATGAACAGGCATTTGTCCCACCCTAGGCACTGTTTTCTCCCAAAAGACAACCAGACTCTGAAGAAACAGGAAAACAAGGCTCACCTGCTTGTTAATCCTGTCAATTTGACAAGATTTAGAATCACCATGGGAACAAACCTCTGGACAAATCCACAGGGGAGTTTCTAGACTAAGCTATTTGCAGTTCACTGGAGAATTTGCGCAGCCTGGGCTGCTGACACTCTCTAGGTTGACTGCACAGCTCACTGATCCGCCATCACCATTCAACTGTCTTGACAGCCACCTGTACTGCAAGACTAGACACCCGTTTTGCTTATCTTTTTTTTTTTTTTTTTTGAGACAGGATTTCTCTGTATAGCCTGGCTGTCCTGGAACTCACTCTGTAGACCAGGCTGGCCTCGAACTCAGAAATCTGCCTGCCTCTGCCTCGTTTCTTCTCTGTATAGCCCTGGTTGTCCTGGAACTCACTTTGTAGACGAGCATGGCCTCGAACTCAGAAATTCACTTGCCTCTGCCTCCCGAGTGCTGGGATTAAAGGCGTGTGCCACCACGCCTGGTTTATCTTGTGCCTCTTATTCACTCTTAAAAACAGTGAATACCACAGGTTTTAAATTTTACATCTCCTTATTAATTTAAAAGTATTTAAGTATTTACAAGCCTACCGTTAAAATATGAAGAGAAAACACAGTTGAAGTGTAGGAAAAGGAGGGGATCGATCCCATACTGCAGTGTTTAGTAGACAGTGGTCTATAATAAAGGATACTAAATTGTTTATCAGCAGAAGATGAACTGAACTTTGTTTCGTTTTGTTTAGTTTTTTTGTTTTTGTTGTTTTTTTTTCGAGACAGGGTTTCTCTGTGTAGCCCTGGCTGTCCAGGAACTCACTTTGTAGACCAGGTTGGCCTTGAACTCAGAAATCCGCCTGCCTCTGCCTTCCAAGTGCTAGGATTAAAGGCGTGCGCCACCACTGCCCATCTGAACTTTTATAAATAGAAATATGACTTTCGTATGACTGCAGTAAATACTCTTGCAAATCTTTTAACCTTCTCTTTACTTGTAGTATTTAGCATCCCTTTCTTGACTAATTTCTACATGCTACTCACTGCAGTACTGGACTCCACACACACTGAATTAACATGTCCGTGCGCTACCACTACCAGGATAAAAAAAAGCTGATGATTTTCAGGCAAACCCAAAAAGTAATCATTTCCTTCATTTTGTCCTGTAAGGTTCCAGTAACATCATTACCAGCGGCTATGGATTACACTTTTGCAGTGCGATTCTCATCCGCGTTTGCCTAGCTTCTACACAAACATCATCCTTCGCGCCAATCTTCAATCTCAAGGTCCAGCTACGCGAGGCGAGGAGCTCGCGCCCGCCCGCTCGCCTACGCATGCGCCCAACGCCTGGGTCCTGCGCGCGCAGCAGGTCAGGCCCGCTCCGGCAAGCCTCTGCCTAGAATCCTAATTCGTCTTTGCCCGAGGCGGAAATGAGTGGGTGTGGCCTGGTATCGGCGGCTCCGCCCCGGAAGTGGGCGGAGCACTGAAGCCCGCGGCGGACTCGTAGCCTCCCAGTCGGGCTGCGGCCGAGGCCGGTCCTGGCTTTGTAGCTCACTCAAGATGGCGGCGCAGCCACCCACCGGGATCCGCCTCAGCGCGGTGAGCAGCCGCGAGGGGAGGAGCGGGCCGGGTCCCAGGAGGGCGGGCAGGCGGGCCAGCCAGGAGGTGGCAGTGGGCGACGGCGACTCGAGGGCCTGGCGCGGCGGCCCGGAGGTCGCGGCGGGGCCGAGGGTCCGCCGCCATGTCTCCTCGCTCGGAGGAGCGGCTGTAACGCGCGGCCAGTGCGCTCGCGGCGTCTCGGGGCAAGCCGAGGCGGCCTCTCTCCCTCCCTCCCTCCGGCTCTGCGGCGCCCGACAGCTGTTGTGGGAGCCGCGCCCTCCGCGACCCGCCCGTCCCGGGAGCAGCCGCCGGGCCTCGCCGGGGCGGCGTGGGCTGCGGTGCAGCGCGGTTCCTGCACGCGTCGGTCCCTGTCGGCCCCGGCTCGGAGGAGCGGAGGCCAGGACTCATCTCCTCCGCTTGCTTGGCATGCCCCTGCCTCTTCGGGCCGAGCCCGTTTGTGGCAAACCCTTTGGAGGAGGCTGGGAGTGGTCGCAGAAAAGGACTTACACTTTCGGGTCCAAAACATTGTGGGCGTGGCTTCACCTGATGATTCCTGCAAAGTTTTATTCTCCGCCGGCCCTGAGGTCTTAAGCCGGGAAAGTTACTTCCTCGATGTTTGAAGGATGGCTGCAGTGGCCCATGCCTGGCATCCCCAGCGCTCGGGTGACCGAAGCAGTCAAATTCTAGGGCAATTTAGGGAGACAGGGGAAGTCCTGTCTCAAAGGCAAAAAAAGCGGTACTACTGTGTTATGTAATTTCATTGGCGAGTGGTAAGGATTTCCGGAGGTTAAAGCACCTCCCATAGGTGCTCTTCAAGAATGGAAGTCTCCGTCCATTCATTAAGCGACATCCATCATATGGGATGTGATAGCCCCAAGTGTGCATGAAGTGTTACCTAGTTTTATCGCGTCTGCCCTTTTTTTTTTTTTTTTTTTGTGAGGTTGAGAATTCTTCACATTTTTTTGTATGTTTTGTTTTAAATTGCCTGTTAGTACGGTTTCCCCCACACACACTTAAGTTTATGTGTATGAGTGGTTTGCCTGTGTGTGTGTGTGTGTGTGTGTGTGTGTGCGAGCGCGCGCGCGCGCGCGCACCTGAAAATGAGGACTTCTGATCCCTCATTGCTAGGTATGAGTTGGCCCATGGGGTGCTGGTAACTGAATCCTGGTCCTCTGTAAGAGCAATTTGTGCTCGTTTGTTTGTTTGTTTTTCGAGACACGGTTTCTCTGTATAGCAATGGTTGTCCTGGAACTCACACTCTGTAGACCAGACTGGCCTCGAACTCAGAAATCCGCCTGCCTCTGCCTCCCAAGTGCTGGGATTAAAGGCGTGCACCACCACTGCCCAGCGCCAAAAGAGTTCTTATTTCCAGGGAAGTGATAGAAATTATCCTGTGTCAATTATGAGTGACAAAGGTCCTGGAACAGGATTTAGATTCCTGTGAGTAATGGGGGTGGGGGTGGGGGTGAGTGTGTGTCTTGGGTTACCCAACAAGTGGCTGACTTCCTGATTGCCAGGCAAATGTTCTTTATGTTGCTGTATCCCCAGCCTTATGGAAGTCCTAAATCATACAACAAAATAAATGCATAGATGAGTACATTTGCAGAAGTACTGGCTGGAGGGGTCAGGCAGCAGAGCAGGCAGATCTCTGCTGGGCCCAACGAATACATTTAAGAGTTTTACCTAGCAAAGGGATGCTAGGTCAAATACAGAGTTGATGGTAAGTAGCTCTTGAGAGGGACTAAGAAGTCAGGCCTTGTGGTACATATGTAATTTCATCTACTGTGGAGGCTGAGGTAGTAGGACTACAAATTCAAGACCTGCCTGAGCTACAGAGTGAGTTCAAGGCCAGCTTAGACAACCTGTCTCAAAATAAAAAGGAAAGAGGACTGGGCTGTGTTTCAGTGGGAGAGTACCTGCTGCCATGTCTGGGGCCCAAGTTCAACCCCAGCACTTGAGGGCACTAAAGATAGCTCAAGAGAATTTTGGCTGTCTTACAACATTCCATTTCTCAATCATGATGTTCTGGTTAGCCAAACATATACAGGATCCTCAGTACAGATGGACCTTTAGAGAACTTCCATTCATGACAGTTAGCCTTAGGTGTTGCCACAAGTATTTGAAGTCTCTATTTTGGGTCAGGGATATATCCCAGTGTAATATAGCACACACTTAGCGTGTGCTAGGGCCCTTGGTGCTACTGCAGTACCAAAAATAAAATACAAATGCTATTTCTTTAAAAAGCTACATCCAAGTGGCAAGGCGTAATATAAGCTCAGCACTAAGAAAGGTGAAGTGGGAGGATCAAGAGTTCCAGGCCAGCTTATACCATTTTCTTGACCCTTTCCTCAATAAGAAAGATAAGCCACAGCCTAAAGAGAGCTCCCAGGTTGAGTCCTGATCAGTAGAAATGGGTGAATTGCATGTCTAATTGGTTCTGCATCTGAACCTTTCCCCCTCCTTACATATTGCATTCTCTGATTCTTCAAAGTTGAAGGGCCAGGAAAACGGCTCAGTTTGGTAAAGTGCACTCGGTGAAATCATAAAGCCCTTAGGTCAGGTCCACAGCCCCCAGGAACATGTCTATAATCTAACTCAGCACTAGGGAGGTAACTGACTGGATCTCATTAGTCAGCCAATCGAGACAGACTAGTGAGCTCTAGGTTTAGTGGGAGACCCTGCCTCAAAAATAAGACTAGTGAGATCGAGGTTGAAGATACTTTCAAGCTAGCCTCTGGCCTCTACTTTCGTGTTAAGCCCCACAAACCCACCACAAAAAGATTGAATTGATACTGGGCATTCTGGAGACTGAGACTGGAGGGCAACAAATTCAAGGCCAGCCTGGACAACTTAGTAAGACCCTGTATCAAAATATGAGAAAGAGGACTGGGTATATAGCTTAGTGGTAGAACACTTGGTCTGGTGTGGGAAAGACTCTAGAACCATCCTAAAGGAACAGAAAAGCTTGGCCTGTCCCTGTAAGCCAGCACTCGGGAGGCAGAGGCAAGCTAGGGTAACATAGTGAAACCCTGTTGAAACGAGGAAGCAAGCAGACCAAATTCCTTTAAGTTGGCAGACAGTGTTCTTGAGACCCTGGGTTCTTCCCCATTGCTGTAACGATGTTCAGTTAAGAACAGAGGCTGTTTGGAAAGCTCAGCATTGTCTTTCACTGTCTGCTTTGGGTTCCTGATGGTTTGAAACTTTTACCTTATGAACCAGATCTAGCCTGGCACCTGTGTTTGTGTATGACCTGTGATCTAAAAGTGAGCATTCAGAATGTTCGAAAAAAAGTTGTAGGGCGTGACATAAATTTTAGTGTTCATAGTTTTATTGGACACACCGTGTGCAGTTTACATGTAACTGTGACCTGCTTGGAGTAGGGGAGAAGCTAAGACATGAACGAGCTTTTCATTTATCAAAGGCCATAGAACTAAGCTGGGCAGTGGTGGCACACACTTCTGATCTTAACTCTTGGGATGGTAGGGGCAGGTGAGTCTCTTGAGCTCAAGGCCAGTCTGGTCTACAGAGTGAGTTCCAGGGCGATGGACATGGAAGGGCAACATTCTTCAGTGTGTCATTTCTAGGCTATTATACACACATTTTAGAATCATTTAGGAGGTCTGAGATCCTAGCATGGAGTGCAGAGTGCTAAATAAACATTTTTCATTTTCTTCTGTTGTTTGGTGGCTTTTCTCCACCCGCAGATAGATCCTTGTGCCTCCAGCTGATACAGGTGCACTGCACTGTTCACCCGCTCCTGAGGCGTGGTATTACTTCATTTACTTATTTTTGTTGGAGTTGGTTTGTTCTCTTTTATTCTCAGATATGCCTGGCATGGTACTGTGACTGCATTTTCTATACAGCTTTTTACTTTCCCTGGAGTTAGCCATTGATTTATATATATATATATTTTTCCTCCATACTGATCAGTAGATCATTCACACTTTCACAAGATCATAGAGGTCTTTTTCCAGCTGTGTTCAGAACACACCCAGCATTTATCAGGTGGGATTCCCTGGATGGATAAAGGTATGGGGACTCCTTTAATCTTCTGTTAGGACTGTGTGGATTTACTCCTTAGTAAGCACTGAGCGACTTACAGCATAGGCTTAGCCTGCCCTCCTGGCAGCAGTGCTGACATAAATGATTCAGTGTGTAACTTTGGACAGATCACTCAGTCTCCTTGTAACCAAGGTTCTGCTGTGAATGAGGAGTGTGATTCTCTTACCCATAACAGAATTGTGCTTTAAGTTTTTGGTTTGTTTGTTTTGGTGATAACTTTCTTCTTTAAGATTATTTATTATTATACGTTAAGTACACTGTTGCTGTCTTCAGACGTACTGGCAGAGGGCATCAGATCTCACTATGGATGGTTGTGAGCCACCATGTGGTCACTGGGATTTGAACTCAAGACCTTCGGAAGAGCAGTCAGTGCACTTACTCGCTGAGCCATATCGCCAGCCCGTGCTTAAAGTTTTTGAGGAATCTTCATGCTGTGTTCCATAGCGGCTGTGCATGTTATATTCCCAGCAAGTGTTAGCCTAAATAATACAGGGTGGCTCTTCAGCACAGCAGATTGCAATGGCAGGGAAACCCAAGCAGAATACAATAGCCATCATGGATATAGAGGGCACAGGAAGACAAGCACACCAAAAGTAAGTGGGTAAGGGTGGTGTTTTGAAACAGTTGTCTGTGGATGCAAGGAACACAGGGTACCGTCAGCTCAAGGATGATCAGTGAGTTTCTGGACCAGTGATGGATGCTCTAAAACTGCTTTGAATCTGTATATGAGGCTGTGGTTTTTGCTGTCTTCTGTGGTGGTTTCTGTTACCTGGGAAATATTTTCAAGGATCCTCCCTCCCTATGTGGCTTTACCTCTTTTTATTTTGGTCCTGACAGCATTTTTCTTTTTCTTTTTCCTTCCTCCCTCCCTCCCTCCCTCCCTCCCGTCCGTCTTTCTGTCTTATCTATCTATCTATTTATTTATTTGTGGCGTGGAGGGCATGCACACGTGTGCCATGAGAGAACAGAGATTAGGAGTCAGTTCTCTCCCCTATCATGTGGGTCCCAGGGATTGAACTCGGGCCTTTAGGCTACCAACTACTTTGATACAACAGAGCACAAAAGTTCTAATTTTTTTGAATGCTTTCTCTTTTGAGACAGTCTCAATATTTTGTCCCTTAGCCTCACTTGCTACAATACACCAAGATGGCCTCAGACTGACAGAGATTCTCTACCTTCCAGGAGCTGGAATAAAAGCCATGTACACCTAGCTAGCCTCCTGCAACTGTTTAGAGTTGGTGGGGTTATTTATTTATTTATTTATTTATTTATTTATTTATTTTAGAGAGAGAGAGAGCGTGTGAGAGAGAGAGAGCTAGAGTTTGCGCGTGGTCTTGCCTAGAGCTGGAGCTACAGTCACTTAGGGGCTTCTCAAGGAATTTCAATTCAGAACATGGCTGCTGTGGCAAGAAATCACATCCAAAAAAAATCTTCTAGGTCTGTGTTATCTGGCTGGAATACAGAGGAACCATTAATCCCAGGAGACAGGCAAGCAGGTCTCTGAGTTCAAGGTCAGCCTTGTATAGAGCGACATTCAGGTAAAGAAAAGCTCAGGTCCAGGCATGGAGGTGCACGCCTTTAATCCCAGTACTCAGGTGACAGAGGCAGGTGGATGTCTGAGTTCTGTTCAGCCAGTTCATGGAATTCAGAGGCAGCTATCAAGAGTTTTACAGAGAGAGGTTGAAGAGAGAGCAAGCTAGATACAAATAAAGACCGAACAAGCCAGAGAATTAGAAGGAGCCAAAAGATTAGAACAAATTGCTAGAGTTATTTTGAGACCAAGCAGGGCAATTCAGTGAGAAGCAGAAAGAAGCCAGTTTTGAGTCATCTTGAAGAGGAGTTTTGAGCCAGAACAACTGAATTAATCCAGTCAGCCAGAGCTCAGGAAGAGCTAGGAAGGGTGAGCTTACTCAGTGGTAAGTCTCTCAGCCTAGGTTAGCAGACAGAGGCAGTAAGCCTCAGACAGCAATTGTATGAGGAGAATAAAAATTATAGAAACTGACCAATGTGACCCTGAGAACCAAACTCTGGTTTAAGCTTTGTTGAATTCTGCAAGTTGATTTTTTTTTTTAAGTTTTTGCTTTTCTCTGGTGCTAAGATGAAACCCAAGATGCTGTACCTGCTAGACAAGCACCCTGCCACCAGTGTCTGTCTCCAGGGTTTTCACTGTCATTTGTGTTGTGATTGAGGTTTCCTGGGAAAAGCTGGGACTTCGAAGGCCAATTGACATCAGTGATGTGGATTCAGAGTTCAGAGCCAAGTTACCTTAAGACAACTTTGGCCCTTTAATAGCCATTATTGCCCTCCCCTGTGGCTTAAGGTCTTTGAGCATTGGGAAAATCATTTGAAGTATATGGATGACCCCTATGTTTCTTTCAACCAAAAGGTCAAGGAGTGCTGTCCAAAGCGTCTGAGGCTGAAAACAGCCTTTTCCTAGCTTTACCGTAAGCTACCAGCTAGTGTACCCAAAAGCCATGATACTTGGATTTCTTTGCTCTGCTACTCTAAAAACTTCATCAGATTATAACCACTCTTGAACACTTGGCTCCAGAATGAGCTGTCTCCACCCGTTTGGGGTGAGAGCTGTTCTTACGTCACTGGCGACCTTAGGTGGCTGTACAGTTAGGTCACTTTCCTTTCCTCAGCTGAAGTGACGAGATAAGAGCTGTGCCCAAGCTGTGCAAATACATGGCTGGCATTGCCTTCTCTGTTCTAACTATCCCTAAGTCTGGTCCTAGAAGCTTCCCACCTCTGTACAATATAATCTTCCAAGGTGACTGATTCATTCTGGCTGCTCTTGGCTTCTGACTGAATTGTTCTGCCTGGCCTCATACTAACTTTGACAATCTGTCCTAATCTCCTTCTTGTTCTCTGGCTTGTCCTCTCTGTAACCTATGTCTGTAGAACTGTCTCTGTGAAACTGCCACACACCACACACCTTTTTCACATTCTCTGCTCTTTATGTAGTCTCTCTCCCTCTGCTGTTCTCATGTGAGTTGAGAGTATCCTATCTCTGACAACTCTTTCTCTGATTGGTCACTTTGCCACTCAATTAGACGCCACTTTCAAACATGGCTGCTTCCTTCTACAAACTAACCTTACCTTCACTGTTAGGGATTAAAGATGTGTACTAAGGGTGTGTCTGTATTCTGGCTGGATCATATCTTTGGATGTGATCTCTTGTTTAGAGAAGCCATGTTGCTGGATTAAAATTCCTCTACATACATAGTTCTAAAATTTGATATAGTTTGATTTATATGCCTTTTTTTGTTATATTCAAGAAATAATTCCCAAATCAAATGTCTTGAAGCTTTTTTCTTCTAAAGTCTAACAATTTATCTGTTATTCTAGGTGGGTTTTGTTGTTACTGATGGTGATGGCAGTGTTTTTTGTTTTTTTCCGAGACCGGATTTCTTTGTGTGCCTCTGGCTGTCCTAGAACTCACTTTGTAGACCAGGCTGGCCTTGAACTCAGAAATCCGCCTGCTTCCCAAGTGCTGGGATTAAAGGTGTGCACCACCATGCTGGGCTATTTTAGGTTTTGGTCTATTTTGACTTAGTTTCTATGTATTGTAATGCAGGAATTTGGTTTGCCCAGTGCCATTTGTTGAAAGGGCTTTTTCCAGTGAAGATTTTGGTGCCATATGTTCAGGGTCTGTTTGTAGGCTGCTGACTTGTTGTGAGCCTGCCTGTCTTAGCTGTCCTTGGAGTCAGCTTGCCATGTCCATTCCCGTAGGGAGCTGATCTCTGCAGTTGTCTGGGTTTTCTGTAGCCACATCTCCATGCTGGGTGCCAACTTAAAACTTGCTTATGCTTTGATACTCTGCTTTCCAAGTGATGGAATTATAGGCTCTTGGTCACAGTGCTCAGTTGTACAGAGTGCTGGGACTTGAACCCAGGGCTTTGTGAATGTTAGGCAGGCATTCCACCAACTGAGCTAGCTACATCCCCAACCTCTTGTGTTGAGGAAGTGGAGGCAAGATGATCTGAAGTTTAAAGGGAGTTCAAGGCTATCCTAGGATATGTGACCCTGTCTTTAAAAAAAAAGTGTTTGGGGGGGTTGGTATGGGGGACTTTTGGGATAGCATTGAAAATGTAAACGAGGAAAATACCTAATAAAAATAAATTTTAAAAAAAGTGTTTAAACTAACTTATTACATGTGTATGCCACCAAATATTCAAGAAATTAAGTTTCCTATTGGCTTCTCCTTCCATACCCTATTATTGAGAGTAAAGATGTACTTTAAAACCTTGGAAAACTTAAAAACCTTCATTTGTTGTTGGAAGTAATATTTGAGATTCTTTGAAGAGGTCATGGATGTGCACAGGCCACTGTTTGACTGTAAGAAACTTGGAATCGAGAATAAATCCAACTTGAGGTGTCAGATATTTAGTCTCTGAGAGGCAACCAGCAAAGCTAGTAGATGAAGCAAAGCTAGTCAGGTTAGTAAGCTAGTCAGGTTAGTAAGCTAGTTAGTCAGGTTAGTAAGCTAGTCAGGTTAGTAAGGTTATTACACTGATGACCAAGTACCTTCTTGGCAAGAGTTTGTCTCAAAGGAAGGATTTAGGAAATGATGTTTGTGGGTCATTTAAAACAAGTCTTACAAGGGAATTGGGAATTAGGCAAGCTCTGCAGTGTGGACATAAGGAGACAGGGTTTTAAGCAGGGCTCCATGTGAACATTATTGAGTTATTCTCCAGCCTTATCTTCCAGGAAGCCTCTAGGTTTTATCTTCTTGGAGCAAGCAATCAGACATTTTTTATTTGGCATCAGTGTTGTTTAACACAGTTTTTATTGGGCCTTGTGCTTATAATTAAGGGCTGAATTAAACTTTATGAATTGTTTGTTTCAGCTTTGCCCGAAGTTTTTACATACAAATTCTACTAGTCATACCTGGCCGTTCAGTGCAGTTGCTGAGTTAATAGGTATGTATATTGTTGTTTCATTCTATCTCTTAATTGTAATTTTAGTTGACTTCTGAAAAATAATGTGCAATTATGCCTTTTCAAAGTGTATCCTGAGTACCAGTGGACACGCTTACTTAGATGTCGCCTAAGTCGGTTTCAGGGGAATTACGCCTCAGCCTTTCCTGTATTACTCAAGTGCTTCATTGCTTTTAGCACTTAATTTGCTAAGTTGACATAGCACTTACGTTGAAAATATTTATATTCTTATGAAAGTAAAAAAAATAAGAATTACACTTCACAGTACTGTGTGTACCACACAGAGAGGTTTCATCTTTCGGGTGGCATTACATTTATGGTAGTTACTTCTTGACTCCTCTTAAGGGAGTGAGATCCAGGAGTATACCTTAATTATCTACTGAGCATGATAATGTGTAAGGGACGTTCAGATTTGTATTATCAGGTCATGATTTTCTTCAATTTAGGTCTATGTTTTAAAAGGGGATTTGTTTAAAAAGATTTATTTATTATGTATATACTGTTCTGCCTAGAGAGAGACAGACAGACAGACAGACAGACAGAGGCACTGACTGACTGATTAAGTGAGAATGGGAGAATGGTGTGGACTTTTTCAACCTCAAAGCTCACCCCAGAAGAGGGCCAGAAGAGAGCACAAGATCTCATTATAGATGGATATGAGCCACCATGTGGTTGCTGGGAATTGAAATACTCAGGACCTCTGGAAGAATAGCCAATGTTCTTAACCTCTGAGCTATCTCCAGCCCAAAGGGGGAAATTTTATTCTCAACGAACTTCCATATATATTTTAGAATGAGTCTTAGTTTTTTGAGTTTTTTGAGTCAGGGTTTCTGTGTAGCCCTGGATGTCTTGGAACTCATGGTGTAGATAAGAGCAGGCTAAACTCAGAGGTCTCCTGCCTCTGCCTCCTGAGAGCTGGAACAAAGCATGGCTTTAAGATGGGCTCTTTATCAAAGGAAGGTCCTTAGATCTGAGAGCAGGAGAAGGAGGAGGGACTTTGAGTTTTTGTTTATTAAGAAAGGGTCTCCCTCTAGTCTAGGCTGGCTTGGAGCCCACAGTAAGCCTTCATCCTCAGCTTCTCTAGTACTGGGGTTGCAAAGTGAGCTGCCATGCCTGGCTTTAACTCCTTTAAAGTTCTTGTAAAGTCAGAGCTAGCAAACATTTGGGTGATTTCAATTTTTCTTCTCCCAAATCTACAATGGAAGTGCTATGACCCTACAGGTATTCTCATATTTCTTTGTGTTTGTTGGCAGCCGAGCAGAGATTCCCATGCCTAACAATGATTTTCCTTATGGTATTACCAAGTTTAAGTTTCTTTTTTCTTTTTAAAATTGGTTTATTTATTTTTTTTACTTTATGTGCACTGTTTTGCCTGCATGGATGTCTCTGAGAGAATGTTGGATCCTCTGGAACTGGAGTTAGAGACAGTTGTGAGCTGCCATGTGGATGCTGGGAATTGAACCCCGGGTCCTCTCAAAGAGCACCTAATGCTCTTGACTGCCAGCCTTCTCTCCTGCCCCCAACTTAAGTTCTTTTTTCTTTCTTTTTTCTTTTCTTTTTTTTTTTCGAGACAGGGTTTCTCTGTGTAGCTTAGCTCTGGCTGTCCTGGAACTCACTTTGTAGTCCAGGCTGGCCTCTAACTCAGAAATCCACCTGCCTCTGCCTCCCGAGTGCTGGGATTAATGCGTGCGCCACCATGCCTGGCCCCAACTTAAGTTCTTAATGAAATACTTTTTATCTTTTCTGAAGTGGTTAGAAAAGATTAATCGTATGTTAATTTACAATTTAACTTATTTCTAATAAATATTTCAAAGTATGTTTCAATTCAGGGCTATTCAGATGGATCTTGAATAAATCACAAGTTGATTTTATTATTACTGATAACAGTTAATTTTTTCATTTTTTAAAAAGATTTATTTATTTTATGTATGAGTACGCTGTTGCTGTCCTCTGACACACCAGAAGAGGGCATCAGATCCCATTATAGATGTGGTTGCTGGGAATTGAACTCAGGACCTCTGGAAGAGCACTCAGTGATCTTAACCACTGAGCCATCTCTCCAGCCCTTTTTCTTTCTTTCTATTTTTTTTTTTAAGATTTATTTATAATTATACATAAATACACTATAGCTGTCTTCGGATGCACCAGGAGAGGGCGTCAGATCTCATTAGGGATGGTTGTGAGCCACCATGTGGTAGCTGGGATTTGAACTCAGGACCTTTGGAAGAGCAGTCACCGAGTGCTCTTGCCTGCTGAGCCATCTCACCAGCCCTTTCCAGCCCTTTTTCATTTTAAAATCTATTCTTTTATGCCTGTTTGGAGAGAAATGAGTGTCTAAACAAGGATGTTAAAGGTGTTTGTTAGATGAGAAGAGTGTAGTGATAGAGTCGTAAAGCTGGAAGGACCTGACAAGGATCACAGAGATACTTGTAGGAGGTGAATCTGTGTGTGTAGCTCAGAGGAAAGTGATACTGCCTTCTCTTTTCTTTATTAGCTGTTATTTAGCTTCTGGGTCAAGTGGTAGAGATCTGACACTCAGCCCTTACAGACGGGCTCGTCTGTAGTCACCTTTGTGAATGTGAGGGAGTAGTGGGTTTCACACTTGTGTGTGGTGGGTGCCAGTCTTTTCTCCTAGGAAATGAAGGGCCTGGGGAAAGCTAAGGGGAAGTAGTCAATGAAGGCAGTTTATTCTCTTGTTTTCAAACCTTAGGAATTCCTAACCATTGGAGCTTTTAATGTGGTAATCTGTTCTGTTGCTTGTTACACACTGTTCTAATTACAGTGGCTTTAAATGCAGACTCAGAATTTCTCAAAACCCTGTCTTCCAGATAATGCTTATGATCCTGATGTGAATGCTAAACAGATCTGGATTGATAAAACAGTGATCAGTGACCATATATGCTTGACATTCACTGATAATGGCAATGGGATGACAGCAGATAAGTTACATAAAATGCTAAGGTAAAAACGTGTTACCGTTTGGGGAATGATGGCTTCTGTCTTGAAAATTATCCTGTGTCATGCAAAAAACCATTTTATAGCCTTAAGCTTTGTCTTTAAAACATGAAATGCTATGCCTACAGTGTGGTTAGGTCATCTTTTATTTTCTACAGCTAGACTATGTATACCACTTCATATCCCCACCGTGCTCAGCATCCCTGCCCATATCTGCCTTACCTAAAATTCCAGCATCCCTTTGGGATTGTATAATAGCTATTTTTACTTGGTATAAATTAGACTTGTGTTTCTAATGGGATTTACTATTGGAGATGGGGAGCTGTCTTTAAAGAGACTGAAGAGGCATAAAATAGGTGTGTCTGCAGTGGGTGCTGAAGTGTACAGTAAAGCAGAGGGAGAGTCTAGATGCAGGAGCCCTCAGTTGTCTCCTCAATGTCTCTTATGCTGCCAAACAGTCAGATTGACCCCATCATTACATGCCACAGTCTTGTGTAGGACATGAGAATTGTTCAGATCTAGAGGAAATGGTACTTACGCCTGCCGCAAGTAATAACCCAGACGTTTAGCCAGACATTCCAGGTGCTGAGCTGGTGGAAGTGCCTGAAATGCATTCCTTTCAGAGATGGGAAAAGACATCAAGGGAGGTCACAGTAATGTGCCCAAGACCACACTCCCAGGATGGGTGGAGTCACCATTTTAACCAGGCTTTTTACTTGGTACTACACTTATTAAATTTATTAAATTTTAATACTTAATTTTTAAATATGAAAGAATATGAATGTTTATTGTTTAACTTTTTCTTTTTAGCTTTGGCTTCAGTGACAAAGTCACCATGAATGGTCATGTCCCAGTTGGATTGTATGGGAATGGCTTCAAGTCAGGTTCTATGCGACTGGGCAAAGATGCAATGGTTTTTACCAAAAACGGAGAAACCATGAGTGTGGGCTTCTTGTCTCAGACCTACCTGGAAGTCATAAAGGCGGAGCACGTTGTTGTCCCGATTGTGACGTTCAACAAACACCATATCCTTTTGATTTTGGAATGAATGCTGCGGAGAAACAAACAAACAAAAAAAAAGGAACATTGCTTTTTATTTCCTTTAGTTCTTGTCTTGCCTTGTCCTCTCTTGTTTTAGGAAGGGTTCCTTCATGTTACTCAGGCTTGTCTGCAAACTACTGACTTCCATCCCATCCAAGCAAGAGCTGGGATTAAGAATACAGCACCAGCCGGGCGTGGTGGCGCACGCCTTTAATCCCAGCACTTGGGAGGCAGAGGCAGGCGGATTTCTGAGTTCGAGGCCAGCCTGGTCTACAGAGTGAGTTCCAGGACAGCCAGGACTACACAGAGAAACCCTGTCTCGAAAAACCAAAAAAAAAAAAAAAAAAAAAAAAAGAATACAGCACCACACTCATCCAAAGTTCTGTTGTTTTAAAAATGATTATTTTATCTGTATAGGCTTTGTCTGCACTGTAGATGTGTGCATTTGTGGTGTCTGCAGAGATCAGAAGGCGTGGCTTCCCCTGGTTCTGCACACACACGTGCCATGCATGACGTTAGGAGTCAGTTCTCTCCCTACCGTGTGGATCCCAGGGATTGAACTCAGGCCTTCAGGCTGGATATTTGGTAGATTTTTACTTACTGAGCCATATTGCAGCTGCCAGCTACTTTGATACAACAGAGCACAAAAGTTCCAGTTTCTTTGACTCCTTGACACCTTTGCTTTTCTTTCTTTCTCTTTTTGAGACAGAGTCTTAGTGTCTAGCCTTGCAGCCTAACCTCACCTGGCCTAGAACTTGCTGCATAGACCAAGATGGCCGCTGCCTTCCAAGTGCTGGAATGAAGGGTGTATACCACCACTCCTAGCTTCCCTTGTCTGTGAGCTGCCATGTGGGTGCTAGGAATAGAATCTTCCTATAAGAGCAGTAAGTGCTCTTAACCACTGAACTGAACTCCAGCTCCCAAATTCTTGGGGGGGGGGGGTTGTTTGTGTTTGTTTTTGTTTTTTAATTCATATATATTCCAAATCCTGCTTGTATATACTTTCTTTACTCTGTGCCTAAAGTTGAGGGTTTGTTTTTCTTTCTTTCCTGGAAATGTACAATGGAAATCTTTAACATAATATGGTTATGGTTGTGGTGGTTTTTTTTTATTATTATTATTGGTTGGTTGGTCTCACTAGGTAGCCCTGACTGGTCTTAAAGTCAGAGATTGCCTGCCTCTCCATCTCCCTGCTGTGTGCTGGGTGCCACCGTGCCTAGCTGTGTTACTTTTTATCTAGGGCTGGAGATGAGGTCTGTAGTAGAGTTCTGTTCTGATACATATGAGGACCTGAGTTTGAGTTGCAGTCCCACTGAGCAGAGACTTAACTCCACAGGCCTCCTTTTTCTTAGACATGATTTCAGAATGGGGTGGAATGCAGCAGGCCTTAGCCTCTTATGCAGCAAGGATTATAAGCGTGGGCCACTTTGCTTACTATACTGTTCATTATTTCAAGCTTATTGTAGATTAATAAAAAAGACTATGTTGGCCTATCTCAAAAGTTTTCCTAGTAACAGTGAAAAGCAAGATGGCTTTAGAAACTCATTGACTTATAGCACTGAGTTATCTAGAAGGAATGCATTTGCTCCCTTCCCATTTTACAGGTTGAGGTAAGGTTGCCTTAAACTCATAGCCCTCTCCCCTCAACTGGGGTGCAGGTGTCTCCCCTCAACTGGGGTGCAGGTGTCTTCCCTCAACTGGGGTGCAGGTGTCTCTCCTCTAACATGCTTATTCCTCATCTTTCTTTTTGTTCATTAGAACTTATGTTACTGTTTTAAGACTTAAAAATATTTAGGAATTGGTTTCTATTGAAGTTATTAAAGTTGGTTCCTGTATTACAATTATGTAAAACTTGTTGATTTCAATCTTTAACTAAGGACATACGTCAGATGATTAATTTAACAGAATCAAAAGCAAGCCTAGCAGCAATTCTGGAACATTCTCTGTTTTCTACGGAACAGAAATTACTGGCAGAACTCAACGCTATCATGGGTAAGAAGGGGACAAGAATCATCATTTGGAATCTCAGAAGGTAAGGAGACCTGTTGGTAGTTGACCATTGGGAGGTAAAGTGCATGCACAGTATGGTTGATTGCATTATGTTTAACCCTTGTTACACAGAGTAGAAATGAATGCAAAAAACATTCGTTGGCATTGAGCCCACTTTGTCTTCAAAGAGTCACTTTCCAATTGCTCTTAGTCCTGTCATTCAGTTCCCTTCAGCACTGTATAGTAGTACTCCATTCTCGGTCTCAAACCAAAAAACCTACCTGAGAAATACTAGATACTCTGGCTGCTGGAAATTAGGTCACATGAGCTACCAATCCAGTAAATAGTGAGAGTTTTGCCTTGCTAAAATTTTATTCTTGAGTTTGAGATGGCTCAGTGGATAAAGCTAAGCTTGCAGCCAAGCCTGATAACATGAGTTCAAGACTTCCCTCAGATCTCTCTCTCTCTCTCTCTCTCTCTCTCTCTCTCTCTCTCTCTCATTCACTCACACACATACGCACACACTAAATAAATGAATAAGTTAAAATAGTTAAAAACTAAAATTAGTAATTCTCTGTCTTTGGGCGCAATCTTTTGCAATTAAGAATTTAAAAATAAATATTAATAGTAAAATGCATATAATTCATTGACCCATAGAAATAAAGCAGTAATGGCATTAAAACTAAGCATTTTAGACTTAGGGTTTTTTTGTTTGTTTGTTTGTTTTTGTTTTTCTTTCTAATACTCTCTTTCCTTTTGCTTGCATTTACCTTCTTGTCCTTCCTCCTGGCTATTTTCTTTCTCTTCAGTCAAACTCTCCGGTTTCTTTTGCAGTAACTGGTTAACCTATGTGCACTCCAGCTCCGTTACCCTCTATTAGTTTTCTCTAGGTGTTAATAGTGCCAGGGTACTATCCTTGGTGCAGTGCAGTACAGTCAGGTACTTGGCTCAGTACAGAAGCATCACAGCACACTGTGGCCACACTTGCTTCTCTGCTGTGCTTCTCTAGTCCTGGCAACCTCTGACCTTGACCTTGATCTTGTGGTTTCAAAAAGTTACCTAAAAGATAATTCCAGATGTGAAACTCCTAGGATCCATGCTGGTGTTTCTAGGTCTTGGTGTTTATCAGTATAGTAGTGTCCTGTTTTTCATGCTGACATTCCATTGTGAGTTCTGCTCCATCATTTTCCATCTCACCTGTTAAAGAACATGTGTGGTTTGTACCCTGGAGCTGCTAGAGATACTGCTGTGTGCTGGGAGTCGGTGGAGGTGCATACCTTTACCCTAATCCCAGCTCTCGGGAGGTAGAGGCAAGCAGATCTCTTGGGCGTGAGGCAACTTTAAAGAGTGAGTTTCAGAATAGCCAGGGCTACAGAGAAACCCTGTTTTGAAAAACAGAACAAAAAAACAACACCAAACCAAAACAGAAAAATAAAAAACATTGCTGCAAACATTGCTGCAGGCATGCGTCTCTTGGGAATGCCCAGGAGTGTAGTTTGTAGGTTCTATGGTGGCTGTATTGTTAGGCAGTCTCTGCAGAGGAGCTGCACCATTTTATGATGTAGGCAGGCATGGGTGCTGACAAACATGTTGCCGTTTTTCCTTTATCTTCCTGAGTGCTTTTTATGTGTCTTTGATGGGTTGGTTTTTGCCTTTTGACCCCTTGCCTATGGTTTGCTTGCACATCCATCCATCCGTCCGTCCACCCATCCGTCCATCCATCCGTCCACCCATCCATCTATCCATCTGTTTCCCTACCACTTTGTATTTGCTTATTTTTCTTGATGTGAAGTTAAAGTTTCCTTTTCTAATTTTCTTCTTACAGTTACAAAAATGCAACAGAATTTGATTTTGAGAAGGATAAATACGACATCCGGATTCCTGAGGATTTAGATGAGACTGCAGGGAGGAAAGGGTACAAGAAACAAGAAAGAATGGACCAGATTGCCCCTGAGAGTGACTATTCCTTAAGGGTATGTACTAACTCTTGCTGGAAATGAGCAATCGAGAAGTGCTACAGCCGGGCGTGGTGGTGCACGCCTTTAATCCCAGCACTCGGGAGGCAGAGGCAGGCGGATTTCTGAGTTCAAGGCCATCCTGGTCTACAAAGTGAGTTCCAGGATAGCCAGGGCTACACAGAGAAACCCTGTCTCGAAAAGCCAAAAAAAAAAAAAAAAGTACTATAACTGTTAGCAGGCTTGTGTTAGCCACTTGGGTTGTAAACCTTCCGTCTCTAACTAGAGGTGTGTTATTAAACATCAATCAGCATTCTAAACAACTCATTGCTGTTTTATTTGCTAAGAAAATCTTACTTTAGTGGGTGGGTTGGTATATAGCTTAGTTGGTACAGTGCTTGCTAGCATGCACAAGGCCCTGGGTTTGATCCTTAGTACCACATAAACTGGACATCCTAGAATGGGGTGGTGGGGGTTGAGGCCAAAGGGTCTAGAGTTCAAGGTCACCCTTGCCTACGTAGAGAGTTTGAGGGTAGCTCGGGTTGCAGAGCAGGAAGGGAGAGAGCCTTGTTGTAATTCTGAAGACTTCAGTTCTTACAGTGCTTTTGCATTTCCAGTCTGAACTTAGTTTATTTGAATTGAGGAATCGGTGCATCTTATGGTGACCATACTGATTAGTGAAGTCACAGAACATCATACTCAGTGCTTTAAAATACCAGTGTTGTAGGAGACACATGGTTATCCTTGATTTGTCTAAAGCTAGACAATATATGGTAATGACATTTTGTGGTAAGTATCTCTTGATTTAGAAGTAAGCTATGCTTATAAGATACAGTGTATTAGTTAGTACTAATTATTAGTATCCAGCGGACAAGGATGAGCAGGTGGGTTTATTTTTGGCTTCAGTTCTAAGGTGTGTGTATAGTAGGAGGAACGGCAGCTGATAGTCACATCGTGTCCTCAGAGGGCTCAGCTGATTGTCTCCGTTTATGTAGCTTGGGACTCCCAACCCAGGGAATGACCTAATCTAGAAGATCCCTCAGAGACTCTCCCAGTGATGGTCTCCAAGGTGATTGTCAATCATGCTTAGGTGACAGTTTGAACATAATGTTTACAAGTGTGATAATGCACCTTTTCCTAAGGTCTGAGTAATTACAACAGCAAATGTACACTATTTCTTATCACATCCTGTTACTGGGATGTGCCACTGTTGTTAGTCATGCCTGTGTGTGAGCAGGTCCCAGGCCTGAGAAGAGACAGTGGCAGTGCAACACGTAGCACGCAGTGTGATGCGCTGTATTCCAAGACCGTGAGTGAGTTTTAGAAAGGACATCAGACCCTGAAATCAGGAGCCGGGGGAAAAGTAAGAAGTGTTCAGGTTTTGCTTCTCTGCTGAGCCTTTTCTCCATCTGAGTTACTCAGCACATTTCCTTCAGAGATCTCTCATAGCAGTGGGGAGTGGGAGGGAGGAACGTGTTAGTGCAATATTGGTTAGCTTTCTGAAGTTAGCTTTTCAAAATATTTATTTATTTATTTATTTATTTATTTATTTATTATATGTAAGAACACTGTATCTGTCTTCAGACACTCCAGAAGAGGGAGTCAGATCTCATTACAGATGGTTGTGAGCCACAATGTGGTTGCTGGGACTTGAACTCAGGACCTTAGGAAGAGCAGTCGGCGCTCTTAACCGCTGAGCCACCTCACCAGCCTGTGAAGTTAGCTTTTCTTAACTTTTTGAGATAAGGTCTTCCTGCATAGCCTAGACTTGTCTCACATCTCTGTCTTCCTGTCTCTGCTTTCTAGTTACTGGGATCACAGACATGTTACCCCATAACTATGCCTAGCTACAGTTGCCCATGTTAAATGAAGATAAGCAGGGCGTGGTGACACACATCTTTTTTTCAGCACTCTAGACAGCTCAGGCAAGAAAGAGGCTTGAGGCTAGCCTGGGCTACAAAGTGAGACCCTGTTTCAAAAATTCCTTCCCAAAAGAAAAGAAATGAAAACATACTTTGAGTCAGGTATGTTAGCACGGTCCTATGATCCAGCACTTGAGATCATGGATGGAAGAGATGAGGGTGCAAGGTTGTTATAACTGCATAGGAAAAACCTTGCCCGGCTTATAATAGACTCTTGTTTGAATTTGAAATTGCTTGTTAGTTCTTGCCTAATAAATTATTTGTTTGTCTTTAGATTATAAACTTTGACTACTCCCCCTCCCCCCCAGTCCCAAGGGCTATGGCTGTCAGTGTCAGAGCCACTGAAAGCTAGTCTGTGACACACTTGATCTCTGTTCCCTTCACACAGCATTATTGATGAACTTCCCACTGACTCTGACCCATTTCCTCTGAAAGGGTATATAGGATCCTGTGCTGGTAATAAACTTGCTAACGTGAGCTGTCAGCTTGTGTAGTTTTCCTGACCCCAGCTTTATTTTCTCAGCTCCCTCCCACCCCCAACACCCCACTTCCTCCACTTTATTGCCAGGTTCCTGTGTACATTTTGTAAAAACTTAAGTAATATACATGGTACTCCACAGTGGTCCTAGTGTCATTGTCTGTCAAGTAGTGGGACCTGGGACAATAGAGCTGACAAAAAGCAAACTAAAGTCTTGTGCAATGACCCGCTGTATTCAGAGCCTCAGACAGTTTATATTCCAAAGTTGTGAGTAAAGGCCTCAGGAGTCCAGCTGCACACAACCAAAAGAAGAAGCTGTGTATGCTTTCCATGAAGGCATGCATACACAGGGTGGTAACATTAAATTGAATAACAATAGCCAGCAGTAACACTGAGTAACCTGAAGTAACTCAACTCCACTACACCCGGGAGAAGTTCCCAGGTGTAGGAGCACAAAAATGTGGTCCAAGAACAAGTCCATGTTTTAAAGAAAGTGGGGTCACAAGGCTCTTGTTTCTTGAGTTTTCATAAGCACTCGGAATTCTCCTCACATGGCTCCGTTCCTGAACTGTGTTCCATCAGTTGAGTTTATTTTTTAATACTTTTTTGAGATAAGGAGATCCTCCCACTTCACCTCTGAGAGTTCAAGTAGGTGTGGTGGCACATACCTGTGATGCTCCCTCAGGGAGGCAGAAGCAGGGCAGGTCAGAGCCTCCCTTATCTGTATGTTGACTTTTAGGTAGATTATGCTATTTTGATGCCAAGGAACTCCCGGTGGAGCCAGCTTGTGAGGCAGTAATGCCAAAAAGCTGCTCATGAGAAATGAATTCCTAGGACGAAAGTCAGCTCTCCAGTTTAGGTCAGTTTGACAGGCAAAAAGCCTGGAAGCTGTTCTTGAGGATCAGAGTTCCATGGAAATTCCCCTCCCGGAGGTTTGGCGGTTTCTCCTAAACCCATAATAATCAAATTTCCACCGCATTAGTCTAATGCATAGATTCACGTGCACTCTATTAAGCATTACCTTATAGTAAATGCCTTTTAAGATTGTATTCTAACATAGCTAAAGCCTTTTCCCAGTGTTCTTAGATTCCAGATAGCAGCAAGGAGTTTAACCTATTCAGTAACTAATTTAGCTCTACCATAAAACAATTAAGCACTAGGCATAAATTCAGTTGTCTGCAGAAAGAGTCTGGAATTCTCACTGAGATAAAAATCCTTATTACGGACTACATCCCATGCCAAGAGCAAATTAATATACTATACTGATAAATGGGAATTCTCCATAATACATAGATAAGAATTAACAAGGCCTAAGAATTCCAAGGTTCATGACACTACTTTATTCCTGAAGCCAGGCAAGAGTTTATACCCCCCTAGCCCAATTAACGCTAAAGTGTGAATCCAAGGCAGGTGCTAATCTCTAAAGTAAACTTAGTCCTTTTGAAGTCACTCCTCTTGCATCTGGAGGGATACTTATCCCTAACATAAACATTTATCTGGTTCCTGCAAATTCTTTTTGTAGTCACTCCTCTTGCACCTGGAAAACTTCAATGTACCGTATCCATTATGTTTTACAATTTATGATATTCGCTGTAATATAATTAGTCTAAGCTCGACCAGAAAATTACATTCAGATTCAACACCTCTCTTGTGTGTGTGTCTGTCTGTCACCCCGTCCTAAGCTTTGCCCACCTACTCTAGAGAACCGTATTACGCAGGCACGGGACCCAGAGGGTCTGCGGCATTTTGAGAAACTGTCTCAGTTTTTTCTAAAAATCAGAATAATATAATTTTGTGCTGTTATTACCTGAGTCCTAAATCTAGGGCTTAATACCATGTTTACCTCTGAACTATGCCCCCATCTCTGTAGACTGTACTATTTTATTAAGGAATTATGGTGTTTGTTACAAAGGATGTATTTTCTTTTCTTTTCTTTTTTTTTTTGCTTTTTGAGACAGGGTTTCTCTGAATAGCCCTGGCTGTCCTGGAACTCACTTTGTAGACTAGGCTGGCCTCGAACTCAGAAATTCGCCTGCCTCTGCCTCCCGAGTGCTGGGATTAAAGGTGTGCGCCAACACGTCCGGCTCTTTTTAAATTAATATCTGAGTAATGTTGAACAAACTTGTGAATAGTTCTTTAGAGAGGAAGCATTTGTTCTGTTTCTTTGCAGGCTTACTGCAGTATTTTATACCTTAAACCAAGAATGCAGATCATCATTCGTGGACAGAAAGTGAAGACACAACTAGTTTCCAAGAGTCTTGCCTACATTGAACGTGATGTTTACCGACCTAAATTTTTAGTATCCTTTATTTATAATATGTAAACATAGCAAAGCATATTCAAAATCATTTGCTATTTTCCTTTCTATCCTTATAACAGTTTTTTAAATTTCATTTGTGTGTGTGTAGATCAGAGGACAACTTGCAGGAGTCCTTTCACCATGTGTCCCAGGGATTAAACTCAGTTTGTCAACATAGTGGCCAGCATCTTTATCCTCTGATCTATCTCACCAGCCCTCTCTCATAGAGTTCCACGCTCCAGATTGCTTTTCTACATGTACTTTAGGTGTGATTTGGACACTGGCTGATTCCAAGTCCTTTTAAAAATAGTTATTTTTATTTTATGTGTTGAGTGTTTTGCCTTTATATGTATTTGTACCATTTGGGTACCTGGTGCCCAAGGAGACCAGTAGAGTCTGTCAGTCAGATCCTGTGGTACTGAGATGGTTGTGAGCTGAGAATCAAATTGTATCCAAGACGAGACCGTCTGTCCAGCCCCTGTCTGTCTGTTGGGGTTTATTAGTAAGATAGACTGGGTCAGGAAGGGAATGAATGTTGTATTCAGAATTTTCCTTAATATTTCTTAAGACTAGAACAGTGAGAATTACTTTTGGATTCAACTGCAGAAATAAAGATCACTATGGGATAATGATGTATCACAAAAACAGACTCATCAAGGCTTATGAAAAAGTAGGATGTCAGTTAAAGGTAAGATTTATATTTGAAATGTTTTTAGCAACGGGTAGTGTATTAGGTTGGAGGTCATTTTAATGTGGTTCTGGTTTTTTTTCTTTTTGCTCATGACTTTTTTGGTGTCTTTTTTTGGAGGTGGGAAGGGGTGTTTGTTTTTTTGAGACTGGGTCTCTTTATACAGCCCTGGCTCTGCTGGGATTCACTATGTAGCTTAGAGTGGTCTTGAATTAATTCCAGGAGATAGATCTGCTGACCTTTGCCTTCCAAATGCTGGTATTAAGGTGTGTGCCATCCCACCTGGGTAGGCATCAGTCATTTAGAAGCATTCATTTCTCATTTGATTCCCAGTAGTCTGTCTTACAGGAGGAGCGAGAGAGCTTATTTTACCTTACAGGTTTGGAAATTGGCACTGGTAAGTATATAGCTTGCTCAAGACTTCCTGGGAAGTGTAGTTCTGAGGCACAGAAGTACATCAGCGTTTTAATTAGTGCTTATAAAACCAGCCTGAAAACCAGTACCCGATAGATTAGCACTGCGCCCGACACACACACACACACACACACACACACACACACACCCCAGGCCTCAGGTTGGCAGGCTTGGTAGCAGGAGCCTGTTCACTGACCTGTCTTTCTGGCCCTAGAATTACTACTGCCCTTTAAAGTAACTTTTATTGTTGTAATGTTTTTTAGGTTGTTAGTCATAACCCACCATGTAGTTTGTGCTGTATATGTTAGAGTATTGTGTTTTCGAGATCTTGGGTGGCAGTTATAAGAATGAGTCGTCCTGGTACAAGGTTTGTTGTTTGATTTAAATATGAAGCACTTGAGTGAATTCTCGCCTCCTCCTTGCACAGGGCCCATGTTGGTCTGTGTGCCCTTCTACTTTAGTGCGCACTGCCGAGGTGAGCGCATGCTGAAGAGTTTAGGGCTAGGTGTGTTCTCTTTCTTTTTCCCTCCCGAGTGTGTTGGGTTTTGTTTTCCTTTAGAGTCTCAGTTTTTATAGCATGTCTTATGAGTTGTGTATAGCACGGCAGTGTGGATGTTTAGACTGCAGCTGCAAGCGTCCATTGTGTGCTGGTCAGAGGTGGCAGGGTGAGCACTGCTGCTTCTCAGCGCAGCAGGACTGTTCATGTGGGGAGGCTGACTGTGACTCACACATGGCAGGGGACACTCCCTCCCCTTGCTTGTCAGTTTGCACACTTCTCAGCTAAACACATGTAGAATGGATTTGGAAGAAAACTAATATATTTAGGAATTATTTTTAAAAAAAATTCTAAACACTTACTTGGAAATTTCATGGGAGTCATATAAGATAAAGTATGGCACAGTAAGTTTATGATGTAAATCTTAGACATCATGCTTGATGTCTAAAATGCTGTTTTATTATATATATTTCAGGCAAACAACATGGGTGTTGGAGTGGTTGGAATTATAGAATGTAATTTCCTTAAGCCAACTCATAATAAGCAAGATTTTGACTACACTAATGAGTACAGGTATGTTGCCCATTTAAGTCACTAATGCTCTGAGGAAATGTGTTAATAAGATGGCTACACTAGTCATCCCTCCATTCCTTTAGCCAGAGGATGTATTTGAGATGGGCTCTTGTGTAGCATAGACTGGTTTTGACCCATCTATAGTCTATGCTGCCTTGAACGTCTGAGCATCTTGCCTATATACACCTTCTGAGTGCTGTGACTACATGTACCCCAGCACCATGCAGGCAGGAATTTGCTCTGTTGTGACTCAAGAATAATATATCACATTGGGAAAACCAGAATTGTATTACTCTGCTCGTGGTGGGATGCATGACAACTTGTGAGATGAAAGAAGTCTTTCAGTTCCCTTTTCTGGATGAGCCACTTACTGTTTTAAAGTGTGTATTATATGTATGCGTCTAAGTGTGGGCCTAGCATATGTCTAGTGAATGCAGGTGTCCAGAAAAGATGTTGGGTCCCCTGGAGCCAAAGTTTCAGGAGGTTGTCAGACATGTGCCGGGAACTGAACAGATGTCATATGCAAGAGCAATAAGTTCTCTTAACTTCTGAACCATCTCCTCACATCCATAGAGTTTCTGGATTTTTTTTTTTATTGCTATGATACAACACTATGACCAAGGCCACTTAGAAGAGAAAGCATTTAACTTGAAGCTTATTTTACAGAGGGTGAGTATGTGAGCATCACCAATAGGAGCATGGTGGCAGGGAGGCATGGCGCTGGAACCGTGGTGGGGAGCTTATATCTTTGTCTACAAGTACAAGCCAGAGAGAGAAAGCTGAGAAATGGTGTGAGCTTCTGACACCTCAAAGCCCACCCCATAGTGACACACCTCCTCCAAGGCCACACTTTTTAATTCTTTCTAAATAGTTTTACCAACGTGGGGACCAAGTAGTCAAAATATGAGCCTATGACCCCCATTCCATGGCCCACATAGGGGCATGGCTGTAATGCTGACTACGCTCAGTCCAACTTTAGGAATCCTCAGTCTTTGATACTCTCAACACAATTCAAAAGTGCAGAGTCTCTTGTGGCACTCAAGGCAGTCTCTTAACTGTAACCCCTCTAACATAAAACAGTGCGTCACATACTTCCAAGAATGGCTTGGAATAGACATTATTATTCCAAAAGCAGGGAGTGAGGACAGTAAGGAAATGCTGGACCAGAACAAGACCAGAACCCATCCAGACAGACCCGCCCTGAAGCTCCATATCTGATGTAAAAGGCTGAGATGACTCTTCTGTCCGCTGTTTTGTGTTTGGTTTTGAGACAGTCTTTGTAGTCCCTGCTGTCCTGGCGCTTGTAGGTCAGGCTGGCCTTGAACTCACAGATAGACAGGTTCCGTTTGTTTGGTTCTATGTTTATTTTGATTGTCTGTGAAGTCAGAGAGTAGGTCTGGGCGTCAGTTACCACACCCGGGTCATCTGGTTGGAGACAAACACCTGTACTTTCTGAGTCATACTGGATGCCTCTTGGATAGTTTCAGTATTGAAACCAGCATCATTGATCACATTGATTGAAAGAAAAGCAGAAATACCAGACATCTTCATATACACAGAAAGATGCACTTAAAAGTTCAGTACCCATCTGTGAAGTTTGTTGTTCTGGGTTTTTGGTTTTTTATTTGTTAATTTTATTTTATGTACATGGGTGTTTTGCCTACATCTATGTCTGTGTGCCCTTTGTGTGTATTATAATACCTGTGGAAGTCTGCAGAGGGCTATGGATCTCCTGGAACTAAAGTCACAGATGGTTATGAGTCACCATGTAGGTACCAAGAATCAAACTTGGGTCCTGTGGATGAATACTCAGTGTTCTTAATCACTGAGATTCCTCTGGCCTTTGCTGGATTATAGAGTCTCACTGTTTAGATCTGGTTGGCCTGGAACTTGCTATGCAGACTGGCCTGGCCTCAAACTCACAAAGATCTGCCTGCCTCTGCCTCCTGAATACGGGAATCTAAGGTGTCTGTTACCACACCCAGTCCCCACTTGTGAGGTTTTTAAAGGAACCTTTATACTTAGCAATTGAAGGGCATGTTAAACAGTTTATAAAAGGCAAGTGAGCATAATTTCTAATGGTAATTATTGGTAGGCTTCCTCTAAAAGTGAGAGTGAATGAGAGTGGCAGCTATTACATTGTTCCTGAGGCAGTGGCTGGCCAAGTGGCTCAGTGGGTAACGTGCTTGTTGTACAAGCCTGGCAGCCTGAGTTTGATCCCCAGAGCCCATGATAAAGTTGAGAGCAGAAGAGAGAACTCCTGAAAGTTGTCCTCTGACTTCAGCATTTATAACAACACACACATAATATGCACATGAGAACACACAGTGTTCAGATTGAAAGACTGGAAAGAAAAGTAACTTTTTCCAGTCAGAGCTGGGCTGCTGACTTAAGACCTATAATCCTAGTGGTGGAAAGCAAAGTAGGGCAGGAGAATTGAGTGTCAAACCCTCTGGTCTATAGACTGAGGTGTGGGACCCTAGCTTAAGAAATACTATTAATAAAGGGGGGAAATCACCTTTATGGAGTACCTGTGATCAGAAAATATGAAGACCTATAAACTAAGCCATAGAACATTGTAGGGTGGGATTCAAACCTCAGATGTAAGTTAGTGTCAGTACTTAATAGGTCATCTGTTTTACATTCCTGCAAGGACTTCTGTCAGGGCTGTCTAAGACAGTCAGTCCCTGCAAAAGAAAGCAGGTGGACTAATTTTGAATGTTTATTGTTTTTTCTCTACTTTATATTATTTAATCATTGTTAGATTACACTAAATGTATACTGAGTCTATTTTATGTAAGGATGGACAGATGGTCTTTCATAGCCATTTATGCATCTGATGGTATGGGTTATCTCAGAGATTACAGTGTCATGGGAGAATGACGATTTCTACAGAAATGCTGTCTGTGGCAGTCCTACAACTAGAGCTCAAGGGTTCCCTCTCACGGGGCAGGTGTCCCACTACTGACACCCCAACCAGCTAGGCAGGGGTTTATACAGGACCAGAAACAGACAAAAACCAAACCCTCCAAAATAAAAAGGGCCTGCTCGATGTGGGTAAAGTGTATCCCTGATGCCTGTGCAGATTATTGGCTAGTTTTCAAAAACCAATAGTTTGATAACTAAAGCTGTATATTAATGTACATCCTCTGACCTTGTTCCCACTCTGGGTGTATTCTTAGGAGAAAGTACGGTAGTTGCATAGCTTGAGGTCTGCATATTGATAGTCATCTCTCTCACACTGACACAGATGTAGGCCAGATTAGACCAGATTAAAAGTAGATAAAGGCAGGTTTATTAGGAGGCAGCTCTCAGGTGGGTTCACTGGTCTTACAGGTGGAGGTCACACATTCAGGATAAAGCAAAGGGGATTTATAGCACCCAGGCAAGGTGCGATGGTGACATGCCAGCAAGGAGCTGGGGTTGTGTCCATACATGATCAAAACTGAAACCCTGGGCAGGAACTCTCGGGTGGGTTGCTGGGAACTGATGGCATGAACCTAGAGTTTTCTCCAAGCGGACAATGTGTGTGCATGTATGTGCATGTATGGTGTATGTATGTGTATGTGTATGTATGGTGCATGTATGTGTATGTATGGTGTATGTATGTGCATGTATGGTGTGTATGGTCATGTATCTGTGAGTACAGAGGCTGGGAATGAGGGCACACAGGGCTTCCTAGCTTGTGCAAGGGATGGGTAGGGATTCCAGCCTAATGTGTGATGATAAAAAGATTAGGAAGAATCAAGAAATGTTGCATTAGGAAGGCAGATGAGTTGTCGCCTGGGCCTCGGCATGTGCTTCTATAAAAGGATGTCCTGGGGCTCAAAGTAGAACTCCAGGAATTGAGTGCGAGCGAGCGAGTCACATTGTGATTGCTGTCTGCAACTCTAGCCTGCCAGACTTAAATAGGAAAACCCAGTTTGGGGACTTTTGGTCTTCCTTCTCCTCTTCCTCCTCCTTCTTTTCCTCCTCCTTTCTTCTTTTCCTCCTCTTCCTTCTTCCTTCTTTCTCCTCCTCCCTCCTCCTTTCTTTTTCTTCTTCTTCTTTTTTTTTTTTTTTTTTTTTTTCCCCCTTTCTCTATATAACCCCTGCCCTCTGGAACTTGCTCTGTAGACCACACTGGCCTTGGAAAACATGGAAATCTGCCTCTGCCTCCCAAGTGCTAGGATTAAAGGCAGGCCCCACCATTGCACAACAGAAGATCCTTTTTTTAAAAAAAAAGCTTTATTTTAAATTCTGAGTGTCACATTAACTTTAAAATCTGATGTTGGCAGGGCATGCTGGCACATGCCCTTAATCCCAGCACTCAGGAGGCTGAGGTGGGCAGATCTCTGTGAGTTTGAGGCTAATCGTTCTACATAGTAACTTCTTGAGTAACTAGGACTATGTAAAAAGACCTGTCTCAAAAACACTTTACATGGCAGCAGCAGCAGCAGCCATGAATCTGTGAGTGATTAGCAAGGAGCCTCTGGCCTCTCAGAAGTTGATAGCCAGCAGAGGACCTGGTGTCCTGCCCTTTCTTCTGGTTGCATCATACATGTTAGACAAGTGCAGTGTGCTGACTCTAGGCCACTCCATCCCTTTCCTTTTGTTTCTGCTCACTCCTTACCTTCTAGACAAGTCTAGGAACTTACAGTGGCCTTTATAGAAAAGTAGCAAGCTTGAATGTTTGTTTATTAGCCATACAGTTGGAGATTTTTCCATCCTCACAATACTCTTTTAATCATTACTAGAGTTCTTTGTTTTATCTTTACCTTTTAAAAATTGACATTGAATTGATATTTTATTTTTTCTTGAATTAATGTTATAATTTTTTTTAAGGCTTACAATACTAGCACTAGGAGAAAAGCTGAATGATTATTGGAATGAAATGAAAGTGAAAAAAAATGCAGAATATCCTGTAAACTTGCCAGTCGAAGACATACAGTAAGTACTGAGCACTGAATTCTGACATACCATTAGAGATGATGGTACTGCTGTGGCCTTCCACAAGCTCAGGGTGATGCTAAAAAGTGAATCCACACACTCCAAATTAGTGAGTTGATGTTTGTTAATATCATTTATTTCATCTTGTTTTGTTTTTTATTTAATGTGTATGGGTGTTTGCTACATGTATACTCTATGCACTACCTGTGTGCCTGTTGCTTGCAGAAACTAGACAAGGGCATTGGGTGTCCTTGCACTATTGGAGAAGCAGCAGTAACCAAGGTGCTGGCCCTGTGCCTTTATAAACATGAAAAACTGCCAGCAAAAGTTAATTCAGAGATCTCAGGAAACCAGGGTTGTTAGCTTTACTTCTTGCATTGTAAACTTTGAGTTCATTTGAGGTTTTGTGTTAATAAGGCCTTGTTTATACAGAGTACCTCTTAAGTTTTATTCTGGGTCCACTGTTAAGCAAGGTGTAGTCCAGCTCTTGTTTTGTGTGGTTTGCAGGAAAGTCTCAGTAAGTTTACTCTGGGTCTGAGCTTGAATTCCTGCCTTTGCCTCCCGAGTGCCTCGCCCATAACTGTTTTAAAACTGCACTGAGAACGTTACTCAGGAGGGAAGAGAGGCATAGCTCAGCCAAAAGGTGCTCTCTAGCAAGTGTGAGGACTCTAGAATCCAGGTGAGATGCTGGGCATGGGGTCATGCACTTGTAATCCCTGCTTGGGCTGGCTGCTCAGTCAGCCTTGCCTATGTGGTGACTTCTAGGCCAGTGAGAGAACCTGCCTCAAGAAACATAGTGTATAGTGTTGTTAAAGAAAGACGCTGGAGGCTAACCTCCGGCCTTTATAAGCACAAGTATACATGCATGCAAACATACGAAGACAAAGAATTATTTTGTCAGTTACTGTTGAGTCAGGTAGCAGGCAGAGACTGTAGGATGAAGAATTGGAAACTATCTGGGCATGGTGACATATACCTTTGATTCCAGTATTCAGGAGTCTGAGATAGGTGGATCTATAATTTGGAGGCCAGCCTGGTCCCCATAGCAAATTCCAGGCCATCCAAGCCTACTCATAATGATACCAGACACAGAAATCCAAAAAGAGGGTGAAAAATAAGTTTGATTCAGTCTACAGTTGAAACCCTGTCTCAAAGAGAAAATCTTATGTAAAATGAGTCTTCATAATTTCTTTTCTTTTTTAAATTTCTTACTTAAGTATATGGATGTATTGTCTGCTGTGAATCTCATGGGTGTCTGACATCCCCCTGGCTGTCAGATCCCTGGAAGTGGAGTTAGAGGTAGTTGTGAGTGTGGTGGGACTTGAACCTGGGTCCTCTAGAAAGCAGCACGTGCTCTTACCCAGGGAGTTGCCTCTAGCTAACTTCTAACATAACTTCTTTCTAAGACTTTTCTCTCCTTCCCTCTCCCATCTCCCACCTCTGATTTTCAACACAGTGTTTCTCGTGTAACCATGGCTATCCTGGAACTTTGTCTATAGACCAGGCTGTCCTTGAACTCAGATCCACCTGCCTCGCCTCTTAAGTGCTAGGGTTAAAAGAGAACATTCTCTCCTACTCCTAACCCCTTTAAAGGCAAGGTCTCAGTGCAGGCCTGGGTAGCCTGGGACATACAGACATCCTTCTGCTAGAATTAAAGATTTTTAAATTGTTGTATTCAAGTTGGTGTGTGACGTAACCTCCTGAAAGTTACCAATATTTGGAAACTTAGTTTTACATTACAGTAAATGCAGTTTAATCACACAATTTTCAGGATTGGAAATAAGCAGATACTTAGTGTGGAAACAACTTAGTAAATAAAGGAAATACTTCAGAGTTGATAATTCCATTTGACTATTTTGTTTTTGTTTTGTTAAAGGAAGCGTCCTGATCAGACATGGGTTCAATGTGACGCTTGTCTAAAGTGGCGAAAGTTACCAGATGGGATAGATCAGCTTCCAGAAAAATGGTATTGCTCCAATAACCCTGACCCACAGTTCAGGTACCATATAGTTGGTGGCACCCTTTCTGGAAAGGCAGAAAGTACTATTGGGGGTGTTTGAACAGTGCTTGTGATGTGTTATTCCATGTGATTTTCCTGCCTAGAAACTGTGAAGTTCCGGAAGAACCTGAAGACGAGGATTTAGTGCATCCTACTTACGAGAAAACCTATAAAAAGACGTGAGTGTTGTGCGAGGGTGGTGAAAAGTGATGTCCAGACCATGAGCAAGGCTTGTCCAGTGTCCTGTGTGTCCAGCACAGGTACCACCTGCACTGATGGCTGTCCTAGCTTCACATATTTCACCGTCTGAGTCCTATTAAGTGACCTGTGCATAGACACTTGTAATGAGCTTAGTCTTGACAGAAAAGGTAACGTGTACAGTGACAGAAATTGAGGAGCCTGGACCCAGAGGTTAAAAGGCACTGGCTGTTTTCCCAGAGGATCCAGATTTGACCATGCAGTGGCTCTCAGCTGCCTGAAACTACGTTTTCAGAGAGCTCTAAGCATATTGTAAAGCCCTTGAGTCTGTAACCTATTTTCCTGGCCAGTCAAAGTTTGTCAGTTGTCTCTGTTTACCGTGCAACAATTACACTGGTTGAGTTTGCTTAGGGGTGGATACCCCGGATACCCCATGAAGATTCTGGAGTAATGGCCTCCTAAAGAGATTTCTACCTATGTGCTTATCTGTGCTTAACAATCTCCAGGGCGTAGGAAGACTTCCAAATAGTGACCACATAAAGTTATAGTTAGAACTTTCCCAACTAGACTCAGACATGATTTTTTTTGGGAAAAGACATAAATGTAAAAAGTTCCTAAGAATGCAGCATGCAGAGACCTAAAACCCAAAAGTGAGAGACAGTGACAGCAATGACAACGTCCAGCTCAGCACTGCTGGGACTGTGTCAACAGCTGTGCTGGCTTGGGGACTCTGCCATTGCCAGTGATATGGCTGTGCCAGAGGCCATTGCTGTAATAAATCTTTGTTACAGTCGTTTGGATAGCTTAAGTAGTGTGCCTAGTGATAAACAGGAAACGGAGGTGGGATAGGTGAAGTAGGGTTACTCAAATATACTGAACATAGAAGGCTAAAGGCTTCTCGTGTAGTTCTGCTATGTTTTGTATTTGTGTGTTACATGTATATTTGTATGTCTATGGAGACCATGGGTCACTCTCTCTCATGGTCGCGCTCCCCCCCCCCCCCTCGTTCCTCTCCCCCTTCCTCCCTCCCCTCTCTTGAGAGAGAAGGTGTTACTATGTAGCTCTGGCTGTCCTAGAACTTGCTTTTTGTAGACCAGGCTGTTCTCTCTCTCTCTCTCTCTCTCTCTCTCTCTCTCTCAAGCTTTATTTATTTTGTGTATGAATATGGGGACACTGTAGCTATCCAGATGATTGTAAGCTTTCATGTGGTTTTTGGGAATTTTAGGACCTTTATTCACTCCAGTTGGCCCTGCTCCAGTCAGCCCTGCTCCCTTAGTCCCTGCTCATTCTGGCCCAAAGATTTATTATTATAATTAAGTGCACTGTAGCTGTCTTCAGACACACAAGAGGGCATCAGATCTCATTACAAGTGGTTGTGAGCTACCAGGTGGTTGCTGGGATTTGAACTCAGGACCTTCAGAAGAGCAGTCATTGCTCTTACCTACTGAGCCATCACACACACACACACACACACACACACACATACACACACACACACACACACCAGGCTATCCTCAGATTCACAGAAATACTCCTGCCTCTGCCTCCCAAATAGTGGGATTAAAGGTGGAGACCCCACCACACCTGGCTCTCCCTGGTCTTTTTTTTTTTTTTTTTTTTTGGAGACAGGGTTTCTCTGTATAGCCCTGGCTGTCCTGGAACTCACTTTGTAGACCAGGCTGGCCTCGAACTCAGAAATCTACCTACCTCTGCCTCCCAAGTGTTGGGATTAAAGGCATGCGCCACCACTGCCCGGCTCTTTTTTTTTTTGTTTTCTGAGGCAAGGTTTCTAACTAAGTGGAGGTAGAGCTTTGCTGGCCTGCCAGTGAATGCTAGAGATGCTCCAGGATTCACCATACCAGTGCTGGGGTTACTCATGTTGTCAAGACCAGCTTTAGCTTAGATTCTAGGGCATTGGAACTTGGGTCCTCATGTCTGCTCAGCGAGCCCCTCACTGACTTAGCCATAACCCAGCTGTCTGTGTTGCATTTACTTAAGTTTCGCTGTGGCTTTGGAAGTAATGAAAGCCTTTGCTGTCCTTGTTCATGACCTGTGGCTCAGGCAGACATTGGGTGTACACTAAGACTTTTTTTCCTTTTTAAATGAAAGGAGAGAATGTGTACGGTGGGGGCTACTCCATAGTCTAAATACTCACAGTGATGACGATGGAACTGAAGCTAGCTAATTGTAGATGTTTGAGTCATGTGCAGTGTGCAACAGATGCAGCCCTTGAAAACAGGATGCGGAATGATGAGCAGGTAAATATCAAGGTGCTCATTTTTATCTTTCTTTTAAAGGAGCAAAGAGAGATTCAGGATCAGACAACCGGAAATACTCCCTCGAATACTCCCTCAGGTAATGAGACCTTTCATTTCATATCTGTCTTAATTTTTAGAAGTACTTGGTTTAACTGATGCTGAATTGAAAGGAACTTGTTGAATTTACATTCTGTCTCTCTCTTTTTTTTGTACCCATTCTTGATCTTTTCCCCAAGTCTTCGTAGCCCAACAACTTCTTAGACTGTTGACTTAATGTTTGTTGGGCCATTGCTGAGGTAAGACAGCAATTAAGAATCTTACCAGAAACTCAGACATGCTGAAATAAAGGCAGTACATGTCTGTGGAGTGCACTGCCATGAGCGGGACATGGCTGTCACACCTCTTCCCAAGTGTAGGGCTGTCAGGATCAGAGGTCTAGGGCAGTGGAGAGAACAAATGTGCTCTTAACTTAGCCCCGAGGGTTAGTTTTCTTAAGGGTGTGGTTCCTAGGAGGTTGACTTTGCTCCAGTGGTTGGCTCTCCCGGTCTGTATATGGGCAGCTGGGATGAAAAAGGCTCTTGTCATTACAGAGCTATATGTGGGCTTTCATACATGTACTTGCTTAGCCCTAGGAAGGCTGACACGGAAATCCTGAGGTAGAGGCCAGGCTGCTTGATATGCTGTGGTAGAATGGGTAGGATTCTTTGGCTATGTGTGACTATTTCTTGGGCAGGAAGTTTTGTTCTCCCTGGGGATATATAGGCTTATTTATAATTGCATTACAGTGCTTTTTAGTGTAGTGTTATGGGTGTAAACAGATCTTCCAAGTCATGAGTATATTAGGGTCACAGTGTGGTGAATCTGTTTTGCACTTTTGGGCTGTCGTTCGTGTTTGTTTTATGTTGGGGGCTGGACAAGGCTTAGTTGGCAAAAGTGCATAGCTGAGACTCTGGTACCCTATGCTTATAGTGAATGTCTGTAATCCCAGTGTTTGGAAGGCTGAAATAGAAAAATATATTCCACAAGTTGTAGTAGCCAGTCATTCTAGCCCAATGGGCAAGCTTCAGGTTCAGCAAGACCCTATATCAAAACAGGTGGAAAGTGAGTGAGCAAGAGAGGTAGGGTAGCATTGGCCTTTGCCTTCCACAGCGTGAGTCCACACATGCATACACACCAGCATTCACACATGCACACACAAAACTGAACACATCCATATATGCAATTAATAACAAGTTGCAAAACTATGCTACCCTTGAGTGCAGGCTCGTTCAGTTCACTGGTCCATTTGCCCATCCCAAATTAGCAAAAGAAATCCACATGCTTTGGGTAATTTCCAGTATTTTCTGGAGTAAAAGGAAAAGAGATTGCATGTATCTTGTGTTTGGCAAGTGTTACATTAAGAATATTAGTTCCTTTAAAATCCATTTTTTTTCCTCCAACAGATTAATCATGAGCTATTGTATCAGACAAGTGTTTCAAGTCAGAGCTTCTCCCCTGGGAAGGAGAGTGTTCCAAGACCACATCTTTCTGAAGTCACGAATCCCTTTGCAGCAAGGATTATAAATATCAACCTTGCTTCACCAACGTCTGAACCTGAGAACAATAGGTTAGTGGTGAAAATAACCTTTATTTGTAGAATACGCATGGACATGTATATGATTCTTCTACAGCAATTACAAAATTACAGTTCATGTGAATGTAAAAGGTGTCCAGGATTTTCCCCCCTACCTTTTTTGACCGTGTATTTAAATTAGCTAAAACCATGGACTGAGTGGGGGATACTAGCATATAAGGCAAACTCGTCTCCAGGACGTGGAGGAATCCAGAGTTTCAAGTTCACGCTTGCCAGCCTACAGGACTCTGTTGTTTGTCAGAAAACAACAAGGTTTTATGTGCACATGGGGCGTGTGTGTGTGTGTGTGTGTGTGTGTGTGTGTGCGTGTGCGTGCGTGCGTGTGTGATGTATTCTGTGGTTTGATCAAATCTCTACCTCTTGCTGGGTTGATCACATCATCTTACAAGAATCATGAACTCGTTCACATAGCCCACATCACACTCTGAGCATGTAATATATTAGGTGAGTAGATGGAGCAGGAATAGAGAAAGACAGACATGGACCGTGGATTTTGTTAGTTATCCCTAACTTAGTCAGGGGATGTTTTGTGATGAAGTGCTAAGTGGTGGCCCACTCAGAGGTGATAGAAGTGAGTCTAGGACCTAGGAGAGGCCGTCTTCAGACTGCTGGACACTAGGAGGTGAAAGGCCAGGCTCTCTGAGAAATCGTACAGCCTTCACATTCTCAGAGTAGAACTGAGGTGAGTTAGGTTGGTAGGGCAGTGACCTGGATGGGACTCAGTTCCCAACAGTATATAAAACCAACCAGGTGTGAGGGTGAACTCAGCTCTTAGGAAATGGAGGCAGGAAGACCAGAAGTTCAAGTTGATTGTTGCCTACATAGCAAATTCAGGACTAGCTTGAACAGAGAGTGCATGAGTCCTTTGTTCAAGGGGAACTAAACTAATTGACTGCATTAAATAAAGACAAGTGATTGTGCTAGAGGCCACTTAGGAAAGATGCTTGCCATGCCTGAGGCATCACTTGCCTTCCAGTCCCTGTGTGTTGAGAAGGTTCATAACTTAGCTGACATCTTGACTATGGCAGTCTGAAAGGCTGGCTGGGCTGGCTAGCTGTTCTGGAGAAGTCCTGGAAGCAAGTCTCTGGAAGCAGCAGCTTCCATGTCGCTAAGCTGGGATGGAAGGTCCCAGAATCTCAGCATCCCGGAGTGTGAATCTCTTCAGGGCTGCCTTTCTCTTCTTTCATCCTGCAGTACATTTCCGCAGCTGTCAAGCCTTGCTGTGGTGTTCTCCTCCCCGCGCCCTCAGACTGTGAGCCAGATGGACCCTTCCGTCATTAGACTACCTTTTTTTTTTTTTTTTTTTTCAGATGTTTTGTCACAGAAACAAAAGTTTTGTGTCTTGCCTGTGCTTTACAAACTTATTTTATATGTCCTTTTTTTCCCCAGCATGAAGCGGAAACTTGGTGTTTATTCATCAATTCTGAATGCAAAGACTCGGAGATTAAGTAATCCTCCAATTGAAAATTCATCTTACAAAAATGATGATGATGAAGATGTCATCATTTTAGAAGAAAATAGTACCCCCAAGCCTGCAGTAGATCTTGAAGTTAAATCAGATCTTGAAGTCAAGTCAGAACAGAGCCACACTGAGCAGAGCGGCATTCAGGTTGACAAGGTTGTAAGCAGTCCTAAGCCTTGTGTCCAGGCCAGTTCCACAAGCACCTCCACCTCCAGGAGTGACCCAGGCATTACCGTCTCCACTCAGACTGATGCACCAGGCCTGACCGTGAAAAAGGAAGAAAGTATGGAAGAGGACATGGGTGTGAGGAACGGCACAGCCACCCTGTCCTGTGTCGGTACTGAGGCAAAAGTGCAGGAGACCTCAGCTGAGTCGGTAGATGCCACTAGCCATCAGTTACAAGAACTGAGAAGTGAGCTGCTTGTAGTCACACAAGAAAGAGATGATTACAAGAGACAGTGCCAGATGTTTACTGATCAGATACAGGTGTTACAGCAAAGACTATTGGAGATGAACGACAAGTGCGTGAAGAAGGAGAAGTGCCACCAGTCTACGGAAACTGACACAGTGTTTGTACTTGAAAGTGTTAATGGTCAGGCTGAGAGCCCAGAGCACTTGGAATCTCAGTACCAGCAAGCCCTGCAGGAGATCGAAAGGCTGAAGAAACAGTGCAGCAGGCTGCAGCAGGTGAAGAGTGAGTGCAGCCAGTCCTCCTGCACTGAGAGCAAAAGCGAGGTGGACGAGATGGCCATGCAGCTTGATGATGTGTTCAGGCAGCTGGACAAGTGCACCATTGAGAGGGACCAGTACAAGAACGAGGTGAGTTGCCTGGGGCAGGTTTGTGCGCACTTTCACAGGGTAGTAATTGTGTTTATTGAATGCCCCGTACACCTTTGGTTCTTAACTGGGGAGTAGGACTCCTGCAGCGTTTTTGATTCTAGTAAAAGTGTCTAAAATTTGTCCTGATGAGATGGCTTTTGCGTAATGAATAAAGCCTTTGTTTTGCATGTCTGGAGTTCAGACCCTAGCACCTACCTAAAACATTGGACATGGACCTCTCTGATAGCAGCAGTGCTTGGGCGGCATATGGATTTGCAAGCTCTAGGGTCATCAAGAGAAGGTTACCCCCAAATGAAAGTGCAGAATCAGGAATTAAGGAAGATACCAAGGGGCTGGTGAGATGGCTCAGCAGGTAAGAGCACCGACTGCTCTTCTGAAGGTCCTGATTTCAAATCCTAGCAACCACATGGTGGCTCACAACCATCCGTAATGAGATCTGATGCCCTCTTCTGTCGTGTCAGAAGACAGCTATAGTGTACTTACATATAGTAAATAAATAAGTCTATAAAAAAAGGAAAATACTGAATATCATCCTCTGGCTTACACACACACTGATAATATATAAATAAAGAAATGGATACCTTAAACAAATGATTCGTATTAAACCAAGTGTGGTGGTAAATCCTGTAGTGCCAGCACTTGAGATATAGAGTCAAACATAAATTCTAGGTCATCCTTATTCATGGTAAGTTTGAGGCTGGCCTGGGCTCTATCTCCCCTCCTTGCCACTCCCCCCTCAATCCTGTCCAAAAAAATGGTTTGAGAGTACTAGAAAACAATGGGAAATGACTGGGTATGGGAATGAGTGTGCTGTAGTGATCAAGATGTTGCTAGGAAGCGAATAACTTATACTCGATATTGTAAGAGCTTATCCTGTGAGGCTAGTATGCGTTCATCTTAGCAAGCATGAGGCAGCCAGGCGTATCCTCATGGGGGATATGGTGCAAATGAAGTGGACCCTGCACCATCCAGACAGACTCCTGTGCTCTTGGTTGGCTCTTTAGTGCAGCTGTGGTCTGAGATAGATGGAGCCTCCAGGTTACAGGACAGAAGGGCTCTTTCTATTCTGTTGGCCTAATCAGAGCCTGGGAAACATACTTAAAACTGTTGAAGGGGTTTCCTTCTGACAGAGAAAAACAGTAGACATGAGGGTGTGAACCGTAGCCTGTGTATGTGTCCTACTTCAGAGGAACGCGCTTTGTTTTGAAGATAGAATCTTACTTACTCTGTAGCCCTGGCTAGACTGGAACTTGATGTGTAGGGCAGGCTGGCCTCAAATGCAGACCCACCTGCCTCTGCCTTTTAAGTGCTGGGATTAAATGTGCATCACCACGCCCAGTGTAAAGGGACAGTTTTTAAGTTTAATTATTTTATGCCTTTAGGTGTTTTCCCGGCATACATGCCTGTATCTTATGGGTGCCTGGTGCCCAGGAAGGCCAGAAAGAGGGTGTGGTGAGTTCCCCTGGAACTAGAACTGCAATAGTTGCAGGATCCTCAGTGAGCTGTCTCTCCAGCCCTATATACACACTCTTAATGTTAGATTATCTTGTGTTAAATGACAAAACATAAGCAAGTTGGTACAAGCTTTGGTTGTAACTTTAATAATATTACATGGTGTTCACATTCTAGGGTTCACTTAGTTTGTCAAATGATAACTAACACTTTTTCCTCACTACAAATTGATAAAGAAATGACTCTAAGTAAATGCAGCATGTCTAATGGAAAGTTCCTAAGGGCTGGGCTGGAGCTCAGTGGTAGATAGGCCTCCCCGGCAAGGCCTGGGTGTCCAGCGCTAAGAGAAAGGAAACAAACACGACTGGTAGGTGTGTGCATTCAATGTGTCACTTTATCAGGGTAGATCTTTACATGTCTTTCCTCAAACTTGCACTTGGACTGTATTTTTAAATTTTGTGCTTACCAAGTTTCTTTTTTGACAGGTTCAGTTGTTGGAAATAGAGAAGTCACACATGCATTCTCAGTGTGAAGAGCTGCAGACTGAAGTGGAGCAGCTGAAGTCCACAGGCCAACAGGCAGGGGCAGATGGTTCCACTTCAAGCAATGCTGAGGAGCCCGTCAGTTATGTGGATGGGGAAAGGTACTGAAGGCTTTTGCAGGGGGTTCACACATGCTCAGTAGAAAAAAACTATTCTCAAAAAGTCTCTAAGCAGAGCTTCTGATAAGGAAGGCTGAGAGATGGAGCACATCATTGCTTCAAGTTGCTAAGTTAAGGGATAGAAAATGGTTTGGATTATATAGGTAAAAAGTGAAAAAACTGGGCTTAATCTTTGAAAGTGGGCTAAATTTCACCATGACTGACATAGGACTCACCCCACCCCACCCCCGCCGTGTGTGTGTGTGTGTGTGTGTGTGTGTGTGTGTGTGTGTGTGTAATATTTAATATACTATTAATAACAGATGAGGACCAGGGCATCCTATTAACTGAGTAAGAGCTTGGGCTTTTGTTTAGATTTTAGTGGGGTTGGTGAAGGCTTTCCTTTGGTGTGCGATCCTAACTATTCACCATGTGGATGCCGGGTCCTGTGTAAGAACTACACAAACAAATCATTACCTGTCTCTCTGACCAAAGCAGCTTGGGGAGGAGAAGACTTCTTTGGCTCCAGGCCCCCGTGAGAGAAGGGAGAGCAGGAGCTGGAGGCAGGACGCGTGGAAGAGGGCTGACTGCTGCTCACTGCCTCACTCACTCCTGCGTAACCTCGAGTTATTCTAGTCCTGTCAACCTGACAAAGTCTACTAGGACAGACGGGTTTAGAGAAATCTCAGTTTAACTCAGCCTCCTTAACATTGCTCAGACCAAAGTTTTGGAAACTTACTCGATGACAGAAATTTTTATCCTTTTATTCGTAATTAAGGAACTGGGAGGTGGTGGTGCACACTTTTAATCCTAGCATTTGGGAGGCAGAGGCAGATGGATCTCTGTGAGTTCAAGGGCAGCCTGGTCTATAGAGCAAGTTCCAGGACAGCCAGAGCTACACAGAGAAACTGTGTCTCTAAAAACCATAATTAAGGAACAGTTCAGTTTTTTTTTCATCAGCAGGAAGTTGAAGTCCAAAGCCGCTCTTGATGAATATTGTCACTGTCGCACTGCTGTTTGTCCGGGGGTAGCAAGTGGGAAGTAACATCTAATTTGTATGTTGAACCACATGTTTTATAAAACTTGTTCTTGGACTTAGCCTAGCATCTAGTGAATCAATTGGCTGTTAATTAAATCCAGTTCTTTATGTGGTAGTGGTGGGGGTGGGGTTCTTTTCAATTTATTTTCTTTTATTCAACAGACATTTTCATCTTTTCACTTTTAAGTTCCATAAGAGAAGTCATTTATATTGTAGTTCTCACCTGATTAGCCAATGTCTGTGTTTGCAGCCTCAAACTTCGTTCTCTCCGAGTCAACGTAGGACAGCTGCTGGCTATGATCGTGCCTGATCTGGATCTTCAGCAGGTCAATTATGACGTGGACGTAGTCGATGAGATTCTAGGACAAGTGGTGGAGCAGATGAGCGAGATCAGCAGTACTTAAGTGCAGACGTCTGGTGATGGTTTGAGCTCTCACGTAACGTGTGCCAGGTCACAGACTGAAGAGTGGCATCTTTCTGTATTCTATGCATTCGAGTGTCCCAGGCACTGTGGACACACAACTCTTGACATAACCTGTGAACTGCTGGGATTGAGCAGCGTAATAGTGAACTTATTAGCCTCTGTTCTAAATGTCAATATTTGTATTAAGTCCACAAATATTTTTTTATTGCCCTAGAGACTGGTGTTTTTCACCAAGAGCTTTTCAGGTTGTTACAATACAGTTTGTGCAATTTTTATGGCTCCCTAAATGTATTTTTCTCAAAATCGAGGGCTGTGCCATAGTGTATGTAAATGGGTAAGTTGCTACTGTTGTTTCCTTAAATGAGCATAAGACAGGACTTGAAATAATGTCATGGCACTCCTAGCGGGGTCTGCTTGTAAGGGAATTGAGCATTACTGCTGTTTTCTATGAAATCCTGTCTCTGACATGATTCTGTTCATAGAGAGGAAAGCCAAAGCTAGCTGAGTTTGCCTGGCTTTTTCTTGTGGTAAGATTGCTAATTGTCAAGTAAAAAGTGTTTTCCAGGACAAAGAAAAGATCTTTAAAGTGTTAAAAAATATCCAGTGACAACCATGTTTACTTTGAAGCCCATTTTTGGCTGTTGATTCAGCATGAAGTGGGCACAATAATTATTTGAGATTTCTTTTTGTGAAATTTCCTGTATAGCCTTTGTAGGGTTACTGCAGGTTAATGTAAGCTGAGAAGGTAGTCTTTCTCAAACAGTACTGCATATCTTTTACTGTATTATGAATGTACGTGTTTTTTAGCCTGGAGTTAATCATAAATGGGCCTGGGATCATAGCACCACATGCTGTAAAATATGCTTTTACTGGTCCCAAGTTTTGTGCAATCTGACAAGAGGTGGCTTTTTATTATATATGTAACTGTATATAATTAAGAATCATATTTTCCACAACTAAAAATGTGTTATTTTTTCCAAAGTTTTATTGTTGCTATTTATTTTAACTTTTGTTTCTGAAAATTCAGTACATACTCATTTTGTGTGTGTGGTTAGCTACACATCTGTCGTATACGAGATTGAATCTTTATGTATATTACCTTCTGGGAATTGCAAATAAATTCAGTTCTTGTTTTTATTTACTTGATAAAGGTAACTGAAAGTTACTTTCTCATGAAGCTGATTTTCTCTTCAGTTGTTCTAATGTAACAGCAGATCCTCACCGTTCACAGCAGATCCTCACAGTTCACATCAGATCCTCACAGTTCACAGCAGATCCTCACCGTTCACATCAGATCCTCACAGTTCACATCAGATCCTCACCGTTCACAGCAGATCCTCACAGTTCACAGCAGATCCTCACAGTTCACATCAGATCCTCACAGTTCACATCAGATCCTCACCGTTCACAGCAGATCCTCACCGTTCACAGCAGATCCTCACAGTTCACATCAGATCCTCACCGTTCACATCAGATCCTCACAGTTCACATCAGATCCTCACAGTTCACATCAGATCCTCACAGTTCACAGCAGATCCTCACAGTTCACAGCAGATCCTCACAGTCCACAGCAGATCCTCACAGTTCACAGCAGATCCTCACAGTCCATATCAGATCCTCACAGTTCACATCAGGGGTTGACTTTAGTTCACTGTAGAATGTGCTACTCTCTTAAAACTCCATCAGGCCAGCCAGGAGTTTAATCCCAGCACTCGGGAG